>NW_017729033.1:6474402-6488761 GCF_001723915.1 Gavialis gangeticus
CCGCCCGGTCCCTATAGATCCAGGCCAGGCCGGGACAGTTATAAAATGTAACTATGTCCAAATGTATTAATAGAAGTACAACTTACAAAAAGAAAGAATAATATTAATAACTCTATATGTATACATATATTCAACACTCTATTTAGATTAATATTAATCTAGAATAAAATTAAAAACTCTATATACATATATTCAACACTATTTAGATGCATATAAATTGCTATGCATCTATAATGGACTTCTAAAGGATTGCTCTGAAGGGCCTTGAACCCACGCAGGTAAAGAAGACATCTGGAACAGGTAAATACAGGTGAATTCAGCTCATCAGCAAACACACTTAGACACACACAGATAAATCCTGGCAATCGAAGGGAGGTGTCAACGGGGTGGTGGGGGGGCGGCGGTTCAATAAGATACATACATATACTCATCCAGATACATAACAAATAAGCAACAAATGGTTATCAAAGACAAAATATGAGTCACTGAATACAAAATATAAGGCACGTACCCTCCTTCACGGTATCAGTATCACTGTGATTACTAGAATCTCCTCTAGGGGAAAAGACCCTAGAGCCAGCTCCTGAAAAGGGGAAAAAGGGCTGGCTCCCAATATCTCCCCTCCAACCGGTGTGTGGCCAGGACCCTTACCTTTCAGGAGGTCCTTTTGCAGTTCCTCACCCCTCTCCAAGGGGTCTCTTCCCCTGTGGGAAACCCTTGCCCAATAACTCACGACTCCGGGGCCGTGAAAGGGGATCAGCTCTCTTCTACCTGACCTGCTCCTCGCTGCCAAGCCTCTCAGGCCCTGGCTCCATCCCAGCTGCCTGCCTGCTAGTGGCCCTGAGCAGCCGTGTGCTCCTGGAGGCTACTGCCCTCTCGCTGGGGTTGGAGGCCTGGGCCGCCTCGTGCAATGCCAGGACTTGGTTCACTCTGGGACCCTTCCTGTGCTCAGATGAGTGCCAGTGCCCAAGCCACTGCTATTGGCTGCCAGGATCTAGTTCTGCCGTGCACCGTCCCTGTGCACCGAGGCCCTGGCCACTTTCCAGGGGTTGCAAACCCTTGCCGCTGCTCATGGCTCCCCGGGCCCAGATCCGTTCAGTGGCACCTGCACCGCACCCTGGCAGCACACCGGGGGTTGCAGACCTGAGCCCCTTGCTCCCAGGGTCTGGCTCTGTGCAGTACCACCTGCGCCGTATCCCTGTGTGCCGCTCTGTGCACCGTGTGTTGGAGCTGGAGCCGACCTCCGCTCCCTGGCCGCCACGGGCCCTCTTCTGGAGCTCTTCAGGGGCAACGGGAACAGCCCCGCTGGGCAGCTCGTCCTAGCTCCGCTCTGTTTTGCCCCTCGGCATGTCTCTCCTTGTGCTGGGCACTCTGCTCCTTTTATACTCTCCAGGGCTCTGCCCTTGAAGTCTTCTGGACCTGACAGTGTTGCAGTCTACAATCAGGTCCACTCCCCCTCCCCTCAGGAAAGGGGCGTGCCTTGACTCTTCTTGCTGCCTCCTGATTGGTGAATGGGCCCCACCAATCAAAACAGCTGAATCTCAAGCCCAGGGTCCAAAAGGAAAGCCTGCTGCACAAGCATATTTATGCAGGATCACTTATTGTATTTCTCCCTCACCCACGTTTCCCTATTATTCATGACTGGCAAATGTTTGGATTTCTGATGTTTTCTCCTACTTTAATGTGATCAGTAGAGGGCCAGATTCTCAGCTAGATACATCAACCATTGCTCTATTTCTGCTGATTTGCACCATCTGGGTACCTGGCCCAGATATTCTGTACAGAAAATATTTTACCAGCACAATATGATACTAGATGTCTCCTAAGTGCATCAGTTGTTTAACAGTAAGAATCATTTCCTTAGGTTTTAATTTTATCTACTGAGTCAGTTCCCAACATCAGTGAGTATAAATGTTAGCATCTTGTGTATTTTCCCACTTTTTTTTTCATTTCTGTGCATATACCAGCTCACAGTTGGCTTAGAGTTTATAACTGCATACAGTGCCTTGCTGTGACTATTTCTTCCCCTAAGCTTTCCTTGACACACTGTCTTATCTCTAGAAGAAAAACTAGGAGATCTCTGGGCCAAATCCTTATGTGAAGGAAATCAGCATAGCCCCCTGTCTGTCAGTGAAGCTAGGGTGATTTGTATCTGCTAAGAATTTAGACCTCTGAGTCAGGGCTTTTTTCATTTCTTGGCGCTTTTGCAAAGAAAACAGGAAAGGACGAGTCATGCATTAGAAATACATGCAAAAGCTGCAATTGGTCATGTCTGATGGCCAGCGAGAATTGGCTGAGCCCAGTGTCTGGAAAATCTTAAACTTGTTCACTGTAAAGTGTTTCCAAACCAAGATACTTTGCAGAGATCTGAGAACATGCACAAGAAAAATCTGCTACCCGATAAAAAGAAAAATAGTGCTGGAGATGCTGTTTGCAGTGCCTGCCTGGGCTTATCTCATGTATTATTCCTACAGGATGTCACAGAGTCAAGAGATACTGAATTGATTGACATCTGTAAAAGTCTCACCTCATCTCCTGAACTCTCCTGTTTTGCTTCGTGTCCTCAAATCTGGATTCTCCAGCTACAAGATCCTAATCTGCATCATTTCTCATCTGCGTGAGAGCAGGTTTATCCCGTGCTGACTCTAGCTAAGAGGGCTGTACTGCAGAGATGGAAAATGCAGCTTGCTTATAGCCCAAAGTAGCACTGCCTGTGCTGGTTGAGCTCTGTAAAGTGACTCTGTAAAGCATTACTTGGCTTTGGATTCATAAACAGCAACCCATCAGGATTAATGCTGGGTGCCACGGAAATGTCTACACAGATAAAACTGTTGAGTGTAAGATTCACTTCATCTGCAGCCAGCCTGGGGGAGTCTACCTCCCAACACCAGCCTAGCACATCAACTGGACAGATGCCTTGCAGTGCCAAGGGGATTGAGGTCATTGCTGATCTACCTAGCCTCCCCCGTTCATGGCCTTCAGCTGTCCTCAAACTGATCTTGTATGCTGGACCTATCAAAAGTGTTTTGGAGACCAGCTGCTTGGCATGCAGGGATGGCATGGGCATCATGTCTGGATGGACTTTGAGTCAAGTTGGTAGAAGTAAAAAATCATAGAAAATCAGGGCTGGGAGGGACCTCAGGAAGTCATCTCGTCCAACCCCCTGCTCAAAGCAGGACCAGCCTCAACTGGATCATCTCAGCCAGGGCTTTGCCAAGCCGGGTCTTAAAAAGCTCTAAGGATGGAGACTCCACCACTTCTCTAAGTAACCCCTTCCAGTGTTTTACTACCGTCCTAGTGAGAAAGCTTTTCCTAATATCCAACCTCAACTTCCCTTGCTGCAACTTGGGCGCACTGCTCCTTGTCCTGTCATCTGCCCCCACTGAGAACAGTCCAGCTCCAGCCTTTATGTGACCACCGTTTTGTTGTCACCAAAAACCTCACATCACCCATGCTTGGGGAAAGCAGAGACATTGCACCATCCTGGGCCAGTGCAGAGAGTTAAGGCCAAGTGTCATTAGCACTTCCAGGCTTTCTCCAAGTAGTCTCAGAAGGAAAGAGAGCCTTGGAGCACTTTGCAAGAGAGAGACACTGTGGCTGATGGGCAGTTGCTCAGGGCCCCTCTGATCCTTCCTGTAAAGAACAGAATCTGTGAAGCAAAGATCCGGCTGCATCCACACAAATGTTGCAGCAAGCTTCCTCAGACAGAGGCATGAAAGGCTGTAGCAAGGGCTTGTGATCTCTGTCCCTTGCCAAAAGAGACTGATAAGCAAAGAAACTCATGGAGTCTTGGTTCCATGTTCTGGAAGCTAGATTATGATGGAAACCAAAATAAATATCTCCTATGGGGTGAAGGGAGTCTCTGTGTATTGCCAGTGAGTGCTCCCAGGTCAAACTAGCATAGCCAAAGGCAGATTTTTTTCCCCCCTGCCAGAATCCGACTCTGAAAGTTTAGTGTTCTCTGTATAATGACCTGATTGGTGGGTGCAGATAATAAATTTGCACTGATAACCCGGTAGATGTCCATCAAAGTCGGGTTGTCAGCTGGTTTAAACCACATGTTATAGGCTTGATGCACAAATGAAATGTTATTGCCTGTATTTTAATCATGTCACATTCGATCATCACAGTGTTCCTTTCTCGGCTGGAAACCTGTGAAATTGGTATAGAGTTACTGGCTTCAGTGGAGCTGAATAATTTAAATTGTCTGAGGCTTTGACCCATGCTTTCTAACACCAGTGCCCACGGTTGACTGTCAACACAGAACTGCAGGAGCACAACTCTATGATTCTATAGAAATAAGAGGCTGCTGTTTTGGAAAATGTTGCCTGCTGGTACCATATGTGTCTTGGGAGCAAGCTTTTCATAATCACTTTTTTCTTGCTTTTTCCTGTTGAGGGGAAGGTAGGGAGGGGCAGATTGCAGGACTTCTTGGTCTAGATTCACACCCCTTTCAATAAGACTCCATCTTCCCTATGCACCTCCCCTTTTTTTACCAAATAGACAGCCTGTTAGAGGAAACAAAAAACCAGGATGTGAAGGAGCCAGCTTTTGGGTGCCAAACCCAAGACCCAGTCCCATATGCTTTATAGACCAGTGGAACTGGAAACAATCCACACCCCCACTTCCAGTGCAGTGCATGGGCTAATTTGCCTCCACTGGGAGGCAGAGCTAATTCACACGCTGGCCCAGTGGCAAACAAACACTATTGTATTGCTTCTGGATCAGGAGATATCCCACAGCGACCTCCCAAACTGCCAGCCATGCCAGTCCATATAATGCCAGTCCATATCATGCCAAGTCTTCTCCACAGATGCAACACAATGCTGACCGATACCAACACAGGGTCAAGTTTTCAAATTTGTGATGCAAGTCTCGTTTCAGGGACTCCTTGGGGATAGCTGGACGTAGCTCCAATATTGGGGTCCATCCTGGAAAATTTGGGACTGGTGGTTGCTTTAACAAGATGCGGGGCATTGCTAAAGGAACTATAGATCTCAACTTTGAAAACAAACCAGACCGAAGCTCAAGATTACTTTCTGTGCTTTCTGGCTGCAGAATGAGAGTTCCTCTGGGCAGGGGTCATACTTTGAATCTGTGTCTTACACGGCACCCAGCCCTCAACAGCTATAATATAAACATGTTGCCTGGGCTGGAGGCTGAAGTTCCCTGACTCTCTGCAGAGCGGGTACAACGGGGGCAGTGGCAGCTGGATGTCAGGTGCATATATATGAGCCAAATTCAGTTGACCTCATTTCAAGTTCACAGGGGAATGGGAGCGACTCAAACTCATTCAATATAGTCCTCCAAATAGCTATCAAATGGTAACAACTGAGCTAGGGCAGCGAAAAGTTGTCCATTGTCACTCTCCGGAAGGGGTCCCAAGCTTAGTCATTTGCTGTGTAGAACTGGGTAAGTTTGCTCGGGTGCCCGATTGGAGACATCTTGGCTTGATTTTCAAAGGTGCTGGGCATCTGTGGCACTCATTGCCTTCCTTGACCATACTTTAAATGGTAAGCCTTCACCTCCCTCTTCCTTAGTTTTCTTATTTAATAGGTATTGTAAAATCTTATTAATTCTGGTGTTTTGAGCTCCTCAGATAAAAGCTGCTACATGCTGTAAATTCACGTTACTGTCGACAGGCACCAAAGATGCTCTAAACAGCCTCTTGAGCTCTTTGTCGACTGATTCTCATAAAGGAAGCTATGCTCTAGAAACCACATGTATTTATGCAGACAATCCTCAGAGTCCTGCGTTAGAACAACAAATAACTAACTTTGCAATAACTCGTGGGTGTCAGAGCCTTGCCACATGTTTTTTTAATTAGATATATGACTGGTTTGAAATCAGCAGCCTGAAATGAAATGTTACTATAAAATTAAATGATTGCTGTTTTGGCCAGATATTTGGCGCAAGGCTGTTCCAATTAATAAAATGTATTTGATAATAACTTTCCAGTTACAAAACTGTGCTCACAACATGTGCAAACCACCCAGATGTGCATAATAGGTATTAACACAACTGCAAATCAAGCAGCAGTAATAATTTGCAAATGAATTTTATCTTATTTTCCCCCTCTCTCCTTAACCACATTTCTTGTTTTATTATGGTTGTCCTCCTGGCTTGCTCTCATACCAGGCTCATCATACCTGTGACATTTTAGCATCACCTAGATTACCAGAAGATCCTGTTCCTTCTCTTTCTATAGCCTGGATGGATCAGGTTCTGTGCTTCATTTGTGAGGAAAGGCAACTTGCATTTTGTCTGAGATGCAGAGTTTGTTTCTCTGCTACTTCTTGTTTATTTTCATTTCTTCATAGTATTTACCTTATTTTGGCCTGAACCCGAAAGGTACTGAGTTCCCGCAATGCCCAACAAGCCTTTGGGTCAGAACAGGTTGTAGAGTACCAAGGTTATGTACTTTAGGTTGCTACCAAATACACCAGCATGTGGGAGCTTTGCTGTCAAATCTGAAGGATCATGGAGTTCAGTTTTTAATGCATCTGTGGAGTTTCCCACGTGGTACAAGCAGTTGGAACTGCAGTGCAATAAAATTCCTTTGTCTGGGACCAACTCCAAAGTCATCACATTAAAATCTTGAACCACATGCATGCAAGCAAGCCACGTATGACTAGAAGAGTACTTGGTTTAAGGGGAGCACTTGACACCTCTCTCTTGCAGTAGAGGAGAAGAAAGGTCACTTCTGAAGTCTGTTCACTTAGGTAGTGAACAGAGAGCCCTACAGCTAGATTTGAATGGCATTCTAGTTCACGCCCATAGCTCTGAGTTCAGGGGCAAGGAGATAAGTTGTGTATTTGCCTCTGGGGTTTGTGGAATGTCCTTCCAGATGTCAGTAGTCCTTTGTGGAGATTCTCAGGGTCTGAGTCTACAGTTTGGTATTATCTGGGATTTGGCTTAAGGCTGTCCATCAGTAAATATCATCTAAAGTGCTTTTTTATGAGTTATGTGTAACATTCCTATGGGGTCTCCACTTACCACATCATCATCATAAGCAATATTGCTTTTCTAAATGTTGGATTTAGTTAGAGGCTGTATAATTTAACTCCTGGTAGCAACTGAAGACAGATATCCCACAAGCACCTTAGGCTGGATCTTATTAACCTCTTGGGGCCTTTGTACTCATCATGTTTTTTGCCCTTTCATGCGCTGCAACTGTGTGTCTGTTTGCACAAGCAAGATTACCGGACACTTTAAAAGTCTTTCTTGTGCTTTAAAGTAAAACTCCTTGGACATAATTTAGTTTGGGTCACTGGGAATTAAAGTGTTGTGTCCATGTATTCATTGTGTGCAATCACAAAGGCACTCAAAGACTGTAATGAGCCTCTTTGTCCACCAGATGGCTGCAACTTTTTTGTAGTTCACCCCTTCAAATTGCTTTCACTTTCAAATTGCTTCTGTTTCTTTTCTTGTGTAGTTTGCCAGCTCCCTGCAGCTCGGGCTTGGGCACAGAGCATGAGGCATGGGGTATGGGATGGGGGCTCTGGGTTGGGGCAACAGCACTGAACCTTCCCACTTTTCTGCGGCCCTGGCCGGAGACCAGACTTAATTAGCTTGAAAACCTAGTGTGTGCAAACACTGACGTGACGCTCCAAAATAAACCAGCTTAACTTTTATAAACCTATTTAATTTAATGAGGATTAAAACCCATGGTGTGTACAGGTGCTCTTGGAGCCTAGGTGGACTTAGGTCTCTTAAGTGTCATCCTTTTTCCCTCTGCTTGAGTCGCTGAACAAACATAAATCCAAAAGCTGGATGGGTCCTCATCCTTGTCCCTTTTTATAATTTACTCCAAGATAAGGGCATGCTACAAGCAGGGTGAATTAGGATCCCACTGAGATGTCTAACTCTACCAGTTAACTAGTATGTGAAATAGGATCTGAACCCTTCCCTTTACTTTATCTTCCAACGCCAACCACCTCAGATTCCTTCCCCAAGTTGGCTGTGTAACAGAGGGCCAATGAGGGAGAACACAGGCTTCAGATGCATGTTGTTGGGGACAGCTGTTAAGCCAGGAGCATTATAGTAAGCAGCTCAGCTGTGCAAGCTGCAGCAGAGCGGACAGCTCCTTGAGCTAAAGGGGGACACCTGGCCTAAAACAGAGTTAAGGGAAGGCCATGTGACTGGAAATGAGTAGAGTCAAGGAAGATATAAACTCAGCCCTGAATCAGAGTAGGCATTCAGGCCCTGCTCCCATGATGGAGAGGATCTCCTCCCTGCAGGAGAGGCTGCAGAGAAGCTCAAGACCTAGAGAGGGGATTGTAGCATATAGGGACCTGGAATGTGATGCACAATTGTGTTAGAGACCCGTGGGTTTATGTTTGCGGTTAGTGTTAAGTTTAACCAGATGTTTGAATTGTGGCTATGGGGGTGGTGTTGAGGCCCCAGATGTTGCCTGAGGAGCGTGCTGTGCTTTGAACCCTGCAAGGGCTAGGGTCCCAAAAGACAGAGACAGCAGAGGGGCTGAGAGGGCTGACCCTGAGCACAGGAAGAAAATTAGAGTAAGACCCATAAGGCATGGGTGTATTATGGAGGAGGATGGAGGCCATAATTAGAACCCTTAAGATGCAATTGGAACCAAGAAGGCTATTATTAGTGCCCTAAGGTGGTTGGGGCTTGCAGGGCCATGATTGGTACCCAGAGGTCCAGCTGAGTGCCAGCTGGGTATAAGTAGCATGACTAAGGAATAGCACCATTTTTGTTAGTAGACTGGGGGTCTGGCAATGAGGAGGCCCAAGGGTCCAGCTCATCAAGGGAAGTGAGACTACGAACAGCACCACCAGGACCACTCCTAGATTCTGGGGGCAGCATCCCTACATCCTGTAACAGGTACATCAAGGCAAGGCAAGTGAGACAGTGCAAGGGGGTACTCTGAAGAGCTGTAGTGAGGGACAGGATTAGCTTGGCCCCTAGCTAATAGGTGCCATGGCTACCCTTGCTACAGGCCTCAAATCTTCCTTACCTAGCCACCCATTTACTTCAGCAAATCCATTAACCCACATTCTGCCATGCTGCTCCATACTTTTTCCAGGCAGACTACTATCTTTTATATTAACATCTAATGAATGGTATTCGAGATGCATTTTGCATATTGACTGGCACTGTGGTGGCACACGGTACCCTACAGCATCTTTCAGTGTTCGGGGGCTGTGTGAGTTCACCTACCTTTGCGAACATTGCCAGAGTCAACCGAGTACCATCTACACCGAGAATCCTGTGTACGTTGACCACAGAGTCCTATACAAGAGAGATTATTAGTTTGTATATGCTGACAGGCAAATATATGATAGCAAAGAGAGTAGGGATTATTCAGTACTTTTCTTTGCTCAGTTGCTGGCTCATTATAAAATATAATGTGTAATACTAATGCTAAACCATGCACATGATGTTCAGTGGCTTTTTTTCTCCTGCTTGTTGTTGTTGTTGGTTTGGGGTTTTTTTTTTTTTACAGGGCTTCCTTTTGTATCGGGTGCATTGAATTCTCAACGGGAAAATTTCCTAACACACATTCAATCTATACTTTAATGACTAGATAAATACTATGCCTGATCCGTAATCCCATCCTGCTGGTTAGTCTTTGCCAATAGTATATAAAATTAATAGTGCAGTAAGCTTGAAAATTGCTGGCAATGTCTTTGTGGCTTGGCCGCTTTCCTGTAGCTTCAGTTCCTAGTCATTATGGGCAGCTGGAGTAAACACTAAGGGTCCTGGATAAGAGGAAATATTGTGATCAGGAATGCATTTCAAGCAGCAGAGGCCCTTCAAAAAACCCTGTTTACTTGTCAGAGTATTAAGACCCCCTGGAAATGATTGGATATTGCAAACCTGCACTTGAGGGATAATAGCCAATGACTGAATGAGAGGTGATACCTGGCATTTACATAATACCTTTATTCCCATAGAAAAGTTTTAGAAAGAATGAGCCAAATTCTGTGCTTCCAGAAGGGTGCAGAACTCTTCCTTCCTTTGCTGGACATTGTGTGCATGTAACCAAAGGCAAAATTTGGCACCCTCTCTATATATAAAGTCCACTTCCCCACCATTGAAAAGCAGCCAACACAGAGTTAAAAGTAGCAGCTGTTTATCAGCATACAGAAATGCTATATTACAGTGTAGGCTGTAACTTTTGTAACTGTTGTAACCTAAAACATCAGGAGGAATGAGAGTTGAACAGTTTTCTACTTACTGCTGCCACTAGGTTGTTTGATTAAGGGCTGGCATTGTGCCTAGCTCTCAGCAAGACATGACTATAAAGAGAGGTCCGTGCCCATTTTCCTAGCATGAGTTTTTAGGTTGTCATATGTAAATGAAAACATTTCCATACAACCATACAGTTTACACCTGGTAGGTGTGATTCCTAATGCTATCCTGCTAGCTTTTCTGTAATGATTAATTCTTCTGGGCTGTCACAGGTGTTCCTTCAGGTGTTCAATATGACACTTCCCTGATAGCGTGGGATAAAGACAGGCATGAGTTCTGGGTGGCTGACTTAATCAAGAAGAGCAAAGCTGCAAGTGAGTTCTGATTCCTCCCAAAACGAGTGCAGTGATAAATGTTGCTCATCCTTGCATTGTGGATTTTGAGGAAAGTTGTGCATACAGAGGAAAAGGAGAAAACATTTCTTGGGCAAGCTGCTTATAAACAATGAGTCAGTTCTGGAGCTCCTATGATTTACAGCTCTTTTGAGATCAATACATGGATTTACATCAGCTGAGGATCTTGCTGGATGTGTGTGGCTGCTGCTGTAAAGTGGCTCATCAGTGCTTCCAGCAAGATCCATAATGATGTGATAAAGTATAAACATTTTATTGGCACTTACTTGAATGCTCTCCAATAGCTTTTGCATAACTCTGTTGTTTGGGAATAATGTAGCCCTCCAAAATTCAAGCCTCTTCGTATTGAATCTTCATCATTTTGAGACAAAGATATGCAAGGACAGGTCCCTAATTGGAATAATTTGACTTATCTGCATTTGAGCCATTGGGGACATCAGTTAATGTCCACTGAAGATCTGGCCCATAGCAGCTAGTTCTAAATAGCCATCGAATTCACATTCAATTATACTTGGAACAAATGTGTGATGTACTTGCTAGGGCTGTGTGAAGCTTCGGTCCCTGATTCAATTCAGTGGAGGTTCAGCCCAATTCAGTGGCCGAATCTCCTAATCCGAATCAAGTCAGAGGACCCTTTAATCTCTCTGAATTGAATTGGAAGTCTCCAAATTGATTTGGAGAGATTTGGAAAGCTTTGGAGATTTGTATGTAGACAGAGCTTTAAATGTTTTTTCTACATACCTCCGGGTATCAGGTGGCTCTTGAGTGCTGAAATGCTGGGTGCATGGAGCGTGCCACGAGAGTGCGGGGGGCTCCCAGATGCACTTGGCATTGGACCCAGAAGTGGGCCAGAAGCACTTTCGGTCCTCTTCCAGGTCCACAGGGGAGCACGTTTCTGCCCCCGCACACCCCCCAGCTCAGTGACTGGTGCCTCCTGGGTCTGGGCTGGGGAGCACCCAAAGTACCTCCAATTCACTTCTGGGCTTACTGCTGAGCACGTGGAGGCCCCCACCCTGCACTCCTGTGGGATGCTCCATGGTCTCCAGCATTGCAGCGATCACAAGCCACACTGGTACCTCAAGGTATGTAGAAAAAACTTCTAAAGTTGTGTCTATGTCCGAAACACTGATTCTCCGAATCAGCATCAAATCTTCAGATTTAGATTCGACCGAATTGAATCAGGGACAGCTCTCTGAATCAATTAATCATAGATTCATAGATTTAGGGTTGGAAGGGACCTAGTAGATCTTCTAGCCCAACCCCCCGCCAGGGCGGGAGAACAACAAAACCCCAAAACAAAAACGGGACTCAAATGAGTCCAGCCAGGTAGGCATCCAGCCTCTTCTTAAAGACCCCCAGGGTAGGGGCCAGCACCACTTCCCTTGGAAGTTGGTTCCAGCTCCTAGCCGCCCTAACTGTGAAGTAGTTTTTGCGGATGTCCAATCTATACCTCCTCTCCATCAACTTGTGCCCATTACTCCTTGTTATGCCAGCGGGCGCTAGGGGAAACAGCGTCTCCCCCAAACCCTTCTGGTCCCCCCTAGTGAGTTTATAGACGGTCACCAGGTCCCCCCTCAGCCTTCTCTTGTGGAGGCTGAATAGGTTCAGGTCCCGCAGTCTCTCACTGTAGGGTCTGCCCTGTTGTCCCCGGATCATGCGGGTGGCCCTCCTCTGGACCCTCTCCATGTTGTCCACATCCCTCTTGAAATGGGGCGCACAGAACTGGACACAATACTCCAGCTGTGGCCTGACCAGCGTCGCGTAGAGGGGGAGGATCACCTCCTTGGCTCTACTCGAGATGCACCTGTGGATGCACGACAAGGTCCGGTTAGCCCTGCCAACCATGACCTCGCATTGTCGGCCCATGTTCATCTTGGAGTCAATAATGACTCCAAGATCTCTTTCTGCCTCCGTGCTCTCAAGTAGGGAGTTCCCCATTGTGTAAGTGTGCTGCTGGTTCCTACTGCCCAAGTGCAGCACCCTGCACTTGTCCGTATTGAAACGCATCCTGTTCCTGTTAGCCCACCCCTGTAACCTATCCAGATCCCTCTGCAATCTCTCACTCCCTGCTAGCGTGCTCACCTCCCCCCAAATTTTGGTGTCATCAGCGAATTTAAACAGGTTACTTTCCACCCCATCATCCAGATCGCTGATGAAGAAATTGAACAGCGCAGGCCCCAGGACCGAGCCCTGGGGGACTCCGCTACCCACCTCCCCCCAGGTCGAGTATGACCCATCCACCACCACCCTCTGAGTGCGACCCCTCAGCCAATCTGCAATCCATCTGACTGTGTAGGCATCGATGCCACGGTCACCAAGTTTTTTAACTAGGATGGGGTGAGAGACGGTGTGAAAGGCCTTGCTGAAGTCCAGAAAGACTACATCCACCGCGACACCTGCATTCATGGCCTTTGTGACCTGATCGTAGAAGGCAATCAGGTTGGTCTGACATGATTCACATAATCGATTCACTGTCCCTGATTCGGGCCGAATCCGAATCAAATGGGGCCTGCTTTGCACACCCCTGGTACTTGCACCCAACTCTCAGCAATAGAAATTGTCTAAACCAGGGATGCCAAATATATTGGATGGATCTGGTCTGTGTAGCTGTGTCCTGTAGCCCATGGGGCTTATGGAGGGGTCAAGAATTTGGAAGTGGGGGGAGCAGGGACAAGGCCTCTGACCAAATTTAAGGATACGGAGCCCTACCAGTGACATGGTTCAGTGGCAGTGAGTGAGTGATGGCTGCCGTAACCCCCTTGGCTCCCTGATGCTGCTTGCTTCATTACTGCCACTGCTTACTCCACTGCCAGAGGTGGGTCTGGTTCTGTCCCAAGAGGAAGCCTACACATACACAGAGGTGGATCCAGATTCAGCCTGTGGAGCCAGGATCAAACAAATTTGACACTCCTTGTCTAAGCAAAGGCACTGATGAGTTCTTTGCTTTGCACAGATGTGCCAAGAAAGATTCAGCCTCTTATTTGATCTGTTAAGACCAAGTGTCACCTTCACTTTTATTGGCAGGGTTTATGATCAAGACTTCCCTTAATTTACCTGTAACCAGCCAGCCATTCATAACACAGAGCTTGTCAGTAAATCATATAGAACAGCAATTCCATTCTTTTGGTTATTTGTTCGCCGAAGGTTTGTTGCATAGGGAACACAGACAAACATTCACATGATCCGCTTTGAATTTTTCATAAAGAAAAGGCGCTCAAAGCAGAGTCAACACAAATCTTTATAGGAATCCTCATCTCCAGTAGATCCAGGCCTCCAGATGTTTTTCATTTCAGCAAGGAACAAGGCGTACTGTCAGCTGACAACACACAATAGGTTACTATAGCACTGCAACAGACAACTAACATGCTGGTTGGAATCAGAAAAACTAATTAAGGCAGGGCAGGACAAAGTCATTATAAGCAATGATGAAGGATCTCTTCAGAAGAGTAATCATGAAAATCCTTCATTTGAGATTGTTTTGGGGGCTTGGCTCTGCAAAAACTCTGGTTCAGGTCCTCAGTGAGTGCATCTATGTGTGCTATTAGTGCAATGAGGTAAATTCTGTTGCAGTTTGTGTTGGAGTTTATTGCTTCTGGATGCCACGTTTGCACGTGTGCCAAGAACTGCAGCATGTTGAGTGGAAGTGGAACAGCCCCCCAGGAGGTGTGAGGGATCAGTCTGCCAGCCTGGGGGTGCTCTGACTCAGGTCAACATGCTGCGGAGGGGCTGGCTGGGGCACAAAGGTGCTCCAGAGTGGGGATAGCCAGCAGGCAGCTCCCGCACTAAAG
>NW_017729033.1:6489735-6496471 GCF_001723915.1 Gavialis gangeticus
CTTTGTTGTCTGGTGTGACAACCAGATTCCCCGTCTTGTCCTGCAAGGGCCCCACATTTCCTGGGGCCTTCTTTCTACTCCCTATGTATTTAAAAAAGGACTTCTTGTCTATTTAGCATAAATAAGTCCTAAGGGGGCTGAATTATCTGCTGTGGTAAACTGGCATATCTCTACAGCAGTCCATGTCTTGGCAGGCAATTCTCTAGCAGAGAATTTGACCTAAGACTTCTGTCCACTTAATAGATGCAGCATGGATAGTAACAATATCCGCATTTCCATGTTGATCCACCTGCCTTTGCCATGGGCGTTTACTGCAGTTTAATTCTCCCTAAACTGAAGCAGTGGGTTTTTAAAACCCCCTCTTCAATTTAAACCAAAGTAAACCTCTGTGGCATGCACACAGGGGTTGGGGGCTGATCCTTACCTGCTTCTCTGGCGGCGGGGGAGACGGCGAGTTGCCGGCAGGCCAAGTGGTCCCTGAGCTACAGGCGGGGGGGGAGCTTCCCTCCACAGGTACCCAATCTGGGGAGTCCCGGGGGGCATCGCAGCCATGGAGGGAAGCACCGGGCCTCAACGTAGCTCAGGTAGGCAGGCAGGCAGGCTCTGGGGGGGGAAAAAAAAGATGAGGCTCACCGCTTTTTTTTTTTTCTTCCTTCAGTGGAGCCTGCTTGCACCAGCTGCCGTCAGGCTTCCTGCAGAGCCCCTTAGCTGCACGGGGCCCAGTGTTTACCTCCGCGGCTACTAAGGCAGCAAACTGAAACACCTTGGACAAGTTTGATTTTGCTATGTCCCAAAGTCACTTAATATGCAAACAGCAACACCATTAAAGCAGTGCAAAAGAGCATTTAACCTGCTTTAAAGGCCAATTTCGTGGCATGTACAAAGGCCCTTCAGGTCTACTTCTAGAGGTTGGGGAGAGTTCACCATCCTGCTTCTTCAGTCTTCTGTTTAGATTGCCTGAGTATTCTAGCAAATGCAACCTGTGCCAATAGTTACATTTGCATTGTCCTACCTGTCCCATGGGCCCTACATACCTAAGCACTGCCTTCTTCCTTACATTGTACTATGATCTCTAAGGTCAGCCGAGAGCAACCCCTCCTGTAAGTTCCCTCTGTGTGCCAAGTTCATCCCATGAATGTATGTGCAAGGTTGTTCTCAGTAGTTAGTTACTTCTCAGCATTGGAACTCTTCCCCCTTGAGACCCGCCTGAGCCCAAGCCTGGACATCTTTGTGAAGCACTGCAAGATGTTTTAATTTTGGCAGGCTTTTAGCAGGCAGAGTTTAAGTGTTTAGGTCTTGTTTGTTTGGAGAATTGTTTTATCTTTTACTATTTTATTTTATTTTAGCTGTTTTTAATATCTGTTTTCATTGTAAGCTACCCTGAGATTTTTTTTGGGGGGGGGGGGCAGAATGGCCTAGAAACCAAATCAATCAATAAATACAAAATTGTGAGCACTGTATTTTGGGGGAGGAACTGTGTGTTTTATGTATTTGTAGACTATCAAGCAATGTGGAGCCTTGAACCCTGATTGAGGTTCTCCATCTTTACATAATACAAATAAAACCCATGATGATAGTGTGAGGAAAGTGTTGAGGAAAAGTTGGAGAGGAAAAAGTAATGACCATACTTGTGCCTAAGACACGTATTTTCAGCCTACCAATACACCACCTTACTGGTGGACTGAAAATGTTCTGCCTGACTTAAAGATAAGCTCTTTAAGCCAAATATAGATAGCAGAGTGGGAGACAAGTGGGGATTTTTTGTAGGAAAAATCGAGGCAAACAAAAGAAATGATTGGTTTTCATTAATATTCTCATCAAGAATTCTAAATTTGTCATCAAGAAGCTAAATCATTTTGTGGTTTTCAGAGACTGAAAAATTTCCAGCAGCAAACTGTTTTTTCATTTGATAAAAAAAAAAAGGGAGGGGGGGAGGTGGGGGAATCAAGGGAAGAGGATGTTTCTCTGCATAAGCTTCTGTTTAGTTCCCAAGAAAAAGTTTTGATGGAAAAAAGTTCAACTAGTCCCAATAAATAGGTAATGCACCCACAGGTTGGGTTGTTATGAGAAAGTCTTGTTAAGCTGCACATTTTCTGGGCACCAAACCAAAACCTAGAGCTGTTAATTGAGGAAGACAATAAAATTGCTATGCAGAGCAATAATGGTTTCAACACATTCCTCGGGCACGTTAATTTGTTTCCAGTGGCCCTCATCAGCTACCATCATTTACACTCAGCCTCTTGTTTCGTTGCTCAGCTTTAATGAGCATCCTGTCACCGGTCATGTTGCCCCAGTCTGAAGTGTTATTGTCTCTGGTGTGATATAGGCTCCTTGGTGTCAGCTTAGCAAGGAGCCGGTTGCATAAAGAGTTCCTTTGAGTTGTTTTTATTCAGACCATTAGTCTGTTTTTGCTCCCTTCATTTGTACCAGATGATTTGTGCAGAGGTTACCCCTACCTCCTTCGTTCCCTTGTTTTCTAATTTGCACTTGTCTTCAATCTGATTGTCCCTTTGACTGGATTTTCTGTAGTTTAAAGGAGGTTCCCAAGTCACTTCCCACCATGGGTAGCTTTATAGATCTTGCAGTTACTCTTGAGGACTCCGGGAACATGCATTGATTTCTTTACATTAAAACCCAATGGTTTCCCGTCTTGCTAATATAGATGCACATTAGCAGTCCCACAGCATCAATTCAGGATTCATGTGTCACCATCCTCCTTGGCCTGGAGACTGAGTGAGCAGTATTTTAAATCTTTCTTGAGCTTTGTTGAGGCTTGTTTTTTCCCCACACACAACTTACATAGCCTGAGTTGCTTTTTGTAGGTAAGAAGGAAAAGAACCAGCGTTGTGAGGAACGGTTACTGGGGACTAGCTGTATTAGTCTGAAGTCAGGCAGAAGGTAGGATAGGGTGAACTACCTTGTTCACAATGCTTGCTTGGGACTACATTGCTGGGCTTTGGAAAAGTTATAGGGCCAGATTCACTACCAGTGGCGCACAGTGAAATTTATACTTTCTGTCAAAATAGATCCTGTCCTGGATATGAACATACCCCAAGGGTGGGTGGCATCACCTCCTCTCTCACTTGGGGATTTCTACAGTAATTTTAATTCCCGCTGGGGACTTCATAGGATTGGTATTTTTTGAATGACTGCAAGAATGCCATCAAATCAAAGCATGCTTCAGTCAGCCGGGTCATGCTCCCTCCTTACTCTTGAGGCCAAATTGGCCCTCTCTCTCTCTCCTAGCGAAGGTAAGACTATAGCTAATTTCTTCCTCTCCCACAAGTGACAGCCTTTCTACCATAATAATTCAGCACCCCAACTTTCTCAAAAATAATATCTTTCATTAGACCAACTCAAACAGTTGGAAAAATTCTTTTTTGCAAGCTTTCGGGCACAAACACCCTTCATCATGAATTTTTCCACTATTTGAGTTGGTCTAATAAAAGATATGAGATTTACTCAAAGAACCTTGAGCCTGCTTATGTCCTTAGATGAACACCCCTCAAAAATAATATGGCATAATCCAGGCCTACCTCTAGTCTATATATACTATATATGCAGGAGTAAATGATCCCTATCCCTTCTTTCAATGGAGCCCTGATCCTGCCAGCCCTTAAAAACATTTGATTTTAAGTTTGTGAACAACTTTTCTGAAGCACAAATGATTCTGATTCCCAAGCAAATCAACCTCATAGCTGGCTGTGTTTGGAAAGGCAGGTGTCTAAATCTCTTCCTCAGTGGATGCATGTAAAGGTGCACATTTGCTGCGCAGTAACCACAATTACTGTGCAGTACGGGTGGGCGTCTATACGTGCATACCCATACTGCACAGTACATATGCTGACTTAGGCTAAATTTAATACCTTGATTTAATACAGGTATTAAATTTTATGCCTGATTAGTTACTGTGCAGAAAAGCACATATAGACACCTTACTGCACAGTAACACTGTGTGTGTGGACTGCCTTGTGACTAACTTTAGTGCCAAGGCAGTCCACACACAGCGTTAATGTGCCTTAATGCCTTCACGTGTAGATACTGGCCTATTCCCACTTACTGTGCAGTAATTTACTGCGCAGTAAGTTTAAGCTGGTGTAAATGCACATGTAGCCAGGCCCAGTGAGTTGTAGCTTTATCATGTTGTTTCTTAAATGGAGATGGTTAGACAGCAGACATATAGAAAATGTGTAGAGCTGATACATATAGGTGAGGTGATGGCTATGTTTTTGGCTGGGGTGCCAAAACCCCCCACAACCTCCACCCATGCCTTAGCTTGGTGTGACAGAGGTGGGGGAGCTGTGCAGGGCCTGATCCTCATTGCTGGCAGCAGCTGTATGTGTACCTCTGGGTGGATGGCAGGGGAGGTGCAAGCGTTGCGCTGCCCTAACTCCTTCCTCACCATGCACTGCAAGGCGTGCATGCACCCACTGCCACCATGGAGCTGGTGTCAGGGCTCTGGAGCCTGGCACAACTGTTTGCAGCCTGCTCACCACCTACTGCAGATGCCCAGAGCCTGGTCTGGCTGTGGCAGGCAGCCAGGATACTGAAAACAGCTGCTCTGGGCTCCATAGCCCTGGTACAGACTCTATGGTGGTGGCTGCATGTGGGCCTCTTGGCGCAGAGTCAGGAAGGGGTCTGGGGCAGCACAACCCTGGCCCCTCTCCTGCTGTCCATCCCAAGATGCATGTGCAGCTGCTAGCACCACAAAGCTGGGTCAGGGAACCCAGTGCAGCAGTTTGCAGCCTCCTGGCTGCTTGCCACAGCCAGCCCAGGCTCTGGACAGCTGCAGCAGGTGGCAGGTAGGATGCAAACAGCTGTGCTGGACTCCACAGCACCCAGCACTGGCTCTGTGGCAGCAGTGGCTGTACGTGTCCTTTTGGGTGGACAGCAGGGATGGGATCAGGGCTGTACTGCCCTCAGATCCCTTCCCAGACGTGTGCTGGAGCCACAGCCACAGAGCTGGTGCCGGGGCTGGGGAGCATGATTCAGCTGTTTGTAGCCTCCTAGCTGCAGCCAGCCTGGGCTCTGGGCAGCCACTGCCTGCCACAGAGCCTGGGCTGCTTGCAGCCTCCCGGATGACTGCTGCGAGCAGCCCGAGCTCTGTGGCTGGTGGCGTGCCTATGGAAAATGCCTGTGGCTGGTGGCGTGCCTTGGAAAATGGCCTTGCGTGCCATGCTCTGGCATGCGTGCCAGGGGTTGCCAATCTCTGATATAGGGTATGTATTAGTCTCTCCTGTGGCTTACAGGATGGGTTTGGGAGAGACCTTGTTTCCCCTAGTGCCCCCTGGCATAACAAGGAATAACGGCCACAAGTTGTTGGAGAGTGGGTTTAGATTAGACATCCGTAAGAACTACTTCACGGTCAGGGCGGCTAGGATCTGGAACCAACTTCCAAGGGAAGTGGTGCTGGCTCCTATCCTGGGGGTCTTTAAGAGGAGGCTTGATGCCTACCTGGCTGGAGTCATTTGAGCCCAGTTTTTCTCCTGCCCAGGCGGGGGCCGGACTTGAAAATCTACAAGGTCCCTTTGACCCGACTTCTATGATTCTATGGCTGGAGACAATCAGACTGGATAATGCAATGGAAAACGCGGATTCACAATAATCCTTCACTGACCTAGAAAATAGACTGAGAGGTCTACCACGCTGATGCTTAAGCTCCCAGAAGTATTTGGCTCAAAAATAGACTGTTGCAGCAATTCCCAAGCTCTTGCATAGCAGTACCCCTCCAAACACTCTCATTTCCATCAGATCGGTATGCCTCTTTCCACTTAACACTACAGGAAGGGCAGTCACTTCACATCTGCTAAGAACCTGATTTAAAGCTTACTGAGGTTCATTTGTACTGTAGGTCTGGGTTTTTCCTGCCATACTTTCTAAAACTATTGGGAAATATTTCAGTTTTGTACACTAAGCTCTGGGAATTTCTTAATAATATTTAAAGTTGATATCTTAGCTTTAAATAGTTGAATAGCAGGGATAGTTATTCTTGCACTATACAGGATACACAACTGCTTTGATGTTATAGGTTTGTCTTATTCCTCTTTCTCCTTTTTTTAGGGCTGGTATATAGATTGTGCAGTTCTCCTAGATATCTTCTGTGAACCAAAATACTCGATTTCGTAGAAGTGTTTACTAGTGAGGAAGAAATTTTAAAAAATGTACAAGCACAAGCAACAATTGTTTTTGTCCATTTGGACCATGCCAGGACTGAGCATGCTGAGAGGCACTGAAACATTACAGAGGGAAGCTCCAGAGAGACCCCAAACAGCGACTTCAAAAACAAAATTGCAAGTCTGGTCTCTCCAGAGACTACACATCTTTGTCCTCTAACATGCTTGTAACAAGAACGTCCAAAGGTCCCTGTCTGCATCAGGGCTGTCTGCATAAGGGCGCTGCCAGATTTGTGTGTAGGCACACATAAAGGAAAGTTTGATGGTGCCTATTTTTGCTGGTCAAAATTGGTCAACGGAGCTTCACTAGTTTAGATTAGTGGAAGCCTTCCCTACCAACATCCACAATACTAACAAAAAGGGGTGGAGTGAGTCAAATAAACCAGTCCATATGCAAGACTACAAGGCTTAAGCGGTCTGAGGTGATAAACCCTCCCGAGGATCTCAACCTTGATGCGGTAGAGAAGCTTTTGTGCTACCAAGAACTTCAAGATCAGTGCCATCTGAAGTCTGGTGTGACTGGTACAGGAGGGACAGGACAGGGAGGAAAGGCGGGGGGGTGG
>NW_017729033.1:6497548-6499950 GCF_001723915.1 Gavialis gangeticus
ACTATGAAACTATGGTAGAGTCACCCATGGTGGCAAGGTCAAGAGCCAGGCTTCTAGCCTAATA
The DNA here is from genome assembly GCF_001723915.1 of Gavialis gangeticus. NCBI lineage: Eukaryota > Metazoa > Chordata > Crocodylia > Gavialidae > Gavialis > Gavialis gangeticus. The sequence goes on from NW_017729033.1 coordinate 6,497,613, forward strand.
GTGATCCAAAACTAAAAATACAAGTCCTCAATGATGCAGCAGGCAGATGAAGAAGAAATGCTTCATAAGAGTTGCAAAGGCTAGGCTTCTTTCCTGCAAGGTATGGTGTGGCTGATGATGTGCAATGGCATCCCTGTGTTTAAAAAAAAAAGAGCTATGCAGGCATCTTCCTTCAACAGCAAGTCCTACAGCGATGAGGGCAGATGCTAGCGGTTACCGGAAGCCGCCAGTCACGAATCCTTATTGTATCATGGTTATTTTGTATGCTGCCTGCTTAGGATCTACTCCACTCACCCTATATGGAGTAGGGGCTAGAAAAGCTGCCCTAAGCATACTTTGCCTCATTTCACCTGACTGGAAAACCACACATCCACTCCTGCCTCCCTGAACTATTTGCAATGTCTGCAGTTGAACGTGAAGATCTCAGATTGGCCTCTTCAATCATCTCAGGACTCCTCAATGACTTCCCTATTTATTAGAAGACTGTCATCCTCATATATTGAGAGATTTCTTCTTCTGGCTGTAAGGACAATATACCCAGGGAGACCCACGCACAGGGAGACCTTTGGCTTTAGCAAGTTGGCAAGCGCTGGCTCAAAAGCCTCAACAAGAGCAATAGTTATTGAAGGGCAAGTTGTAGCTCCCAACCTGGAACTTAGAGGAGCAAAGCTTGCGGGAAGGAAGAATTTGGAGGAGTCACAAGGAAGCCAGTCGGTTTGCACATAGCACACGTATTGGGCTCTTTGGCTTTACAACCCATTACGCAGCTAACGAGCTAGTGGACCAGACTAGCGTAATGTGTAAATAGATAAAGCAAACTTTGGCATAGTTTTTATAGAAACTTTCAGATGTGCCAGCGTAATGTGTAAATAGATAAAGCAAACAGTAATGGACACAAAACATAAGCAAAAGGGCAAAGGTCCAACTGTCTCAAACAATCTCCTCCATGACTAGTGACAGGAGGTTGCCCTCCGTCAAGGTGCTTATCCTACCTTGCTCACCTCCACCCTATGAGCTAGACACTGCCGATGACACGGGAGGCAGGTCCTATCTCCCTGATGGCAACTTCTCCCCTCTGGCTTCTCGAGAACAAAGAACGTGGCCTTGCAAGCATCTCGGAAAGCCTGCTAAGACCCCTTCCTGGCTGTGCGCCCAGAGGCCCACATGCAGCCACCACCATAGAGTCTGTACCAGGGCTATGGAGCCCAGAGCAGCTGTTTTCAGTATCCTGGCTGCCTGCCACAGCCAGACCAGGCTCTGGGCATCTGCAGTAGGTGGTGAGCAGGCTGCAAACAGTTGTGCCAGGCTCCAGAGCCCTGACACCAGCTCCATGGTGGCAGTGGGTGCATCTCATTTCCTGGTGCTAAGAAAAGCCTCTGTGTAATGCACACGGAGAAGGGGCCATTCGATTGTTCTTTATGTGCAAGTAGGCCTGGCGTGTTTTAGCCTGGAAAAACTCCTCTCTCTACCTAAGATGAGAGAGAGGAAAAAAAAAAAGCAAAGATCCAGGCTATTATTCAATGATAAAATTCATTCTGTTTTGCTTTGTGGCCTCTCTGCCATTCTCAGACACAGGAAACTTTTTTTATCAGGTACCTGGCATAGCTTGTCCCTTAGGGCTGGGGGATAAAAAAAAAGCCAACCCACATTGTCAGCTTCACATTCAGCCTTGGTGCGATGTGAAGGGCGATAACATTTCTCTCGTTTGCCGCACGAATAATTTGTTTATTAATCAGTCATATCTCTGCAGCCCCTTGATCAAAGGTCCATGTCTTTTCTGTTAGGGGCTGTTGTCTTGTTCTCTGCTGATTTCTTTACCTCTGCCTTTTGCAGACACGAGCGTGGTTATCTTTGGTGAGTTTCTCCCTATACACAAATATTGTGGCCTTATCATTTCACCTTTGTAAAAAGGCAGACAGAAAGAAAGATATTGCTAAATAGTTCTCAGAAATACAGTGAATGACACAACAGTCTTGCAAACTGAGTCTGAATCCACCCTTTGCCAGCAATTAAAGAGATAAACAGGATGCTGATATTTTCAATGGCTGACGTAAAACGCTCCACTTATTCACTCTCCCTTCTGGCTTTAAACTGCAGCCATTTCCAGGGTCCACCGAGTGTGGGATATTAATGATGATCTTAATCACTCGTTGCTCATCATAACATCACTTATGTTCCCTCCTGCCCCATAATCTCACACGAGAGTACCACATGTTTGGAGGGTTTCAACTATTTTTACTGGTGATGGCTCACAAGATCATGGGATTGTCAATACGAGATGTTAAACTAGGTCCTGGAAAAGAACCTAACATAGGTACATAGTTGCAAAATTTTTTTA
>NW_017729033.1:6504950-6515361 GCF_001723915.1 Gavialis gangeticus
TGGGATTGTCAATACGAGATGTTAAACTAGGTCCTGGAAAAGAACCTAACATAGGTACATAGTTGCAAAAATTTTTTAAAAATCAGCATGTTTTTCTCCAATGGCCAACACTTCTTTATGCACCTATATTCATAGAGTACCTACATTTTGGGCCTCCAAAGGTACCTAAACTGCACATGGGCAGAATTGCCTCATTCTGTACAGAAACATACCCAATTTCTGTTGTGATCCAAATCCAAGTGTAGTACGAAGTGCAGCAGACAGTCATTTTCTCTCCAAAACACGGCCAGAGAGTGGTAGAGGTAACAGTATTTGTCTTTCATACAATACCCCAGTAGTTAGAGACGCGCACTCGGGAAGTGAAAAACCTGGACCCAGTGCCCTCTTCAGCCTGAAGTGCTGGGCAAGGTGGTTGGGGGCACTCCAGCTGGAGCACCCCACAGAGAAGGTCGGTTCCAGTTATTGGACAAAACAAGCTGAAATAATCCTAACAGCAGGGACCGAGCCCAGGACCGGATTAACACATAGGCAAACTAGGCCTAGGGCTGTAAGCTGTGAGGGCCGCAGTCTTTCCCTCTGCAGTGGCAGTGCGAATGGCCCCATCCACCTCCCTTTCCTTCCCCTCCCCTCTGCTGGCCTCGTGGCGGTGGTGGCTGCTTCCTAGCAGTGGCTCTGACACCTGCTCCCTGTGGTGGCAGCGCTGGGATAGGGCAGGGGGTCTCAACCGGCCAGGAGTTTGTTTGCCTAGGGTTAATCCAGCTCTGAACAAGACACAGGTCTCCCCCTCTCAGCTTAGTGTCCTAACTGCTAGGGCAAGAGCCAGGCTCATTCCTGCTTGCCCTCTTTCTGGCTCCGTGACTATTGCATTCACTCTTGCATGGTGGCCCGCCTTCAGATGAGGTGGAGCCTGCTCCACACCCAGCCTTGCCATTAGCCTGTTGGTTAGGATGTTTTCCAGAATGGCAGGGATTGAACCCCGATCTACTTCCAACAACTGTTCCACTCACTCCCCTATTATGTAAAAGGGGGCACCGACATGACTACTACCTTAGGGGAAGGCTCTGGATCCTGAGAGAACCCAGGGGCCTAATGATCAGCCTTGGGCTCACTTTTAAGCTCATAGAGGGGTAGGAGTTTGGCCTCATGCCTGTGTTTCTTCTTGGTTAGCTGTCATTTGCTCTCTGCTCTTATCCCGCCTCTGGATCACTTTTTGGAGGAGATGAACTCTATCCGCTGACCACATACGGGACCTAGATGCCAACACCATTTCTTCAGACTGTCCTCGCAGGATCAGGCACCTGATTTTAACTTAGTGGTAAACTGGAGGTGTTCAAGAGATCAATCTGGATTTACTCCTACAGATTCACTACTATGACACATTTAACGTGCTTATACCTGTGGGCTGTCTTAGTAACAGTACAGCATATTGTAACATATGGCATATTTAATCATACTGAATCTTCCTAGATAGACAGCCTGTTTAATTTTCTTTGGCATAGTTTTTATAGAAACTTTCAGATGTGCCAGCGTAATGTGTAAATTTTCACCAGTTCTGTAAGTATTATGCTTACTGTATTTGATAGAGGCCAAAAAAGTCCATCAGATCGTATGAGAGACAATAAAAAATATATATATTCTCACTCAAACATGCTCTGCAATAAGGTAAGCACCTTGCTGTTTGAAAGGCAGAATGAAGAAAAAGGATTTTTTTCAGAGTTATGCCTGAATAGAGCAGGGACAGGACGTAATCTTCAGCGGGCCCACCCTCTCTTCTTAACTAAAAGCTGAAACCCTAGCTGCTGCTGAAGTCCAGTCTCCATGGGTAGGTCTATGATTCTGAAAAGAGGTAAAAAGTTTCCCGGGGTCTGAAATAGGAGAAGAGAGACTAGGAGCAGCTAGGAGAGACAATAATTGCTTGAAGAAAAGTTAGCTTGATTAGTCAAATATCAACACTATTAAAAAGGATCATTAATGCCTAGAATGAAGACCAATAGTAATAGGTCTGAATAGTAATGCCACTGCTGCTGCACATTGGGTCAGGAATCAGGGTGGGGTGCTTCTATTCCAGGCAGAAAAATCAGCTTCCCCCATAACAACATACCTAATTTTGGGGAGCTGATTTTTGGGGAAACAGTGCTTCTCAAACCATGTGTTTAAACTAAGACCAGGTTCTGTTATCTCCACTTGCGCTGCGTAGTATCTTCCTCTCACCAACCTCAAAGTTAGTAAATGTGTATTTGGCTCCTTTTTTGTGTCTCCCCACCTCCACTATGTCTGCTGGCCTGTTTTCAAATACTAAGCAGCTTTCAGAAGCTGTCTATACTTTTCTTTGTATGTCTTTCAAAGAGGCTGCCACAAAGACACTTATTGCTTTCACTTCATCTCTTACAGGACTTAAAATGACATGTAAGGGCCAGACTCATGCTCTTTTATTTGTAGGCTAACGCCAGAAGAATTATGCTGATTCTGGGGTGTTTGTCTTAGATGAAGTAGCATAGCACAGTACAGTCTCATTAGCTTGAGTTTCGCCTTGGGACAGGTTTCAGTTCTGGTATTTGTGAACAACTCCAACACGAAAACATCTAGTTCATACAGTAGATGAGCTTGTATCCCAGGCAATATCTGGGCTCTGATGTTGCATGAGGAAGCAGACCACAATCATAATGCCTCTGTGTTGTGGCAAGAAAGTTATTTTAGACAGTTCTCAGATTTAGCCTAATACTCTGTTTCTTTGGGAGTCCTGTATTAGAAGAATGAGGGAAACCAGATTTACGTCTGTCAAGATGCATCAAATAATATATTGAAATATATTAATTTTAAAAGGTTTTAAAGTCGCTTTTGTCTATGGTTCACTTATACACATTTTCAAACTATATATACACAGGGTTGAAAAGGTGTGACTGTCGCTCCTTCAGGCTGTACTGTCTCCTCATTGATCTGCCGCTCACGAGAAATATTGACTTTCTTTTAGTCTTGAGCTGGGGGCTGAACTAGATGACCTCATAAGGTCCCTTCTAGCCACTTTTCTGTGATCCAAATGAATGCCCAGAAGATTACTGTCCCACCATATATCAGCTCATATTCACTCTATGCACATTTCCCAGACTCAGTCTGAGGCAGGCACCCCGCTTGGAGAATTTCAGCCCAAACAGGTACGCTTTGCAAAATGACAAGCAGCTGAGAACAGGCTCTTGCACACGGGAAGAGCTGGGCAGTTGCAGTACTAGGATGTTGCTACCAGACCTGTCTAACAGTCCAGGGGGTTGTAATGTGTGCAGAAGTTGTTTGACATTACACTGTGTCCAGGACTGCACAGGTGCTGAGCTCCAAGAATAAGAGAGTCAGGATGGCCCCCCTTTTGGCTTCACCAAGTGAACTGGATGCAGCAGAGAATATGGACTGATCTCTGCGACAAGGGCATGGAAACCTTCATACATTCCTGAGAATCACTCAGCTTCAGGGAAGGAATGGAACAGCTTGCAAAAGGACCAGAATGAGACAATTATACACATGAGTGCCCTGCTTTGGCAGTAGATATTCGTCTGTCCTTGTGAACCAGGAAACTGGAAAGTTTATTCTTGCATACAATTGGATATCATAAGCAAAACGCCCAGCCGGAACTTTCTGGTGGAAAACCAGTGCATTTTGAACTCTTGTGATCACCAAGGATTCTAGTTTTCTCCAATTAAAAGAAAAAATCCCACATTTTCTAATTAAAAAAATAACCCCAAATCCATATTTTTCCATGATAAAAATGAAATGCCACCATATATACATATATACACACACACACACACATACAGACACACACATATATATATACACACACACACATACATATAAACATATACACACACATACATATATACATACACACACACACACACATATATACATACCCACACACATATATACATATATATGCACACACACAGGCAGTCCTTGGACTTACGACACAATTGGTTCCTGAAACCTGCATCTTAAGTTGAAATGTTGCAACTTGGCACCGGTTTTCCATAGGAAACAATGTTATAAATGGGGGATTGGTTCCTGAACCAAGGCCCGATACCCTATTTTGACCAAAAATACCCCAGCAATTTTGTACTCATTCAATTACAGATGAGTGATATAGCTACATTCATGTATTTATATTGTAAATAGCAATCATACTGATTTGGAAGGACTTCTTTGAGGTGACTTTGCTGGACTTTTTGAAAGGCTCTTGGTTGGACTTTTTGAAGGGTCTTTGGCTGGAGTCTTCTCGGGAGTCTTGGCTGCAGGTTTTTCTGGAGTCTTGTCTGCTTTCTTAAAGAAGTGTCCAAGGAAGTCTGGACAGATGTTTTCCAGGGAGATGGATGACACAGCGAACCTGTTTGCTAGTGTGGTGTCGCATCGGATCAAGTGTTGTAAAGTTGAAACTGATGTCACAATGTTGAAACACAATGTTTTGAATTACAATGTTTTGCACTTACAACATTTATAAATTGACACCCTAAGTTGAGGACTGCCTGTATATATATAGCATAGGAAGTCCTGTAGGAAGCGATCAAGTTCAAGAGCAAGTACAGACCAGTACTTGTTCTGTGGTATTGTTTTTAGTCACCAGTGTGGTTGAACTACTTAGAGGACTATTAACTAAGGGTCCTTGTGCCCTGTGGAGATACAGTCTGTATTTAAGTCTGTTTAAGCGGGGTGAGTTTCAAGGTAATGTAGAACCACAGACAAAATTCCAACAGAACTGTTTCACTTGACTGTTGGCCAAAACCAAAATATATATTTATATATGGAAATAAAACACCACTAAATATAGAAATATTTATATACACTTATATATACACATTAATATATATACACATGCATCCATGCATACAGTCACATACACATACATATATATATACACATATATACATATAGTGGTGTTTCATTTTAATCACAGAAAAATGTAGATTTGGGGTTATTTAAAAAAAACAAAACAGTCCCAAATTTTCTGATTTATCAGAGAAAACCAGGATCCCTGCTGATCACTGTGAAGTGCTCTATGGTGCACTGAATTATTAGCGTTAGAAACAAGAGCCATTCTGGAGACCAGAACCAGAATGCTGTATATAGGAAAGCTCACCCGTCTACACCTACTTGACATCCCTCCTTTTTAACAGCCCCAGGATAGTATTTACCTTCTCCGCCTACTGCATGCAGAGCTCACACTCATGTCATTATCTCCAATGGCTCTTCAGCCCTTTAGGCCACTGTTTTTCAATACAGACTCTCCCATTCCCTAGGCATAACCTGTATTTTTTTTGTTCCAAGGCAAACTCCTCTGGAAAACCAGGAACAAAGATTGCAGACTGTCCCTGTGGAGTGGGAAGTTTCAAGGGCGGACAGATGAAGAGCTGAAGTGCTTTAAAAGTATAGCACTTTATTATTTAGCTGTTTCATTAGTGTGCTCTGTTCTGCTTTAAGTGGAAGACATATTGCTGTAACTTGATACATATTTCATTCAAGGTTAAAGATATAGCATTTAGCGCCACTATACCAGTCTAGGAGAAAAGGCAGGTGGCTCACAAGAACACTGGATTATCAATACGAGAATGGTAAACTAGGTGGTATAAGTGAACCTAACTGAATTTAGGTGCATGGTTGCAAGAAAAATTAAAAAATCAGCATCCCTCTTTTATCCAGTGGCCAAAACCTCCAAAGGCACCTATATTTATAGAGTACTGCATCTACATTTTGTAACCCAAAGGTACCTAAACCACACGTTACACTGATCCAGGTGATTTGTCCTCCAGAACTGTAAGTCTATCCTTCTAAAATCGGTTTGTTTTAACATGTGTATTCATCCTTTCTCTGGGAAAGTGGTGACCCAGGGAAGGCTGCGGCAGATTTTTCAGAGGGGCTGGCTTACCAGTGAACACTAATCACAGGCTAATAATGCAGATACATTTTCCTGGGCATTATTTTCCCATAAGGATATCTGTTTCATTGGTTGGGGCTTGCCCAAGAACAATCAACCTTTGTTGAATGTTGCTGAGTATGCATGCAAACATCACGCTTACCGTTTGTTATTACTAGCGCGTTTGATCAGACTGAGTTTTCATCCAGGCTTGGGATCAGAGACGTTCAACAAGGATGCTAGATTTTGCTGCCTTTTTATTTACAAAATAACGCTCTGGAAAGAGGCCAAGTGCATGCTGCTAAATCTATTCCCATCCTCCTGTCGCTTACAGACTCCTCCTCGTACGTGGTGCTGCATCAGGTCTAAACAAATCCTCAAGAGTCATTGGCCTTGTATGGCTCACAGTTGGCTGAGGCAGACTAGGTTGGGATCATGCCAGGTCCCGGTGTCCTGTCCGTCACAGACAGTATCATTTCCAGGTGACACTTGTTGGCAGTCTGAGCAAAGAGGTCAAGTGCTACAGGAGTGTGGAGGCTGAATGATCTGGGTCCACAGAAGATACCTACTGATTGCGCTTAGTGAAGCAATACCGGGTGTCTGACATGGCTATTTTCCATAAAGCATTGGTACTGTGGCTGAAGGATGCTGGTTTCCAGAGTGGCAAATATAAATTTTTTTCCCCCGCAGGGCTCCTGTTGCATTCAATGAAGGGGGTGAGCAGTGTAATGAAGCCAGATCAAGCCCCTGGGCCCAGCCAGTCTGAATCAGAAGATCAGGGCAATCCATCCCCTGAACAGGCACCACCTGCAGCAAGACCAGGGCAGCCCCTTGGTCCCAGCTGGGCTGAGCGAGGCAATCAGGGCCGCCAATCCCCGTGAAGACAGACATTAGGCTCCACCCCTTAAAAGCCAGCCCCAGCCCGCAGTATCCTTGTCTGGGCAAAGACTGAGGTACTTGCTCCTAACCTCCGTGTGTTCTTGGCTTTCTCTAATCAGCTCTCTGGCTTTGACTCTTGGCTCCCAATTTTGGTCCTGACTCTGGCTTCGATTCCTGGTTCCAGTTTGATTTACGGCTTATTCTGACTCCAGCCTGGTTCCTGGCTCTGCCTTTGGTTCCCAATTCTGGTTTTGACTCCTGGCATATCCTAACTCCGGCTAACACTCTAGACTCTACTTCTGACCTTGGATCCCTTGGATACCCCCCACCCCCAGGTCCTTGGAAACTCAGCCTGGACTTCACCTATGCTTCGGATGACTGACTACTAGGCCAGACAGCCAACCCTCTAGCCTCCAACAGGCAACACTCTGGGGATGAGTCCGGGTTGTGTAGTGTTAGGCCTCCTTCTTTAGTTGTTGCAGAAGTTGGAAGATGAGCAGTGAACAAGGCTGCCATTTTCAGGACGAGAGAGGAAGACCCTGTGATTAAGACAGCTGAATGCTGCTTTAGAGACGTATCTTGACTCTGCTGTGCAATGTCTATATGATGTCGCTTTAGGCCTAGATTTCCCCATCAGCCACTGATTACATTTCTCATGTTCAAGGTTGACCTGAGGCTGCAGGGTCTGATTTGCTGGAGACTGCACATCTGCAGCTGAAGTCAGTGAAACCTGAACATACAAATTGCCTTATAATGCTGGGTACGCTGACAAATCAGGTAGGAGGCTGCTCAGGTCAGACACCCAAAATGTGCGCATGCATCCTTTCACCCTGAATCTTTGCATCTCATCTCCGCATCAGCAACATGTAGAAGGTACCGGCTTCTCCTCTCACACAGTGTTGCGGACAGGAATTGAATATTATGTTGGTGGAGCACACGGTCATTGACAAGCTCATGGGACAAATAATTGTGCCAACCCTGCAGCCCCAGAAACAAGGAGCACAAGAAGCAAGGGGGAGTTCCTACTTCTATACAGTCACATGATGCACATTACATTTAAATTGCGTAATAATTTGGTCATCGGAGCTGGCTCTGTATAGCAGGTAGGAAATAAACCTGGGGCCACGTGTTTGAACAATGGGGAGAAAACAAAATATTTGAATAGCTGCTCAGTGAATGAATACTGCCCCTACTGTGTACTGAATGAACCAGGGATCCTGAGGAAGAAACAAGTCCTGATCATGTAATTAAAGACTATCATAATGCATATGCAATACAGGGGTGGAGGGCTTACAGGTACAGAGGCCACCTTAATTCTGTTATTTCTTTAAAGTGTCTGATTTTGCCATTGTAACAATGCTCTTTTACAGGTAGATTTTTTTGGATATTTGCTTTAATATATACCCAAATGCAGCATTTGGTTGGGAAGCCCAAACTAAAAATATAGTAACAGGCTGATTTATAATCACTGTTTTGCTCATAGGTTGCACATGAGCAATGGGCATATTCTTCCCATGAGAAAAACAATGACCCGTGTTTTTTGATGGGCAGTATCAAGGAAACAGTGTCTGTGGCACAGTGCCACCTTCTATATCCCATCGGTGTCAGACAGGAAGTACTGTTCTCAGGGGTTAACACAGTAGCCAGTTTAATTTGTTATATACTGAAGCAATGGGTCAATACAGGTATTGCACCAAAACCGGGGAGACCCTGCTCTCTCAAGAGTGACACTGGTTCCTTACACATATAAGTGACAAAGCTCCATTCAAACTGATGGGAAGTAGGTATCTAAATCTCTAGGACCTGATCCTCATAGGTACACAATGAAGCGTTAGGAAATTATTCTGGGCCCTGACACCCACACTCAGTAAGGTGTTCAGACTCCCCATATGCATCATGGTGGGGACTGAGACACATAGGAAAGGGATTCACAGATACCAGCTGAGCAGAGAGCTGCTTAGGCTAGGCGAGTAAAATGCATGTAGGGGGTGGAGAAGAAAAGCAGTGAACAAGGGAAGACAATCACCCATGAAGCCACATAGCCTGATAGTTAGAGCATTTGCCTGTGGGATGGGAGATCTAAGTTCAAGTCCTGATTTAGAGCAGGGACTTGAACCCGTGCCCTACAGACTGCTATAAGGTTTTGGATAGTCTGAGGAAGGATCTCTCTTTTGCTGTTGAAGGAAGTTGTTCCACTAGGTATGAAGAAGTGCTGGGTGGAGGTTGTACCTGAACCGCAGACTCTTAGAGGGCATGTCTACGCATGCATTTATGCCAGCTTAAATTTACTGCGCAGTAGATTACTATGCAGTAAGCAGGAATAGGCCAGCAGCTACACGTGCAGGCATTGAAGCTCATTAACGCTATGTGTGGACTGACTTGGGACTAAAGTTTGTCCTAATTTAGTCCACACACACAGTGTTACTGTGCAGTAAGGCATCTACATGTGCGTTACTGCATGGTAACTAATTGGGCGTACATTTGCGACCTGCATGATGCAGGTATGTATAAAATTTATGCTCACATTGGCATAAGTCACCATATTTACTGCGCAATACAGGTGTGCATGTGTAGATGCACACCTGTACTGAGCAGTAATTTTGATAAATGCACAGTAAATGTGCATGTGCAGATGTGCCCACTGTGTCCTAGCCATTAGGCTATGGAGTCAAATAGTATTGCACAGAAGAGCGAGACTAATTATTTAAAATGGAAAAGCTCTAGTGAAAGAGATGGAGAGAGACCTGCCCCAGAACAGCTGGCAGCCTGGGGGCTAGATCACTACCCTGGAATTGGGGAGAATGAGACTCAAATCCCTCTAACATAACCCAGATTTGAACATGGGTTTTCCACGCCCCACTGAGTGTCCACACCACTAGGTAAGAGAAGGGACAACCCCCTACAATTCCTAGGTGTATTCTACGCACATTGATATAATCAGGGTAGAAAAGGTAGGGGAATGTCTAATTTGCAAATCCTACTGCTAGGGTCTTGGATTGAATTTGAGCTCTGAGCTGTAGGTAAGCATCAGCATTCAGGTGACTTTGTACTTGTTCCATGGTGGAAAATTAGCTCTAGAGGCCTGAAACGTGAGTGCCAATGAAACTTCCAGGGCTGGCGGCAGCTGAGTGTATTATTTGGGCCTCTCAGGAAAACCTAAGAGGTGGACTTTGGCACCTGCATCTCTTTGTGTCTCTGGGTTTTTGTCTGCTCCTAGAATCCCTGTCTTTGGCACTATGCACGAGAAGTGGCTCCATCTCGCCAATCAGATAACTTGCACCTCATAACAAGATGAGCAATAACACAAAACTGGGCTTGTGTACATGGCGCTTTGATGACTGTGGTCTTTCAGAAAGTGTGCTCGTAGCCAACACAGTGCAGTATCACATAGCTGCCTTCCTTTGAAATCGTGACCTTGGAGATTGACCCCAGAGTTTCAATTTAAAAAGGAATCCCATGTTAAAAGACAAAGAATAAGACAGCCATGACATTAATCTGTGGAGTGGGAGGACAGGCAGCAGCTCAGCACTTACTAAAGTAAAAGAAAAATAAAAAAATAGCTGAAAGCAGCCAAATCATACGATTGAGGAAAGGGGGGGGGGGGGGGAACTGGAATTACGGGAAAACAAACAGATAAAT
>NW_017729033.1:6515399-6520486 GCF_001723915.1 Gavialis gangeticus
GTGAAAGAAAAAGAAAATAGGAAAGGGGAAGGGGGGGGGGGGGGGGACATGGAATTACTGGAAAACAAACAGATCAGATTTAGTCATTTTGAGAGGCTGCGCTAAGGAGAATTAAGTGCAGAATGAGAGAGCTGATTGCATTAATGGTTTGATTCGTATGGAGGAAATATTATTTTCCATGCTAATGGTTCTAAAGGGATACAAAATATTCTGGTAGGATTCATAAGGTTAAAAGGAGACAGAACAAACAGTCCCCCTAGATCTCTGTGTATGAATTCAAGGCCTCTTTTGTATGAAGGTGTAGGTGCTAAAAAGTTGCAGTATCACTGCTCTTGGAAGGCTGGGGCTGGATGCAGGGTGGTGGCAGCTGTGTGGGTCAATGTGGCCATCGCTCACCCCCTCTACTAACATGTATCCCCAATGGGGCCTCATGCCCTGGATTTTGTTGGAAGCCGCTCCATCTCCCTTGCCCCCCAAATTCTCAGCCCCTCTACGAGCCCTTCAGGCCAGGTGACACGCATGGCTTGGTGGACCAGAACCAGCCCACGGGCTATACATTAAACAACCCCTGCATTAAGACTTTGAGTATTAACTGAGCTGTGTTGGCAGAGGGATCTAGTTATTTCAAGCCAGGATATAAAGAGAGACAGTGAATCTCAGTGAGGCAGAGCAAGCCATAGCAGGGGAAGTCCTGCAAGGAGCCATCAAGTTCAAGACCAAGTACAGACCACTGCTTATTTTGTGGTATTGCTTCGAGTCACCAGTGTGGCTGAACGACCTGGAGGGCTATTAACTTAGGGTTCTTGTGCCCTGTGAAGATAGGGTCAGTCTTTAGGTCTGTTTAAAGCAGGTGATTATCAAGGTAATGTAGATCCCCAGGCAAAATTCCACCAGAACTGTTTCACTTTTGGTCAAAACCAAAACGGCCAAGCTTTACATTTCTAGCCAAAAAAACCTGCATCCCAGTTCACATGGCACTCATTCCCTGCAACCCCAGCATCACGGCGCAGAGTCCCCAGGGATGGCTGCGATGAGCCTCGGGCTCCATGACCGTGCTGGCTCTGCCCTGCGGGCACCTGCTAATCTCACATTTCACATCTTGTTGGTTAAAATAATAAGTTGGGAGGATGCCCACAAGATTGTGTGGTCATACTCCTGCTGAACCCCACAAGGCCCTGTTGATTTTGGATCCCTTGCTGGGTCCCGCTCAAAGTCAGTGCCTCCTGAGACACCCTGAGCCTTATGGGCTAGATGCGTGGCTCCAAAACCACCCCTTTACCATGCCCCATGTCTCACGGATTGTATTTAAACGTTGTCCCTCTTGATGAAGCTGCAGGCTAGCTCAGCCTCCTGTCATCACTGGTCCCTTGGCCCAAGTAGCTGTGCCCTCTGGCGCCGGGGTCCCTTCACCTCCTGTTGCAGCACCCTCTGGTGCTGGGCTTGTTGCAGCCCTGTCATTGTGCCCACACTGGCACTGGGTTCACTTCAGCCCTAATGAGGCCTCCTCCTCCCCAAATAGCTTCATCCCAGTCCACCGGATTCAAATAACAGCATAAATGCAAGCCCCTGGGCTATAACATGCCAGCAACAATAACATTGGGGGTCACACTCTGCCCCTTTAAGGAAGCAAGCTTCTCCCTCAATGTGTGCCTCTTAGCTCCAGATACTTTAGGAGCTCCTAGAGCCCATCAATCAGTCTTACCAGCAGCAGAATAGGCAACCAAACGTCTCTGAGTAGCGTTTCTGCAACAGCTCCTTCCCCCTGGACGCTGCCAGAGAACTGACCCCCTGCCAGCCCCAGCCCTGGGGCTTATATGTGCCCAGGCCCCTGTTTCCTTCTGGTCAGCTGCCTGGGTGCAGGTGCCAGCTAATACTCCAATTAGCTTACTGCCAAGGCTGCCAAGGCTGCAGAGCCCTGCCTAGCTCTCAGGGCTCCCTGGCTAAGCTGCCTCTGCTCTTGAAGGAGCAGGCATGCCTTAGTGCCCTGCGCCACCCGGTCAGATGCAAGCATTTGGATTAAAATTGGAAACCTATTAGGTTTAAATTATAAATATTTTTACGTCGGATAGTGTGCGATTGGGGTTTCCCTCTGGAAACCTATCAGGCTCAGGATTCTTTATCTTTTGGGGTGGCACCGATCTGGACTGCGGACTCTAACCACATGCATTACTTTACGAGGGCCCGAGTTAAGAAGACAGGGGTCCAGCAAAATCTGGAAATGAGGTCTCTCTGAAGTGGATTTAGTTGTTCACTCAAAATCCTGAGTTGCTTTTAAAAAACCTTGGCTATAACCAGGTATCCTGATTTTCTCTGATAAAAAAATCCCCAGTTTTCGGTTTTAAAATAATAACCCAAAAGTATATACGTGTGTGTGTGTGTGCGTGCGTGCGTGTGCGTGCGTGCGTGCGTGTGTGTGTGTGTGTGTGTGTGTGTGTGTGTATAGGGGTGTTTCATTTTAATCACATTAAAATGTGGATTTGGGGTTACTTTTTTTAAACCAAAAATTGGGGATTTTTTTAATCAGAGAAAACCAGGATCTTTGGCTATAATGACAGTAACCTAGTGATAACTACATGCTGCTGGAGCAAAAAGAAAGACGAAGAGCACCCATTTTGCAAGGCCTCTACTATGTTATAACACATTATCAGCAAACATACGAACTTTAAGTATATATATAAAAAGCTCATCCCCTGCCTAATTTTTTTTCTCAGACCAATCCTATCAAACCGTTATAAGGTCCTTTGCTGCATTTCAGCAACAGGAAAATGCCTTGCAAATAAAGGTGAGAGAGGCTATCCATATATTGTCTATTATACATTCGCAGCTAGTACGGGGGAAGTTAGAAGGGCATCTGAATGTAGCATATTGGAGATTAATTTGAATTGTAATGCCTCATAACTCCTGAAAAACCTTTTTTCATGCATTTCAATGAATATATTCAATGCTTTATAGCGGGAGTTAGCATAAGGAGCTGCCTTGTCATCCACACAAGGTTTAATCATTGATTCACATCCTGACCTCAGTTCTACTGGTGGAAATGCAGAGTAATTTCATTACCTACTGGGTAGTTACTACACATTTACACCCACACAACTTGGCCCTGTGTTTGCTTGTCTGGTTGTTTCACAAAAAAAAATCCCTAACCAGCTATTTCCTTTGAGCCTCTTGAAAAGATTTTCAATAAATTTGTGAATCATTTTATGACTTATTTCTTTTCAATTGACTCTGTGCCTGGTCCAAGATGCTTCAAATAAATTCACCTAAAATAATTGTTGTTAAAGAGAAATAAATAGCAGTCCAGAGGAGAGTGTGCCTTTCTCCCCTCCAGGAATCCTCCTCCTCCTCCTACTCAGCCCCCTAAGACCCTCTATCCCACTGGATCAGCAGAAACCTCTCGAGTCAAGAAAAAAAGAGTCCTGATTATGAGATGGTGATGGATGCAATGAACTCAAAAATCAGGGATAGTGGGAAATCATGTTGGCTGAGACTGTTGTTACAGGTAAGGTTAAAACTGTAACTGTAGCCTCCATGTGAAACTTGTGTCATGACTGGCAAGCACGAGCATCAAACCTATCTATACATTGGCACACTGCTATATCTGTAGTCTGCCTGTATGCACCATGGGCAGTTGTGAGAGCCGTATTTCAGCCTCGTATGAGAAAAATGAATTTATCATGCTCCTGTACCCACTGGACGTGAGCTCTCCTTATGAATCCATTTCTACCAGGACTGTGAAGATATCTGTCTGTATAGAGACTTCAGCCCTCATCCTGTGAGCCCTTTGCAAAAGGCAACCTGTCTTCTTTGCATTTCAGGAAAAGCAAGATGGAAAATGGTATGGAAATAATTATCAAGCCATTATCTAAATGAATCTGAAAATGTGTGCATGGAGCTGGTCATTGAAATGGCCAGGGTTTACTGGGGATAAAAATGGTCAAAGGTCTGAAGAAACTCTTCGATGAAGAGACTGAGAAAACAAAGGCCAGGGTTGTTTGCTTTTGAAAGGAGATCAATAACAGAAAACAAGGAAAGAAGTGAATGAATCATCTAGAGCTGGTGCATGAAGCATTTCTGAATTTTTTTGATACCAGATTGAGGGGGCATTTCCCAAAATTAAAGAAAATGCCAAATTCCAAACCAGGCCCGTTCCAAAACCAGGTTTTTCTATGTAAACCATGGAACTCATTGTCACAGGCAGCCCATAAGGTCTGCCAGGAGCAACTCCCTTGAAGCACCATCTGTGAGCCAAGTTTGGTTGGCAAGATCACATGGGAGGTCCTACTGTGTAGCTGCTCCTCAAGAATAAAACTCACTGCCCCATATGGCTTAGCAAAGCCCAAGCCTGGGCATCTTTTGGAAGCCCTGTAGAAACTTTTCATTCAGGCAGGGTTTTGGCAGCCAGGATGAAGTTTTGGGGAGTTTTATTGCATATTATTTTGTTTTCGTGTTTTTAATCTATTCTTATCATTCAGTCTGCATTTTTATCATAAGTGGCCCTGAGCTTTCTGTGGATAGAGGACTGCATATACATCTAATAAATGGAAAACAGGTTAGGAAAGGGAATGGACCTTTATGTAGGTAACAAAAAGCATCCAGCACGATACAAGTTAATTGTAAATGCAGAGGGTGAACAGATCCTTCTCTCCCTTGTTCCTTTTTATGACTCATTTTTCAGGGTAAGTTAGTGATACATTACAAATGTAGATGCAGTAATGATTTTTTCAGCACTTTGAGCAGGATGAATAGCATCACATGTAGCTGCCTAATGGGTAGAATAGGATCTGATTCAGATTGTTTATGCAGGACGAGATTTTTAAAGCTGCCTAAAATATTTAGGAGCCTAATTAATTTAAGCAGGTAATTGTTTTTATTTAAATATATTTTTGGAATAACAAGTATTGCATGATGTTCACATACCTCTGTACTGCTTAGAAAAGAGGTGTGCACTACTTCTCACGTCACTGCTGCTCTAATTAAAGCATGGGAAGTTTCCAATTTGGGAAGAAACTGGCCTTTAATTAGACCAGCATCGGGACTTATACTCCTTCTTACCTGGAGTTATTTACAGTGAAACTCAACAGGGAGGC
>NW_017729033.1:6525486-6572694 GCF_001723915.1 Gavialis gangeticus
AGGTGTGCACTACTTCTCACGTCACTGCTGCTCTAATTAAAGCATGGGAAGTTTCCAATTTGGGAAGAAACTGGCCTTTAATTAGACCAGCATCGGGACTTACACTCCTTCTTACCTGGAGTTATTTATAGTGAAACTCAATAGGGAGGCTATTTTTTCCATGCTCTCATAATGCACGAACCTTCGAAATAATGTTAACCCTTTGAATAGAGAGAGGAATATAAAAGACTCTGCTTTGCTCTTGTGGACCGTAACTCATTTTTCCTTTCTTCCTTCATACTAATTGACGGGCTGGCATGAATGGAGCTCAAATAGTTCCTCTGTTCCAGTGTAACCTGCTGTAATGGATTTGCTTTCGGTCTTGATGATAACGGTGTGGAAAATGCCATCTTGCTTTATGAAAGAAGTGTGGTGGGTTGAGGAGGATCTTTGCCGGGAAAAAAACCATGTTATTTGTCAAGTTAATGGATTTCAAAAACATTTCTTTGTAGTGAGTTGATATCAGCCCTTAAAGGGATTTGGGGTAGAAAGATATCATCAGAAGGAGCGCCCATCGGGAAATCTGTTGGAGCAAGTTGTGTGAGATCCTTTACTCTGTGAGAGAGGTCAGATGAGTACATAGGAAGCTACTAATGCCAGTTAATGGAAGGGGATGGTGAGACTGGAAAGCTTCAGGACCTGGCGGACCATATGGTATAAGGACATGCATTGCTCCTTTCCTAATGCCACTGCTTCTCCAGATGGATCTGCCACCAGCCTTAGCAAGAGAATCAGTGAAGAGTACGGTGGCCTGCAAACATGAAGAAACCTGCTCTGGCATATCAACTGGAAGCAGTTAGAAAACAGAGCAGATCCTGTCCTACCTTCATTACACTGACTGTGTGGCTTTGGAGGGAACTACGCTAAGTACTAGCAGGCATGGACTGACAGTATCTTTCAGGAGGCGATAAGGGTCACAAGCCAGACAGAGGGAAGTACATATGGACATATACTCCCTATACATATAAACTCCCTCCAGAGGTGGTGCAGTCACCTATCCTGGAGGTTTTCAAGAGGAGATGAGACAGGCACCTCGCTGCGGTTACCTAACCCCAGTTGTCTTCCTGCCAAGAGGAGGGGGGCTGGACCCGATGATCTGCAAGGTCCCTTCCAGCCCCTTACATCTATGAATCTATATACAAATATAAGGATGGGGCAAAGCCCTAACTGCAGTTTCAGTAGCCAGCCTCTCTGTCTACCATCCCTTAGCGACAGGCATTGAAGGGGCTTTGCTCTCTGTATCAGGAGCTTTTGGGTTGTGGCAACTGGTTACTGATCAAGGGAACATGGGCCAGCTAGGGATTATTATTGGGAGAGAGTTGGTGAGGAACAGAGATGTGTTGGGATACACGGGTCCACACACAGATGCACAATAACTTGTTCAGCCAGCTAAAATAAGAGAGCTCTAGGCTCCCAGTCCTACGCTCACACAACTGCATCAGCTCTGGTGTTTGTCCTGTGGAGGTCCCTAGGAGGAAAATGAAAACCATCCTGCCCTGTATGCTGTGCCCTTTACATGCACAGGCAGAACAAGAGCCCCTGCCCCAGACAGCTTCAAATCAAAGCCAACACGTGGATGCAGCAGATGGAGGAAGCACGAGGCAATAATCAGAGAGCTCCACTGGGCTGTTCAGGTCAAGTCTAAAGGTGCAGGAGCAACAGAACAGATGGTTGTGAAAGCACTTCTGTTTCATGTGCCCTTGAATACATGATGATACCAGAGAAAATCCTGGCCGGAAGAAGTGGATGGGAAGAAGTCTGGGTTCAATTAGGGAGGTCTCAGTTGGCTTGAAAAACAACAGCTGCTAATTTAAATAATGACAAGTAATTTTCTCTGGACTCTGGAGACCGACGTTCTTTCCATGAATTTTTCCTCCTTTCACATTTGTTTGTTTTGCCCCCATTTGATGATTGTCCCTGGGAGATTTGCCCATGAAATTTTCGGCTTAGGAGAAGAGGAGAATCAAGTCCTTGCCAGGCTGGCGCCAAGCAATTTCACTCCATACCTCCAACCCCCAGACATGGCAAACAGGAGCCAAGGTGCATTGGCAGGAGCGTTTCCGGTCTGGAGAAGGACTGAAAACCCTGCTTTGATTGTGCTGAAACTAGAGATGGCTTGAGTTGATCATGACGATAATTCTTGGGACTCAAGTCTGAGCATCTTAGTAGCTCATATCCTGCGCTTGTTTCAGCCATTTTTCAGGATGAATTGTGGGTATTTTGTGATCAGGGAAAAGGAGCTTAAGGATTTCAGCCTCTGAGTTTGATCTCGGGTCGGATGTAAATGGAGACCTGCTGAAGCTGGCATCTTTCCCTTTTCCTCACCGTCTTAGTGTTTGTCCTAACATGCACTCAGCTGATAAGGGGCATTGCAGCAGAGTGGTCAAGGTGGCTTGCTATGACTCTAGAGGTCTGAACTCAAGCCCTGCAACTGGGGGCAACCTTTGGCATGATCCAGAGCCAGTAGGTACCTGGTCATTCAGGCCAGGGAATCAAAAGCAGCTGGATGCAATTCTGGCTAAATCATTCCCTTGCACATTGCTGGCTAAGAACCTGGTTTGCTTTCACCTCACTCATTCAACTCGCTGTTAAACTTAGATGGACCTTCAGGTGGCCGGTGCTTTATGTAACTTATTACCTCCTGCACAGTTATACTTCCTCATCCTCAGGCTGTCCACAAAGCAGAGATCTTTGGCCTCTGGGCAGTCAAGAAATGCAAATGTCATCCCCCTCTGTTTTGCATTGTGGATCGTTGTAAGAGTGCTCCTAAGTATGGCATAGTGTCACCAACTTGAGCTGACCCAACTGGCCATTTATATTTCAGAGACCTATAGAAGTAGGCCTGGGCAAGCTTGAGCTCTCCTATGTGTGATAGGGGAATCTATACTTGTTTCTGGATATTTTTTCTTTTGGATAGGGATGATCCTGCCTCAGGCCAGGGGTTGGCCTAGGTGACTTCTGGAGGTCCTCCCAGCCCCGCTTCTCTAGGATTGTCTGATAGCCAACCAGAGGCACTAGTGATGGTTCAGGACGGTGGAGGAACTATAGCAATGCCTGTTCTCAAACAACCAAATCCCTTGTAAATATTGCTCTGCCAGGAGCAGCTTTCTTTTCCAATTTGTTTTCTGGCCTTCTCTCTTGGGGTACATCCATTGACGTTGACCAAATTACTCCAGAAATTAATGTGGCCCATGCCTTGCCATCCCATCTTGTGATGTGAGCCACCAGACATGCTGTGCCCTAGTCCAAGCTAGAGTCTACCAGTGAGCCTGCTGAAGGGCAATGCATCCTTTTCTCCTGTTTGCAGATGGCCCTATCTACCACATCCTTTTGGCTAATCTCAAGGGAGTCTGGAGCAGGCGCAGGGGGGCCAGGGTCATGTGCGCCAGTACTGCAGGGCTGGGGCTAGTGGAGGCTGCAGCTGGAAGGAGCCGCCACTGCCTGGGCTGCCTAGAAAGGCGGTCCAGCTGTGGAGCCACCCCAGCCCTGCTGTGTGCCCATGGGGTGGCAGGACGCATCACAGACCAGATGGCATCTAGGCCAGGCGGGACCGAAGGATGTCCAAAGTGCCTCCCTGAGCTGGATTCGGCCCGCAGGCCATATTTTGCCCACCCCTGCTTTAGGTTGTGTAGAAGGCTGAAATTAATAGCATTGTGGCATTTTTGTAGGTAAGGTTTTATTGAGCCTTTAATTGAGTCTTTTTTTTTACAAGCCCCACCAGTAGCATTTACCCCTCGTCTTGCAGCGGATGTCTCTCCCCGAAGCTGAGCACTAGTGTTGCTGGGTGAGCGAGCCAGGGGAAGGTGGCTCTGTAAATACTGCAGCTGCTGCCTCTCTTTTGAACTGTTACCACTGTCCGCTCCGGCCCAGAAAGCGAGGGAGCATCAGATGTCTCTTGGTGAACTGAAGTTCCCCCACATTCCAGCTGTCAGGGCAGCCACTGGCCCTTTGAACCAGCCTCTCCACTGAACATTTTTAATCTTTCCCCAGAGCCCTTTTCAACAGCCGTTAAGTCATCCCATGGAGCTGTTGTTACGCTATCTGCAAGGAAATCACTGACAGGCTCGTTAGCTGTTGTTGCTGTGTGTGGGAACAGTTTACAAAGAATAAAGAATGGGGAACTTTTCCCTTGGGAGCCATGAAAAAACTTAAGAAAAATCATCTGCAAAATAAGTGTCTCAGATCCCCTCGCAAAAAACATTTGATTTTAGTGCAGGATATTTTTGGGACTTCAAACAATGGAATAAACACTCAGTACTAGCAAGACATCTCTGCCCAAATGTTAGGAGGTGAATAGAAATTGGACTTTGCTCTACTTCCTCTAAGAGGAACCTGTGCCGTTCAGCTGCTTAACTTGAAGCATTGGAGTTATGAATGGGACTACTCACAAGGTTAGGTATGTGCTAAGATACGTGGCTGAATGGGGGCATAAATCCATCAACGCCAGCTGACCCAACTATATATAGAGACAGCTTTTTTGGCTTGGTGATCAAAGGCAGTTGGACTTGGTTCAAGCCACATCATTCCTTCTTGCGCCGTTGACTTCAGCAGCTGATGTGCCTTACCCATGCCAAGTCAATGGGTGACCGTATCTTGGGCAGACCTCTGATCTCTTTTTGTACCATCATTGCGAGTGCCTCGTGTTACAGTAATGGCAGACATTAAGTATGAGAGACACACACCTCAGTAGGAAGGGGTCCTTCATTCTGGTGCTGTGCCTACACCTACTGAGACACAGTGTCTCTGCTCCATACGATTTATGATATGCTTCCACCATAGGCCAATGTAGGAATTCAAAAAAAGGGGTGTAGGAGATGTCTTTGATGCTGCCGGGGTGGTATCAGCAGCTCCCAACATGGACAGACGATGCTGAGGACTTTTGAGTCCCTCAAGGAGGTAAGACTCCCTACCCCCCCACTCTTGGCACCCCCTCCCCTCCACTGCAGGCACCTGCCCTCCCCTCCTGTTCACTTCTCACCCTCTCCTTCAGGGTTTGCCTAAGTTTTGCCCCTGGCCTCAGGAAAGGGGGACTTGCCCACTCACTGCTGCCATTTTCCTCAGCTGACCTGGGGGCAGGGAGAGACCTAAAGCCTCTCCTGCCTTGCTCCAGCTGGGGCTATTGTGAGTGGCAGCGCAGGGTGCCAGGTTCGGTGGGCACAGTGGCCACAGGCAGGTACTCCATCCAGGTGTTTCTACCCAGTCTGCTGGCTGGGAGCAGGTACCCACTGCCATCCTTGGCCAAACCTGGCACCCTGGCTAACTGCCCCCTGCAGCTGCAGACCTGGGGCTGGTGGGGGAAATGAAGTGGAGGGGGAGGGAGAGGGGACCCATCCACTGCTGTTGCTGCTGCACCTGGCACTCTACATGCTGCTCTCTGCAGCTCCCAGCTGGAGCGGGACAGGAGCACTCCTGCGACTTTGCCCATCCCTGGGGCAGCTGGGGACAATGGTGGCTGCAGGTGGTCCCCTTCCTGCTCCTTGTTTGGTCCCCCTCAGTCTCCCATGCCAGTCTGGGGCACCAGGTGCACCTTAGACACCACAGGGGACCCCGGCATCTGGGGAGATGGAGCCCCCAGTAGTTAGGCAGGGTGTGACCATGCCACTGACTCCTACACCACTCCCCACAGCCACCCCAATTCCACCACTCATCATCGCAAGCAACAATATATGAACCTAAATTCAGGGCAAAGTGACATATGGGATGCAAGGGGGACCCAGCCAGTTGAATATAATTTTTTCTACCTATCTAATGACATCATCTTTGTTATTATTACTATGCATTAAGCCAGCCAGTTCACTGCATCAGTCATTCAGCCCAGCTAATGCCAAGGGGATGATTCCTCATAAGTACTGGGGCGCAGAGGTGGTTCTTCCTACAGGGCTTGAAGGAAGGGAAGACAAGCCAGTGGCCTTGTGAATCAGTTCAGAGATGGGCATTTCTTATGGGAAAGGGTAGCATGGAAGACCATGAAGCTGACCAACTACATTTACATCTCTGTCATTCCTTGCAATGAATGCTTGTGATGGTGCTTGGGCACCGTCTGGGTGACTGGGTGTCCTTGTGACTTGGGCATCCTTGTGAGTGGGCTCACATAAGAACAGCATTTGCATAAGAAAAGGGCTGTGACAAATGCAAGGTAAAGGAGCTGAAGGAGCCTCCATCGTTAGTGCCTCCTGTAGCTTCACATTCTTGATCTGCTGGGTGGGAAGTGTCATCCTAATTATGCCTTTCCTGCTTTTCTACAAACATGAGCATTGTTTTTTGGTGATGCCAACAACAGCCTTAAAAAGGGAATGTAAAAGAAACTTTACTCCACCGAGCCAGCTTTGCTAGCCTATGAGTTTATATCAACACCTTGCCCTATATTGGAAGGGCAAGAGGAGCACAGTGTAGAACGAAATGCCTCGAACCTTAACATGGCATTAACCATGGTTTTTGGCACATTAGCATAATGCAACATAGCACATCCTGCTCTGCACCCCAGAGAGCAGAACAGAATAAGTGCTTGCTTTTACATCTCTAAAATGGCATTTGAAGAAGGGTGGGGACATAGATGGGGGCTTGATTTTGCCTTCTGAAGAATGATTGCCCGAGATTTTATTCTCTTCTGTTCAGACTCCTCTCCAATTGCCAACCACCACTGAACATTGCAGAACTGTTATTAATAGGATTTAAAACCCACAACAAGGAGCAAGCATTTTCCACCCTATTTCTCAGTGTTCCCAAATGAGGAAATGTCAGACACAATATAACTTAGCAGTTTTACAAGCCAATAAAAGATGTTGGCAGCTGTTTCAAGACTTTTTTGGCATTGCATTTCAGTAGGGAAAAGAAATCCACAATAATAGAAGCTAAGGCTGACTCAGAATAATACAAGGGCAGGGTAGATTCCTTTTCTTTTTTTAAATATTATGATTTTGTATCAGGCTGGTTGTACCACTCATACATTTTACCTGCGAGTTTTTCCTTCTCTTACAGAACATTTCAATGATTATTCTCACTGTAATCTGGAATACAAACCTAAGCCTATAATTCATACACAGAATTTTTTCTTTGCAGTGAAAACAGAGGCAGGAACAACACTGCCAAATTGGGGACTTCTGTTTCAGTCCACAGGGAGACTTTTCTCCATTGCTCTCTCAGGGATAGAAGATCCCCCCAGGGAATAAGTCATAAGGTTTGCCCACAAACCTTTAGGGTGCCAAGGGGAAGCACCGATTGCTGCTCACCCCTCATGCGAGGTCGAAGTGTGATCCCACCCCATGCTTGCAAAATCTTGTTACAGGAATTGGTACTTTCACAAGGAAGTGGGCTCAAACCAGGGAAGCACAGCCCAGGAAGATGGAGCAATTCGTTGTGGGGGTGGGACAAGGGAAAAATGGATGGGGATGTTTTAGTTAGGTCATGGGGAAGAGATGGTGTGCGTGTGTGTACGTACACACACGCGTGAACGCATGTGCATCCTCCCTACCCTGTGTGTAAATGCAAGTGTGTGTCAGTCCTCTCTACACCACCACACACAAGACATCACCTCCTGCGTGGCCTTGGTAGAAGGATGTGTGATCACAACACTAAGTGTGTGATTTTGTGGTGGGGGTGGGGAATGATCCTCGAGAATCTCCCTGCTAAGACTAGCTCTGATGCCATAAGACGTTGTGGGAACCCAAGACTTAATAGGAAGACATTTACTAGTATTCTGCCTCCAATTTTCCTGTGTTTAATTTCATGTTCTCAGTCCTTCTTGTAGGCAGGTGCATCCCCTACCACCTTTCCGCTCCCCCTTAGAGCTGCAGCAGGTAAATGTGGGAGGCAATCTCTTCACCTACAGCCCTTTGCCAAGCTACTCTGGCATCCCCGAGGAAGTCACTGCTACATTTTAAGAATCCAATTCAAATTCTGCCTTCATTTATGCCTTTGCATATGCCTCCTCTCCACCTGACACACACACGCACTGGGCAAAAAATCAGACAGTTAATTAACATTATACTCTTTACTGAATTTGTAGCAAACCATATACAGACATAGGTGGCTGCTCTTCCCCGCATGTCTTCTCCAGCCAAGCGTGCATCTACTCTTCTACGTTGCCTTCTCCTATCCTCTCTATACACCGCCATCAGGTAACTTTGGTTCCCACCTCAAAGTTCGGGCCAGTTTGTATGGCTGTCAAAAATGATGGCATTACTAGGCTCAAGGAGCTCTCATAAGATTTCTTTTGCAAGATGCAAGATGCACCCCCAGCAAGAAGTGCCTCTGCTTTGAGAGTCCAAGGGGGCTAGTGGATGTTACAAGAGGAGCTACTGTGTACGGACAGATCGTTTCCTGAAATCAAGCAGTCTAAAGGGTTTTACTCAGAGAAACTGCAGTTTGTAACTCAGAAAAGCACAGTGTCAACCAGAGACGTACGGGAATTGGAAGAAAGGTGATGACGTTAAGCCTGAAAGGGAAATGGCAATGCATGCCTTGAATCAAAGCAAGGTAAATTAAAATGCAAACACCTTCCCTGCTGGCCTAAGAATAAAATAAAAGCCAATTCATCATTGCCAGGCAGCAGACAATCAAACCAGAGACCAGAGAGGGCTAATGATAGAACATCTTATTATGGATGGCCCAGCTTAACACTTATGATGGCTCCCAAACTAGCCAGCAAGAGGATTTAAGTGAATCATTATTTAATTCCAGGTGCTGTGCAGAATTTCCTTGCCAGGAATTGCACTGAAGGGGGGACAGGAGTTGAAGTAGCCAAGTGGAGAATCATTTAAGAACTCTACTTTGTAGGGCAAATAAATGCATGTAAAGAATCTGGGAGGGCCTCTAGTGGTGCTTTAGAAAGGAGCACTGAAAGTCCTTTTAAGTCCCAGTGGTGGAGAAGGTGTCTGCAGCACGTTGAGCCGGGGCGGAGCAGCTCTGGGCTGGCTGGCTGATCCCCGGGCTTCCTGCTAGCCAGGGCTGCACCGCCTTGGCTCAACATGCTGCAGTCCCAGGTGCACGTGTAAACTCTGCGCCCAGAAGCAATAAACTCCAATATGAACTGCCTGCCAGGGTTTATCCAGGTGCAGTAATTGTGCATGTAGATGCACCCAGAACGTTACAGAGTCAGTCTGCTTTTCCATGCTCTCACATCCAATTTGCCTTTTATTGCTTTCCTTCTTGCAAAATGAGAGAGAAGTCATCTCCTCTGAAGAATACACATTTTGCTCCTAGTTGAGAGGGAAACATTGAGCTCCTCGGCACAGCTGAGGAGATCAGCTGGCCTTGCTTCCAAAGGTCTTCAAAAAAGTTATGATTACTTAATACCCTTTGCTGCTTCCAAAATGTCAGCTAGGGTTTCTAAGCACAGGAAATGCTTTGAAGTTTTGCCATGTTGCTTATCTGGATACATCCAGCTGGCCAATGAGTAGCTCATAAATGTCTCAATAGATGGGGTAGTAGAAGGGTTTAAGCAGAGGAGATACAATTACTGTGCTGCCATATATCATTTGTCTCCTTGGGCTTTGCCTCTGACAGTATCCACTTGTCTTCTACTAAGACTGTAAGTCGATGGGACTGTCTTTTTGTTCTGTGTTTACAGCTCGTAGCACAATGGGGTCCTGGCCTGTGCCCAGGGCTTCTACATGCTGTCGTAATACAGACAACAGTAACCAGGATTCCTAAAAACACAACAGCAGCTTCAACTTAGCTCTTTGCCCTGATCCGTTCCCACATGTGGGACTTTGACAAGTGATTTTTAGGGTTTCCAAGCTACCTAGAGGATTCAGATCCACCTCCCACAGTTTTCATGTAAGCTGCGTCCAGATCCCTTTGGCAGCTTTGGAAGTCTTAGCTTGACTCCTGCCCTGCATGGACATTAATCATCTTAGGGCCCACCGTGTCTACCCTGGCACCTTTGGGCATTTGCTTTGCCCTTTACTGTCCTGCCATAAGCAGTTTTGCTTGCTTCCTACTTCCTACTTCTAAGGTTAGGCAGCACTGTCTGAAAGGGTATGTCCCAGTTTTCTGGCCTCGGCACTCTCAGGGAGAAGACACAGACCCCAAAACTCATATCTTGGTGATGGCAGATTACAGACCAAAGAGCAATGGTCTCAAGTTGCAGCAAGGGAAGTTTAGGTTGGATATTAGGGAAAACTTTCTCATAAAGAGGATAGTAAAGTATTGGAAGGGGTTAGCCAGAGAGGTTGTGGACTCTCCACCCTTGGAGGATTTTAAGACCCAGTGAGCCAAAGCCTTGGCTGGGACGATCTAGTTGGTGATGGCCTTGTTTTGAACAGGGGGTTAGACAATATGACCTCCCGAGGTCCCTTCCAACCCCAACTTTCTATGATTTTATGATTACAGGTCTTTTAAAAATAAAATGCCACTGTCATGCTTAGACATTTGGTTACCCCGCTTTACTTGATGTACATTTCTTCTTTTGGCAAAAAACTGTTATCAACCCAATAGTTAGAAAACAGAGGTCTGATTCTCCTTTGGTGTAAATTAACTGCCTTCAGTGAAGCAAGGTTGACTTTGGCTGTTTTTCATTCCTTCAATGAGGATCTGGCTCATTGTTTGCAATCATGGATCACACTGGGTCTCCTGTGATTGACACCATCCACGAAGCTGCTCAAGCCACTTGCCAGGCTCTGCTAACTGCATTATATTTTATTAAAGCAGAAAGTGCATCTGACTGCTTACACCTATCCCCCTCCAACTGCTTTCTTGTTTCATTTGATTGCTATGCCACACTTTCCAAAAACAAAACAGGACAAAGCAAAAAGGCTCAGGGCAGCTTAGCAGTCAAAACCAGATCAAATATTAAAATAAAGTAGCAAACGATAGAACCGTTCCCCAAAGAAACAATATCCCCAAACTTAGCCCTGTCTGTTAAAAGCCTGTGCAATAGGAAGGTCTCACAAGGCTTCCAGAAGAGGAAAGATTGGCTTCCAGTGGGCCTCAAAGGGGAGGGAGTTCAAAAGCTGAGCATCGACTACCGAGAACAACCTCCCACTTTTTCACAGAAGAAACTTGGTGCACGGGTGAAACTTGCTGGAGGGGTTGCTGTCAGCTGACCTTAGAGATCATGGTGGAACATAAGGGACGAAGCAGTTAGGCATGCAGGGCCAAGGCCATTGAGGGCATGTGGCTTACATGAGCGCCTTATCCCATTAGGTTAGTTTTGGTGACCTCCTTTGGAGAGTGGAATTCCAAAGAGACTCGCTTTCTGGGTCTTAAGCAGCATTTGGGTTACTATAAACATGGCCAGAAACTATTTTAACTGTGGAAGGACTTGGCTTGAATGACTTAAAAAAAGAAATGAAAACATCTTTTTTTGTTCTGGTCATTTCCATCCTCTCAGCCTCATCCTTTCTGCATCCCTATGCACACAGCGACTTTCTCAACACAGGTTAAAATAAAGCTGGAACAGAATCCTGCATTTCCATTCAATGACTATTCCACTTGCTTCGATGAATAATGGAGGACTACCTTGGTATTAATTTTGTTTCACTTCCATCCCCATCCTGCTCGAAACTTCCTGGTAGATGCCAAACGCCTTCAGTTCTTACTGAGGACAGGGATAAATGAGAATGCACTGGACCATGGGTAGAAATGCTCTTGGCAGGATCGGACACCAGGTATGCAACTTGATATTAAAATCTCTCTAGATGGCTGTACCCTGTAATGCCCTCTGCTTCATGCCTCCAGATGCTTTAAATATTCTAACTGCAGTGACCAGCCGATTCAAGGGCACCTAACTGAATGCACCACACTTATTAAAGGAAACCCCGAAATCTTTTGATTGTGTGTGTCCATTTCTGCATCCTAATGATGAAGCTCAAGGTTGTGTTGGCTATAAGCAGACAGGCACTTCTGCCCTTCATTATTTGGGTTCAGATGCTTTGTAACCTCAATAATAATGGGTTAGATCCACAGCTGCTCCCTGAACCAATGTCTGGTTCTACAGTGGCCTCAGCCCTGGTGTAGTTGAGAGCAGCTTCAGGGCTGCTCTACTCTGTCTGCCTACAACCCCACAAGGAGCTACCTCCTAGGGATGAGCTGCATGTTTCATACACTCTACCCTGGAGGGGAGGTGCATTGTTGATGACTGCAGCAATGGGGAAATACTCCGTATAATTCTGGTCACACATGTTCAAGGGAGGTGCATTCAGATAGAAACAGGTGCAAAGAAAGGCTACTAGGATGATCAAGGAATGGAGAGGGCCTAGAAGACCTTGGCCTATGTAGCCTAGCAAAATGAAGGCTATTCTAGGGGACAGGACTGCTTGCTCTAAATGCAACAGAGAGATAGATATTTGGCAGGGAAGTCAACTATTTAAGAGAAAGGATGATAGTGGTATAAGAAAAAATGCACATAATCTGTCCATGAACATGCTTCGGTTGGCAACTGGAAGGTTTCTAACCAGAGAGGAGAGATTCTGGGCCAGCTCCAATAGTGGTGTGGGGAAGAAAAAGACTTCACCTAGTTTTCAGCTGGAGCTTCATAGAGTCGCAGACCAAATCGCATGATATGGCTCCCAGCTCCAGCATAGGACTGTTTGGTTGACCCAGGCAGCTCCTTCTTGTCCTACATCCTGAGCGCCAGCTCTTCTCGGGCCTCTGCTATTGGTGGCAAGGCCAATATGATTGCTTTGAGAGGCTGACATTTCCATAATACTGTGGCAATTCATAACATTCTTGCATCTTTAGGTATTCCTTTGCAGGTAATATCCTGTAACACATCGAGCCCTATTACCATTAGTAGCTAAAGCTATCAGTGACCACAAAATATCCAGTGAAAAACAGCATGATAACACCCCTGGGGTGCAGCATAAGTAGGTCTGCCCAAGGAGAAAGAATTCATGCTGGGCAGTAATTAGCCTTTTTAAAATTACAGTGACTGTACTTAATGAATCTTAGGCCTTTCCATCTAATCAAAGAACTCTCGTTGTCGTTATGCGATATCTCCACTGTCATGTAACACTGAATAAATCCTTCCGTACGTGCTTATTTATGTGAAGAGGATTCTAATTCTAATCCTCGCTGGTGATGAAATTAAGTTAAATGAGTGATCCTGTCCCATTTATCTTCATTAGGGGGGCTCCCACGGATTACAAGAGGCAAACATCTACTTTCTACTACGATCGGCATCAAGCATTTACTTGCCAAATCATGCAGAGCCCTACTCACTTCCCTGAACAAACAACATTCCACTTTTGCTTCGACTAATTTCCTGCTGAAACCTTGGAGGAAGGGGGATAAATCTATTAAACTTTGTGTTGGCTAAGACTCATCTTTTTAGGGAACATGGCAAGCTAACTTCAGATTTAAAGCACTTCCATGAATATGTGCGGGGGGGCAGGGTGGATGACACCATTCGTTGACGTGTCCTGAGTGTTAAGGGTGTTGCAGTGTTGTGCTGCCATATGGCTTTAGGCAGCCTTTCTTCTAGGCCAAGTTGGGTTAGGCTTATTCACTATGTGGTCCTTGCAAATAAGGGTAGTCAGGAAAATAGATGTCTGGGTAAAGATGGGCTGAACATGCAACTTCAGAGCCACAATCAAATTGGGTTTCTCCCCTCAGCTCTTAACCCATGGGCTTGGCAATGAAGACAACACAAAACCTATCACTGGTAGGTCATATAACATGGATGAAGTGTCCCACTGAGCTGCTATGGCTGTATGTAGTTTCCCCTACTTCCTGCATTTTGCAGTTGGCCATCATTAAAAGCATTCAAGGGGTTGTTTAGTTACTACAGGGCTCATGTACATGAGACATTAAAAGCACAGGAAACTAATTCTACTGTGCATTGGTGGGTCATGGCGAAAGCCATGCTAATGTGCTAATGAGCAGTAAAATGAGTCTACTGCACATTAGCATCACCAAAAAGGCATGTGCTGGCACTATTGCACAGTAGTGCCATTTATAGTGCTTTAAGGGCATTTATACGCATACATTTGTCCGCTCTGACATGCTCCAGAGCATCAGAGCAGACTCAATTAATTGAGTCCGTGGAGCATGAGAGCTGACGTGCCTGGCGCTGCATTGCATGCATTTGTATAAGTGGCAAAATGCGTGTCAGCGCTGAGAAAATGGTGGTGGTACGCCTTTGAGCTAAAACACCATCCATGAGTTTTACTTCAAAAGCGCACCACCGCCATTTTCTCAGCGCTGACGTGCATTTCATCGTTTATACAAATGCGACGCAAGCATGTGTACAAATGTCCTAAGTTAGTGCCTGTGATTAAAGGTGCTAAACTTAATGTGCCATAATTATGGCTCATTAATGACCATATAGACATGCCCCCTCAGGAAGGCAAAAGCTGGGAACAAAACCAGGCTTGGACTACTCATTAGGGAATCCAGCAGAGAAATCACTGAAGAAATTAGGCTAGAAGCTGCAAACGTATTGGCTCACCCAACTCCCATTGATTCAAGTGATTTCACTGATTGACTCAGTAAGAATTAAGCACCCAAATACCTTTGAGGGGTTGAGCCTCAGTCAGTCTTTTGCTGAACAAATTAGGATGTTGCCACTGATTTGAAAATCCAAAGCAATCACTCCTCCGTCTCATTGCTTTCTGATTATGCAGCGAGATGCCCTATGGGGGAGGGGACAGACAGGAAAGGTCTTTCTGACAGAATACAAAAGGAAAATGAGTTTAATATTGAAGGCAATGGGGTAATTATAAGAGGGAAAGGGGTCACAGAAGAAGTTTCTCTACACTGAGCAGGTTTAGATATACATATTTCCCAGGCAAAGGGGCTGAAGATGTGACCTTGTTCCAGATTTATAATTGCAGGGTCTAAATAGGTAACGTCACACAGTGATGTTCCTTGCCCACTCTCCACGCATGCAACTCCATCACTTAAACTGGCTTGGAGTAAAATAAATAGCGTTACTGAGCCCAGAATCAAGCAAATAATCAGCACTTCATCAATCACATCACCTTGTTTCATCCCCCTGCAGACAAAAAACAAGTTCTGAATTGCAGGGATTTGAGTAGAAAGGTAGGGAAACAGGGCTGATACTAGAAAAAGTCTGACTTTGTTCCAGTTAGGCTTTTTGCTAATTGTCTATCCATTTTCCACTAGATGCAATTTTTCATGGCTTTTCCAATTATGGAAAAAAATGGAATGAACAAAAACCTAAGAAATCCCCATAAAAAATGTGAACGTCCAAACAAACATTGAATGGGTTTTAGTTGTTAAAAAATAACAAAAAATTCTTAACAGTGTTTTTTTCTTGACACATTTGAAAACGTGATGAAACCAATCAGATAAAATAATTTTGCTGAAATATATCATAGGAAACCAAAAATAATTTCTTTTTAGTCCAAACTCACATATAAAACTCTCTGTAAAACTAACAGTCAATAAGGTCTTTATCTGTTTAAACATACAAAAACCTCACTTTCAAGAATTCACAAAATTTTTCCTGATAAAATGGAACCCAAATGATATTTAATGTGTGAAGAGACTCATATACCCTTTTCTTCATTAACTATTGATGGATGAACACTTTGCTTTTAGAAGATGGCTTCTATATCATGGGCTTTTCTTTCCTTTCAGTGCTGGGAATTTCTCTGAGTTGAGAATATGACTTGTTTTTATTTAGCCTAAAAGTTAACCCCTATTACAGAAGTTTAATAGAAATCTAGCTCTTTGTCATAATTATATTTTATATTTAGTATAAACAGGAATATTGATATTGGAAAGGAATAGGAATTTTGGTATTGATATTGGATATATTGATATTGATATTGACATAGGATATATTGATATTGATATTTGATATTGATATTGAATATATTGATATCGATATAGGAATATTGATATTGGATATAAACAGGAATATAACAGGACTATACCAGATCCTTAGTATTTTTAACCAAAGGTAAACATTTACTGGATTTCCTTCATGTTTTAAAAACCCAAATCTTCTGTATGGAGAGAAAACTAACAACACCTTTTAAAAAAAAAAATCCCATTGGTATGGCCTGGACAAAAATTTGTTCTTCAGATAAGACACTGTTTGCTACATTAAACATTCCCGACCAAGAAAAAAAATCAATGTTTAAATAACATTAAGATAATAAAGCCAATCACTCAAAGTTACTAACAAAAATGTCAATTTGCATATGCAACCTTAATTCTGCCTTTTTATGCGTATGCATGATTACAGATGATATCATTACATGATTGCTTACTATATTTTCCTCCCAGGACTTTTGCCTCATCCAGTGAATGCAACCTGATATTTTAATTTATCCTTGTCATCCCCAAACTTCATTTCTCAATCACCACAACCCAAATGTGCACCAAATACTAAATTAATTCTCTCGTGCATGCTTCTGTAGTGCTCTCACCGTGATTTCCAAGTGCTTCACAGACTTTAATACTTTTATCTTCTCATCCCTCCTGTAAGAATGGGTGATATTATCCACATTTTACAGATGAGAAAGTGAGGTAAATGATCAAGCATCCGCTAATGTTTTGGCTACAACCAGAGACATTTAGCCTGTGATTTTTTCACTTAGCATATATATATATTTAATAGCACTTTATCTAATCAAAGCACAGCCCCCATAGATATCAGTTGTCACCATGAGTGCGCACTTCAGCAATTCTGGGCCCCAAACGCTTTCTTTTGGGCATCTGTAACTCAGGGCATTTTTAGCCAGGTAGGCACCGCTGCAATGCTTGCAGTTGTAGAAGCGGCAAAATGTGCGTCAGCACTGAGAAAATGGTGGCGGTGCACTTTTGAACTAAAAGACATAGAAGATGCATTAGTTCAAAGCACACTGCCGCCATTTTCTGTGCACTGACAAACATTTTGCCACTTATACAACTGAATGCGATGCAGTGCACTGCGCATCAGCTTGTGTGCGGAGCTGACTCAATTAATTGAGTCTGCTCTGATGTGGTGGATCCTTGGCAAGTCGCAGAACCAAAAAGTATGTGTATAAATGCCCTAAGAGGCTTAGGTCAAGAGCGGCAATGGCAAATCACCTCATTTCTGTGTTTGGGACAAGCAACCAAACAGATGGGTCAGGTAGGTTCATTAGAAGTGCTCTCTGGCAATGCAGGGATGTGGTGCACATACATACATCCCCAATGCTCGACTTGCTCAGAATCACATGAAAACAGTGGTAAAACAGGTAGAGATACAATTCAATTTTTCAACTTCCTGACCCACTCTTTCTCCAGTCTCCTACTCTATTCATTCTTTGCTTTCCAGTTCCATCATCAAGTGAGGCAGAATGCTGGACAGACAATGGTCTCCTTTGCTATATAGCCCCAACTCATTCCCAGAGCATTGTCCCTCTTGCCCACTGAAGAAGTAAAGGGTCTGGAAAACCAATGTTGTCTAGCACGGGGCTCATGCAGTAGAGAAAGCAGCAGTGAACCATTTTTCTTGAAATGTTCCAAAAATATCAGGCTTGTCTCCACTTGAAAGACACACATGGTACCATCAGTTTCTTAATGGTTAATTTTGGCCAAGTTACAAGCAACTAAAAAAAGAAGAGTTTTATAATGGAATCTTTGGGAAAACTTAACTACCAGCTGTTCTACCAGGTTGGCTCATAACGTACTGTATAATAGGAGAGATAGAGCACTTTTCATTCATAGACGTGCATTCAAAGGTCAGTATTACACTTGCTAGTTTACACTTGGGAAACTGAAGCACTTCAACTGTCCTAGCTGGGCGTGTCTACATGAAACATTTATTGAGGAGTTGCCTGATTAGCTCCACAGTAAACATCTCATGTCTATATGTGTGGCCCTATTAGGTCACAAGAAACAAAGAAACTCTGCAGCAGGATAGTACTTGCAAATACAAGTACTGTCCTATTGCAGAGTTATTTACTGCATAGCAATGCACGTGTAGATGCTGATGTGGACATAAATTGCTCCTGGTCAGCCCAGCCAGCAGGGGGCCACATTCCTGTTTAATGCTCAACAGCTGCAGGAGCCTTCTGAAGCTACCTGTTCCTGGGCCTGACTCCCCCATGCCCCATGCCAGCCCTGGGCTGCCCTACAGATCCTGGGCCACATGGCCACCACCAGCCGGAGCCCAGGGCTGATCCCTGTGCCCTCTGCCACCCTGGGGCTGGCACCTGGGCAGCTGTGGCTGAGGCCTGGAGTTCCCCCTGGCGAGGGGCAGAGCAGGGCAGGAACAGATCTGGCCTAAACTCCCTGGCTCAATTTGCTGCTGTCTGGGTCACATGTATAGACACTGTGCCTGGAAGTAGTGATTTAAATTGCTCTGCAGTTTATTCAGTCACATTAATTGCATGTGTAGACGTGCCCGTTGTGTTGCTAAGCCAGGAAGGGAAAGGAGGTTGGACTTAAGGCTAGTGTCTTGTGTGTAGATACAGAAAAAACTTTAGGGTTGACTTCTGCTAAACCTATGGGTTCAGACCCTGTGGCCAACCTGATTTATGCCACTGCCCACCAGAGTGAACACAACAGTGACCAGCATTGAGAAACGGAATTTGATAGTCTCAGATCTGCCTTTTTAAAATTGTTAGGTAAGAGGAAAATTGTACATAAATCTGTCAAAAGATGACAACTGAACAAGAGATTCATTTTTCCTTCACCTTTGGCCTCCCCTTCCCCTCTCCCAGTGTGAAAAAGCCTATGCCTCTGTGTATTTCCATCTCATGCTACTTAATATCTATATATCCTGAACTTTAAAGTTACTTCTTCCCATTAAGAGGACAACGGCTTATCAAAACAATAAACCTTCCTATTCTGATGCCCTCACACTGGAGACTGAGTGCCTAAATTCAGAGGAAAGTGCACTCATCAATGTCTATTGTACAGTATAACGGTCCATAAGAAGAATATCAATGCGGGAAATGAGTAATGTTGGGTTACTAACCTTTTCCTTGCAAAAGAAATGCAATCAGCCTGACAGAGTAAGGAATTCATTGCTGTCCGGTTAGTTCGGATTAAAAGGAGTGCAGTTCAAGTGAGCGAGCTGTCAAGCCCAGGGTGCCCTTTTTACATTAGAATAATCATCTCCAAAATGTTCACAAAAAAGAGAATTAACAAATGGGAATGGAATGTTATGCATTAGTATTGCAGCTAGTTTAATATCTGTGCAAATCAAACTTTGTTAAAGAAAGGACCTTGGAGATAAAGGGAAAAAACCCCTGTCTTCAGAGCAAGCCATTTGGATCTTTGTCTGAATTTCAGTCACTGATCATGACTGCAGTGTAGTGTAAAGTTAGTCCTGGAATCTCTAAACTATAGAGGTTTAGCAGCAGTAGCATGCAGCTCAGTTTGGGCTTCAAACAACACTTGAGAAGCCAATTAAGTTAGCCTCTGGTGAGCTCCGGACTTCCATAACTAGAGGCCACCTGCAGTAGCATATAGATGTGCCTTTAGGTTGTCTGCGTCTACACGAGATACTGACTGCACAGTTGTTGCGGCACAATCATTTAGTACTTGCATACCCAAGTACTAAATGACTGTGCAGTAACCAGCATAACTGCACAGTAGCATCCCCGCATGGCTTCCCTGTGATGCTGCCTGCAAAATAGCTCTTTATTACTATCATCGTAACTCATTACTACTGCACAGTAGCATGCCCTGGTTTGCTCCTGCACAGTACTAACTAACTACCGCGCAGTAATAATGAGCTACTACTAAGGCTTGTGTAGACACGGCCTCTGTGTTCTTATCACCATGATATCAATTTTCTATTTAACCTCTGTATAGTCATTTTTGTCTGGGTCATTTACCCAGGAAAATTGTTACCAATGAAAATCATTACAAATGTAACAAAGAACACAGTTTCCATATAGGAAAAAAAAACTATTTAACCAGAACTTGATATGGATGGTGTGTAAATGGAAGAAACTAAATGAAAGATGTAAATAATATGAAATCCAAAGAATTGAATCTGACTTGTGATGCTGTTTCCTTATTGCCACTAGTCAAATACATTCTTTCCTTCAAATAAACCTCTCACTGAATTCGGCTGCACTCAAAGCAAGGGAGATAGAGGAAGGCAGTAGAGTCAGTGCACATGAAATTCTTCCACCTTCTACCATGAGCCAGGGTATTGCACAGATTGTGTCTTGAATGTGTCAAGGATGAATTCAAGACCAGCGCAATTTTCTGTCCTGCATGTCAAACCAGTGTCTCGTTTTTTTGCAGTTCCATTTGACTCCACCAGGTGGTGCAAGGGAACGAAGCCAAATTCTCACATATACAAGGCTAACATTTCTCATTTGGATATAGGGGTGTAGGTTGGAGCCGTGTTGCGCTAAGCACATAGGCAGACACGGTTCTTTGGGTAAATCTCGTATCTTTTATTAGAACAGTTTTTTTCCAATTATTTGAGTTGGTCTAATAAAAGATATCAGATTTACCCAAAGAACCTTGTCTGTCTAGTTTGGATAGAAATACAGTTAAAAGATGGTAAGCATGTGTGTGTTGGGAGGTGGGAGGGTAAGTTGACCGGCACTGCTGACCACAAGTGTTAAATAAATCAAGAATCAGGCTTCTCCATGTAATGAGATGGAATTAATGAGATTTTAAAAGAAATGAACTTGGGCTGGTTGTTTCCTTTGGCGTTACAGTCCTCAGGGTTTGCAGTGCCCAAGTCTTCTCTGCAGTCATAATGGCTAGAAACATACTCTTTAAGTGAAAGATGATAGTCCCAACCAACCATTATTCTAAGGGAGAAACCTGTGATAAATATCAGGAGAGACGGCATTATGGGTGGGTTTGAGGGGAAACAAAGAGCAGGTGGCTATAGAAAAGCTTAGCTCCCCTCCTTCTGCGCCTGCACCCATGTACACGTGTGCATCAGCACGTGTGCCTGGATGCACAGATAAGTGTACGGCAGTGATGGCTGCCTCACCTTCAACGTGCATCCCCAGGGCCCCCTCCCATGCTCTGCCCCCTTTTGCCCCAGAGGACTACAGAAGGGGAAACTGCTGGGCTGTTGCAGCTGCACAATGCAGTACTTTTGGTGCTGCAGATGACCTTGTTCCCTCCGGGCTCCCCTTCTTCCCTACAGTCTTAATATTGGTCCGGGGGGAACACACTTCCCCATCCATTATGCCTTTGAGCTGGCTGAAGTCAGCTATTTCCTAGCTGAGCAAATAGAATAAGGGCCTGATTTTTAGAAGTGCCGAGCATCAGAGGTGAACCTGGGCAGCCACGGGAGTTATGGGCACACACCACCTCTGAAAGGCAGATTGTTTCCACTGAAGCTGTAAAAGACCCCCACTTTCAAAATGTCGCCTGTGAGGTATATCCCATTATTCTGATGACAGAGTATCTAGGGAAGCAGAGGATCTGATTAGCCCACATCAAAGCTATCCAGACTTGCTTTCAGAAGCTGCACTTTTCTGAGCCTACAGCCTCAGGAAGAAGTGGTCCAGAGATTTTCTGAAAATCAAGCCATTGCACTGTTTACCTCTTGATGGACAACTGTCCCCATATTGGAGAGAAAAAAAACCAATTGCCTCATCCCATTCATCCACCCAACTACCAATGCAGGATCATTCCCTGCACAACATTTGCTAGTGCTTTGCCCAGTCACACTTTAGTTATATCAGATAAGGGGGTTACTGCAATCCCTCTCTCTTAAGAGACTTTTCCAAGCTCTGATGATTTCAGAAGTCGGGATGTTTATTCTCAATTCTCCTTTGCTTAACTTACAGGGTCAAGGATTTTGCAGGAAGGAATCAACCTATGTAATTCCTGCCATTCTTTGTATTTAGAACATTTGCAGCGACGTGGCCCTCATTTGGGTACACAAGATAGTTATGGATAGTTATAGTTATGACTTTATCTAGGATCCATGGTGCTGCAACTTACTGTTTTCATCATGGGGATATGAAAACAAATGTACCCCCCCAAGTAACTTTTAGCACCAATACTTTAATAGGAGAGGGTGTACAATGAGGCATCTGAATCTATCTTACACGTCTCACTAGGAGCAGCCTGATTTTTGAAGGTGATCAGTTCTTCAATTCTTGCTAACCTCAATGAACGGTGAAGATCAGGTCAGCTATTCAGGGGCTAAAGATAGCATACGGCACCTATTTATAGGCCAGAGGAGATGGGCTCTGCTTTATTTCATCTGAAGGCTTACATATGCCTCTGCTTGAATGAGAAAAAATAAATGTCCCTATGTTCGAGGCTCTGTTGTATCTTTTTACAGCTCACATAAAGTCGTATAAAGCTGAGACAGGGAGAGACCCTCACTCACTTGAATTAAGCTTCTGGCTCTCAGATATGAATGCCTCCTTCTACAGCAGTAAAAACTGGAGAGGCTTAAGGGACATTTCAAGGGTCACTTCACATAGGAAAACCTCGTCTTGGGGAAATACAAAAAAGTGTGTGTGTGGGGGGAGAGGCAGACCCTCAGTTGCTGCAAACTGGTATGACTCCAGTAAACTGAATATATGTTGATGCTGTTTTATACCAGCAAAGATTTCATTTAGCCCGGATCATCGAGTCCAGCCATTATAAGCAAACCTGTATTATAGTTTCATAGTGCTTAGGGTCGTAAGGGACCAAAACAGATCATCAGGTCCGACCGCCTGCCCCAGCAGGAATGGGTGCCGGGGACATATCACCCCAGCCAAATATCTGTAATAGAGATGACATGCAAAAACACCCCCAGAATGATGCACTCCAAGCATCCCAGGCCGCAAAGCAGCCCCGATAGCCTGGAAGAAACATTTCAGCAGTTCGAGTGTGATTCACTGTCTGCTGATTGCTTGGATGGTTTCAAAGTTTTATGGGAACAGCTTGGCATCCAGCTGTAGTGTAAATAACCAGAGCCCAGAGCCCTCTCTCCCTCTTCCTTCTGCTTACTGTTTGACAAGTATTTACATTATAATAACTGCAAAACTGGTGTAGATTATTTTTTGCATCTTTTATAAATGTCAGGCAAGAGACATAATGTCTTTTAAAAAAACCAACACTCTCAAGAGTAGCGGGTCTGTTTTCACACCACTGCCTGGATCTCGCTGCTCCCCATATGTAGGAAGCACAGATGAAACATGACACGTTACAAAGGTTTCCCTCCCGCCCCCCTTTGACAGCAACATGCTGTCTTGTGGGAATGTGATTTGTTCTTCACTTAATGACAATGAATTGTGTGACAGGCAGCTGGAGCGCCAATACCACTGCCTATCATGATGCCCAACATTGTCGTATTTTTTCTTCGCTTCTTCCACCTGCCTGGATCAATCTGTTGTCTTTGTCTTATACTTAGATCACCCATTCTTGGGGACAGAGAATATCCCTCTCCCCTGTTTGCATGTGGCACCAAGCACAAAGAGACCCGAGCTCATAACTGGCCTTCCTGGACATGAACATGATATAAAACAAAGTGACTAACCATTGACTTCAATAGGAGAGGATTTAATGTATAGTCTCACATATGACCTAATCCAAAGGCCACAGAACTCAGACTTTGCCGATTTCTGTGGGTTTTGATCAAGCCTGAACTTTAGTCTTCAAAGGTTAGGCAAGAAGACTGGGTGCATGGAGACAGCTTTTAGCCACATTCACCCCTTTTCTGCATTATACAATAGTGAGGCTGTTTTAGCTTCGTGACCCTTAAGGTGTTAAATGGCATGGGTAGGGTGACACTTTTTCCCTGATCTCAAAAGGGGACACTGTGCTCCCCTCACCCCCTGGCAAGCTCAGCTGTCTCTGACCACTGGTCTGAGCTGAGTGTGCCAGAAACTACAATAGGAGGGGGATGGTAGGGGTAGGGAGGTACCCCTGTTATAAACCCTGGTGCCAGGTATCCCACTGCAAATGGTATGAAATGAGAAGGTTCATTTGAGCAAGCCAATGGGATGCCCAGAACAGGAATAAATCAGCAAACAAGTGCCCTGTTGTGTATCGTGATGCTCAAAGAGCAACAGTGGCAGAAGACCCAGTGTGGGACCAGTCAGACTGGCAATCTGGGGAAGCTGTCTACATGCAGCTTATGAATTCTGTTTGCACTTAGCAAGGCTCAGGACAGACTCTTATTTCACTTTAACCACCCAAATGGCTCTTGCCCAGCTCCATATCTGTCCTTTTTTGCACTTATGCTAATGTGCGATCTTATTCCACGTGCAGTGTAGATCTGCAAGCACCCACATGGCTACTGAGCAAGCATAGGAGGCAGCATCCCTGGCTGGACAGGTATGCAGGTCTGGACACACAAGCCTGAAGGAGCACAGGGCTAAAATAATGTAGCTGGGCAAAACACCATGAGTAGCAGGGGTTGGACATGGGAGGGGCCTCCCACTTTTCCACCCAACAGTCTAGTAGCTAGGACACTCATACATGATATAGGAGATACAGGGTCTAGCCCATCCAAGTATTTGAACATACATTTTATTAACCTTCCCTGCATAGGACACTAGCCACCAGGCCACCGGAAAAATGCTATTGAGTTCTCCTGAAATGGAGCCACTGCCCCTTGCCTTTGCTATTCCTGAGATAAAATGGACAGAGAGCAGTGGCAACTTTTTGTTTCATTGGGAACGAAGGCCTGGGCTAGCACCCAAGGCCCATCTCTTACAAAGCAGTGAGCTACACACCCTCTAGCTTACTAGGCAGTGACCTTGCACGTTTGCTCCAGCAATGCACCTCACCCCGACCTTACAAGGAACCACCTCTGAGGCTAAGTCAATGGAGACCAAGCAGATATGGAAACAACTAACATGAGGCAAAGAATAACCATTTTTATGGTATTATGCTGAAAGGAAGTTATGTGCCATATGTTATATGGCCAGTGTGGAAACTTTCAGGTCTTAAAAAGAAAGAGAAACTGTGAGCGTGCCTCTTAGCCAAATCTTTATGTATGTGCATTGGGTGACCAAAGCTGGGTGCATTTTCATAAGGAAATTATGCCTCATTCTCCTATGGTTGGTAAGGAGGGCTTTTAGGAGGGTGGGATGTGTCTGATTAATCGAAGGTGGAAGAGGAATTAAACTTGCCCTTCTGCTTCCTGAGTGAATGTTCGAGCCCCCACCGATGTGGGAGACTGCTTTATGTTAAAGCACAGCTGGAAAAGCAATGCAATGCTGTGCATGTGCAGAAACAAAGGGCTTCAGGCCAGATTTACCAAAGTATCAGGCGCCCAATTCACCCTTGATGGCAACAGTGAGTTAGGTGCATACTTTAGACCTCAACACTTGCGCTCGGGAGAGTCCCAGACTGTGACCTCCGAGTAAAGGGATGTACTTCCCAGGTGCCCCGAGTTAGCTGCCTATGCCTTGTAGAGGGGTGGGATTTCAGACACAACCATGCTCCGAGCGTCTCTCTTGGATAGCGTCAGCAGTGCCCAACTTAGTGTGCTGGCGTTTGTAGAAGCCAGGCCTTTATTTGCTAGTCTTCCAACTCCATCGTAGACCTTGAAAACTCTTGCTCTTCCCACAACTTCTAGATCCTCACACCTGCTAGCACAGCTTTGAACTATCACCTCCAAACCCACAGGTTATGAGGGTAGATACTCTGAGCTCGTGGTGCTTTACCTTTTAGCTAGTATGTACAAAAATCCTACTGTGTTCTGCCTTAGGGATTCTCCACTGCCCTCTGCCGTTGCACCCAGTTCCAACCTCCTAATCATTGACATAAACTCACTTGGAGGAAGGGCTACTTTCTAATTGGCCAGGCCTCCATTTTTTCAGTCCTATGCAACCCAAGCATGTGGTGCGAACCAGTACCCAGACACACCTAAGCTTCAACTAAAAGAAGGAGGAACGCAACAGGGAAAGAAAGCATTTGGAGCAGGATGACCACCCGAATGCTGGTAGTGGTGCACTCTGCCAGCCTTTCAAATTGGAAAGGCAAGAAAGAAAATCTGCTGTTTCTAGGCATTGTCTGGAACCATGGGCATCTCAAGACTTCCCATCTCTGTTTCCAATCCCTGCCCCATACAGCATCTCTTTCCTATTTCAGCATCAATGGAAATGTAGTCAGCTGTGTCTTGTCCAATGGATGAGATTGACAGGATGAATCCGAATGGGGCAGCGACCCAACTATTAGCAAAATAATTATAAGCAAAATAGGAAACAACTGTTGGCAAACTCCACTGCCTTGCACGTTCCTCTCAGCTCCCGTTCTGATCCAGACTCTGCACGCCGGTTCCCTTAAGCCACACGTAAAGAGGCATTAAAAACAACAAACCACCAAAACAGCTCTTCTGGTTGTGAGTCAACACGTCCAATTTCCACTGGGAATACACACTGCCCCTTCTTTTGCACGGTCACTGCTTCGTCTGAGCAATTAGAGCTATAAAGAAATATAACCTTGCTATAACCTGCGTATTTATTTCCCAGGGTAATTTTAAACATCATATAGGCATAAACAAAAACAAAGTCCTGCGGTACAAGCTGTGTGTTTATCCATGGGAATTAGTCATCTATTTTCCCCAGCTTTTATGAAAAGAAAGTGTTTATTTGGTAAATATTGTTACTTTTCTTATAGCCTGGCAGGATCAGAGACACAGAAGGCATCTGATGGGGGACTTCAGTGGAATCTAGGGTCCTGAGCCCAAAATTGCATTCCTGGGATCCCACAGCCAGCCGCCACCTATCACTAGAGGGGCATAAACCTAATAGGCAACTCACATTGACTTTAAAGATCCCTGGGTTCCTAGAAAGCTGAACCCGGGCACATGGACAGAGCTGTTCTGGTCTTGACAGACTGAGTGTCTCAGTGCTTGATCCCAATCAAGATCCAAACACAAAGGCTTCCTTTGCTTTCCCTGGCATGGCTTAATCCTATAGAGCTTCTTACACTATACAGATAGGCCTGGGCTCTTCACAAGATGCAGTTGTGCCCCCACCCCTTGCGGGAGTCCTGGTTTACTGGTCTTTGATGTAAGGAGAACTGTTTTTGTGTGAAACAGTTATTGGATAAAATACAAGCACCATCACAGTCTTGTGGTCCAACGGTAGGTGTGATCCCTGCAGCCTCTGAGGTTATTGAGTCATGGGCCACAGCGCCTGATAGAGCCATGGGGGAAAAAAAAACCACACTGGAGGAAGAAGCCATTCTAATGAATCTGTTTCCAAG
The DNA here is from genome assembly GCF_001723915.1 of Gavialis gangeticus. Taxonomy (NCBI): domain Eukaryota; kingdom Metazoa; phylum Chordata; order Crocodylia; family Gavialidae; genus Gavialis; species Gavialis gangeticus. Next base: position 6,552,559 of record NW_017729033.1, read on the forward strand.
ATTTTTCCAAGATTTTCCTGGTTTAGGGGGTTCAAAAGAGGATGGAGCTCGGCTAGTCTCAGCGGTGGCAGATGACATAACAAGGAGCAATGGTCTGAAGTTGCAACAAGGGAAGTTGAGGTTGGATATTAGGAAGAAGTTTCTCATTAGGAGGGTAGTAAAACACCAGAACAGGTTACCTAGAGAGGTGATGGGATCTCCATCCTTGCAGGTTTTCAAAACCTGGCTAGACGAAGCTTAAGCCAGGATGATGTAGTTAGGGCTGGTCCTGCTTTGAGCATGGGGTTGGAGTAGATGTGACCTCCTGAGGTCCCTTTCAGCCTTCATTGTCTATGATTGTAACATCTTATCACAAAATGGGGAAGATCTCCCATACTCAATTCCTTTGCTCCCTTACATACACACTAGTCCTTCCCACATGAAGTCAAAACGGAGGACTCCATGTAATACGCTGACAACTGCATCTACCTAGCAGCTCCTCCTGGCTCATATGCATGACCCATGACAAATACCATAGCTCGAAGTAGCAGCTGAAGCAGGTCAGAATGTCTTCATCTCACATCAGATGGTGGACTCCCCTGCCAGGAAAATGGTATTATTCTGTATTCATGACCTTTAATACATGAGATTTATATATGTGGTTCTATAAGGTTATAATCAAATAAAAAAAGCTAGTTCCTGCAGAGAGCATAAGCCCCAGATCATGAATCAGAAGCATTTGGTGCGGCCTCTTGCCCATATGAAAATTAACCAGGTGTGGGGATCCAAGATAGTTGGTCCAGATGTACCGCCTCTTAGCCCCAAGAGAGAAAGAAATGGTGGGAATGAAGGGGCTGCACATAGGCATGGCTTATCGATTTAATGCCTAGATAGGACCATTACAATCTGAGACTTTTACTCAGCAATTTCCGCATCAAGCCTGTAGCTTGTGTTTGAATTAGAGCATATTTTGAGAAAGACATGGGTCTTGTTAGAAGGACTGTAAGCTATTGAAACCCGTCTCTTGACAGAGGAAAGTGCTTTTTTTTTCCACAGAAAGCAAGTTGTGTTCCTTTTTAGAGTCCTACTGAGAATTGCAGTCTGCAACTTCAGTTTGAATGACCAACACAACCAAGAACTTTTGAACTGTGGAGCTGTACCACACAGGAAGTGTTACAAAACCAAGATGTGATCCGGTTACATACATAATATGCAAAATTTCCCTCTTGTTCTTGTAAATCATGACATAGATCTTAAGCTAAGGATCTGCACAGCAGTGCGTTTCAGCCCCAGCATTGCAAAGACTTATCTACATCGCAATGATGGTGGATACCAACCAAAGCATGCCCTTCCCATACTCCACTCACCTGTCTCCACAGGTGTGGTCCAAACCCCTACGTATACTGAGGCTGATTTGGACTCTTCCCTTTGTCAGCCACTGGGCATGAACCTGGAGCAGCTCCCTGCAAAACATTTGAGAAGTGGGAGCAGAAGTGGAGGTTGAGAGAGATGGGAAGTGGTGGATACCCAGTTATGTAGAAGAAATAAAAGGCTGCAAATATCCACAGCCATTTAAATCAACAATAGGTTGGATAGGAAAATGACTGGGTTGATCATCCAGAGAATTATCAGGGACAGTTTGAAACATCTTGTTCACGCCAGATGCCAGCTGCTCAATGTCTTTCATATTTCTGAAAAGCCATCCTGTAAAAAGGTGGTGATATACATATTAGCCATTTGAGCAAGCTAAGTTTCTTAATGAAACACCATTAAGTTAAAATTATAAATGGTGTATGGCTTCTTTGCTTCTTTGAATGTTTCTAGCAGAGCCTGGACTCAGCATCTTAAAAACTGTGTCACAGTTATTGGGAGTGCATTTCATTTCATGAGCCTCTGGGTTCATAAAGCCTTGGAGGAATTTCTTGGGAATCCAATGCTTTAAAAATAATGCAGAGCTATAAATGGGGATGCACTGATTTTTTTTCTCTCTCATGGCTGCTGTTGGCAACTACTGACAGTTTTGCATGAGCTTATATATTCATTCCATACAGTCAGTTGCTGGTAGATACCACCCAACCCCTGTCAGGTTATGTAGATTCATGTCTGAGCCCATTTCTCACCTCAAGAAATAAGGCCTTTTTATTTTTGGCTCCAAGCCAGTGTTTTGATACAGCTCCCTAATTTCAAACATGATGAGCTTTCCAACCTGAATTAGAAAACAGCACATGTTAATCAAACCCACTTAGATGGAAATTTATGTTCCAGTTACATCTACCAGGGACTCAGAAATTCAGGTTGGGTTGTTTGTTTGTTGTAATTATAATACTTATTAATTTTCATATCACAATAAAATAACGCCAGTAAAAACAGTATTGAGGCTAGACTTCTGCTTACAGAGCTAGTAGGAGCCAAGCTAACACAGGGTGTCTGTATGGCGCTGCCTTGTGCTATAAAGTCATACCCTGTATAGGGTGGCCACTGACTTGCAGGAACTAAGAAGGAAAATACAGTAAGAAAGAAAAAACCAGAGCATTAAAAATAGATAATTAAACATACATGCTGTAAATTTAGTAGATGCTAGAGGCAGGGGAGAGCTTGACATTATATATAACCAACTAACAGATATACATATACATTTAAAGGATACCAACCCACAAACAAATCAACTTATACACTTAACAGAAGATTCATATTGCACCATATTTCTTCATCTTGAGCTCAGTTATATCGATTTGCATATATAATCTTTTCCATTAATGCAACTTGCATATATTCTTTTAACCAGGCCAAGAATGAACGTACACCGGGAGTTTTCCATTTCCTTAAAATTACTCTTTTAGCCACCAAAAATATTATAACTAGCCACTTTTTCATGGGCACAGACAATGGTAAGGAATCTATAATCTCCAATATGCATAAATCTGGTGATGGTACCATGTTCATTTTAAGTATCTTAGAAAGTGCTACACATATGCTAAGCCAAAAACTAGTAATTTTAGGACAAAAACATATGACTAAGAAACCCAACCTGGTTTCTACACCCCCAACAATAGTCATCCATGGCTAGCTCTGCTTTAAATTACCCTTCTGGGGTCCAATAAAACCTATTTAAGATCTTATCCTGAAAAAAATCTTAAAGCAATGAACTGGATGTTTTACAAAGTGTTTTCCAGATACTATCCCATTTCTCAACTGTTAACAATATCTGTAAATCCTTTCCCCATTTACCTTTAATGATACCAGCTGCTGGCTATAAAAGTTTATTAAAACATTTTTATGGATTACCAACAAAGTGAGATTTCTCCTTAAAATACAACACATATCTTTCCAAATGAGTATGTGATAAATTATTTCATATATTCCCATATGTCTTATTCAAGCCAAGCACACAGTTTTTTGTAGAATAACTTCTCTTGATTACATAACTGAAACTTATCACACAGACAAGCAAAAGGTGCAAGGCTACCACCCTTAATGATGGGTTTTATTGTAGCTATATCCCTTTTTCCCCCCAGACATTGATTTGCTTGTTTTTGATGCACTCGGTTCAAGCAGTGGCAAGAAAAAGCAAAGTGTTTCTAAATGGAAATCGTTTTTTATGGAAAAGAGCAGAAGGGTTTGTGGAATACGTACAGAGAATTGGCAGCCCAAATAAATAAAACTCAGGACGCAGCAAAAGGAGTATGTTTGCGGGGAGAAGATGATGGCAAACTTAGCGATGGGCTCTTGTGCTTGGTGCTGTCTTTGCCTGAGGACAACATTTTTTGGGGTCAGTATTAAATTCAAACCTCCAAAAGAGCTGAAGAGCTAGGAACCAATGTCCTCTATATTTTACTGTAGCCCTCACTAGTGATACTATTCACTGCAAAGACACGTGGTGTTTATTTTCAGTAGTTTCAAAAGAGAACAGCGTGTCATGCACACACCAGGTAAAATGCCAGAGTCGTGTCCCCACTGTTTTTACTCTTCGGTGTCTAAATCCAGGGGTCTACTGGAAGGTCAGCAGCAGGCCTGGTGAACAGGATGTGGTTGCTACAGGGACAATGAATTCCCTTCCTGGATGCTCTTTTGCATCGTGCTCTAACCGATGTAAAGATAATATGTACCTGCTTTGACACGATCCTTTGCGTGGCATTGACCCAGGGCAGATAGTTTCATAGTGCTTAGGGTTGGAAGGGACCTAAACAGATCATCAGGTCCGGCCCCCTTCCCCAGGCAGAAAAGGGTGCCATGGTCATATCACCCCAACCAAATATCTATCTGATGCAAAAGAAAGTGGCAAGCAGGGTCAATGCTCTACTGTCCTCCCTCAGGGCAGTTACATAGATTTGGTACACCCAGGAGGCATTTTGGGTGATTTGGTATTGCCCCTTAGTGTTGGGTAAGTCTTTGGTAAGTACCTTTTCCTTCCCCAAACCATCTAAAAAAGGGTACATGGTATTTCTGAGCCCTGGAAGTGTTTTAAGCTATTAACGCTCAAGAAACACAAATCCTTAACAGAAAGGGTAAGCCGAAAGTACATAAGTGATGATAAATATTTCTGGGCCAACACAGGGGAGTGAACCACAGATCTCTAGAGCAAAAGATGTAACAGCTGCTATGATATGAGCTAATAGCCCAGTCCGCTATATGTAGGGGCAATAAGTCTTTGTATCTTGTGTGGCATATGGGACATTGTAACATTCACCAACAGGTTACCCAAATCATTTTTATCAAGGAACCAGTAGCAGCAGAAGGGGGAACACATTGAGAATTAATTATAATTTTTTTTTAATTAATGACTCATAGGGTGACCATCATAGAGGACATTCCTGTTTTCTGTTACTCTGTCCTCTCTTGATACAAAACCGGTTGCCTTACGTCCTCTATTTTTCTCTTGAAGAGGTATTTTTCTTGGAAAGAAGTAGAGGACATAAAGGCGTCGGGTTTTGTATCAATAGAAGACAAAGGACAACCAAGCTGTCCTCTGTGATGGCCACCTTACTCATAGGTGGTAGCAGGTGAAATGCTGGAAGTGAACTAGATTCAGAAAGCACCAACAGAGCATTGTTATCCTGTGAGCAATACAGGAGACAGGTAGCAATGTTCATGGTTTCTGTTCTGGCTCCACAGATAGCTAGGAGCCATTAAACATATCATCCACTCCAACCTAAATAAATCCTCCTCCATACACCTAGAAGCACTTCTCAATAACCAAAGCAGAACTACTGAATTGCCTCAAGATAATGCTCAACCTGCCTTATTTCTGTCCCACCTCCTACTTAGTGAAAACTGCCCACTCACATAAATGCATTGGTCTTGACAAATCCTCGAAAGAAAGTCAAGTCTTAGCAAGAAAACAAGGAGGTTGGATAGGAAAGAAAAGGAATGACAACAGATTTTGATCCTTGAAGGTCCCTGAGGCCCGAGGTACTTCAGGCCAAACCTCCTGTGCTGGCCAAACTATCCGCGGTGTAAGGCAAAGAGCATCTCCTCGCAAATAGATCCGTGGCACCACATATAGCAGTGGCACTATTTTAATACCGAGTGGGCTTTTTGGAAGCCTAAGCAATTTGCTGAGCTCCAGAGAAACTGCTAATGAAAAGTGGCAGGCCTAGGATCCAGAATGGATAGGTAGGAAAAAGGGTCCACAATCAACCAGATGAGATTCAACAAGGACAGGCAAAAAGTTCTGTGCTTGAGATGGAATAATCGCATGCACCAATACAGATTAGGAAACAACTAACTAGGCTGCGGTACTGCAGAGAAGGATACTGGGGTTACAGTAGAGCATAAACTGAATATGAGCCACAAGCATGCAAAAAAAGAGCAACAGCATTCTGGGTTGTATTAGCAGGAGTGTCACCTGGAAATCAAGGGAAGGGATTCTTCCACTCCATTTAGCACTGGTGAAGCCTCACCTGAAGTACTGTGTCCAGGCCTGGACCCCCGCACTTTGGCCCCAGCTTGATGCGGACAGCTTGGAGAGAGTTCAGCACAGAAACACAGAAGGGGAAAAGCAAGTGAAAAGGGAACAGGGTTAATTAGCCAGGAGATGAGAAACCTGGGGAGAGTGGGGAAGGGGAGGGGGTGTGGATTTGATAAGAGTTTTCAAGTATGCAAAGAGTGATTATAGAGAGGAGAAAGATGGGCTTTTCTCTGTGAAGGTAGGGGACAGGACTAGGAGCAATGGCTTCAAGGCGCAGTAGGGGAAAAGTGAAGTTGGAGATTAGGAAGAACTGCCTATGGTCAAGCACTGGGACAGGCACCTAGAATTTATGGATCCTCTGTCCCTGGCCATTTTGAAGAGCAGGTTGGACAGACCCTTGGCTGGGATGGTTTAGCTGGGGCTGATCCTGCCTCGAGCCAGGGGCTGGAGTAAAGGATCTCATGAGGTCCCTTCCAGCCCTACTTTCCTAGGATCCCAATGATAATCAAACTTCCCTGAACCCAGGGAAGCAGAGTACAGACCCGATGCGAAGATTGGATGTGGCGTGTTTTAGAAGGTTCTTAGTCATTCGTCAGAGCGAAGTTTGTACTATAAACGTGAGGAGGAGGAAATTTTGAAGCATCTCAAAGATTATGAGCTCTGATTCCTAACAGGACTCTGAAGATATGATGTTTCTGGACCGCTGTGTTTAAACAAGAAACGATTGCTGGAATCGGAGTGATTATTGCCGCTAAATAAAGAGCTTTATTGTTTGCACAGCACAGATGTCAGCCAGTTAGAAATACCAGTTCTTAATTACTTTTCCATTAAAAAAGCAAGAGCGTAAAAGGATACCACCATGATAGTAATAATAATAATAATACAGCTTGATTTTTCCCCTTCTTGGAGTCTAAGTATTCCTTGCCTTTTCCTACCAATAGTATTAGGCTTCCAGGTTGCTGCTGCTCTGCATTTTTTATAGTTCTCTTTTTCCACAGGTGCAAGCTGAGACAGTTGGCAAACCTGGCGGTCCTGTTGTGTGCTGGGTTTTGCCTGATGTAGGAATCACTTGCTGAAATCCTCTGTCTTGTGTTACCCAGGAGATTTGACTGGACGATCGCAACGATCCTTTCTGCCCTTCAGTGAAGGTATATGACTTGTCCATTAGTCCCGGCAGTTCACCTCGGAAGGAAGTTAGGAAATACAACAGTCAGCATCCCTTTACAGCTCTTCAATCCATCTTGTAATGTATGATCTTAAATTGAGGAAAGCCAAGCTTTTACAAAACCTACATTTTTATGCTTCAAGCAGACAAACCATTTTCCTTTTAGCGGCCAGGGGTGGGGGGAAGGGAGAAGTTTTACAAAAAAACAGGCAACGTTACTGGAAGCCATAAAGCCCAACACGTTTGCTCGTTCCTAGAAATTGATCCCTTGAAATCAGAGGCTGATTCCTGTATCCATCTCCATGCTGTGGCAAAGGAGATTTTACTATTTACAGTTGCATTTCCCTCATTATATCTGCAAAATACAGTTAACACTATTAGATGTACCATATATTACAAATTAGCATTTCCCACACTGTTTTCAACCATGGTCTCTATTGTTAGGACTCCTTTCCCTGTTCCCTTTCCCCATATTTTAAAGGTGCCAACCAAGTGCCAGGGAAAAATAATGTTACATCAAGTGCTGACCCAAATGCCCTTTTAAGGCAATATCACTAGTCCCAGTCTTTTAAAATGTGGACCTTTACAAGACAGGGACCACAGAGTCACAGGAAAGTGGGGCTGGAAGGGACCTCGGGAGGTCATTTAATCCAGCCCCCTGCTCCAGGCAGGATCAGCCCTGACCACACCATCCCAGTTAAGTGTCTGTCTAACCTGATCTTTAAACAGTTCAAAGGATGGCAATTCCACAACCTCTCTGGGATTATTTTTGATATGGGTCTGTACTGAGTCAATAGGCTCCTTCTACCTGACGGTAATAGCATCTAGATAATTGTAATACATTTAACAACGCCACTGCCACAGGGATGATTGTCTGGGGGTTTTGATTTATATAAACCTTCTAGAAAATAGCCATAGACAACTAAGGTAAGGAATTGGTGCAGAAGTTGTTGCATGCATTGCTATGCTCAATATCAAAGAGGAATTCAGAGAAGATGGGTCTACGCTTTCCTTGAGTAACTGCAAGATAAGCTAGGGTGTGAGCTTACAGCTGCACTACAGTGACTTCTCTTGAGCATAGTAAAATACAAGGTAGCTGACCCTTCAGCAAAAGCAGTCCTGTATTTTGTCAGCCTGTAGAAAGACTTGGTAGTATGAGTCCCTTGGTGGCATTGCCACCAGAATAGCTGAGAATGCCACAGTGGCTGTGCCACAGGGATGAGCAGCAACATTGGGCAAAGAGGAGAGAAATGAGCCAGTCCTACCAGAAAGCCAAGAGGGAAAACAAAATTAGGGTGCTTCCTACTCTTGCCGCTATCATGCCGAGCCGTATGCTGTCCTGAGCAGGGCTCCACCTAACCCTGAGTTATAACTAATGATACATGGAGGAAGGTACTGCAAAAAGTACCCTGACTTCGCTGGTGGAAAAAGATTACACGGAGGATACAGACCCTGAAAAGAGCCAAGAGCTCATTAGTTCCCATCTAAACAGAGATGAATCCACTGAAGAAAGGACAGGACCTCAGGTAGGTGCATTATTAAATGCTTCTTTTGCCTTTTTTATTAAACTTTGTTCAGGGGGGCATGAAACGTTCATCTCTGGCTCCTTTAAAAAGATGGTGGAAGGCTCCTGGAAAGGGAACAAAGGAGTTGCCTTTTTGAAGTAGCGGGTTTATTTTTACATGCATTGGCAATCATTGGGGAAAAAAATACTATAAGCCACCCAAAAAAACATTCCTCAGAGCATGCTCTTGGCAAACCGGCAGATTGAATTTCTAGCAGCCTAAAACCAGTATATTGCAAGGAGGAACAAAAATGTGCTGAAATGAACGCCTGGCTGTTCTAGTAACATGCCGTGAAAATAAAAGTGCATGCAAGCAATCCAGTGGACAGTCTTTTAGGCTACACAAGTTTTCGGGATATAAAATGCAAATGTGAAAAAGCCAGTGCTGTTTTCCAGGACACGAGTCCAAAGCAGGTTATGTGCATGCTGTGTCTGGAGTTCAGGGGAGGAGGAGGTAGAGCTGGTTTGGTGCTGGCGCAGGGGCCTGGTGTTGACTTGGCAAGCTGCAACCCCTCTGTGCTGGGAGTTCCCAGTGGGACTGGTTAGGACTGTCCCTTTTTGTCACCTGGCACAAGGTGTTTGCTCCAGGGCATTTGTTAGGCTGTGCTCACACATTTTACAGGAAGGGCTGCCTTGTTCCTGTGACCACGATAGGACATCCTCTTCTGCAATGCACTGAGGTGGCACCATGGCTCCAAAGGAACCAGCCCCATCCGGGGTAGGGTGACCTTGAGCTGCATTAAGTACTCCTTTAGTACCCTGATGAACGCTATTGCCCAGATTGCCCTTTGCCTCTAGCCACTTTCCACTATGTAGCAACACAGGGCTGGAAGGGGACTCTTTGGCTTCAGAGCACAGTCCCCTGAGTTCACAGGCAACAGTTTACCTGCAGCATCCCAAAATGTTCACTTCAGTCCCTCGTACCCCGCTGCTGCAAAGCCCCACATTGAAACAAAAAGAAAATGACCTTTCAGCATGCAACAAGAAAGAGCAGGGATAAAAAGGCACCCCAGCACCCTGTTACTGCAGTGGCAGAAAGCTATTCGTTCAATATAAACATACTCACTTTACCCAATGGTCTACCCCTTTACCCATCGTACCTGCTTAGAGGACTGACCCCATACAGCCATCATGCTGGAAGCTGTCCAAAAACTCACAGATCTGAAATGCTTTCTGTTAATGGATATCTTTAGGAGCAATTTTAAGGGAGTTTTGGTGATCTTTTAAGTTAGTCTTTCTGTTTATAACTGGACTGGGCTGGGGTATCTTTGACTGACCCCACTTCCACCCCAGCTGAGAGACTGACCTAGATGAAGAGGAAGATACAGATAAAGAAGGAAATATTTTGAGCTTTATGAGGCTGGAGTCAGGGGTCTTCCTTGCGAGGGAATGCAGGAAAAACACAAAAAAGCTGGAAGGACCAACAGGTGTACAGGGAAGAAAGTGCACCCTGGCATTACAGAGCTCCTGAGACATCAGAAAAAAACGTTACACCGTAACAAAGCAAAGCACCCAAAACTGATAGTATTGTATAGCGCAACTTCCACTCAACCCCTGTGGCCTATAAAGAAAATTGGCTGCTTGCACATTGACCCGAGGTTCAAGCTGCACCTTGCTCTTTGGTTTTCCATGGCTTGGAAGGTTTAGTATTTGTTTATTGCTGCTCAAGTTTCGTGTTTCAAAGAAAATCGTGATTTCTCACAGCCTCATCGTGAAAAAAAAAAAACAAGCGAAAAAACAAACCAGACCTCTGACCAGCTCTGCAAGCTGCGACCTGACTCCAGAGTCATAAAAGTGTTAACAATTCACCTAGAACTTGTCTACAAAGCCAAGCACAGTTTGTTCCTGAGGATGCAGAAAGCTTGAAAACTAGCATGAAAGTAAATTAGGGAATGAAACACGCTCTCACAATATCCTTAGGTGTGCCATCATCCCAAAATTCACTGACAAAATGTCCAGCTAGGCAGTGACCAGGGAATGGTTGCCAAGCCATTTGTGAAACAAAATGACCAGACCAGAGCCATGAGAGGCAGGAATCACACTAGGCTAAATGTAGTGAGTGTTTAAAAGGGAACATGTCACAGTTTGGTATTGACACCTTTTAGGTGTCTTTTAGGTCCATGTCCCAGAAGTTTCTTTACTGCTGCAGAATCTCATGGCCCTTCCCAAACTCTCACAGTTTCCTAGTTTCTAGGGTCGGAAGGGACTTGAGCAGATCATCGAGTCTGACCCCCTGCCATGGCAGCAAAGAGTACTGGGGTCAAATGACCCCAGCAAGGTGTACATCTAGCCTCCTCTTAAATCCCCCCAGGGTAGGAGCCTGCACCACTTCGCTTGGAAGTTGGTCCCAGATCCTAGCCGCCCTGACGGTGAAGTCGCACCTCCTGATATCTAGTCTGAATTTACTCTCTGCCAGCGTGTGACCATTATTCCTGGTCACTCCTGGCCATGCTCGGGGGAACAGGGACTCCCCCAGTGCCTGCTGGTCCCCCCTGACTAGTTTGTAACAGGCCACTAGATCCCCCTCAGCCTTCTCTTGTTGAGGCTGAACAGGTTCAGGTCCCGTCGCCTCTCCTCATAGGTCCTGCCCTGCTGCCCCCTGATCATACGAGTGGCCTCCTCTGGACCCTCTCCATGCTGTCCACATCCCTCTTGAAGTGCGGCGCCCAGAACTGGACGCAGTACTCCAGCTGCAGCCTGACCAGTGCTGCATAGAGGGGGAGGATCATCTCCTTGGACCTGCTCGAGATGCATGTGTGGATGCACGACAAGGTGCGGTTGGCCTTCCTGACTGCGTCCCCACACTGCCGGCCCATGTTCATCTTGGAGTCAATGATGACTCCAAGATCCTTTTCTGCCTCTGCACTGATGAGAAGAGAGTTCCTCAGCCTGTAGGTATGGTGCTGGCTCTTTCCTCTAAGGTACTTTCATCTTCTTCTTGCTTTTTCTAGAGCAGTTCTCTTAACATCCACCCTTCCTGGACAATCCTTCTCCCTCTGGAGTGAGCTGGGTCCGGCTTATATAGGCCCCAGATCTTTCCCATTGGTTTCTGCTTCTGGAGAATGAATGGTTACTTGGATCCGTCTGCTTAGGGTTCCCCCCATGTGAACATTCATTCTGTTAGAGGAGCACTGGGATGCCTACCTACAGAAAAGTAGGTCTCTTTTTCAACATTACCCCTCACTAGGAGGACTCACGGTGCAAGGACATGCAGGAAAATGTGCACATCTGAGTTTCAGGGATGTAGGTTGTAGCCATTTTGGTCTCAGGACATAGGCAGACAAGGTTCTTTGGGTGAATCTGATCTCTTTTATTAGACCAGCTCAAATACTATTAGAGTTGGTCTAATAAAAAATACTGGACTTACCCAAAGAACCTTGTCTGAACGTCCTAGTGACATTCCAGTGTCGTCAACCATATCCTGACATAAAAGCTTACTGGTAAAACTTCCTAGTTGACACAGACACTCAGGCACACATGAACAGTCTTTTTTTACACTTGCCAAAGTTTCTGGAGGCTTGCATTAATGCTAATCATTTTCCAGCACTTGTATCAGAAAGCAAGGTCATGCCCACCGCCAATGATAATGAGCACTGTATTATAGCTTTCCAGGAGAAGAAACTGACTGAAACATTCATCTTGGAACAAAAAGGAAAAATGATTCATTTTTTTTCTGCCTAGTAATTTATCCTGATGACAACAAGCAGTTTACCCAAACGAATCTGGAGCAAGTCCAGCAAAAAGCCAGTTGGAAGAGATACTGCCAGCTTCCCAGGCAAGCTATTAGGAAACAAAACGGTGTTTGACTCTTGCTCCGTTGCTGTATTGAAACCAGACACTTTCCTGAACTCCATGTTTATTAGTATGATTTATGGTATAAACCTCAGTGACATAAATGTTATCGATGTATCTGTGTAAAATCAGGGTAGTGAAGACAGATATGGCCTATGGACTGGAATGGCACAGGCATTTTCAGTGGTCCAAGCGAAGTGTGGCTCATGAAAGTTCATGCCTCTCTGAGTTAGTTCTAAGTTATATATGCCTTCTGCCAGGCATATATACCATCAGTATGTAATGATTAAGTGCAAAAAATCCTACCACAGACCATAGATTAATCAGTTCATCAGGGCAGCTTCCACAAGCTTCTGCTTAGCTGCTATTAAGCAATGATGGTTTTATGCCCTCAAGGCAGGGAGGCTTTTAATCCTCCTAAAGACATTCCCCCCATTTCCTATGACAGACAGTATTCTCGGTATCCACAGAAATCACGATAGCAAATATCTGTAATTGGTTCTTGGTCTCAACAACCCCTTGCTGCAATCAATACCACAGTTTTGTCATGATTCGTTGCTGTATTTCAGCCTGCCCAGGCAACCACATGGGCTGCAGTGGTAGAGGGGTTGAGATGCTTAGCTGTTGTTTTTTTAAATGAAAAGTTCATAATTTTACAAGAAGAAAGCATTTTACCAACAGAAATACTGACTTCTAGGAGTAGGAAGCATTTTACCATCTGAATTGGTAACACCAGGCTCCTGTCATTGTTTGAGTGTGTTTGCCTCTCACAGAGCACAGGAACGCAGATAGCTCGCCACCAAACTCCTGCCCAGAAGAGCTTTCCATCTTTCCACTCATCTGGGAGACAGGAAACTTCATAACCTAAAGGAAATATGCCTCTACATCCAGCTTGTCACCTCAGAGGTAAAAAGACTGTCTCAGCGTTTCTCTGTGCCTAGCCTGGACAAATGACCTATTCCAAACAGGAGATTTTTCCACGCCTTCAGCTTTCCTGCGAAATATGAATTTGCATTTCAATCTAGGAGAACTTTTACAATCTTGGCTCTCTCCTATGCCCGATGAAGGGTGTGGGCACCCAAAAGCTTTCAGATAAATACAATAATTTGATTGAAAATATCTAGTTGGTCTAATAAAAGATATCACCTCTTCCACAAGTTTTGATTCCTAGCTCTTGTGTTTGAGTTTTGCAATGGACTTTGTGTGGAAAGCTCCTGTAGTTGGCCTAGCTATATTGGTGTATCTGATTATTCAGACTGGGAGCATAAATGACATGATGCTAGCCATATTGCTCCCTTGTGTGTTGTTGGCTAGAGAACCTGGCATGCTACAATGCCAGCCTGATTGGTCATCTAGGTTTGGGTGGAGCTTTGACATGTTGTGTGCAAGCAGAGAGCCCCAAGCTCCAGCCAGTCCAGAATCCTCTCTCCAGCCTGTGCCAGTATCAGATGTTTCAGATTAATATAGAGGAGCCTGCAGAAGACAGAAGCAATATAATGTGCTCCCCATGAAGGTGCCATATCCTGAGGTTGAATTGTTAGAGATTAGTGTAAGGCCTAGAGACATGAGGTTTAATATTCCTTCCAAAGCCTACCTTAGCAGTAATTCCTGTAGCCCTTGGATACTCATGTTAGGTATGTAAAGCAAGGCTTGGCTTCTACAGGATCCTTTGGCAGAGTCCCACGAATTTTTTACTCCATATGAAAAAAAAAAATTCCCATCAAAGGTTTTGAATTTGCCGCCTTTTAATTTCACCGACATTCCCCTTTGTTCTTGTGTTATGAGAAGAGATCAGAATCTCTTGATCTACCTTCCCAAGCACATTCATTATCAAATACAATCTTATCAAGGTCCATTTTATTCATCTGCTTTCTAAAGCAAACATTTGCAATCTTTTCAATCTCTCATGAGAGTTTTTTCCAGGCCTCTGATCATTCTCATCACCCTTTTCTACCCCCTCTCTAATTCTGCAATATCCTTCTAGAAGTCCCTTTGTTCTCCTTTTATGAGGGAGGATAAAAGCACTTAGTTCACCTCTTCTATTCATTATTGTATAAACCTTTATTATCTTCCCTCTCGTTCTTCTCCTCTCTAAGTAGTTCCAGGCTCTTCATTGTTCATCCTGAAATCCTTCCAAGACTCAAACAATGTTGTCTCTCTGCTTCCTTCCTATTCATAATTATGAGATAGAGTGTACACAAATGAATACAGCAACCCAGGAGGTCATTCTGTGAATTTATGTAATGATGTCTCAGGCAACATGTTACACTCAACAAGTTACACTGACCCTTCTGAATACTAATGTTTTGTTTGCTTTTTAGAAGGAGGCTGCACAATCAGCAACCTTTCAATTGTGCTGTTTGAAATGATGCCCAGATCCATTTCCTAAGCAGGTTTATTTCATTTAAAGCCCAGGAAGGTGTACATTGTAGATACTTCTTCCACTCCACGTTACTAGGTAGACAAGTTTCTTTGGGCAAATCCAATAACTTTTACTAGAACAACTCAAATAGTTGGAAAAATTCTTCTTTGTAAGGTTTTGGGTATAAATACCCTTCATCAGACTGAAGAAGCATTTGCAGTTGGTGTGTGCTCCTCTTGGATGACATAGTGAAGAAGCCAGAGGCCTGTATACATGCAAGAAAGCCAGTCAGTGAAAATCTAAACTGAGGTAGTCAATGGGTGAAAGACAGTGGGGGTGGAGAAGCGGAATGAATATACAGCTTGCAAAGAATTTTTCCAACTATTTGAGTTGGTTTAATAAAAGATATTGGATTTACCTAAAGAACTTTGCCTGCCTATGTCCTTAGACCAACATGACTATAACCTATACCCATTTTACATTACTAGACATTTGTCACAGTGATTGTCATCAGCTACTGTGTAGCCCATTCATTTGGGCTTTTATAAGACTCTCCTAAATTCATCACTGTCTTCCCCACTGTCTTGGGACAGTTGAAAATAAATTTGATTTCTACAAATGTTGCCACCTTTAGGTATGGTGTAATACTAAAATAATCTTTAAGGGCTCATGTACACCCCACGATTTTTGCCCTTTCATGCACTGCAACTGCATGTCTGTTTGCAGGAGTGGGATTTCCTTATGCTTTAAAAGTATTTCTTGTTCATTATACAAAAACTCCTCAGATGTAGTTTAGTTTGGCTCTCTGGGAATTAAAGCGTTGTGTCAATGGATTTCTTGCGTGCAAACACAAAGGCACTCAAATATGTGTAATGAGCCTCTTTGTCCACCAGATGGTGCTGTGACTTTTTTGTAGTTAACTCCTTCAAATCACTTTAGCTTTTTAATTGCTTCTGCTTTTTTAAACTAATGCTCCTTGGACATAGTTTTTTTTCACCTTGTATGGTTTGCTGGCTCCCTGTTTCCACAGCTGTGTGGCAGGGCACAGGCACAGGGTGGGTGGGGAGCCCTGGGTTGAGGGGCTGCACCAGACCATCCTGCTTTCCTGTGGTCCTGGCCAGGGACGTGACTTAATTCATTTAAAAACCTAGTACGTGTAAACACAGATGCAACACTCCAAGGCTTAATTTGCTTGAAAACCTACTGCATGTAAACAAAGATATAACACTCCAAAATAAACAAGTTTAAATTTTATAAACCTATTTAATTTAATGAGCATTAAAACCTGTGGTGTGTACAGGTGCCATAAATCAGGTGCTTAAATACAAAACTGTGACCCAGAAATGCATTCTCAGTGACTGCCTAATCCTCAAGGTGCCCAAAACTCATTAGATGCCTCACTACCTGCCCTGCAAATTGCCTGGGTACTTGCAGTGTTGCTTTTCTATGAGCCGAGTTCCTGCTTAAAACCCATTAGGATTCAACGACTTCTTTAAGTACCTTCCTTCTCTCTGGCCTGATTCATGTTGCACTCATGCATGAAGTGGTACAGGAGAGGAGCTGTGAAGAGTGCCCCTGCATAGCTAAGCAATAGCACTATCCTGGGATATGGAGCATAGGGTTTGAGCCCCCATCGGGCTGAAGAAGGCATCAAACCCAAGTCTTCCTCTTTCTGGTAAATGTTCTAGCAAATGTTATAAATGCCATTATGTAAACGGTAATCTGCTCTGCATGGACACCACACCACAAGAGCATAAGTCCTGCTCAGTTCTTCCCAAGACCTGTTGTAGGCACCCACCCTTCAGACAGGATTCTGGACTCTGGAGCCCAAGTGGATAAAGGAGATGTCTGCAGGCCTGACTCAAGTGCTTAACCTCTGGAAGGAGAATAGGAGGCTTTAAACAGCATCCTGCCCATCACACACACTTTCTGGATCACCACTTCAAGGCATCTAACCCATGCACAAGGTAAGGTACCTAATTTTGTCTCTGATTCCACTCAGGATGGAGATGGGGTAGGGAAGGAGGCAGATGTAAAAAAATATAGGTGTTAAAAGAGCCTAATTGGTAGGCACCAACATCTTTTCCTATTGGATTGAGCCCTTAGGTGCTCACTTCCTTTTCAGTGTATTGTTTATTAAATATGTTAATTCCATTCCTAATTCAGAACATGGATCCACTGCACTGTTAATCTCAAGTGATACTAAATTATAGTGTAAATCACTGCACAGACTACACAAGATATGGCTTTTGGGTAAAGGCTTCTCAATCCTGTTGGCATGGTTGGTGGAACTTGGTGACAGTAGACTGGAGAACAAAAGTAAGCAGCCAACTAATTTCAGTGACTAAACAGCATGGTACTTAGGGTTTGGGAAAAAAGTTTGTCTTATACCTTCCTGTGTTTCTGTGGATGGTGAAATAACTTTCTGTGCTGGAAGTAACAGAAAGTTTGCAGCTTAGATTCCACAGGATGACAAGGTGCTAATAACGGTCTCAGTTTTCCTGAAAATATATGGCATTGATTTCATTTTCAAACAGCTCCATTCTGTCCTTTCCTCCATGCTTTCTTCTATGGATGCAGCTTCTTAATTTTCAACAACATCATTGCAGGTTACCCATATATTCCAGTTCAGACATGACCTTTTCAGAACGGTGGAGAAAATGAACTGAATCTCTTTACACTCTTCGTTGGTGGTATGACGTAGTAGAGTTAATATGTGGTGATTGATGTCGGCTGCTTTAATTTCAGTAAATAAACAACAGCTCTCGTCTATAATGTAAAATATTTTTCTTCTTTGCTTCTTTTGCACACAAGATCAATGTGAAGCTGATTATTGCTCTCCTGAATGTTCGACTACATTACCTAGGCAACTAAATATTTCCACTAAATGTGTCACAGGAAACACTGACTGCTTTGAACACTGTCTATCAAAGTGACAAAGGCTGAAGCCGAATGTTCACCTCCCTTCCTGATTTCAAAAGGTGCAGTTCTGCCATCCTTACACGCACAAGGACCGGTAATCCCATTGGAAATCAACTGGTTCAGTCAATGTATTGCAAAGGAGGTTGAATTGTAGATAGAAGCAAGTTAAAGCTATGGGATCCAATATGCAGTGAAGCTGGGTATTTAATACAGATGCATTTTTTCGCTAGTATGTTGAAAACTTACTTTATTTAGTTTCAGTTGCTTTCCACTAGAGCTAGGTGCTGTATGTTCTCATGACATGCCCCTCTTTGTATGTCATTTGAATGAAACACAGCTGAAAGGCTATTTAATTGCAAGCATAACAACTCAGAATCATTTTTCTTTTAACCTCTAGAGCTAACAAGATGCACAAAGCACCTTAAACAAATGATCTTTAAAATGCTTCTGGGCATGTAGCCTTCCATACAGCAACATGCTCATGTGTAATTAAACATCACGTCCCCTTTTCTTTCTACATATCTTATCAAATAAATAGGAAGTAAAAGAGAGCAGTGAAAAGGGAATGTGCAGCTGGAATAATGACTTCATGGTAATTCATTTTAGAATAGAGCCTACATAATCTAGAGAGACAAATGATCCGTCCAGCTGAATCCATGAAAGCCCACTCTCTCTAATGGGTACTGCAATGAACCACAGGATGGCATTTATCATGGAATCTATTACCGTAGAACCAGATGCAGGTTGGTCTCAGAGCTGCTTCTGTTTCAGCATCCCAAACCTTCAGAGGCACATAGGAGGGTGTCTGTACCCCACTCCTCTCTGGAGCTAAGCGGCCTGATGCATCAAGTACATGCTTTCAAGGGGGCTCCAGTGAAGATGTTTCCGAGGACAAGCATCTAACTGATTGGTGGCCATGGTACCTTCAGCCTTTCGCTCTATGGTGTTGATATGAGTTAGGAGTGCTCAGACCATATTTGGGGTCCCCAGAACTAGGCTGGTTCACAACCCAGCTTAAGTGACTGTTAGGTTTGGTAGTTGCTCGAATGAGATTTCTGTTGGGCACACCAAGATGCCCAAAACAAAGACATAGAGAGCTTTGCAGAACAAAATAGAGGCATCACCTGAACACAGAGACCTCTTTATTTCTGTGGCTTGTGGATCAGGGCCAAACTGGATTGCTCTTTGGAACGTAGGTGTGCAAATTTCACCTAAGTCCCATTTGGCATCTGTGATGCCAAAGACAAGAGAGATAAAGGGAAAGAGTTGTGACCTGCCATCCCCGGGATCAACTTCTTTCTCCTGGAGCTCTTTGCTACATCTGCAGTTCAATGTGAGGATCTCACATAGGCCTCCTCAGGCTCACCAATGATTCCCCTATTTACTGGGAGACTGCCGCTCTCATATCAAAGGACTGCCACTGCCAATGGCAAAGGTAAACAGATTATCCGGCCAGTTTTGAAAAACCTCAACTGACATAACTTGGCATCAACTTAAGTGGCATTTAATGGATTAATTACAGTTCCATTTAGCAGGGTCATTGCCGAGTGTATCATAGAATCATAAAAAATTAGATTAAAAGGGACCTCAAGAGGTTATCTAGTCCAACCCCCTGCTCAAAGCAGGACCATCTGCAACTAGACCATCCCAGCCAAGGCTTGGTCTAGCCCAGTCTTAAAAACCTCTAAGGATAGAGATTCTACCACCTCTCTGGGTTGTAGTACTTTACTACCCTTCTTGTGAGAAAGTTTTTCTTTATATCCAACCTAAACTTCCCTTACTGCAACTTGAGCCCATTGCTCCTTGTTCTGTCATCTGCCCCCACTGAGAACAGTCCAGCTCCATCTGTTTTGGACCCTCCCTGCAGGGAGTTGAAGGCTGCTGTTAAATCCCTTCTCAGTCTTCTCTGCTCCAGACTAAAAAAGCCCAGTTCCCTCAGCCTCTGCTCATCAGTCATGTGCTCCAGCCCCCAAAACATTTTTGTTGTCCTTCACTGGACTCTCTCCAGTTTGTCTACATCCTTCCTGTAGTGGGGGGGGGGGAAGAGGGGGGGGAAAGCGGGGCAAAACTGGACATAGTATTTCAGCTGTGACCTTACCAGTGCCAAATAGAAGGGAATAATCACTTCCCTGAGTCAGCTGTGACTGTCTGAATGACACAACCAGAGCTGAATGACTTTTGGGGCATTTTGATCTGCTGTCACATTAAGGGTGCATATAGACATTTGGGGAGGTTAGGGGGAGGATGGATCATGTTAAAAATGGCCACCCAATCTACTGTTATTTGCCCGGGTGCAGACCTTTACACTTAGATCCCTAGTTATGTGTCTCTAAGTGCAAACTGCACAGGAGTTGCAGGAAGTTTCAGTCTGAAAATGGCTGACCCGATATAAATTGACCTGACTTCTGAGGTAGTCTAACTTAGATCAGGCTGGCCATTGTTAG
>NW_017729033.1:6577694-6586486 GCF_001723915.1 Gavialis gangeticus
CTTCTGAGGTAGTCTAACTTAGATCAGGCTGGACATTGTTAGACTGACCTAACTGTCCTGAACTTCTGTACAGTTCCCAGTGCAATTCCAGGGCTGCAAAAACCCAGTCACTGATCCCAGCCCCGGGGTTGCATTTATCTTATGTGACCCTCTTGCACTGGGATATTTTTAGCCCCCCAGCTCCTTGTCCCCCCTCCCCCCCCAGGAGGACAACTCCCCTGCCCCACAGACCAGCTGGCACCCACCACAGCTAACCCTCCCCTGTCCTAAAAGCTGCTCCCAGTGCTGGTTTTATCAGAGTTTGCTGATGCTGGGAGCTGTGGAAGTAAGTCCTGGTCAGGGGCAGGGAACATGCAGCTGGGGAGCTAATTAGCCCCTAGTGTCATGGGTGAGAGAGAGGGTCCCCCATTCCCCCAAGCCTCCCAACAGACTCTGCAAACTCCCCTGATCCTGCCAAACCCTCCTGGACCCCAGCAACCCCACCATGCACCCTGCCTGCCCCCCAGTCCCTCCTATACACTCTGCTTGGCCCCTCTTGCTCCCCTGATTCATCCTGCAGACCTTGCCTGCACCCCTGATTCCCTGATCCCCCTGAAGACCATGCCTGCCTCCCAATACCCCCAATCCCTCCCATGGATGCTACTTGTCCTCCCAATTTCCTGAACCATCCTGCAGACCCTGCCAGCTCCCCTGATTTCCCCAATCCCTCCCATGGATCCTGCTTGCCCCCCCACCTGATTCTCCCACCAACCTCACCTCCCCCCCAATCCCTCCTGAGCCTGCCTGCTCCCTATTCCCCCCAACCCTTCCCTAGCCCCCTCTTCCCAATTTACCTTTGATCAGGTGGCTATCTTTAACTCAATCTAATCTCCTGCTAACCTCCCCAAATGTCTGCACACAGCCTAAGAAAATAAGTTGATTTTCCCCCATTTGATTTATTTGCAACAATGGGAGAAGCATACACTTTGTTCAGCACAAAAAACAGAATTCCTGCATTCCTTCAATGCCTTCCAGTATCAAATCCCTTCTTTCAAGAGCCTGTGTTTGAAAGCAGTCTCTGGCCTGTCTTCTTCTGCCTTTACAAATGCAACTCCATCAGTCTCCACAAAGGAGGTACCTTTGGGAAAAGTGACAAAAATAAGCCAAGTGAAACTGCAGATGGAAACTCTGCTGTAATTCTTTTTTTAAGCTGCTTCCCTCTTTTTGCTACTCCAAGTGATAAGAGATGAACCCCTGGAGGTAGATTTGCAACAGATAGAGACATAGAAGAGAACACCAAATACAGAGTTAATTATTTGCAGGTCAGCTGTGCCTGAAAGGCACCACTGTATACCACTGTGCTTCAATCAATGTTTTGAAAGCACATGTGTGTAGGCTGCCGACCTCTTTCCTTAGGATTAAATGCCATTCTGAAAGCTCTTTCTCTGAAAGCTCTTCCTTCAGGTTGCTGGGGTTCGGAGGCTTTCCACTATGAGTCTCTTTCTCCCTTCTCTAAGCCTAGTCAAAAGATCCAACCCTTCTCCAGCAACTTAATTTGGCCTTGACTTTGATTCTTATTCCCTTCCTTCCCCTTCCCACCCCATTACTTCTTTTCTTTTTATACTCACTTGCATCAATCTTCTGGGTCCAGAATCAGGCACTCTTAAATGACAGACTCCCTTTCCTCCTGTTGTAATATGTTATACAAAAAATATCTTACAGGGCAGCTACCAATGTGTGAGTTTGCACCCACTAAGATCTCTGGCTCTGTGCTAACTGCAGTGGATTTCAGTGTCAATGGTTTTATATGGATTTTATTTTTTTAAGTTCAGAAATTCCTTCTGGTATCTCCATTGACTGAGTTTCTTTCAGATCTTTGTCTATTCAATCTTCCACAAGGGAAAGCTGCGTATGGTAACACTGCCTTTAAGAGAATTGTGTTGCCTACTCCTCACCTCTTGTACTAGAAGAGAAAATCCACGCCAACTCATTAGTCGCACGCAGCACATCTACACATGCTATTAATGCACTTAAAGCTTCCTGCACAGTAAAATAAGGTTCAGTAAGCTTTTCCCAGGAGTGCTACACATGCATCTCTGGGGTGCATCCCCACATCCAGGCCCGCGCTCTTGTGGCAGCTCAAATAGGAGCGGCACAAATTTGTGCTGGAGATTTTTGCCTCAGCACATGTGCCTGAACATGCACTTTGGTGTGGGCCAACTGACCTTGCCCGGCTGCACCTGGATCTGCAGCCAGAGGGAGCAGAAGGCTGGGGCCAGCACCTCTGTTAGCCTGAACAGTATAAAAAGCTGCCCTGCTCAGAGCTACTTGCTCTCAGGAACTTCTAAGAGCCAGTCAGCGCCTCTGGGCCAGCTACCAATGGGCCATGACTGCACAATTGGCCTTTGTGTGGCATGGCTTCCATGTGTGCTTCCATCCTGCCATCTGGGCAGCTATCACCTGGAAGATGTTCTCAGTGTGGTGGCCTGCTTTGAACTGTCAAAGCATGTCAGCCTGGCCCCTAATGGCCAGGAGGTCAGCCACCTCATTTGCCTTCCAGCTGGGTCCCGTATGCCAGCCCTGAGCAGGCTTCTCTGCCTGGGTTCTGCCACTTGCCCTAGTAGCAGGAATCCTGGTGTTGGCTGTTTAAAGACTGAAAATTCTCTAATAAAATAATCCCAAAATCACTCTTTAAAATAATCCAAAGTCCATGTTCTTCCACAGTTAAAACAAAAGACCATTATATATATAGAGAGAGAAAGCGAGAGTGATCGATCAGTTGGGTAATGTCTTATTGATATATTTACAATGTTAAAGCAATTTGGAAGCCTACCAGTGCCTCTATCACAATAATAAAATACATTCTAAATATCTGTATGCTTTGATGTTTGCTTTTGGTTTTCTTATCATAGAAAAGTCAGAGCTCCCCCTGACCCCTTTACTAACCAGGATGTGAAGACTGCTGCCCCTGTAGCCACAGCTCCTGCCAGCATGTCTCATCCTATCTGGCAGCTGGGCATGCTGGGTGTGTGATGGGGGGATATGGGGTTTGCAGGAGGGTATGGGAAGGGGTGTGGGTGGGTGTTGGTGGGTGTGGGGGGTGGTGTGGGGTGTGTGAGTGGGCAGGAGGGGATGTAGGAGGGTGTGTGGTGTATGGGTAGGTGTGGGGGGATGTGGAGCTTCCAGGGTGGGGATTTAGGGGGGCTGCCACATGTCCCCACCCTGTGGTACACAGCCCCCAGCACTGGCAGCAGCAGCTAGCAAGGCTGTCAGGGGGCTCATGGCCTGCTGTAGGTACAGCTCCATGGCTGAGCATCACTGTCTGACCCTCATGGAGAATGGACCCAGCCTGACCCAACCCGACCTGCCCCACTAGTGCATGCCTTTGGACAGGAGCCTAGGATGGTGGTAGGAGCTGTCCCACTCCTGTCCAAAGGCATGATAGTGGGGTGGGCCCGGTTGGGGACAGGCTGGGACCATTCTCCATGCAGAAACTACACGGCCCAGCTGGCTGCTGCTACCAGCACCAGGGCTGTGTGCTGCAGTGGGTGGGAAGGGTTGGCATGTGGTGGCCCCCTCCCAAATCCCCCACAGACCCCAGACCCACACACCCGAGACTCACAAAACCCACCAGAAACCACACAGCCCCCCCGCCTCCAGTCCCTGTTTACCTGGGACAGCACCCACGACCAGGTCATGCTACAGCCTTGGCCCACTCCTGTTGTCCCACATGATGAGGGAGCATGTTAGGGCATCAGGAGCACCATAGAGATGCTCTGGCCATATGCCAGAGTGTCTCTGGAGGACCCAGCCTCTGCTTGTCACAGGGCACATTGCAGGACCGTGCCTTGCGCCATTTTTTTTACAGGTGGGTTTTTTTTTTTGATACCTGGAAATTTGGTATCAGATTTAGAACCCACACTGCAAATATGTAGCACGGGGAACATTTTTTTGTTCTTAGTGTGCTTCTTGTGGCATCTTAAACTGGTTGCACCAGGCATGTGCACGCTTGTCTGGATGTGCTGTGGGGTGCCTGGGGACCCAGCTGGAGGGCAGACAAGGTGGCTGACCTCTTGGCCATTCAGGGGATGCTGTCGCAGATGGCAGCAGGTCACAGCCAGGCAGCAATGTCCACTGCCAGGCTGCTGCAGTGGGCAGAGGGTGCAAGGGCCAGTTCTGGTTAGGGCTGTTTCAGCAGTCCAGCTGGCACAAGGGGTAGTGTCTCCAGATACCAACCGGCTGGGCCTCAGAAGCTCCTGAGGGCAAGAAGCCATAAGATGCTTGCTAGGGCAGCTTTTTATACTATTGAGGCCAGCCCAGCCCAGCCCAGATGCTGGCCCCAGGCTCTAGCTCCCCCTGGCTGAAGATCTGGGAGGAACTGGGCATGGTCAGTTTGTCCAAAGTGGGCATAACTTGTCCTACACCAAAGTGCATGTTCAGGCATGTGTGCTGAGGCAAAAATCTCTGGCAAAAATTTGTGCCACTCCTATTTGAGCTGCTGCAAGCACATGTGCCTGCATGTGTGGAAAAGTCCAATGGGAGTAGTTTAGTGCAAAGCTACTCCTGCCCTGCTCTGCCCTCCTACAGCAGCCAGGGGGAGCTCCAGGCTCCCCTGGGTGCCAGCCCTGGGCTGGCAGGGGGCACCAGGGTCAGGCCTGGGCTTCGCAGGGTGGGAGGAGCTGTCCCACCTCTGGGGCAGCTGCCTCCAAGCCCCACGCCCTGATTGGTAGAGCCCACAGCCCTGGGGTGCAGGGCTGGGAAGCAGGCGGCTGCCTGGGGCAGGAAATAGTTTCCCAGCCCCTGCTGCCTGGGTTGAGCAGAAGCAATTTGCTTCCGGGCAGTTGTTTACATGTGCACTACAGTGCAGTAACTACTGGATATGCATGGGTCAAAAAAACCTGTGCAAAAATAAAAAAGTGGACCGTCATACATGGGGCAGCATGCACCGCTCAAAACTGGAGCCTGGCCACTTGGAGCCACGCTCTGGCTTCTGGCCAGGCTCCAAGCAACAGGATCGCCACTGCTGCAGCTCCAGAAGGCCCCCAAAATGCCAGGTAAGGCTGCTGAGGCCAGCTCAGTGCTGGTCCCAACCTCCTCTACCCCACCCTGGGTAACCTGCTGCGCACTAGAGGGCACGTGACACAGGCGTTCCCCGGGGACAACTAGTGGTGACACAAGGTGTCCTGATGCTCACTGTCCCCAGAGAATCAAACATCCATGCTTGCGTAGATGTGACCTCATTGTTTACTATAAGCTAATACAGCGTCTAATGCATATTGGAGCTGGATTTGGTTGAGATCTGTGCCCACAAGCAGAAATGCAACCAAGCAGTGACATCCCACAAGGAACGTAGCTAAGATCTTCTACTACGGTCTTTTTCTTCTCTCCCATGGGATCAGGACTGACCTATTTAATTTCTTTTCACAGAGGACAGTTGCATGTTACAACCCTTATATCACTCATTCAGTCTGGAAAGTCCTTGGGCTTCTAAGACAGCTGAGATGACCTTTCATCTTCATATTTTGATCCCTGGGTCCAGGTTCCCAAAACCTATTTACAAATGATATGCAAACAAGACAAAACTCATCCTAAACACACCATGGCTGGAACCTGAGCATGAGTCAGCTGAACTTTAAAAAAAAATCATTTGAAATGATTTTAATAATGGATTAGGTGAAGGAATTTTGAAGCATCTCCCTTAAAAAAGGACAGTTGCAAAGCAGAGTTTGAAAAGTAAGACACAGTTATATTTTTAACATCTTTTCACGGGCAGAAAAACTTCTTCCTTAATTCACTAATGATAAATATCATGGGTCACATCATCAGTAGATATAACAGAGTGCAATTCCATTGAAAACAATGGAGAATTTGCATCAACTGAGAATTTCACCTGATATATGAAAAATGCTCAGTCCCAAAATGGCTGCATTTACAGGAAAAAAAATTACAGTAGCAACTAGCTAATTTAGATAAACTAGAAAGATAAATTATCTCCCTAATTATACTTATTCCTGCCAACTGCTTGCTCTGAATAGATTAAAGGTATATGAAACAGAAATATCTTAGCTTTTGTTTATCTGGATCCAGGGCCAAAAAACAGATGCAGAAAATAATGCGCCCAAGATCATTTTTTAAATTTATTTGGTGAGCTCAACAAAAAACTAATTGCCCATGCATTTACATCCTGTGGTATCATCTGTATTACAGGGACATCACCAGTACAAGAAGTTTTTTTTCTGACAGCTGCTACCAGGCTGTGTTTAGAATCCTAATCAGTCGTCTTGGCCAAAGAATGATAATAGCACTTACCACAGATTTGGCTTTACAGACATTAGCTAATTATGCATACCTCCTCAAGAATGGCTTTTTGAAGGAACAGAAAGTGGAAAGCCTAGGAGGAGAAGAGGGAGGGAAAAGGGAAGAGAATAGATGGGCGAGAGGAAGGAGGAATCACTAAGAGCTTGATAGTGCCTCCTAGACATGTTCTACTTGCAAAGCTATGGTTAACTTTGAACTTGCCCAAATGCCCTAGCTCAGGGGTGAGCAATTATTTGGGCTAGAGGACCACTTAAGGAGTTTTGGTGAGATGTTGCAGACCAGGGAAGGGAGGAGGGGTCTTGGCCTGGCTTGGTGCAGAATGTGTGTGGGGGGAGGGCAGTTGATCCTATCCAGTCCCAGGCCCATCTGCCTTGCACCCACCTCCAGGGGTGCCAGACAGGGAGGGTAGGTGGGGTCTCCATGAAGATTGGCTGCCCCCCCCTCCCCCACTGGCAGGGCTGTGACTGGGATTGTGGGGCAGTGACAGTGCAGGGCTGAAGCCTGGGGCACAGCCACAATCAGCTCCTCACATGTCCCTGCCTCCAGAATTGGTGCCCATTGCGGGGAGTGGATTGTGGCTTTGCCCTGGGCTCCACCCCTGCACTGCCACCACCCCACAATCCCAGTCTCCACCCACCTGTCTTACTTCCAGACTCTCCTCCCCACCCTCCCACGGCTCCATCCCATCTGCCCAGCTGAGTGTGCCCTGCCTACAGGGGTCCTAGGCTGGCCTCCACAGAGACCGCACCTGACTGCTGTGTATGGTGCCCCTGGTGGTGGGTGCAGGGTGGACAGGCTGGGGTGCATGGGCAGTAGGGCCAGGACAGGCAGCAGTAGTGGAGACATAGGCAGCAGTAGACAGGTAAAGTGCACTTCTGCTGTGGGGACTGCCAGGAAGCCAAGCCTGGCTGCTGTGCTGTCCCCTCCCTGCTGCATGCCCAGGCGGTGGGACTGACTGCACACACAATGGCTCAGGATGCCCCCTGTACCTGGGCTGGGTGGGGCTGAGGGACCCACGGCAAGCTGGATAGAATCCTTTGGCAGGCCTGATTCAGCCCGCGGATTGTATTTTGCCCACCCCTACCTTAGGTGTAAGTGGATCCAGAGCTCATAGCAGTCAATGGCAACATTCCCATTGGCTGAAGGGAGCATTTATATTCAGTTCTACCCCTAGAAATGAAAACATGGTGGCTTAAATTGAGGATTATGTGTTGTACAGCAGGACTGGTTTATCTTTCTCCATCATTGTTTCCCTGACTCTTTCCAAGTCTATGTAGATATAGGTTCTACCATTATTTCTTTTCATAAGTCACCAGAGAGGTAAAACCATTCAGTAATTATTATTAGTATTTTGTATTCTGTTTGCACGAACAGTTCCCAAATTAGATCAAGGTCCTATTGTGTTAGGCACAAAGACAATTCCATTGAAAAAAGACTGGGACACCACCAATTAAGTACAACACTTTTAGGCACCTACATATGGTGGATACAGAATCCTGTTATGTACTTTGGCTACCTATGCTGAGCCTGGAGATAGTTAGGTGTCTTAGAAGGGCATTCCCAGAAACTCACACACTGAGTGCGAAGGTGTCATCATGAGCTACCCAACAAGAAGTATTAAGTGCACAGAGAAGTGCACTTCCTGTTCTCAGTTTAACCTCAAAATGTCTATTCTCATGAATGTAAAGCTTTAACTGGAAATCAGGGAGGCGGGTGGGGGGTCCCCAGACTGCCCCCCCCTCCTGCCCAGTCCCACACACACAGAATACCTGCTTGTGGTGAATAACTGAAAATTTCACTTAATGGTCTAGGAAAAATATACACAGCGAAACTCTACATCAAATTAGGTGTTTTCGCTTTCTAAAACCACTGCAGGAGTCCAAACAAGACCAAGGGGAAGTTCTAGGCCAAAATTCTCCAAGAAGACAGAGAAATAATTATTTCTACCCAACTTCAGTGTTGAGATATCTGACTCTGGGCTGCAGGGAAATGTTCCTCTACCCTTGAGATCCAGAGTCTTCTCCTGCTAGTTGATATCTACACTTTTTTTTCCAAAGATCTGAGCAGAGTTCTCTGTTTTGTTTTAAAATGGGGCTGACTGAAGAGGAGCTGCAGTACCAGTTCACCCAGGGATGGCTCCTAGATCACTCCCAGTGGAGTCTCCTAAACATGGAAACACTTACTGAGTTTCAGCTCTCTCCAGGTTTAGGTGGTGATTGAGGTGAACTTACATGTTACACTTAAACATTACTAAATCTGTGGAACATTGGGTGCATCTGCACGTTGCCATATGGCAACGTTGCTACAGTGCTGTGCTTTAGTACTTCCTTTTGGAAGCACTAAATCATGGTGCAGTACGGGCGGTTATTGTGCCATGCAAGTGGCGCACGGTTAGATTTCACCACTATGTCGTGATAGCAGCATGTTATACCAGGAGAGTGCACAACTGCTGCGACGTAGCTGGTCATTGTGTGTAGGTCCGTGTGATCGCTATC
>NW_017729033.1:6591486-6597005 GCF_001723915.1 Gavialis gangeticus
GTATTAAGCCTGAAGCAGCCTTCCAGGAGTTTGTATCCATTGGTCCTGGTCTTCCCTGGGGGTGCCCTAGTGAACAGTTGTTCACTGAGCTCCTGATGCACTCCTCTGATACAGCAGTAAGCGCTATCAAGTCCCCTCTCAACCTTCTCTTCATGAGGCTAAAGAGGCCCAGGTCCCTCACCCTTTCCTCATAGGGTTTGCCTTGCAAGTCCCTGATCTTTTCTGGACCTTCTCAAGTTTTTCCACGTCCTTATTGAAATGAGGCACCCAGAACTGGACACAGTACTCCAGCTGCAGTCTCACCAGTGCGGAGTACATCGGGAGTATCACTTCCTTGGTTTTACACGAGATGCATCAGTTGATGCATGCCAGCGTGTTGTTTGCCCTGCTGACCACCACCTCGCACTGACGGCTCATATCCATATGATGGTCAATCATTACCCCTAGGTCCCTTTTGGCTGTGGTGCAAGACAAGCTGTCACCACCGAGCCTATATGTATGTTGAAGGTTACACCACACTATGTCACTGTAGTGTGCCATACAGTGATGTAGCTCATTATTATGTCTCCATAGGGCGACATGTAGACATGCCCATTAAGTGGTATTAAAGTTAGAATGTACTGCAAGCAGTTATACATTAAAGGTTAATACTGTTTTTTGCCTGCACTTCTCTGACTTGCTGCTAGAGGGCTGGTGATCAGGGGCATGGCTAGGATCCAGGATACCTGGGCCCTACCTCTGCTTTTGGATTTGGTAGCAGTGCACCCTGAGATGCTGGAGCACTATAACTTACTTATTTTATCTCTGTGGAACAGACTGAAGTTACTCTAACATGAGCTGGGTAGCACAGCCCAGAGTTAACCCTCATCTGAAGTGGCATAACTTTGAGACGCTCAGAGGGCACTAGCTTAAACATATGGATGCTCAGGTTTTAAGTGCCCTTAGTCTCATCTAAGTTTAATGTGCAACTTCATCCTCTGAGAGAAGGTCTTTTGAACTCAGGTATTCAAATACAGATGGTAGAGGGCATACATCTGGATGAAACAAATGAGCAGGCTGAAAATTCTTTCTCTGCTTTCTTGTAGAGCTTAAGTAAAACTTTGCCTAAAAGTTTCCTGCAGACTTGTTTGAAACCCTGCACTTGTTTTAGAGAGTTGATACAGAATAATATTAACACTTTTGGAAAATTAGAAAAAGATTTATTTTTGAGTAAAATTTAATTTAATTTCTACAATAGTAAAAACCCCCCCACAGATAATAG
This sequence comes from Gavialis gangeticus, assembly GCF_001723915.1. NCBI lineage: Eukaryota > Metazoa > Chordata > Crocodylia > Gavialidae > Gavialis > Gavialis gangeticus. The sequence goes on from NW_017729033.1 coordinate 6,592,748, forward strand.
ATACTTTTTTTTAAAGCAATCAATTTCTTTTCTGTGGAAAATACCCCATTTTCTGACTGACTCTAACATTATTTGCATTTCTGTAGCACTTAGCACACATCTGCAATACAGCCCCCAGAGGGTTGTTTGGATCATTCCACTCTGAGGTTGCTCCCAGGCACAATTTAGAGACAGAATAAGAGCATTAAGAGTGGGGGGCACTCCTGGAGTGATTCGGTGCTGGATTTCCAGGTTTGGTGCTGGTGAGAACGAGTGTCTGGGTGGGTGGTGTTGAAGTAGATTTATCCAGGCCCCTCTAACTTGACTATAAATTTATCCAGGCCTCTATCCAACTATAGATCAATCCAGGCCTCTAACTTAACTAAGGAAAATGAGTGAAGAAAAAAAATGGTCTTGTTTCGTATTTTAAAATGTTTTAAGATAAAAAAAAACTCTTCTGCTTTTTATGACTCCATGCACAGTTCTTTTGGAACAAATGTTCTTCCTTTCCTAAAAACCAAAAAGGTGATAACAGTTTTCAAAACAAAACGTGCTGCTGAGCAAGCAACTATTATGATTTACCCCTGACTTTCTTTTCAAGGATGCTTTGTTTAAACAATTTGAGGTATAAAAAAGTATGTTAACTTGTAGAGGGAGGGAGTTCTGTTAGATCTCCTCCCTATGATTGGATGGTGTATTCACCAATAAACTCAGACTGAGTCTGTGAATTCTAATGCCAAACACAACGTGAAGTTTGATTTCTTCCACAATTATGGTGTCGTGACTCAGATAAAGATGCCCAGAATGATCAGTTGGGACACAGACATCTCTTCACTGAAGCCCTGGTGCCAAACCAAGGTAAGAGACCTTTTGAAATCTCTACTGGGGCTTTTCAGTGAGAGGCTGTCTCTGTGTCTTCCTGATTCACTGCTTGAGGCTTACTCTATCCGACCTTTTTGCTGCCAGAATTTTCAGACCCACTCTGTAAGTAGAAACTGTGAGTGGAGTTAAGGTTAAAGACTGTGTTGCTGTTGTCAGTAAATGTATTTTCCTGTGTGAATTAAGTTCTGTAAAGAACTATGAGGTCTTTCTAAGGCCAGGAGTGGAAACCTTGTGTAGCCGCCCTGAGGACACCGGACTTGTTCTGCGTGCTTTTCGAAAGCAAGGGCGCAAGGTGAAAACTCTTAGAGTGTGAGTGTTTTCCATGATAAGTGTTGACCATGGCTGGAACTAGAGAAATGCTCTTGAACCTCATGCCTCAACACAGAAATTCCCTTGTGTAAATTGAGAGTATGAACTGAGAAATATGAGCCATTGACCAGGTCTGGAACTAAGGTTGGGTTCAGCCACCCCAAGGCTGTCCAGAAGGGCAGTTTTGAAAGCAAGGGGGCCCAACTGGAACCTCATGACCCAGTAGACAGGTTTACCCTTTCTCCACCCCCATAAATGAGCCATGTCTAACCGTGAGTAACTGCATTGTGTGCCATTATTGCAGTGGAGTCTTGTCTTTGGACATTAGCCACAGCATCTCTGTGCCACTAGCAAGTCTCACAACCTGACTGGACACACTTAATAAGCCATTCCTGTGTGAAAGACCTGTGTGAATTAAGTTAAAGAAATAGGAAGTGGAGGATCTAAAGATGTACCGGCTCTGCCGAAAGGGACTCCAGCATTGTACATGTACACTCACTATGGCCATAAGAGTTGTAAGTTTTTAGATAAATGGAATAGGCATACCAAAGATGACTCTAGTTTGCAGTTTCCCCTGGAGGGAACATTTGATTTAAGTAAAACCATTCATTTCCGTGGAGCCCTTGAGTCAAAAGGCAGTAAAACGCCACAGACCCAGTGGGATTCAATTTTTGATTGGTATGAGGAAGCTTCCAAATGACGTCAAGAATCTCAAGTTTGGAGCCTTGAGGACTCCCAAGACAAACTGAAATCTCAGATAAAAGAATTAAAACAGAAAAGTGCAGGGGATCCCCTTGCATTAACAACAGCGCCATCAGCACCAACACCGCTTTATCCACAATTGACTGAGAATGAATCTGTAGAAGACATAATTGATTTCATTAGCATGCCAACCCCAGGTACATACTAGTCCCAGGCACAATCTAAATCCAAAGAAATCCAGAGTGACCAAATAGACTCTTCCGGTGGGAAAAGCTCACCCCAGGAACCTAACACCCAACCATCATCTCCTCGCCCCTGGGCATGCCCACTGGAATCCGGGTGGCTGGTTCCTGAAGCCTCGACCTCCTCTTATTTAAGGTCTGGTACCCACTATGGTCCAGTCCCTTCTTCAAAACCTAAAAAGGCTCTTCAAATGCCCTTACGTCAACTCCCAGGGCAGGGTCCAAATGGGGAATCTACAGTCACATTTCATGCCCCCTGGACTCCAGGAGATCTCCTAAACCTTGTTAAGCAGTTCCCCAACATCCGGGAAGAGACCCAGAAGTTTAAAGATGAATTGGAAACTGTAATCAATTGTTATGACCCAACCTGGGCAGATTTAAACCAATTAATGAGAAATATTCTGCCCTCTGAAGTTCGTGATCGCCTCACCAAGCAGGCTAAATGGCCTGCTCAAAATCTCGGAGGAGATGGTCGCTTAGTGAGTGCCCGAGAACGTCTTCTTGAGGCCATACTTAAGATTTGCCCTAGAAAAACTGACCGGGCAAAAATAAATAATTGCAAGCAAAATAAAGGTGAATCCCCAGCGGATTACATGGATTGCTTAAAACTAGTATTTGAAAGACATTCAGGTATTGAGAAGGCTGCTGAAACTGCCCCAGAAGCAGTTGCTGCTGCTTTCATTCAAGGACTCTTTCCTAAAGTCCAGGAACAACTGTGCACAATTGCTGTAGGCTGGCAAACTAAGATGCTGGCAGAACTGGTCACCATTGCTAATCATTGTACAACCTGACAAGAAAAGAAAAGGGAAATCACAGAAACTAAGTCAATGTCATTACAAATGCAGACTTTTAGAGGCAGAGGGTTCCTTTGGAGACAATTTAGAGACAGGGGATGTGGTCGTGGGATGGGACAAGGAGGGTTTCAGTCCCAAATTAGTGACAGTTGTCACTATTGTGGTCAACCAGGACACTGGAAGGCCCACTGTCCTCATCAGTCTGGCCAGCCAGAGATGACAGTTGACCTGCCACCACCTCCTCCCACTCAATTCTCTGTCCCGAATCAAAGAGCCTCCTGTTAGGACAGCCTGAGGAATAGTAACATCATCACAGCCCCACTTCTCTCACTTAATCAGGAAGAACCCTTCATTTCCTGTGTGATAAATGGCATCTCTACAAAATGTTTAGTAGACACCGGTGCAAGTCATTCAAGTCTCCAAGCTGAAGAATTTTCTACAACTCCCCTCTCCTCCGATGTTATAAATGCTGTATGAATTTCAAATCAAATAGTTCCTCATCCTGTGTCCCAACCCCTATGGGTTTTTCTAGGTCCTATTTCAGATCAGCATGCCTTTCTCCTAAGTCCCTGTTCTCCTGTTAATTTGTTAGGAAAAGATTTGCTTTGTAAACTTGGCTGTACTATTTACTGTTCTCCTAATGGGGTTTATCTAAATGTTCCTAATAATAATGAACTGGCAGTGCTTGTGGTTTTAGATAACTCTCCCCCTGCACCGGCATTTTCTGATCTTTCTGTGTTGCAAGAAAAAATCATGCAGGCTGTCCCTCTGTCTCTCTGGTCTCAGCACGCTCATGACGTAGGGTAAATCCATACCGCCCAGCCTATAAGAATCAAATTAAACCCAGCTAAACCTTCACCTAAGGTTGCTCAATACCCTTTACGCCCAGAAGCCGAAGATGGGATACGCCCTGTTATAACTGCCCTTTTGAAACAAGGTATCATTTTTCCAACTAAAAGCCCTTGTAATACACCTATTCTTCCTGTAAAAAAACCTGGAAAAAATACCTATCACTTTGTACAAGATCTCCGTGCAGTAAATTCTGTAGTTTTACCTACTTTTCCTGTTGTACCAAACCCAGCTCTTATCTTGTCCTGTATCCCTCCTGATGCATGTTATTTCACTGTTATTGATTTGTGCTCTGCATTTTTCTCCATCCCTATACACCCTGATAGCCAGTTTCTCTGCATTTACCTACCAAGAACTCCAGTATACCTGGACTCAATTGCCCCAAGGTTATACCAAATCCTCTTCTCTATTTTCTCAAAAACTAAAGAAAGACTTAGATGACATAGTATTTAAGGGGGGTTCTGGACTTCAGCAAGGCCTTTGACATCGTCTCTCACCCCA
>NW_017729033.1:6599824-6601055 GCF_001723915.1 Gavialis gangeticus
ATCACTCCCTCCCTGGCAGGTTTATCAAAATGTTTTTCTTCAACTATTGTCCCAATATACAATAGATTTAAATGTTTCTCACTGCTGGATATGTAGCCATGTCCCTCTCCGTTCCACCAGAGGGATACCTATGATACCAGTACCTTTGAATGCAACCCAAGTGCTAACCCCTTACTATTCAGATCTATATGGAAACAAAACTTGGCAAGATGTAAATTGTAATCCATCTGACTATATACAATTAGAGTATGCCACCCCGAAAAAATTTTGCTGGACCTGTAATGGATCCCGTGTTGCAGTAGAAATCAGTAAATGCGAAATAGTATTTCAAGGTAAATGGTGCATGGCTCTCTAATAATTCCTGGATACCTAATTATTCTCCCCGAAGTGAAATTTCAGGTTATTATTCACAATGGATAATAGCCCTACACTGTAATACAGGGCGGTTTACTGCACTAGCTGGGCACTATTTTGTATGTAAAGATAAGGCCTATAAAAATCTTCCTTCCGGTTAGAAAGGAACATGCTATGTCTCTGCAACGCATTCTGCCTTTACTATAAAATCTCACTTGCCTAAAGGAAAGATTCACAACGTGCAAGAGATTACAGAAACTCAAAGATTTTGAGGTATAATGTTCCCCAACTATGGCGCAGGCTTAACTATGTCCGAAATCAAGAAAGTTGCAGCATCCCTAGAGAAAATAGCAAATGCCACTGCCATTGGGTTTCATGACATAAGTAATGAAATGAAGGAAATAAGACGTGTGACTCTACAAAACAGGCTTGCCTTAGATTATATGATAGCTAGCAAAGAAGGAGTCTGTGCTTTAATAGATACAGAACGTTGTACTTATATCCCCGATAACTTAGAAGAAATCCAGGATTTAGCTCAGCATATTCAAAGGGAAGTAGCCAAACTACATGAGTCAGACAGTTGAAATTTAAGCATGTGGTTTAGCCCCATTTTTAGTTCCTTAGGCTCTACTATCGTTCATGGTTTGTTAATATTGTTTGTTATTTTTATTGGAATATGCCTAGTGCTTACACTCATACAGTGCTGCTTAAATTGTGCTGCCAGGCAAATGCAAGAGAGCTTGTCAACCTCTATGCAAAGAAACGAAGTGTATAACATGTATGTTGAAATAGCTAACAGGAAAAAAGAAGAGTTAAAAGTCAAAAGAATAATGGCTATAAATATCTAGTATGTTGGGCCTTCCATACCAAAAAAAAA
>NW_017729033.1:6601120-6602418 GCF_001723915.1 Gavialis gangeticus
GGGGGGGGGGCAGTGCACTCCCTGGTGGACCTGCAAGTGGACCAGAAATGCTTCTTGTTAAAGTAGATTTATCCAGGCCCCTCTAACTTGACTATAAATTTATCCAGGCCTCTATCCAACTATAGATCAATCCAGGCCTCTAACTTAACTAAGGAAAATGAGTGAAGAAAAAAAATGGTCTTGCTTCGTATTTTAAAACGTTTTAAGATAAAAAAACCTCTTCTGCTTATTATGACTCCATGCACAGTTTTTTTTGGGACAAATGTTCTTCCTTTCCTAAAAACAAAAAAGGTGATAACAGTTTTCAAAACAAAATGTGCTGCTGAACAAGCAACTGTTATGATTTACCCCTGACTTTCTTTTCAAGGATGCTTTGTTTAAACAATTTGAGGTATAAAAAGGTATGTTAACATGTAGAGGGTGGGAGTTCTGTTAGATCTCCTCCCTACGATTGGATGGTATAGTTGCCAATAAACTTAGACTGACTCTGTGAATTCTAATACCAAACACAACGCAAAGTTTGATTTCGTCCACAGTGGGTCGTGCTCGGGCTTGGTGTTCCTTCCCAGGATAGAAGCCCCATCTGCAACTCTGGCCTATGATGTAGGGAATATACTGTACACCTCAAAAGGGACATTCCCTACTCTCAAAAGCCTAGAAGCTGAATAGATAAAGAAACCACACCAAGGATGGTTCGCAGTAAGAAAGGATAAATCCTGGGAATGAAGTTATTTGCCTAAAGTCCCACAAGAAATCTGTGGCAAAGTTTGGAATCAAACCCTAATTCTTAAATCAAAAACCCTAGTTAAAAGACCATCTTTTCTTTTTTACATCTCATCATGACACTTTTTAAAGGGACATGCACAGATCGTCTTTTTAATGGCTATAGATCCCAGGGGAGGCACACCTAGGCCAAGGGTTGGTGAGGAACTAGTGAGGGAACTTCTGGAGGGATGGGATGTGTTCAGATCAGCTGGTCCAGACGATCTCCACCCCCGAGTGCTGAGGGAATTAGCTGAGGTCATTGCGGGACGCCTGGCACGGCTGTACGAGCACTCGTGGTGCTCTGGTGTGGTGCCAGAGGACTGGAAGAGGGCCAATGTGGTTCCCATCTTCAAAAAGGGGAGGAAGGAGGACCCGGGAAACTACAGGCCAGTTAGTTTTACCTTGATCCTGGGCAAGCTTTTTGTGAGAATTATCCTGGCGCATGTCCACGAGGGGCCAGCAGGGGAGGTCATGCTTAGGGGCAACCAACATGGGTTAATTCACAGCAGGTCCTGTCAGATCAACCTGGTGGC
>NW_017729033.1:6607418-6625363 GCF_001723915.1 Gavialis gangeticus
TGCAAAGTGATGCACCTGGGGAAGAACAACCGGCACCATACCTGCAGGTTGGGGAACTCCATTCTTGTCAGTACAGAGGTGGAAGAGGATCTTGGAGTCATCATTGACTCCAAGATGAACATGGGCCGGCAGTGCGGGGACATGGTCAGGAAGGCCAACCGTACCTTGTCGTGCATCCACAGATGCATCTCGAGCAGGTCCAAGGAGGTGATCCTCCCCCTCTATGCGGCACTGGTCAGGCCGCAGAAGGAGTACTGCGTCCAGTTCTGGGCACCGCACTGCAGGAGGGATGTGGACAACATGGAGAGGGTCCAGAGGAGGCCACTAGCATGGTCAGGGGGCAGCAGGGCAGGCCCTATGAGGAGAGGCGACAGGACCTGAACCTGTTCAGCCTCCACAAGAGAAGGCTGAGGGGGATCTAGTGGCCTGTTACAAACTAGTCAGGGGGGATCAGCAGGCATTGGGGGAGTCCCTGTTCCCCTGAGCACGACCAGGAGTGACCAGGAATAACAGTCACAAGCTGGCAGAGAGTAAATTCAGGCTTGATATCAGGAGGCGCGACTTCACTGTCAGGGCGGCTAGGATCTGGAACCAACTTCCAAGAGAAGTGGTGCTGGCTCCTACCCTGGGGGGCTTTAAGAAGTTAGATGAACACCTTGCTGGGGTCGTTTAACCCCAGTACTCTTTCCTGCCATAGCAGGGGGTCGGACTCGATGATCTGCTCAGGTCTCTTCTGACCCTAGAAGCTATGAAGCTATGAAACTACATATTATAAACCTCCTGAATTATACAGACAAATTTTACAAGTATTATTTCTTTACCTTGCATGTATTTCACTGTTAGGGCATCTGTTTCCTGATGAACTGTGGAACTATATCTGGATACAAAAAGCACTGCCAGAGCAGAGCAGCTGGGGCCACCCCAGCAGCTCATGTGTGTCTCCACTAATGAGGTTTCATCTGCTTAACTGGAATGTGGCGCTGTAAATCTAAATGACGATGATGATGATAATGCCACCCCTTTCCTTGGGGAGGAGCTCAGATGATTGTAATACATCTCAATAGACAAATCAATGAAAAGCATTAATTAAAAAGTAGGTTTCTCGTGCGGTAACTTCATTTCCATTTAAAGCTGGCTCTGCCATTTGGAAATTATTTAACAACCTAAAGGACATCACGATGCCAGCTACAACATGCCTGATGAAAGATCCTTTCATTGTTCTAATGAATAAAATATGCCCTCTAGACAACTATTAGGGGAAGAATCTGATCAGCGTTGAAGGAAACAGTATTAAACTGTGACTATGCCATTTGCTCCCCTGTTGACATTGAAAGAACTTCGAGTCTGTTAACAGAAAGCACAGGCTGTCGTGCTAATATGCACTGGGATTCAGGCATGGATTGTATGGCTAAAGGAATAGCTCAGGTTGGGACTTGAAGAGACCATCATCACCAGTTTATGAAATATTCTCTTACACAGAATTTCAGGCATCCTAGAAAATGTTCCTCTGGGGAATAGTGAGGTTCTGTTGAGTTAATAAATTTAGGATTAAATTCGCCCCAAGTACAGGATCAGAACAAAATACTTTTGTAATACACACATGCCACGTATTCCATATCTGGCATTTCTTCCACTGATCCTGACCTGCTAAAACATTGGCTTCTTCATCGTAGATATGTTTCCACTTAAGATACTCAGATACTATAGTATTTGGCTATCTTGGAAGCATAATAATGGATAATTGTCCATGGATTGCTTGGAGTACGTGCAAGGAAATCTGTATTCGTGGAACTGTGGTTTCATCTTCATCAAACGTACCTCTACCACCTCTCACTTTTGGTGGGGTATTTGTTTCACTGTGTTAAATGAGGCACCTGAGAGTCACATAGGCACATAATAAGCCACAGGGATCTTTATGGTTGCACAGGATCTCACTGTGGTGCCTGATACTTGCACATTTACAGAAGAAAATTCTCTCTCATTTCAGAAATCAAGAATTCAGATGATTTAGTATTACAGAGAGGGGCCTATTTATAATTTCAGATAGGGATACAATTATCATGGATAATTCAACACTATTTTAATTTTTTCATCCTGTAAATATTTAATTTGAGTGTATGTAGTCATTTATTGTTTTGCAATTATGGTTTTAACACTCCCTTCCCCCCCACCCTGTGGTTTTACATGAGTGCACTTGTTTTTTTCCTGTCTCCGTTGTGCTGACAAAACTGTGCTGTTTCTCTGTGATCGTAAAAGACCGAGCAGGAAGAATGTCACTGTTGATTGCTTGCTGTTCCATTTGGGTGTTTCATGCGGCGATGCCCTTGCTAACTCATACATTTTCTCCATCTATCAGGGCATGGGTCTCCTTGTTGCTCATTTCCCAAAACCGAGAACTTGAATTTGCTCTTCAATTAATGCGATGACATTATAAATATTGCCTTAGATCTCTTGTCTTCATTCACAGTTTGGTCTTGCGGTGCATGGTTTGGAAGCTTACTGGGGAGTGGGGTCGTTATCATGTTTGGAGGGAATGGGGAAATTGGTTACTGTCAACATGATAATGGGATTTTATCTGGTTCCAGTGTACTAAAAATCTATCCCGTTTCTTTATCAAGTGTTGTAGAAATATGACTTTGGTATGGCCAAGACTTTTAAAACTTACTTGCATTAGATGCTGAGCAGCTTCCTGCTCCCTATGCTTGCATTTTTCTGATGATAACTGTGCCAGGAGGGGGACATCTTCTTTTCCTTTCCAAATAAACATTCCTTCAGAATAAGAACATCTGGCATCAATCTCCACAGTGTCATTATCCTATAACATCTTGGGTTTAACCTGTAACTGCTGCATTTCATAATTTTCTTTCAAAATGATGCCATATTGTTGTTTGGAGGCATGTGGGAGCAGTCCTGGTAGCCTCTTGCTCACTGTCACTCTTGGTGTTCAGGCTGTTTGGGTGTGTGTGTTTTAGGAGACTATTGCTAGCGAGCAGCCTCCTGGGCTAGGGACAGACATTCAAAAAGCCCGAACTTGCAGTGACTCAATCTTTGCAGGTTAATCTAACCTGCATAGATTGAACTAATTTGCAAGTAGCTGCACTCTAACCAGGTTCACTAACTGATGCATAGAAGCAATTGCCAGCATTTATCACTGGATAAAGAAACTTCATTTGATATAAGGGTTTCAGGGTCCGAGATGCCTGCACTTTGATGGCTTTGAAGGAAGCCAGCAAGGTGCTTATCAGAACACAAATCTTATCAGTCCATCAAGAAAACATACTGCCAGGTACAACAGGCATTTTGCAAGGCATTTGCAAGCCACTGGCTTCTTGTTCAGACATTAGCAGCTGACCTAATGATTAGTTCCAGGAAGCCCTAAGTAGACACAGTTCTGTCTGTCTTTGTTCTGGTGAAATTGGAGACACACACACAGACACCTCTCACCATCAGCTAGCATGGGGGTGGCATGGCCAGATGCCAGCTGGGGTCTGTGCCACTGGGGTTCCTGCTGTGGGAGACTGGGCAACCCTGCTTCAGCAGCGAGCCATGGGGGGTGGGGAGCAGGGGGCATCCTGGCAGATACTGCTGTGCCCCTGCCAGGCAGACCCTGGCTGCAGACCCCCACCCACTTCTCAGTCCATCAAAACTCTGGCTGGAGAGCAGAGGAGAGGGGCAGCCCTGCTCTCTGCAGCAGATAGCCTAGACCACCTCAGCCCAGGTCTGAAAATCATTCTGGGATGCTGGGGGACTCTGATTTAACTTAAACCAGGAAGGGGTCTGGGACAGAAGTTCCATCAAATGCTTTGACCCAAGTCAGTTAAGTCTGATACTACATTCAACCAGGTTTATCTTAAACCAGTTGTAGCCATTTTGAAACTGCCTTATGTGCACTGAATGTATTCCTACGTTACCTCTTGAGCAATTCAGCTATTATTTTTTCTGTTTCTTTCTTTGAATCAGCTTCTTCCCTCATTAGTGTGTTTTTATTTTTTTCTTTTATCAGGGCGTTCACAGGACACAAGGCCTGTTCTTCCCAAGTTCCTTTTCAGTGCCTTAGCCTACTATAATTTAGCATAACTATGGCTTAGTATAACCCAAACTCCTATACACATATGTACAAATTGTGTTATAAGTAGCTGTGCTGGGGGCTGGGGCGGCTTAGGTGCTAAAGCATACCGTTGTTAGGCCAGAGGCTGCAAGTTTGTAGGCCAAAGCAGAAGTGCTCATGTCCTGGCCTGTCAATTTCCAACAAAATCTACAAATTTTGCTAAATACCTTGTCAGAAGGACATGAAAAAGGAAGACAAGGAAGTAGCCATGCTAGTCCAATGACTTCTTCTCCAGTGGTTTTGAAACTTATCAAGCTCTGTTCACATCCATGGGAGTTTTGTTATCAGTTCACTTATCTATATAGTAGAGTGATTCGAGTGCATCTGTTTTTTTCTACATCCTTTTATGACCTTTCACCTATTAATGCTAACCCTTTTGTTCTTTATCAGTTAAACATTTTATGCTCATTTTCTTTTGCAAGCTCCCTTCCCCCTCCAAGTGTTTATTAGACAAACATTATCTGAGATGGTTGAGTTAGGGACAATCCCCTTGAGCAGAAGTTTGGACTAGATGTGACCTCCTGAGGGTCCTTGCAGCCATATTTTTCTATGGTTCAAAGCTAGCAATGTTCTTTATTTTCTTCAGGCAATAGCAATAGATGATAACTTTCTTATTCTAATATATTTCCCAGTATCATGGTGTTTTCATAACCAAGCAGATGCATAGTGAAGCTGATATGACAGATAAGAAAAGAATTGCCTGTTTGAATGGGGAACTCTGTATTTTTTAATCTTCAACAAGAATTTTCTTAGATTTTAAGAAAAGGTCAGAATTCAATGACCGGCACAGGTTATCTTGGTGCATTGAATAAAGTAAAGAATCTTAGTAAACTGCTGTAGTAGATGAAACTACTACATTACCCATGCTCCTTTGCCTGCCCCTCGGTCCAAAGCCACAGCCCCCTCAGCCCTGCTGCTGCCCCTCACTCCTGACCCACAGTACCCCACATCATGCCAGGGCATGCCGGGACCCCTACTCCATAGGCTCCAATCCCCCCCTGACACACACACACAGCCTCCCATGCCTTCACAAATTCCTCCCCCCACACACCCCCACCCCAACCCCAACCATACAAAGTTCTTGCATAATTTGGCATAATTTTGAGTTTTTCTTTGTATAATTTTGAATTTTTAGCTGTGCATTTGAAATTGCAATGAATTGCAACTAATTTTTTTAATCATATAACTAGTCACAGTCAAATGTTTCAGTTGTTTGACAGCTCTCATTTAAAGGATTCAGAATCATCAAATTGTACATACCACTACCTGCATGTTGCTGTGTTCTTTTTACTATTATATGTGCATGTGGTCCCTTAGTTCCTCCAGTTGTTTCTTGCACCCACTAAATTTGCCATCTCTCAACTTACATCGTGCACTCTGAGGGCAAAGACCCGAGCCTTTACAGTGATTAGGAATGGGTGAAGGCTATTTCCAAACTATCAAAACGCTTCAGAGGACCAGAACTTTGGAACTGCAAAAACTGGAAAGAGAAGGGGAAAAAAAGAAAGACGGATTGCAAGGGTGAAAGCATTCCCAGTGACACTGTCCAGGTTTCCTACTGATTGAACAGTGGCCACACTGAGCTAAAAGATTCCAGCCCTCCCAGTGTGGCATTTTGCTCTGATAGAGGGATATGAGGGGCTCAGTTTGAATTCTCTCAGTAGGCATTTAACTGAGATATGTACCACTCCCCGTTCTCTGCATAGGCGCATATAGATCTGAATCCCTGTTAGGGGTCTCTGAAGTCTTCTGAGGATGCTAGATGCCTAAACAGGTCATTTTGACTCCTGCTTTTGCAGCAGGTACTCAGAAGTGTGGCATTGCTCTGCTAAGTTTAGAGCATGTCCTGAGATGATGTGAACCCTGCTGTGGCTGTCTGAAGAAGCCTGTGGATTTACGGAAAGAGAGATTCTGAGGCTGCATTCTTGGTTAGGCTCCCGCTGAAGGAAGAACTAAAAGCAAAAAATACGAAACAGAGGATGTCTTTGGTTCTCCTTTTGATGAGAAGCAAACACAACATAGCAGTGCAGACAATTTAACCAGATGAGACTTCAATGGCAGCCATAAAAAGGCTTATACAGTACTATACGTTCCCTCCTGTACAAGGGAAATTGTTAAGAGGATTAATGTGAGTATTAGAGATTTGAAAGACTCTGGCTATCTTCAACTAAATCCCCAATTTATGCATTAGCACACATAAACAGAAAGTCTGACAATGAATCTACACTATGTGCCAGCCCCTGGTATCTGTTAAGGGAGCTGGGAACATAGGCTTGTGCAATTAGAAGAAAAGTTGGAAGTTATGCAAAGATGGAAGAATGTTATTTGAACCACATATTTTCAAAGGCTTGGGAGGAAAGGGGGTGCAAAATTCAAATATCAAATTGCACCAGCCAAGGGATGAACTACAGTATACTGAACCCTTGAGGAACGATATCACTGAAGAACCCATAGAGAGTGGGGTACTGATTCCCAAAGTGATTTGGGAGATGCATCCATTTATATCTCATTTAACTAAATAAACATCTGTGTAAGAAGCTGTTCTTTGCCCCCACTGGGTTAAATGACTGTGAGTGCCACAGTACCAATGTAGTCTCAAGATGGGATACTGCTTCTGGCTTTGGGCAAGTATAGGTCATCTCCAGCCATCGTAACTGCTTTCTTCAGGAGATGCTGATCTACTAGGTTCTCGGCTGCATTTCATTAGTAGCACCGCATTTCAGAAAAGGCTGTTGCCTACTGCATTAAGCAGGGCTTCAAAACATCCTAAGCTGCAGGTTGCTACGTCCGTGTATGCTTCAGATCTGAAACCATTTCAGAAGCTTCTTGGGAATACATTCAGTGTTTGTCTCACCCTGTGTAAAGTATGCCTAGAGGTGAAGATGATATACGTTTTTAAATACTTGAAAACTGAAAATGGGACTTCACACAACAACAGAAAAAATTAAATAGTCCAAAGTTGATAGATTGAACTTGATATGGACAAAATGAAAGCAGTTGTGGGTGGTTCGGTGCTCCAGCACATTCAAGTATTATTACTGTTGTTACTTCTGGAGAGACTATGAACTGTCAGTGATGGATTAAGACCCTGTTGGACTAGGAGTTGTATAAAGCCAGGGGGAAGAAAGATGGCCCCTTGTTTTGAAGAACACATAATCTGAACAGTCTGTGCACTTTAGATATTTCTACCTGTCTACTTAGATTGTAAATACATTCAGCAGTGTTTAGCATTGTGTTTTCATAGGCAGGATCCTATTTCACTTCACATACCCGGGTAGCAGTTACCTAGCCACATAGCTGCCATTTTTGGTATGTACACCCAGTTTGTGATCCTATTTCATTCACAAACTTTCATCCAAATAATAAATAAAACTTCAGTAAAAGGAGCAATCTGAGGCCTGAAGTCTGCAGAGTGTATTGGCTTTTTGTATGGAGTTTATAATCTCTGTAAAGGTAAGTGCTAAGTCTCTTCATAGCTACTGAGCATGCACAGTAGGGCTGTGTAAAATGGCACCGTTTTGTTATGCCTTCAGTTTTGATGTTTCGACGGAACAGTGTTCCATTTTGAATTTCATTTTGAGTCAAAACAGCTGTTCCGTTCCATTCCCTGGAAACAGAAAGGCTGTTTCAACACTGTTTCGATGTTTGGCTGGGGATAGGAAGTCAGCCCAGCTGGGGTGCCTTCCATCCCCAGTGCTAGATCACACAGGGGAAAGGTGGCAGCACAGCTGGGCTGCTTTCCCATCCCCCATGCTAGATCGCATTGGGGGCAGGAGGCTGTCCAGCTAGCACCGGGGAAAGGAAACAGCCCACCTGGGCTGCCTTCCACCCCCTGCGCGATCTCGTGTAGGGGGATGGTGATTCAACCCGGCTGGGATGACTTTCTGTCCCCTGCCAGATCTTGGACTTCTCATCCCCAGCCTATGGTTGAAATGTTTCAACTTTTGAAATGTTTTGACTAGCCTTGTTTTATTTTGAGACTATTTCAACAGATTTTGTTTTGTTCTGATTTTGCTGTTTTGAACTCGAAATTGGTTGAAACAGTATTGAAATGAAATGGCCGGTGAAATTTGCACAGCCCTAATGCACAGCAGGCTGTGTTCTGGCCAGGCAGGTGTGCAGCTCATTATATATGTACCTGTAAGTATACATCCTGAACCTAAAATTCTTTTTGGAGCCCTCTTCTCCTTTGTCACCCAAGAAAGAACCCCCCCCCCCCGAAAAGGCATTCAAGTGCTTCTTAATTCAAAGACAGAGATTATAGCAGAATCCTCCACTGGCAACAAATAAAGCAATTCAACATACAGATGTCATCTACCAGCCATGTATCAGAGTCTACAAAACAAGCTGGGACTGCAGGTCAAAACCATTTGCTGAGATGATTCTTTATTAACAATGATAGAATGATCTCCCTATGCTGGAAAGTCTCACTCCTGCAGTCATGATTAGCAATCAACAGCATGCCTCTGCCAGAGGAGATGATTTTGAAAAGTTGCAAGATGAGCCAGTTCATAGCCAAGAACCAAATTAGACAAGTGCTCAATGCGAAATGGAAGAAATGGTAGAAAACTGATATGCTGGCTGAATATTACATCTTGGACAGACAAAAGTGGTATCTCTTGCAGTATGTTTCTGTAGTGGCCTTGGTGCTGCTGTGTCTTTGGCAAAGGATATTCATATTTCTTTGCAACACAGTTCTCTACAGTATATGGAAATGGCAAGCTCAGAGGAAACTGCTCCAATTTTTATTTAAAATGGAGTGACATGAAACCTGAAACCCATTAACATTAGATAGTGATCTGTAACTTTTTGCAAAAGACCTTTATATAATGTATGACCAAAGGTTTTGATTTAGATGACCAGCAGCCTGCTTTCCTCTCAACAAAGATTAAATGAACAGTGAAAATTTTAAAAATACTCCTAAAAAAAGAAAAAAAAACCCCAAACCCATCAAGAACCCTTATCAGTCATGACCAACCCTCCTGGCAACTCCACTGGCATATGGATATTTTCCAGCAATTTCTTAATGGCTAAAAGCCTTTACATTGTGTTTCTAGAGCCTTCAGAACAGCTCCAGATCCAACAGTTGAATATGGCAGGCTCCTAACACAGAAATATATCAGCAGTATAAAATCAGCTTCACTTACTGCCATAAAGTTACGCTGGTATGAATTAAGACAAATGCAAAAAATCTGTATACCTAATTTCAGGTAATAGGACATGGTTAAATGTTTTACTGGCACTAAGACCTGATGCTGGGTGTATTTGAAGTGCAGACCTGTAGATGCTAGATTGTTGGCGAGGCAGAAATCTTAGAGTTTAATTTATGATCTGCCAAAGTAGTAACTCTTTAAACAAATAGAGGACATCTATGGAAAAATCAGTCTCTCTGTAAAACTGTCAGAGTGTAAGATTCATTGAGGCTCAATGGAAGCCATTTATTGAAGGGAAAGTAAAGGAAACATAAGACAGAGGTTAGAAGCCTATTCAGAATGTATTTTGATTTGGTTATGAAGAAAATCAGTGAAATGTGGACCCGATGTAGAAAAAAATACAATGATTTGTGCCAGAGCTTGCATAAAGCTTTGTGAGCCAGCCAACTCCTCCCAGTAAGATTTTGACTCTAGAGTTTCCTGAAAGACAATTTAAGTGTCAACATTGTTCCTTACAACACAGATGCTCCAAGTAGAGAGGCAGAAAGAGAGACCATCGTATTCTAAAATGAAAATCTGTTCAATCAGCTGTGAGCAGCATCTTAGTTGGGTATCATCAGTTGGAAGAACGAGGTCTGAAGGAGGGGCTTGGAAAAAAATACTGCGTCTATTCCTTTTCCAGTGCGATACTCAAATTAAAGCTGGCAAAAGAGAGCCAACACTCCATTTTTTGCCATTTAATCATATATGAAAAGACACGCTAACTTAGTTTCATTAAGAGAATCCTCTTACAAAAAACAGTAATAATAATTTGCTTTTCATAAGCCAGGCTCTTCTACAAAAGATTTGGTTCAGCAAAAGCTAGTTTGTAATTGGTCTCATGAAATTTCATCCAAATAATCAAAAGTTTCAATAAAAGGAGCAATCTGGGGCCTGGAGTCTGCAGAATTTATTGGCTTTTTGTATGAAGCTTATAATCCCTGTAAATGTAAGTGCTACAGAATAACCTTTTGTACAGAATGCAATATTAAATACTAAGGTTAAATTTCAGTAGGACTTTCCAACTTTTGGATGAGGCTTTTTGTCTTTAACTGCAGCTCATGGAATTTTTCTCTTATTCATTTTGTAATTTATTTTATGGGAAAGCTCACTTCTTTCAAGATGGTGACTCACATATAAAAGCCTGTCCCCCTTGGGGATAGTTGCGAAGGCTTGGCTGCCAGTCCACAGGAGGGTTGGCTGCTGGACCGGAAGTCCAGAAGTGACTGGCATATTGAGGACCAGCAGCCAACCCTTTTTTACACTGAGTATAAAAAAGGATTGGTTGCCAGTCCGCGGTATGCAGGTCACTTCTGGTCTGCAGTATGCTGGTCCACAGTTTGCTGATCCGTGGTTTGCCGATCCATGGTCACTTCTGGTCCCCAGTTTGCCGGTCTGCGGTCTAAAAAGGTTGGGAGCCTCTGGCCTAGAGCTTTCCACAGAGAATGAAACTGCAATGACTTTGGGGAAAAAAACACCCTATAGGAGTAATCTCAACCTTCCTCTTCATACACACCAGTCAGGAAGGGTGGGGAGTATTGGAGCCTAGCTTCAAACTAGTAATTATTATAATTGTACAGACCCTTTGGTACGGAGGAGGAATAAGGCATGAGAGTAGCATACAGCTCCCTTGGCACGTCATGGCAGGGCTGAATCTTGTCCTAAAGTTACAAACTAGAGATCATCTAGGCCTTTGGGTCCTATGGGTTCACTAGGTTCATATACCCAGTTTAAGTTAAGTCATTCCCCTTCCCCCATAATTTATACTTACATTTATTTTTCTGAAGGAGCTCTACTGTCATCAGGAAATCTGTACGAGGACAGAAACTTTTCCTAATAACCCAATGTAACCCAACACAGTCAAGGCTTGCATTGCTTGTCCTTAAGTTATATTCAAAAGGTGCTCCTCCCATCCAGGCTCCTCCCCCTCTCCTCACCAGCCCAGAGGTCTATAGTGCGAATAAAGCAAATTTCAGTTCTCCGCACTGGAGGGCACTGGGTTTTCCCTGATTGAGAATCCCTGGGTGTTGGATTATTACTTACCCACCAAAACTTAATGCCATGTCATAATACAGCTGTACTGGTGGCATGGAAGGTGAAGTCCTATCACTAGCTGTATATAGTCACTACCCCCAATCCCATTTGAGTTGAACAGTCATTCAGCCCTGAGTCCAGGCCAACAGTCACCAGTTAAATTAGCAGAACTGCTCCATGGAGCAGACAGCAATGTGTCTTGCCCCACAAAGTCCTTTCAGTGACTGTCACCACCAGTCGGTCTATTAAACACTAAACCACTGCTGGTGTCCCGTGGTACCTTCTCATCCTTTATGTGTAGACTCCCTCTCCCTCGCCAAATGCTAGGCAAGTATTCAGATGATTGTCTTTTCTCCATATCAGTCAGTAACCTAAAGCCACACATTCCTCTAGCTCAGTCAGAACTTCTTTTGTCTTAAAGTAGAAGTGTCACTGGATTTTGTGATTCTTCTTCTCAGGTGAGTTCAATTCTTCCTCTTCTCAGGTGAGTTCAGACATAGCAGAGCAGAGAAGGTGAAATCTTCAGCAAAGGGTGCAAGAGCTGTGGAGAGTGAAAGAGAAAGAGAGCTGGGGATGTGAAAAAAGAGTTGAAGCAAATGAGAATAGGAGGGGAATGGGTGGAATGGAGCAGGGAAACACTGGCAACATGAGAAATGGAAATAAGATGGGAACTACGGCTACTACTAGTTCTAAGGCTGGGAAATGCAAACAGCTTTGACGGGCAGAGCAGGAGGCAGAGGGGAGCTGGATGACTGGGACTTTGGAGAATGGGAGGGACTTTCCTTCCCATTCCTCAAAGCAGAGATGAGAAGACAGGAATTTGAGAGGGAAAGGTGGTTCACATCCTGGGAAGCAGGGTGGGATATGGGTAGAGAAAGTGAAAGACACTGATAAGTGTACTTCGTTCCTAGGACAGAGAGGTAGACATGAGGGGAGGAGCTGGAAAATATTCTGCCTTCCCTGGGAAGCATTCCTCACTCCCGGCGGAAAGCTCTAGGACAGCGTTTCCAAACCATTTTAGACCGCGGACCAGCAAACTGCAGACCGGCAAAACGTGGACCGGCAAACTGCAAACCAGAATACTGCAGACTGGCAGCCAACACTTTCTTGTACTTGGTATAAAAAAGGGCTGGCTGCCTGTCACTTCCAGACTTCCAGTCCAGCAGCCAACCCTCCTGCAGACCTGCAGCCAGCCCGTCGTGGCCCGGTACTGGGCTGCGGCCCAGGGATTGGGAACCTCTAGTCTAGGAAGTGTGATAGAGGGTTAGCTGTGAGTAGAAGCCACTGGATTTATTTGGAGCCACATGCAAAGGGCCTTGAGAAAGCATGTGTGTGAAGGACACATCTTCTTCAAAAGGCCTGAGCAAGAAAACTGGGAGCCATGGCTAATGAGGCAGTGAGAAGGAAAACTACATTAAAATGAAGAAGGATTTCTACTTCCTTATTTGAAGGATGAGTGAGGGAAAGGAACAGGAGCTGAGGAAGAAGATTCTTGACTCCGTTGGCCAGACTGGTAGTAAGGAGGGACGCTGGAAAATTGGGTAGGCAGAAAACACAACATTAAGCTGAAGAATTGGCCAGAGATGAGATGGAGGGTGCTGGCAGGAGGGCTGTGAATGGGAGAGCGAAGCTTCAGACTCATTGATCTCATATAGAGAAAGTAGGTAGCTCAGTAGTCAGGCCAATGATGTAGGGGGAGGGGGTTCAAGCTGAAATGGTTGTTGCAGCTTAGCAGAAAGTGAGAGCTTGTCCAGGTGAGGAACGCCACTGAAATCACCCCTCCAGAATAGTAATTTTGGCAAAAGCCTCCTGTGGAAATTCTTCTTTTGGAATCAGTGTCTCACACAAGGGCTTGATAACTATAGCAGTAGAATGATCCAGGAAAGGGCCCGGAGTGGATACAAACTCAATTTATAGAAGGAAGAACAAATACAATGACAATAAAACAAGATGGCAAGAAAATCTCTCCTCCTATGAAAAATTATAGGGAAAATGCTAAACAATGATCTGAAAACAATCCGAACTGGGGTGAAGAGAAGAGACAGAATAATTCAGCCAGCTAGGGAAGTCTAGCAATGCAGAAGATTCAGAGCTAGCTGTGTAGTAACTGGAAAATATCTGCAAAGAAACCAGACCCAGCACAAGCTTCAGAAGAACCAACCTGTGATGCTGCAACTGGAAGAAGGAGAGAGAGAAAGAAGAAGGATCTCAGTAACAGTGCTTGACACATTTAATTTTTATAGAGACAAAAAAGACGAGCTAAAGTATTTTAATCCTCTCACAAAGTCTCTAGGGATTACTTGCAAATTATGTGCATCAATGGCTTTCCTTTTTCAAACTGGAAACTGTCTTTATATCCAATTTATGTAATAGCTGCATGGAATGTATGAATGTGTGCGTGCGTGTGTGTGTATGCATGTGTGTGTAGACATACATACATGTATGCATTTACATTTATAATCTGGCATCCTCTGACCCTTAACATTGAATCATAAAAAAGAACCAAGGTGGAGTGGGATCCACCAGCCTTTGACATCAACTCTTCTCCGGGGAATAAAGCAGGGTGAAAGGGAGGACAGCTACATTGAGGGCTATAAATGGAACAGTCAGAGATGTTGATGCTATGATGGGATCGACTATGCTAGATATGACTTGTCCATATAGGATCCCACTACTGTTTTACACCATCAGAGACAGGATCTTGGATCACATGGACCAGTGGTTTGCCCCAGTATGGCACTTCTTATGTTGTAATAGGATCCCATGCAGACCCTGTTATACAACTAAGAGCTGGAATAGAATGTGGCCCACACTATATATAATATCTGTACCCAAAAATCTCTATAGGATATGAAACTATGTATTCACTGCCTGGATGTAATTACGTAATTTAGGGCATGTCTACATGTGCACATTTAATGTGCATTAACCCTATTTAAGGTGCATTGAAGGCACATGTCTATACGTGCGTTGCCTTAATGCATCTTAAATGGCAATTTAAGGCTATTTGAGCCTAAATTTCATGCCTGCATAAAACAGGTGTCAAATTTCTGCATGAATAGTTAAATTGCATTAGCAAACGTGTAGATGTGCTAATGTGCATTAACACGAGGTGTGTTCATTGACTTGGGACTTACGTTAGTGCATGTGTGGATGCATGCCTAAATTGCCTTAATGCACTTTAGGTTAATACACATTAAGTTTAGGTGCATGTAAAAGCATGTGTAAATACATTTTTGCTGTAAGGGCGTATTTCATCTTTTCAGGGTCTAAGTGGGTTGAGGTGTCTAAATGTGATTCTATTCCACAGTGTTAAAGTCCCGGAAAATCTATTAATAAATCGTCTTTTCTAACACATTTTAGGATTGAGTCACAAAAAAGTAACAAGCACTAGGAGGACCCACTACCATTTGCATTAGCTGTTTTTCAGGGACTCAAGCAGGATGGAATAGAAGGCAGCTTCATTGAGAGCTATTAATGGAAAAATCAGGGATATATCCTTTGACATCCCTAAACCATAGATGGGTGATGCCAGGGAGAGTATGACAGGGATGGACTATAATAGATATGCTGTGTACTAGGGCTGCGCGAGGCTTTGGACCATGTTTTGGATCTGGAGAAGCTTTGGACACTTCAGCATCTGAAGCAGCATGTTCAGATCGACGTGCTGGCTTCTTTAGGCTTTCTGAAGCAGTTCAGATCTCCCGAACCGCTTTGGAAAAGCTTCAGAGCCGCCTCGGAGATCCCCCCATAGGGTATAATGGGGAATCAATCAAATACCTATAACTTTGTTGTTTTTTGTCTGAGTTGGATGAAACATGCAGGGATGGTAGCCTCTGCTAAGTGCATGAAGCCTGCCGTGTTTCAAGAGGATCGGTACAGGGGTTCAGGGGGAACTGTACCCCAAATTCTTGAAAGCAAAACTCATGTCACGTGTATGTGTTACAACACAGTGGGGTGAAATCTGCAGGGGTGGTAGCTCCTGGTGAGGCCATAAAGCCTGCCAAGTTTCAAGAACATTGGTGTAGGGGTTCAGCAGGGGATAGCAGTCCTGCAGCTTTCACCCTTCTGCGCCTTAACACACACAGTGTCACCCATGTCACGAGTTTTGCTTGTCTGCAGCTTGAGGTGCAATTGCAGTTTATCACTTTGCCTTAATAGCTAGTATTAATATGTTAAGGAGCCTACTACATAAGTCCTGCACATGCCCAGAAGAGGCAGCATGTTTCTTCTACCCAGCTCTGAAGCATCTGTAAAGATCAGGTGCTTTAGTGGGGATTTTTTTGCGCTTTTATCTAATAGCTGATTGAATCAGCTTTCGCTAAAAGTGCCAAAAAGCCCGGCTGAAGCGCCCAGTCCTTACAGATGCTCATGAGCTGGGTTCAAGTAATGCACTGATTCTTCCAGTAAAGCACCTTTGGTGGAGGCGGGGAGGGCACCATTTGTTTTTTTAATGTCTGTAAGTACACCTCAGTGGGTACTTGAGCCTGGGAGCATCCATGAAATCAGTGCCTCTGGTTCAAAGAAGTTACTCATTTCTACAGGGTTATTTTGGTGGGCTTCTGCCATTTTTGGAAACCTTCAAAGAGGATATACAGCTGCCTGCTTACCCTTTAAAGTGCATCAGATATTTCTTAAGTGCTCCAAATGCTATGTCTGCTCACACCCTAACTGGGTTGATAGGTCTTGATCTTCCAGTAATCAAGCTTCTTTCCTTTTGCTAATTGTTTGCCTACTATTACCCCTGGGATTTTCTTTCCCCGATTCCCAACCCCCCAACTTGACAGTTCTATTCTCTGTTCTTGACTATCAATTCTTAACTATCAAATCCTCAGACCTGATAAAGAATGCCTTGCATGGAAAGTTTTTCTAAATTTATTCTGACCATTGAGTTATTCCAGTAAAAGACATTGCCCAGAGAAATTTCTTGGCTCTCGTACCCTGCACTTAAATGTATGTATTTGCACATGATACCAGTACACGGATTGCCCACATTGGAAATTAAAGAGATTACACAGTTACAGGGATCTCATATGGTAAAATTGTGTAACCTACTGTATGATTTACCTATATAGCTAATCAGCCTCAGAAGGTTTTCTTCTTTAAAAAAGCAGCAGCTAAAGTAGGTGTAGGTACAGAACCAGAATTGATTGCAAAGGAACTGGCAAAAATGAGGAGTAACTCCAAAGCACTTGAGAATAGCACAGTTTTGGAAGTGATACTGCAGACATTTCCAAGGGAAAGAAAAGTGACAATGGCAAGAACAATTCCACTAGCAGTGTCAGAGCAGTTTAATTGTACAGACTCTAGAAAATAAATTAGCCGTGCTTTGTTATTTCAGTGTTCCTTGATAGTGAAAGATCTTGATGAGAAAACAAATTGGTTTATCAACATAATGCCAAGTCTGTAATATCTCCTGATTAGACAATTTGCATCTCTTCTTTTCTGCTTTCCTAATAAAGATGCTGTTATTATTAAACACGCAGGCAAGGATTTATTGGGGGCTCACTGAGGACTAGAGCCTAGAGTCTAATTCTGGGATTATCTTGTGCAAGATCCAAATAGTTCTTGAAAGCACATTGAGTTATGTATGGTGGTGGTTAAAAAGAAGGAGCCTGGACCCAGTAGGATGATTTTGATCAACAGGTTTAGGCACCTAGGATCCCTGAGCTGCCGATGAGGACAGCCAGGTACTTCTAAAGGACCATCTACAGGGCCTCGGTTCTGAGCAGGGAGGTGCCTAAAGCTTGCCGATAGGAAATGTTAAGCACAGCGGCATCTTCCAACTCTGCCTCCTCCCCAGAGCTGAGGCACCTGGCTCAAGGCTGCACCTGTGTCATTGCAGGATGTAGAGTTCCCAGGGAGGATGTGAGGCTATATAACATGAAGCTTAGCCCTCAAGACCACTTGTGCTCCCCAACAGAGGTGGTGGTGTTGCTGACAGAGATTCAGACTAAAGGGAGTCAAACTCAAAT
Organism: Gavialis gangeticus; assembly: GCF_001723915.1. NCBI lineage: Eukaryota > Metazoa > Chordata > Crocodylia > Gavialidae > Gavialis > Gavialis gangeticus. Next base: position 6,624,728 of record NW_017729033.1, read on the forward strand.
CTCCAACCTCACTCAAGAGAGCCCTAGCCACCAGGCTGTGGACTAGATTGGGTAGGTGTACCCTCCATTGCTCTTGTCGAAAGTCCTCCACTTGACCACCAAAAATCTCCCTTAGAAGGCCAGGGAAGGAGGGAGTCTGACTCTGGGATCCAGTGGTGCAGGTGAGGCGAGTAGTCTGGGTTCCCATCCCCACAGCCAGAACTGTTTATGTATTTTACATCAGGCAGTCATCAGTTAAAAAAAAATCAGGAACAGGCTCTCTGCTCAAACTGTATCTTTCTTGAGCACACCTAGAAGCCTAAATCTGGTTATTTAAGGAACTTTCCAATCCAAAATAGAGGCACCTAAGTGGTTTTGTGGAAGTTGTAAAAGGGTTGATTTAGATCAAGAACCTACATTCTACCTGTGACCCATGGAGGCACATATGGGGATGATTTGAATCTGGGCCCTGGAGTTTTTTTTGTATGCCAAACGTGCTACCAGATGCCATTGGCACTTGGCATGCTGTGATAATCACAGTGACCCAAGAGAAAGGGTGATCTTCAGAACAATCCTGGCCTGGGATGTGATATGGATAGCTAAGTAAAAGATACATATTATAGAATAACCTGAGCCAACACCACTATTTGAGAGAGA
>NW_017729033.1:6630363-6631690 GCF_001723915.1 Gavialis gangeticus
TTTGGTAGTAAACACATATTTCTAGTTGGTTTGGCTGTTACTGCTGCTCAAAATGAGTGACTTCATTATACACAATGAACAACTGCCTGACAGATTACACATTCTGGGAGAGAGAAAGAATATGGTCCAGATGCCTGTGAATGGTCTACTCTTTGCCAGATATGCCTAGCTTAGGCTTTCTTTTCCAGCTAGCTACTTAAAAATAATTCAGTAATACTTTTCCACATGTTGTGCAGGGGAATTGTGAGCACCAATAAATTGTACAGTATTGTGAATGCATATTTAAAACACCATATAAAAAAGTTAGTATGTAATGACCGCCAGACATCAGTAGTAACAGGAAATGCCAAAATGAATTTAGTCAGGAAAAGTATATGCTAAACTTGAACTTGTAATGGGAAATGGTTGTGAGCCCAACAATAAGATGGATTATTTAAGTTCACAAAGAGTGAATATCCACATGCTTGAGGCAAGTCCCACTTCTTGCCTCTTCTGCTTATGCTAATTCCTGGAAAACTTTATTTTTGGAGTTGTTTATATACCTGGAGCTGCTATAATGCAAATGGGTGAGACCCCTTTCACATGTTAGGCATTTGAGCTTTTCAGTATATCAGGTTCCTGTGGGGAATTATTTCCTCTGTGTGTGTGAAACTGTTTTCTATAGCCTATGTATTTCAATGCTCATGATAGTTCTGAAAGCTGAATAGTAAATCCTGGAGGCTGAGTACCATCATGGCACTGTAATCTAATATAATAAAAGGCTTAGTCTGTGTGTTTGTCTGTAATGATTCTGGTCAACTGTGCATGTGCCGCTGAGGGGGCAGGTCGCGATTGGCTGTGCAGTCTGCATGGGCCCAAGTTTGTGTCACTGCTCGGGAAGTTTGGCAATGGGAAACATGCCCTGGATGTCCAAGCAGTGGGGCTGCCCCCCAACCTCCCTGCCTGAGGGGGATCACCATGGTGGCACCCCCCTGCCACCCAGTCCGGACACCCCCAGAACAGCCGTGAGGGAGAGGAGTGGGGAGGCAGGTGGGTGTGGGCCAGGTGGACCCAGAGTGGTGGTGGGGAGGGAAGGAGTGGGGTCAGACCCAAGGCAGTGAGGAGGGGTGGGGGGAATCAGGGATGGACCGTAGCAGTGGGGGGGAAGGGGGGAAGTGGGGTCAGATCTGAAGTGGCAGGAGGGAGGGCAGAGAACAGGGTTAGACCCGAAGCAGCAGTGTGGAGTGGGGTCAGACCCAAAGTGGCGGGGGGGGGAGCAGGGTCGGACCCAAAGCAGCAGGGGGGAATGGGGCTGGATCCGAAGCAGCAGAAGGGAAGGGGGGAGGGG
>NW_017729033.1:6631915-6632758 GCF_001723915.1 Gavialis gangeticus
GGCGGTGGAGTGGGGCCAGACGAGTGTTACTTAAAATTGCCAATAGCTCAAATTAAGAGTGAGACCTTAAAAAGGGGGATAAGGCAAAATGCCGAGTTTATTGACTACATGAAGCAGATACATCAGCTTGGACACACCAGTCAGACAAACAGCTATACACAAGCATGCATATATACAAACAGACAGACACAGACATACAGACAAAACCACGCTGGTAAGATGTTATAGCTACCAGCAGATGTTACTCAATATTAGCACTGGATGGCCAGGTCCAGGCATACTGAGGGTGACAGGAGTGGGGGAAGAACAGACATGCACGCCTGTGCTCCCTGAGGTTGCAGAGAGTGGATTCCCCATCTTGGCTTGTCTGCATCTCACTTTTATAGGGATTTCAAGTCTTTGTTCAGCATTGGGGGTTTTCCTTGATCAGTTTTTAATTAGAGGTTGCTTCTTCTGGTTATCTCTGCTGAGGTCATTCCAGTAAAGTTGGCTATCTCTGCCTCGAAGCATCGTATAGGTCAAATGGCAAGATATGCAATATTCTTTCTTCTTACTATCTTCTTTGCACCTGATTACAGACAAGTTCTTCAGCCATCCATGAATTAGCTTACCGTCTGGTAACTCATATATTGGCACCGTGTTGCTTACACAATCAATTAAACCTTCTTCTGCTTTCATGCAAATAGTTACCATTCTTTCACCATTCACCCTCTCACACATACATGCATGTACACAGGGCATACAAAGGTCATCTACTTACGTCAAGCAGGGAACAAGCACAAGAAATGGAGCTTCAGTTGTTCATAAAATTGTTCATAAGAGACAAAGAGAAATACAGCTGAT
>NW_017729033.1:6637758-6641839 GCF_001723915.1 Gavialis gangeticus
AAGGAGGGGATGGAGCTTGGGCTGGGGTTTGCCCAGCCTGTGCTGGAGGGTGGAGCAGGTGGATTGAAGGCCCTCCTCCTGAGGTGGGGAGCTCCAATTCACTCTCCAGCACAGGTGATGCAAACCTCAGCCCAAGTACCCTCCCTCCCCCGCCCCGTCATTCTTGACAGGCAATTTTCATCATCCATAATATTCAGGAAAACACTAGAGAACTAAATGCCCTGTGTTATTCTGCTATAGGATTTTTTTTAGAGGAAGAGAACTACTCATGGGATTATCCTAGATCCACCCCAACACAGACCCATCAAGAAGAAGAAAGCCGAGCGATAACACACCTTTATTTTCTTTGTTCCCATAAGCTTTGTTTCCAAAGAAATAAAGGTCCTAATAGGAAGTAGATGATCCAGAATCAAAGGCTGCAGGTGAGCTGAATGTAGAGATGAGCAAAGGAGCAGAATCAGGCAGTTCAGCCAAGCACTTGAACCAGAAAGAAAGCTGACGTAAGAGACTAGGCAAGGGATTTTGGGTAAGAACTACAGAGTTCAGCATTAAGGAGCCTGAAGTCATTTGCCACAGCTGGACTGATATATGGCCCTACTGCCCTTGCAGGGAATCAGGTAGAGAGCAGGTGTTGTCAGCCTGACATTCCCCAGTTAGGTGGCAGGGCTGCACGCTAGGGATCCTGGTAAGATCAGAGTCAACCTTGGAAAGGAAGAGGGCATTAGTGACATGGGAGGGCAGTTATTAGAGAAGCAGAGCCCCTTTCCCCCTCTGCAGAGCAAAGGCAAAACCAAAAGACCCTTATAGGCTTTCCCCAACTTTCAGAAAGTAAAGTCAGAAGGCACAGAAAGAAACAAATGCACTCCATCATTAATGGGTGTAGGTTGTGGCTGTGTTGGTCTAAGGACATAGGCAGACAAGGCTCTTTGGGTAAATCTGATATTTTTTATTAGAAAAAAAGAACCTTGCCTGCATCATTAATGGCAACTAATACATGCCAAACTCCGGGATGCATGCACTTACACCCACACAAATCCAGAGAATTTAAAACTGCTCTGCAAAGGAGTGTGATGAAGCTAAATAAATTATTGCTTATAAAGTATTTTAAGGTAGGAGGGAAAAAAATCTGTGTATATGACTCTGAAAGGATTAGTTACTTGGTACCACAGTCTGCGGTTCTTACATACAGAAGAACTGATTCACGGAGATAGTGCAATGCAATGAGGTCACCGTAACAAACCACAAAATGGTTTACATACCTCTGGCTCAGAAGTGATATCTCCTTTTGGACGTCCAGCCTCCCCTATTACACAGGCCCATCCCCTGGGACACTATTTTCAACTTCTCCCTCACTGTCTCTCTCTTTCTCTCTTTATATTCAGGCCAGGTCTACATCTTTCTGATATATTCTATGTAGCAGATAGAAGATACGGCCTTTGCATTGACACTAAGCTTTCATAATCTTGTGTCTTGATTATTGCAACATCCTCTACCTTGGCCTCAACACCTCTTATATCATTTAAAATGATGCTATTAAGATCCTGTGTTCAGGCTCATTATGGAAATCACCAGATTTCCATAGTGGCTCCCTTTCTTGCCCATTTAAAACACAAACTACTTGTTTTCACCTTCATAGTTTATCTCCAACTAGTATGTCTCTTATATGCTATTATAATATCAGGCTCTGCCTCCACTTTTTCAATGATACTAACCATCCATCACCTCTTGTTATATTTTCAAACAGGCACCTTCGTACTTTCTCTCATGCTGTCCCATAATAGCGGGTTGAGTTTGGGTAAACATCTGCAAAGTTACTTCATTGGCCTCTTTCAAATCCTTCCTTATTAACTCTTCCTTTCTCAAGATGCATACACAGCCTTCACAGTGGCTATGATGTATCTGGTGATCTGATACTGCTGTCTGCCATGTTGACAGGCAGCAATATCAGATCTCACTGTGCAGCACTATCACAGTTTTCTTGTGCTCCCCAGTTTGGCTGGTGTGCCTTCTGCTGTCTCATCTTTTACACTGGAACTGTAAACTATGGGGGCAAGGACCACATTTTTGTTGTCTATTTGGACAATGGGCACTTGGTCTAGGCCGGGATTTCTTAAATGTGAACAGGTATGAATAATATTTTATAATAAAATAAATTCTGCATGAGAGAATCTACCAGAGGTTTCTTCCAAAAGGGAGGAGAAAAGAGGTTTCATGATCCATCTGTCTATTTGTCTACCTATGATATGTGTGTATGTGTTTGTACACACACACACACACACACACACACACACACACACACACACACACACACACACACACACACATCATAGATAGGCAGATTAATCACGAGACTTCTTTTCTCCCCCCTTTTGGAAGAAATCTCTATATAGAGCATAGAAACATAGAAAATGCTATGGGTTGCAAGGGAGCTCAGGGGGTCACATCTAGTCCAACCCCCTGCTCAAAGCAGGACCAGCCCCAACTAGATCATCCCAGCTATGGCTTTGTCTAGCCAGGTCTTAAAAACCTCCAAGGAAGGACGTCTCACCACCTCTCTGGGTAACCTGTTCTAGTGTTTACTACCCACCTAGTGAGAAAATTCTTGCTAATAATTATCCTAAACTGCCCTTGCTGCAACTTGAGCCCATTGCTCCTTATTTTATCATCTGCCCCCACTGAAAACAGTCCAGCTCCATCCTCTTTGGACCCCCCCTGCAGAGAGTTGAAGGCTGCTATCAAATCCCCTTCGGTCTTCTCTTCTGCAGACTAAATGAGCCCAGTTCCCTCAGCCTTTCCCCGTAAGTCATGTGCTCCAGCCCCTGAACCATTTTTGTTGCCTTCTGCTGTACTCTCTCCAATGTGTCCAAATCCTTTCTGTAGTGGGGACCCCACAACTGGACACAGGACTCCAGACGTGGCCTCCCCAGTGTCAAATAGAGGGGAAGAATCACTTGCCTTGATCTTCTGGCAACACTCATAACAATGCAGCCTAGTAAACTGTTAGCTTCCTTGGCAGCAAGAGCATGCTATTGGCTCATATTCAGCTTATTGTCTGCTGTCGCCCCCAGGCCCTTTTCTGCAGAGCTGTTGCCCAGCCAGTCAGCCCCCAGCCTGCACCGGTGCATGGGATTGTTCTGTGTTAAGTGCAGGACTTTGCACTTGTCCTTGCCGAACTGCATGAGATTCCTTTTGGCCAAATCCTCCAATTTGTCGAGGTCTCTCTTCATGTATATCTTTGTGTGTGTGTGTGTGTGTGTGTGTGTGTATAACATATATATATATAGGGCAGGTGTGGTGCACAGTGTGTGGTGGGGCATAATTCATAGAATATATATATATATCTATATATATATATCAATCATAGAAGCACAGCAAAGTAGGGCTTTCTCTGTGTGTGTGTGTGTGTACTAACAAAATGCCCATCTTGAATGACAGAGGCTTGTGAGGGGGACGGAGACCAGTGTCACTCCCTGTGCCCTCGTGATGCCACTCCTGGTCCCCGTTTCCCCTCCCTCCCGCCACCATTCTGGGTCCTGCCCCACCCCCGCCCTGCTGCTGCTCCAGGTCCTGCCCTGTTCCCTCACCCCTCCTGCTGCTGCTCCGGGTCCTGCCCTTCCCCCACTCCCTTCCACTGCCACTCCAGGTCCTGCCCCACTCCCCCACCTGCTGCTGCTCTGGGTCCAGCCCCACTCCACCCCCTCCCTGCCGCTCTGTGTGTGAGGGAGCATGGCGCACAGTTGCTTGGGGGCGGGGTAGCGTGCAGCACCAGGGCATGGTGCAGGGCACAGCCACGGCATGGGGATCACTCAATGGCTGCATGGCATGGGGAGCATCCTTGGGGTGTGGCACAGGGATTTTTGTGGGGGGTGGCACATGGCTGTTTGGGGTGGGGGGGTGCTCAGCCACGGTGGGGGGAGCACCCACTGGCTGCAGCCATGTGGTGTGGGGAGTGGCCCTAGGGTGTGTGGGAGTGCATGTAGCATGGCTGTGCAGGGGGGGTGTTGTGTGGCCAGGTTGTGGGGAGCTCCTGCCAGCTGTGGCTGCATGGTGTGAGGTACAGCCCTGGGGTGTGGGGGAGGGT
>NW_017729033.1:6646839-6647573 GCF_001723915.1 Gavialis gangeticus
TGGCATGTGGGGGGGGCATGGGTGCGGCCACACGGTGCTGCTCAGGGAACGGGGATTGGGGGTGTGCCCTGTCCTGTGGTTGTGTGCTACTGCTGGCAGGCGCTGCCTGCATCCCCCCTCTTGCTGCTCCTCTTGTGCACGCCATGCCCCTCTGGCGGGGCACACCCCACACGCTGGCTGCTCTCACAGCACCCTGCAGCTGCACACCTGCATGCCCCCCCACCCCCGGCCACAGCTGGCAGGCATCTGGGGGGCATGGCGCATGGGGGACTTGGCCTGTGGCTGCAGGGCTTCACGTGGGGAGCAGGTGTGGGAGGCGCACCCCACCCCACGGCTGTGTGTTGCAGGCAGAAAGTGCTGCTCACACCCCTGCCCATTCCCCCCATTCATGGTACCCTTCAGCCATGCGCCAGGCCTCCCTCCCCACAGCTGCCTGCCATGCCCCCCCATGGTCACAAGCCAGGACCCCCACATGGCCTTGCCTTGGCCCACAGCGGGGAGCACAGCGTTGCTCCAACCGCCTCTGCCTCCGCCTTTGCCTCTGCCTCTACCTCATGTCTGTCTGTCCGTAAGGCTCTGGGCAGTGCGCGCACAGTTGGCCCAGAGTGTTATGGACAGATAGACACACAGATGAAGTGCTACGGCTTTTTTCATATACAGAAGTGAAAAGTAGCACTTTTATGGAAATACTACAGCTTTATATATATATATATATATATATATATATATATATA
>NW_017729033.1:6647597-6663934 GCF_001723915.1 Gavialis gangeticus
ATATATATATATATATATATATACGTGTGTGTGTGTGTGTGTGTGTGTGTGTGTGTGTATTATAATAATTAATGGAAATATTGAATACAAGTAGCCCCAACATATACCCTTGCAGGACCTCACTTGAAACATCTGCCCATTTGTGCAATGGCCCATTGGTAATCACTGTTGTGAGGCTAGTTTTTTAACTGCTCCCCATCTTAATGGGCATTTCATCTAAACTGTATTTCCTGACTTTGTTTATGAGACTGTCATTTGAAACAGCGTTCTGAATGTCAAGATATACTGGATCTTCTGCTTTCCTCTTAACCAAGGGCAGGTAACCTTTTCCAACTGTGGGCTGGAATGACCCACCACAGGTTGGAGGCAATAGGATCTGCTGTGCTTGTCTCCCTGGCAGCAAAGGGAGAGCACCCACACCACTAAATGCCCCTTACCACTAAATGTTGCGAAAGCCCCACATCCATGGGCCGTATCCAAAGGTTGTTCCAGCCAAAGAGCCATAGTATCTTTCTGGGCATTAATGTTAGGCTGACTTGTCTATTATCCACTCCTCCCCACCAAAGCTTTTTTTCCCCTCTTTCTTAAAAATAAGTGTTGTGTTTCCCCTTCTCCAGCTGTCTAGGACAGAGGCATAGCTAACTTTCTCAGTGCCATGGGCAGATGCAGGGAGGGGTTAAACAGAAGGCAAAGCATTGCGCAGAGTGCCAGAGAAGTCCTGTTGCTGCTCTGGCTGCAGAATGGACTCTCCACACATTGGCACCCGTTCTTATTGGCACTTGGGGCTAGTGCCCCACTTGCCCACCTCAAATATTAGACTACTATTCTAGGATCTCCCTTAGCCTTTATGAGTTTTCATGAATAATCATCCATCATTCATCAGTAGTCCCTGAAATATCTGCATAGAACAGTATCTTTATGGAGCTGCTGGAAATGGTTTGGAAGAACACTGAAGTCTGAAAGCTCACATAAAATTTACTGTGTGCGACTTGTGCTTACATGTAAGTTTTATCTAACATGGAGGTAAAAAGATGATCTTACTGGCAGAAAAGGTATAAATCTTGAAGAGGCAGCTGCAGAAATGACTCAGAGCTTAGAGGGTAAGATGAAAGTGAGATGTTTATGAGCTGAAACTGAAGAGTTTAGGGAAGGTAAAAATAATAATAGCGATGATACTTTGCACTTATATAATACCTTCTTTTCTGAACTCAAAGCAATTTGTAGACATTAATTAATGAGGACATTTGGTACGCATTTACTCCAGTTGGAAAGAATTTAAACTTTTAAGAAGTGACATGACTTTCTCAAGGCCAGCATAGATGAGAAAGAAAACCAGAGGTCCAGACTTGCGATCCACTCTGCTAACTATTCCTGTCTGTAATAAGATAAAAGCTGATACAATGTGTGGATCAGATACTACACATGAAACACAGAAGAAATACCTGCAGTGGGACAAAATGTATATTCAAAGCATAAATCCATTTTGTCATTTATTTCCTGTTTCATTAAATAGAGCTAGGAAGCTGTTTAGCAAAGGCTATTTCAACAAGAATAGTCATGTCTTCTGAAATGTAGTTGGTGTGAGTTTAAAGCCAGTTAGTGGATGGTGGTGAAGTTTGACTCAGAGCAACAGCCGAGGTGTTGGGATTCAACAATGGTACTATTTGGGGACAGATTTTGTGAGTACAAAGCACATACAAGAAAAGAAGGCTATATTAAGCAGGCACCTTTAGCTCAATCCAGAAGCCAAAGGGCGCTCTTTCTATAATATCCCAAATAGGTGACTATCTAGCAGAGGTGAAGTAGCAGAGAATTAAGATATCATTTTATCAGATATGTCCCTATGAGAAATAATGAAGATGAGTGCTAGATAGCTGGCATATTTTAGAGCTTTTCAATGTTTCAGGCTATTAGACCTAAACAAAATACTCAAAGGGATAGTGGTAGCAGGTTTTTCAGTGATGTTCTTAGTTGCTACTTCTGTTTTTTGTCCTGAAATTATAAATCTGGGGGAAAAATCAAAATATATTTTCAAAAATTTCCTTCTCCTGGGGATTTGGGGTGAGATTGCTATAGCAATTTGGATCATGGTTGTTTTACATCATCCTTACCCTATGCAATCTAATGGTGTGATAAAATCCTCATAAAGAAAAATTGTTCTTAGCATAGAAATACATGTCCAGTTCAGTTCCCACTGTTTGACACACTGGACGCATCCACATGTGTGCTTTACTGCACATTAGACTAATCTAGTGTGCAGCAAAGTGTCACCATCTATACAAGTGCAGCAATTATTGCTCAGTAGATTAATTTAAAGCATCATTTGCTAGTACCAACAGATACAGGTACTAGAAAAAACCACTGATGTGCACATGTAGACTCTGATCAAGAGCAAATTCCTGGTCAGTCCAGGCACCAGAGATCACAACTGCCGCCTGGCTAAACCTGGAGCTCCAGGGGGTGGGGGGGAAGTGGTATTGGCTTCAGAGGCAGCTCCTAGCCACGTGAAGCTCAGTCTCCACCTTGCCCCACTGTGGAGCCCAGGCCTGATGCCAATGGCCACTGCCAGGCCAGGGCTGCCCCCAAAGCCCCCTGCCAACCCAGGGCTGGCACTCAAGGGAGCTAGGCTCCCCTGGCCACTTTAGCAGGACAAGGGCATGGAATAGACTGCTCCTGTCAGGCTCAATTTGCTCCCGACCTGGGCGCACATGTAAACGTGCACCTGGGAGCAGTTGAATGCACCTAAATTTACTGTGCAGTAAATTCAGAAGCATTAACTTTAACCGCACTTGTAGATGCACCCACAGGGCACATCTACATGAGAAGCTGACTGCGCTGTAGCTGAAAAAATACTGCGCAGTAGCATGTCACAGAACAGACAGTGCTAATACGCTACTGTGCAGTATTATTAGGCTACTGCTCAGTTGCTTCACCTAAAAGATGTTTGCCAGTGCTACTGCGCTGTAACTCTAGTTACTGCACACTTATTTAGTACTTGCTAATACAAATGCTAAATAAATGTGCAGTAATGACTGCTCGGTCAGAGTGTCATGTAGACAGCACCGCTGACAACTATATTACTATCATGACTGTTTAACACTTATGTGTACTCCATGGAAATAGAGTAAGCAATGTTCCCTGTTCAAAGAATCAAAGAGAGCAAATGCATTGAGCCTTTTGTGCTTCAAGCTCTTTCAAAGACCTCAAAGAACTTTGCTATCACTTTTTTTAGGTTAATGTAAAACCTATCCAGAGACTGGAAAAACATACAAAAGTGCAAGACTGTTGTGGCAGGTAAACCTTGTAATCTATGAAGAGCTTTCTTAAGCCTGGACATTTTGCAAAGGGCAAAAAAAGGCTTAAATGGATTCTCAGAAGGTACCAATATTCTGGATTCCAGGCTAAAGCTTGTTTTGCTCTCCCATATAAAGGGCCATAAGGCTTAGTTTTACACGGTCAGGGTGCATCTACATGTGCTCATTGCTGAAGAGTAGACTAAGTAACTCTACAGTAAAGCATCACAGTCTACATGTGTGCTGGTATTAGGGCGCAGTAAACTGATTAACTTTGCTGTAAGATAGTACAATATTATGGCAGAACCATTACGTGCAATCAAACACAAGTGGAAGTGGGGACTGCAGGTATAAATTATACCTGGTCATCCCAGACAGCAAGGGGCCAGACTCCTGTCTGACTCTTGCACCCCATTCAGCCACTCCGCCATGTGATGCCAGCACCTGGAGCCCAGGGCTGACCCCCCGCCCCCCATGCTCCCTGCCAGCCCAGGGCTACTCCTGGGCTGTAAGTGCTGCTGTCCTGGGTGCATGTGTAGATGCTGTGCTCAGGAACAGTTGACTCAGCTGAAATGGCTTAAGAGTTTATTGAGTCATTTTAATTTCATGTGTAGAAGCACCCTTATTACTGGTCAGTCAGTCCTTTGATTGTTACATATTGGATGCATCTACACATGCCAATTTAAGGTGCATTAGCCATTTTTAAGGTGCATTAAGGGTGTGGGTCTACATGTTTGCTCCTTTAATATGACTTAAAAATGGCAATTTTGGGCTATTTGTGCCTAACTTTGATATCTGCAAAAGCAGGAATCAAATTTAGGTGCAAATAGCTGAAAAGCCTTAATGCAAGTGTAGATAGGCTAAGATGCATTAACGCTGTGTAGGTCAACTGACTTGGGACTAACTTTAGCCTGACTAAGTTTAGTCAGTCCACACACCATGATGATGCACCTTAGCATGTGTAGACATGCACTTAAATTGCATTAATGTGCATTAGGCAAATGTAGCTTAATTTAAGGTGCATGTAAAAGTACGTGTAGACACACCCATTATGTCACGTATTTAGTAAACAGAGGCCTAACTGAAGGTACTCATGTCTGAAACAATTTCTATCACTGATGCTAGAAGTCAGATAAGGTGTAAGGCATCATCATCTTCAGATATGCTGAATTTGCCTATTCATTTCCCCCTCCAGTCATACTAATTTCCTCAGCAAACTGAAGGAAAAAAATAGAAGTAGAAGTCACATGTTTCTTTTTACTGCAAATTCCAGTGCGAAGAATAGCACTTTTTGTCATTTTGTGTCTCTAAATTCCAAATTATTTTTGGTATCATTAATTTCTTTACAGTCTTATGTCTTGTCTCTTCATTTCATGAGAATAAGAAAAAAGTAACAATGGGTTTACCACTTCTTAATTTCATTCTCTGGTGAGGTTTCAATACTTTCTGTACCTCTCCTAGCTCTGCAATACATTTTATGTTCAAGAAAGTTTGTTTCTCCTCTGGTTCTTGGATACCATGATAATGAGGAAAATATAAATATCTAGAAGGAGAGTTTGACTGAGACATTTTACCAGAAAAAAAGCATTTATACTACCCTCCAGTGGCAGGCTCCCAGATAGCAAGCACTTATAACTCAATCACATACATACTTCTATTTTGTTACCTTCATCATTGCGTGAATCCCTCCCAAGTGAGAACAACAATGCTGAAGTGAGGCTGATCAAGTCACTTATGATGGGTGTGTATATGATTATAAATGATCTATATTTCATAAGTATGTTTTGTCCCTACATTTGATATGCCACTGGATGAGGGAGTAGGTCCGCTGCTGCTGCTACATCCTTTGCTTTGAGCACTTCTGCCCCAAGGCACACTGATGTTATTTAAAAGGTTTTCTTTATCACTGGTATCTTCCTTTACTTGGTGCTCTGCTGCTACCTATTTGCAGCTAAAAGCTCAAAAGATGTAGCCAGTAGGGTGCATTTGACTGAGTGCATCTTTAGCAACTAAAGCACTTTTTTGGGTCATCATCGGCAATCCCTTGCAGTCAAAGATGATTATCTTCCATGACTGCATTATCTGTCGGTTTGAAGACGGTTGACAGGCCAATCTGAAATTGACAAGTTCTATTGCAACTCAAGCACATGTTTCCATGCGGGGTGAGTGGCTCTGGTTTTTTGACTCAGTCTGCGATGCTCCCACAATCCCACTTTTCCATCTCCTGTTGTCATTGTGAGGTTTCAAAGTACTGAGATGCTTGCAGCGGACTCTTTCTGTATTTGGGGCAGTCTTGGGTGATAGTTTCCCATGAACTGATGTCAATGCTGAATTTTTTCAAGTGGGCATTTGAGGATATCCTTGAACCACTTTCTCTACCCTCCTCCTGAGTGTACACCTTGACTGAGGTGGGAGAATAAAACTTGCTTTCAGGAGTCTGGAGTCAGACATCTGGATGACATATTTGGCCCAGTGAAGTTGATGTTGGATGATCATCACCTTGATGCTTGTGGTATTTTCTTGTGAGAGGATGCTAATATTGGTGCATCTGTCTTCCCACTGGATTTGAAGGATTTTCCACAGGCAGAATCAATGGTACCCCTCCAGCAACTTGAGGTGTCCCCTGTATGTTGTCCATGTCTCAGCTCCATACAGTAAGGTGGGGGTCATGACTGCTTGATAAACAGTGAGCTTGGTTTCGAATCTGGTGTCACTCTATGGCTGCCTCTTTACAGCTAAAAGCTCAAAAGAGCTAGCTAGTAGGTTACATTTGGGTAGTAGGGTATGACTGCATCTTTAGCACCTAAAATACTTCCTTGGTTAACCACACGCTGTCTAGCTGTGCTCCATTTCATCAAGTGAGACCTGCTTGGGCATGTGAACATGGTCCATTTGAACCCTGTGCCCAGCCCATTGTAGTTCAGTCTTCAGTATTACCGATTCAATGAACTTGCAGTAAGGATGCTGAAGGATTTCATCACTGATTACTTTGTTGTACCATCTCACTTGGAATAATGCATGAAGACACATCAGGTAAACCACTTCCTGTGCATGGATGTGCCTTCTTTATAACATCCATCTCATACACTCTTCCAGCAGTGTGGTAAGCACAACAACTTTTTTACACTTTAGTTCAGTGGTTGACTCCATAGTCACTTGATAAGCCTGTCAAAGGCTTCATGCCTTCTGGATGTAATAGACTACCTCCTCATCAGTGCTTGTACAATTGTTCAAAACATGTTTGAGATAACTGAAACCAATAATAATCAGAAGTCTAGTTTCATCAATGGATATGGAAGGGACAACATAGCTTCTTCCAGCAACGGATCAACACAATCTCAGTTTTTCTCGAATTGATAGGCAGTAAAGTGTTCTATCAACATTTCAAGATCTTTCCTGAAGTGGGTCAGTAATGCACAGTAACCCATATATAAGAATTCCTATGAAGTCTCTTTGGCAACCTTAGATTCAACTCACAGTCTGGAGAGGTTAAACCACCCTTCAGCAGCTCAGAAGTGAATCATAATGCCTACATAGATGTCAGAGTTTTCCTTGCCTAGCATCACTACATGTAACAGTAGGGGTGTGCAAAATGGGCTGTATTCAATTCAGATTTGGCCTGAATTGGGGATGGTAATTTGATTTGTTGATTTGGATCACTGTTCCCGATTCGATTTGGCTGAATCCGAATCTGAAGATTTGGTGCTGATTTGGAGAATCAGCGATTCAGCCATAGACACAGCTTTAAATGTTTCTTCTACATACCTTGAGGTACCAGGTGTGGCTCATGAATGCTGCGATGCTGGGGCAGATGGAGTGTCCAGCAGGAGTGTGCCCCCCCCCCCCCCGCATGCTTCATGGTGAACCCAGAAGTGGACCAGAAGTCGTTCTGGTCCACTTCTGGGTCTGCCCCTGAGTGTGCTGGGGGGCCCTGCATACCCTCCTGACTTGGCAAGTGGCTGTAGAGGGACCCCAGGTGTCCCCCCAGACCCAGGAGGCACCAGTTGCCAAGCTGGAGGGGTGCAGGGAGTGGGGGCGTGTGCTCCCCGGCGGACCCAGAAGTAGACTGGAAGTGCTTCTGGCCCACTTCTGGGTCTGCTGGGGAGCCCCTTGCACTCCTATGAGATGCTCCATCCACCCCACCATCACGGCATTCATGAGCCACCTGGTATCTTTAGGTATGTAGAAAAAACATTTAAAGCTGTGTCTGTCTGAATCACCAAATCTTTCTGAATCTCTCTGAATTGATTCAAAGGGTTCTGATTCGATTTGGAGAGATTAAAGGGTCCTCTGATTCAATTTGGTTTTGGAGATCCAGCCACCAAATCAGGCCAAATCTCCGCCTAATCAAATCAGGGACTGAAGCTTCACACAGCCCTATCTAATAGTACAAAGAAGCATCCTTGTTCCTAAGACTCATCAGTTTGACACTGTTTGACATGGGGAATGGTCCAGACAGGATGCTGTCAACAATTACTTTGCCTGCTTAGCATCATGGAGCTCTCTCCAGACTGACTGTAATTTTCTTGACAACCAAGTCCTTCCATAAGAGTCAAAGTCCCAGGTCAACTAACAGGGTCAAATACTTTAATCAAGTTTGCTACTCACCACGTTCTCAAGTAAGCCTTATTGTACCATGTGAGCTGCTAGTGACAAAACTAGTGAAGGAACTAATATAGGTCAACCATAGCAGAGGCATTAGCATAGCTGAGTACTTTTTCTTTTAATAAAAGATCATCATGGTATTGAAGGCTTTTCTGTACCTTACAAGATCCTGTTAATTAGAAGTGGTAGAAGAAATCATAGCCAGCTATTTTCTCATTACACAATCTGACACTGACTTGGAGATTTCTCTTTCTAGATTACACTCATAAGTAACACCGTTCTTGATTTTCCTTTTACAGAGCAGAAATTGAGATCAACCAGACATTTCATTTATAGTAACGGTTCCCAAAGGAGCTGAACCATCAGATATTACCTCTATAATAATTAATTTTATAAAATTCAGTGAATTAGCCAAGCTATGAATCTTCATTATGTCCACATTACAGTTCTTGCTCTGAAATGTCGATACGTTGTAAGAGACGGCTGATGAGATTATTCTTTATAAGTAACATAACGTGCACTGTCATTACATGTATTTGGTAAGGAGCTATTACTCTCCTGCACTGAAGACTTCTTTAAAACACTAGTATAGCAAACAACCCAGATCCATTAGTTAGAATATGGTCTTGGATTTGATGACATGTATTCAGGATATTTGTAGGGGAAGCACACCAACTAAAGGGTACTACAAGGAACCAACTACATCTACCATAATGAAATGCTGCCTCTGTTCCGACTAAGCTGCGGTGTGAATCACGGGCATCAGATGATTACAAGTACATGGCTCTTACTGTCCTTTGGAAACTGTGGCCTGATGTAACTTTTATTATCAGCAAAGAGGGACTCTTATTTACTTTAATGGAGGTTAGATGAGATTCTTGAAAGCAACTCAGCGTTGTTAGACAATCACCTGAGGTTCATTAAATTATGCTGATGGCCTAAGATTGGAGAGATCATAGTTTTGAATGATCCAAGACAGAACTGATGTTTCCTAATATAGCAAGTGCTTTTAGATGCCATGGTACCAAAAAGTTTAAAAATGCTAGGTCAACAGATGTGAGTTTCAGACATTTTTTCAGGTCTCATATTGGGATGGGCTTGAGTTGTGAATAACAAGAAGTGACACTTTTGTTACCAGCACTGGCTAAAGAGGGAATCTGCTGATACATCCCTGTTCACCCATAGCCACACTGAAGTCAAATGGGGTTCTGACACTAATTTCATTGGGAATACAATCACAAAGCCTCATTTCTGAAGTCCTGAGCTTGACTCACCGGAATGGCATGATTAGGTCCTTGCAATGATATCTGCCTGTCCTTAGACTACTAGATACCGCATTGTGGAAATGGTTTAATTTCACAGTGCAGAGATAACCTCTTCGGAGGTGCAAAGTACTATTCTCTCCTGTTGACTTCAGTAGACCTACAGGGCCCTCAACTGCTCACAAAGGGTGCCAGACAGATTGCAGGATTGCATCCAATTGCATCTGCTGAATATTCATCAGAAGTGCTTACTTTCTGGCTAAGGTTTTTGGTTGTAGCCATGTTGGTCTAAGGACATAAGCAGGCAAGGTCCTTTGGGTAGATGTGATATATTTTATTAGACCAGCTGAGCCATTGGAACAAAGTTCTTTGCAGGTTTTCAGGCACAAGCAGCCTTCTTCAGGCACAGGGAGACTCCATAGTTGTTCTGAGATTTCCAACCACTGAGTCTCCCTATGCCTGAAGAAGGCTGCTTGTGCCCGAGAGCTCGCAAAGAACTTTGTTGCAATGACTGGGTCGGATAAAAGAAACCACATCTACCCAAAGAAACTTGCCTGCTTTTTGCCCAGGTGTTCAATAAACAATGTTTTATTTCTGCACTAGAGATAGTCACAGAAAGAAAGTTAAAAAAAATAGACATAAAAATGATCTTAAGTATATGTTTATCTCTAGGTAGCTGACGTGATGTGCTTTGTTAGGAATAATGTGCAGATGTGTGTCCTTGAAAGGAGGCATGTGGGTGGCAAACCTTTGTAGGCTCTTCAAGAAAATCCTCCAAAAGCACTTCTCTGGATCTCTTGGTTTGTGAAGAAATACAATTGTGTGGCAAGTCATGAAAGGAAAGATGAAGAGAAACTTTTTTGTAGAACCTACACAATAAAATGTTCATCCTAATAGTTATTTTTAAATGGTAACAGATAAGTCTGCTTAGAGTTGTGCATATTTGGTTTAGAATATACTGCTTGTCACACGGTGGTATAATCTACATAAGAACTGCATCAGGCCACAGGTCCATCCAGCCCAGGATCTTGTCACACACTGTAGCAGAGAGGTGGTATGGAAGGGGAGGGGGAACAGGACATCTCCAATATTTTCCACCCTCTGCTCTTCCCCCACTGCAACTTTGAGCATTCAGAGGTTTGCGACATTTTTATTAAGAGGCTGCACCCTTACCTACAGGGGTATTACCTACTCATGGACCTTTCCTCTATGATTTTATCCAATCCTCTTTTGAACTGGGCTAAACCTTCAGCCCCTACGTTCCACAATCTAATGAATACATGGTATGAAAGTGAATTTTACCCACTTTGAATGCCTTCAAGACACACTTGGATGCATATCTTGCTGGGATCCTATGATCCCTGCTGACTTCCTGCCCCTGGGGTAGGGGGCTGGACTCAACGATCCTCCGGGGTCCCTTCCAGCCCCAATATCTATGAAATCTATGTCTATGAAATCTATGAAATTTTTTTGTGCATTTTAGACCTGCTACTTAACAATTTTGTTTTACATCCCCTAGTTCTAGTATTTTGAGAGAAAGGAAAAAAATAAGTCCCTATATATTTCTTGACATCATTCAATAGTCTGTGGGTGTGTCTACACGTGATGCTACATCACTGTAGCAATGCGCAATGGCGACATAGCATCCACGGGTGTCTACATGTGATCAGCAGCTACTTCACCATAGCGCCGTGTTCCCCCGGTATAGCATACTGTTATGGTGAAGTAGCTGCTAAAAATAACCATGCACCATGTGTACAGTGCAGTACGGGCTGTTAGTGTGCTGTGATTTAGTACTTCCAAAAAGAAGTACCCTGTAAGCATCTATCAGCCCCTCCAAAGTGTCTCTTTTTTAGATGAAAATTCCTAGCCTATTTAGTCTCTCCTCATATGAAACCCCCTCAGTGCCCCGGATCTGATCGTCCTTGTTGCACTTGTCTGTACCTTTTTTAATTCTTTGACATTCCTCTTGAAGTGAGGGAACTAAGACTGTATACAGAATTCAGGGTATGGACACATCACCCATTTAGAGAGTGGCATAATGATACTTTTTGGGTTGTTTTTACAATTGCCTTCTCAGTTATTCTTAACGTTTTATTTGCCTTTTGGTTGCTGCTGAATAGCGAGCTGATGTTTCTAGCGAATGGTCCACAATGATTCCACGATCTCTTTCCTGTGTGATAATAAATAGTGTAGGGCCCATCACCATGCATGTATGTTTTAGGTCATTTTTTCCCATGTGCATCATTTTGTGCTTATCAAAATTAAATTTAATCTGCTATTTTATTGCCCATTTATTCCAATTTTCAAGACCCTTTGGTAGTGTGCCACTGACCCCTTTGTTTTTTTTACCACTGTGAGTACATTTGTCAGTCAAATTGGCCATCTCACTATTCACCCCACTTTCCAGATACTTTTTGAGTATACTCAATAGCACTTGTCCCTACACAGATCTTTGAGGGATTCCACTGCTTACTTGTTTCCATTCTGAAAACTGACCATTTATATCCACACTTTATTTTCTCTCCTCAAGCCAATTTCTGATCTGCAAGTGGACATTCCCACTAATCCCATGAGAACTTAATTTCATTAAGAGCCTTTTGATGTGAAACTTTACTAAAGACTTTTTGTTCAAATATAGTTGGGCAAAGTCCAGATATAATATACTGAGTTGATTGCTTTGACTCGTACGCTTGTTGACACCTTCGAAGAACTCTTATAGGTTGGCAAGGCATGACCTCCATTTCAAAAAGCTATGCTGATACTTTAAAAAAAAAATTATTGTTTCTACTATTTTTTTCAGGGCAGAAGTTACTCACTGGCTTGTAATCTCCAAGACCCCTCTAGAAAACATTTGAAAGATTGGAGATATTTTTGGAGGTTGACCTTACAAATTAATCTACCCAGGCCAGATTCGGTTCCACCTGTTAGGTATGTGAGTGAGCTCAGGGGTTGAAATCCTTCCTCCTCTCACCCCTCCAATATGAAGAAGGGGAAAATGTGGATGGGCTCTTAGAGAAGAATGATTTAGGTTGAAAGGACCCATGTACGCAGGAATATAATAGAGTGAGGAAGCAGAGAAGATGTAGAAGGGGTTCCAGCAGTGAGAGGAGCTCTTGCTAGAGAAGACCTGGCTTGGAGTGCAGGGGGAGACAGGGGCAGGAGACTGAATAGGCCTTGGGGAGGGCCAGCACTGGGAGGAGCCCAACCGGGACTGAGTGAACCTGGAGGAACGCGAGGGCTGGAAGAAGTCCATCAGAAATGCAACAAGTAGACCAAAGGCCCAGAAAACCAAGGCTCAGGAGGCCGGACAATGAACTGTAGGTATGAGGTGGCTCTACAAGGGAGTGGGGAAGCCACATCTACAAAGTATGGCAGATACACCTCTTGAAGAGAAAAGGTCTCGCCCAGTCACCTGCACACTGAGGGAACAATGTGTAGTAAGTGAGGTCAGCAGGGGTGTTGGAAGGAGATTGAAAGGGTCCCCAAAGATCTCACCTGAACTTGAGGAGGCACTGGTCCCCACTTACAGGCACCTAAGTGTGATTTGATTTCATTCTGTTTGAGTCCTGAAAAAGCTATTAATGCATCTGCTTCTGCAGCACACTGTTCTCTTATCTTTACAACTGAGTCACAAAAAGGCAGCACAGAGGAGGAAGACCCACCCACCTTTTTGGATTAAGAGTGTTTCATGGGCTAAGAATTGCCCTAAGGTGCCTAAATCCATTTGTGCACCTACTTGATGGAGTAGAATCTGGTCCCAAGGTTTCTAGGATTATGGACGGTAACCCAAAACTATTTTGAACAATTGTAAATCTGGCAAATGGTGAATACAGATACTTGTTCAGTGTACAGACCTTTCGGCAATAAAGACTCCTATTCTCTTTAAGTCAATGGGAGTTTTACCTCGGTAAGAATTACCCTGCGTAGTTTATCACTTGTCTCACTAGCCATGTCTACATGAGCGGTGGATTGTGCAGTTGTTACTGTGCGGTCATTTAGTACTTGCATAACCAAGTACTAAATGACTGCGCAGTAACCGGCATTACTGCACAGTAGTGTCCCTTCATGGTTTTTTCTCATGCTACTGCACAGTAGCAATAAGCCAGTGCATAGTAGTTTGTTACTACTGTGCAGTAGAGTTGCATCATAGTTTGTGCCTCAAACACTACTGCGCAGTACCATCTCATGTAGATGCGGCCTCTGTGTAGGTACTTAGGTCATGCTCAGCACCATATTTACAGTGCATTCCTATAAGCAATGAGGCCGATCCTTGTTTGGTTAATACGTCAAGTGAAAGAACTCTATTGTTCATGAGACATTTTTCAGAGACTGTTTTTTCTCCATGTGGCTTACTAGGAGTTGGATGAGTTTAGGTCTTGTGTACTCAGAAGTAAAGATTGTAGGATATAATCCTTCTGCATTCAAATTCCATGGGTATTTACCCAGATGGATTTCCATTTGTGCTTATTATACTATTATTGTTCCTAAATTGAAGGTGAAAACCTGCTTCCACCAACTCATTGGAAGTTTTGCCATTGGCTTCCATGTGTGGGACTGGAATTTCTTTCTCTCTCTTGACATCTGGGATAGAAAGAGGAGGGATCTATATACATAGTGGGTGCACTCAGCTTCGGGGCTGGAAATAATGCCTTCAGTGTCTGATCCAGGAGTATTACTGGCCGTATTCCATAATTTTTTTTTGCGCTTAACATTTATGGAGTGTTACTATAAGCTGTTAAACAGCTGTCATATTTCACCCAAGAGGTAGCTGCACTTCAGTAGTGAGTGAAGTAGTTCCATGGTATGTGTATATAATATAAGGGCTTTGGGGATTATTCTGGATGAAAGCTGCTATATAAATGAAATGTGTTGTTATTATTTTGGTTACATTGTGTGGATCTGAGAGCAGTTACGCATTTCTGCAAACTGTGGTAGTTACCCTTGCAAGCTTATTGTTAGGATAAATGTTTATTTCATGACTTAACACTGCTAACTTTTATTTCACTTACTTTAAAAGCCCGAGGATACTGTCGTTTCTTCTTTTTTAGAAAGTATAATGCAATAGCAAAGAATGCCAGTACGTGATGCCATGTGTTATTTCTACCAGGATAGCATCTGGGGGCAGGGGGAAACTGTCTAGAGCAAAGGGTATACAGATTCACGGATAATATTTCTAGAAGCATTAGTAGCTTGTAAATAGTCTATATAAAACCTGTATGTACTGCTGGAGACACAGGTCACTTACCCCTTGATAGTTTATATGACTGTAGTGATATAAAGTATGAAATACCTGGTATTGGTAGTTACACTACACATTGAACTCACAGGACTGGAAGGGACCTTCTGGCTCATCAGCTCCACACCCCTGCTATCACAGATAAGAATGTCATGTAATCTTTTCAAAATATCATTAAAAAAAAAAAAAAAAAAGAAAACTGCTTTCATGATGGATTTTGATCTCCATTTGTCCTGGTCAAAGGCTCCCGCACACTGCTGCTGTGATAGTTAGAAACCTTCAAACCTTTAGTCTAAATTTACTTAGAGCCATCTCGTACCCACTTATTCTTTTGTCAACATTGTCCCTTAGCTTAAATGGTCCTATTCTATATCAGAAGAAAAACCAGAAGGATTCTGCCTCCCGTAAGGGTCAGTCAGGAAAGTGAAAATAGATCTTCCTTCTTTTTTTTTTTTTAAAGTAACCTTAGTAAATTGAGTAGGAAATAACTTGTAATTTAACGGAACCTATTTGTAAGTCTGATTTGCTATTTCGGGTCTAAGAAGTGGTTTCTTCAAAGGATTGATGGGGACCCGCTGAGTCATTCAGTTTAGCCCCTGCTGTTGCAGGCAATTGCATCAAAAATCCTACTCATAAACCTGCCAAAAACATGTGAATTAATTTCTACAGAGGGATGCTAGAGTGATAGCCTTGGATGTCAAAGTTACCACTTAGCTCCATCCTCTAGTGGCCCATATTCTCATTTGCGTCCCATATGTTGCCCTCAGTACCCCTAGATCGGTCCCATCCAGGCCATAGAGTTCAGCCATTGCCTTATACACAGATCCACACCCCTATATTTGACTCCCTTAGTGAGTGGGATTCATAGGACTTTCTCGCATGTCCTAGGGTTGCCATTTATGGCCGCTGCCCCCCACAGTCCTCAATATCAAGCAAGCAAACAAGAAATGTCAGCAGTTCAAGCCCTTCCTGGCAGGAATCTGCCCCACAGGACACCCCCGGTGGCATAAAGCTCTGGCTAGTTACTAGGACACAAGCCACAATTAATAGGCTTCTGGCCTGAGCATAGGCCTCAGTGCAAACTCTAGGTTTGCAGGGCTTTGAGGTTGCTACTTGCTCTAGCCATTGCTGCTGCTTCCTTCTTCTTCTCCTCCTCATGTCTCTACACCACATTTGACCATTTTGTTACACTTGCTTGTGATCGTTTATTGTACTTTGCAAGATCTTTCATTGTACTTGTGCCTTCAAGCAATGAGCATTGCAACAGGTGTTGCATAGTCTGAGGCTCTGTGCTGCAGTCACAGGTGGTTGAACCAGTGGTATAGCCCCACTTCTTCATTCGCTCCTTGGAGCGTCCAACTCTGGAGCATAGGTGGTTGAGGCATCGCCACCTTTGCCATGGTTCATCAGCCCCTGGTGGTAAAGATTCAGCCCCTGCAATATCCATTTTTCCACTGTCAGGTCTTTTTTTCAGCCTCTTGCTCTGCATCTGTAGTCATGTCTCCTTGGGTGCCACATTGAGCGGTTGGGTGCTGGTGAGGAAGCTCCTGCTTGACTTCAGTCATTTGCATGCTACGGGATGGTCATACAGTGGGTGTCTCACATCTTCAGTTTGTCTCGATCGTTCTGTCCTTCTGGCCACTGCCCTTTTGATGTCAGGTGGAGCCATTGGCAACACGTAGGGGGTGCACGTGGGTGCATGTTCACCCCCTGAGATTGGCCGTGCACCCCCTGGAAATGGAAACCAGAAGTGCCAGTGGAAGTGCACTTCTGGTTTCACCACTGGTGATTTCAGGTTTGGTGATCGGCCACAGGGGGACCCCTCTCCCTGTTGGCGATCGGCCACTGGGGGACTCCTCCCCAGTCAGCAATTGGCCGCCAGGGGACCCTTCCCTGGTTGGTGATCAGCCGCCAAGCCTCCCCCCCACTCAGTCAGTG
>NW_017729033.1:6664073-6671751 GCF_001723915.1 Gavialis gangeticus
CCCCCCCCCCCGACTCAGGAGGTGCCAGTTGCCCTTGGGTGGAGTGATGCCCATTGATAGGGAGCATCAGGTCCCTTTCTGCTATTGCAAGTTTTCCTTTAGAAGAGAGGCATCCTGGGGCTACTCTCTCTTCTTGCTGATGCTTTTTAGAGGCCTGTGACAAACCTAAGCAGCTGTCACATCTCTGCCACAATGCCTTCTCAGAATGTGTATGGGGATGCCATACATATGGCACAGATCTAAGAAGATGTGTGAAAGACCCTTCCCAGGGATTGGGTCCTTTCCTTTTAGAACAAGCAGCGGAGGAAGCCCAAGCACATCCCATGCTCCAACCTGGAGAACTCAATATGTGTTGATGCAAAAACACTTATTGTCCTTTGAGTGGGGGGAAATAGCAGCTGCTGACATATTACGTTCAGTGGGATGCCCTTCATGTGCTTTTTCTTTTAGCGGTGAGATGTAAAATGAAGGACTTCATCTCTAGCCAGGATGACTCATCAACGTCCAGAAGTCTCCGAACCCCACTTCAGCTGCGACAGAATTTTAATAAGCAGCTCCTTTGAATTCCTTTTGGCACTTATTCATGTATTTTAGCTATATTAAGCATAAATAGAAAGGCCTAGCTATTGTCTCAGGGTTTTTTACCACTTATTTTCTTGGACACAAATATAAATTATTTGATCTTGCTATCAATCCTCAGACAAAAGCCAAACGAAAATCCCACGCCACCTTCTATTGAGCTGCAGTTCTGAAGAAAGCTAAATATCAGTAAGTTGATGGTAAAAGCAGTATAGGATTATTGTAATTATCCTAAAATCAAGACGCATTATTCCAGGAAATTGAAATTCAGAGATAGGCCTACACATAAAAGAAATGCAACAATATTAAGGTATGAAATGCACAATTAAGATGACAAAACAACTTTCAGTTAACTCTGCCCTGTAGTGACATCACACAATAACCATATGGTTTTGATTATGACATTTTAGTGTTCATGGCTCCAGATTAGATTAAACTGATTTTTAAAGATATATTAATTTCAGATTCTCGTGGCATTATTTTTTTCAGTACAAGTTTCTCATACTGGGAAACCTGCTAGCCATAAGCAGTGGAAGGAGTTTTCTCATTACAATTTCATGGCTACAAATCCTTCTAAAAGGCTGATTAAGTCAGTCCAATATTTTTAGAGTTTGGAATAATCAAAATAATTTCATGTGTTTGGCAACATTTTCTACTTGCCATTTATGCTTACACAGTGAGTTTCTCTATGTGGAAAAAAATCACTGTCAGAATTTTAAGAAAGGGCTTCTGTGAATCCCGTACATTTTAACTTAGGTAAAGAACAAGTACAAGTGCCTTTATATTTTTTTCTTATTTTGTTACTACTTCAGTTTCATACATGTGATATTAATTATTGAGTCTCATTTTCTAGCTTTAACATGAACTTAATGGTTTAATAACCCTCATGGGCCAGGGTTTTAGAAAAGCAGTGTTACCGGTTTAGCAATTTTGTTATGTAATGATTTTGGAGGGTTCTTCGAGACTCTTTTGGAGGCTTTATCAACACAGTGTTTATAGTCAGGATCCTGTACTTGTCTACTTGTTAACTTAACAGGGACACATTTTGATGGTTTTAGGTCCACCCAGCAACATCTTGTGACTTTTTGAGGTTTGTCTGGTGAATTTCTACTTTCAGGATTTGCTAATCTTGCCGTAGGAGGTCTGATACAAGAGAACTCCATGAATCCATATTGCTCTTTGTCAGAAAGCTCAATTTACTTTAAGCTTAATCCATCTCAGCTATGGCCTCTTTCAACAGATGAAGGTCTCATAACTTCTAAGAACTTGACTTAGAGTAATTGGATTTATGACTTTCCAAAACAATCTCTGTATAACACATGAAAGAAGGAAGGGGGGGGGGTTGAACCACAAAGGTATGAAAGGGAAGGCAGAATCAATCCAGATTCACCCATGTGGAAGTTGTTATAGACCCAAAGTATTAAAGATTGAATCAAGCAGCAGAGGGTACAGAATACAGCACTTTTGTATGACCTAACCCGATGTATTAGAGCAGTGGTGCTCAACCATCTGGCCCTGTTGGTGAAACCAGTGGCTCAGGGCCAGTCCGCAGGCTGGATCCCACAGGTGATGTTGGTCTCTGGGCTGTATTCAATGTGAAGTCATCATGACATAGGGTCAGTCGGAGGGTGTGATTGGGTGCAGTGGCCCAGCCTCATGCGCTGGATCTAGCCATAGCTCAACCCTATGTGCTTGTATAATCCAGAAGCCACAGCAATTAATATTGACACCACACCCCTGCTGTCAAATTTCTGGACCCATGGGGAGCCCTGAAGGTCACATGACATGACCCCACAGATTGGATTCAGTTTGTGAGCTGGAGGTTGAGCATCACTCTATTATAAGGGAAGCTATTAGTGGCTTGAAATCCCTTGAAGGAGTCAAAATGAAGACTCATCTAAGACACGGTTTACAGTCCACATCCATTTACCAGCCAATTCTGGTCATGTCCTGATTAGTCATATATGTGAGGAAGCTCTGAAAAATTAATATTACGTAACAGGTAGTCTTGCTGGGAAGCCTTCTTTCACCCCTCCATTTAATTCAGCCATCTTTCTTCATCTTAAACTTATAACTTGGCTACTGCTGATTTTCTACAATCCTGAATAGACATAGCGGTGACATGAAAAGCACTGCAGGGTTTTTTTAATATCACAGAGGACAGCAGATATTTGTGCTGGAGGTCTCTGATGGAAACTGCTGAAATCTTGTTTAAACCTCACTTTCAGGGTAAAAGCTTCATTTCTTTTCCCCTAACTAACAGCCCCACCAACTGCCTGTAGCTTAGAAATTGGTCCCCCGCTCAAAATTTAGAAGTGATAAAATGAGTTTTCTGAAGTTTCCACTGTCAACCCCACTAAGTTGGCCATTGAAAGCTGTTTATATCTTTAAAATCAGTCAAGTGCTAGACTGCCCAATGTTGAAAGGAGACAGAGTGGTGCAGGTAGAAAATATCAGAAACAGAGAAATAGTGACAAACTGCATTGGTAAGACAGAACCTTAGATACATTAGGAGAATAAAACAGGGGGTTAGGAAAAAATCTCTAGAATGTCATTCCTTGTCTATTCCAGAGATTTCTTGTAATGTCTTGTGAAGGACTTGGTGCTAGACATGGTAAGGTTTAGGATCCGGAACTGGCTTCATCTGGTAGGGCAAGGTCTGTGTTTGCATGAGTTGGTGCACAAAAATGTCTTTTCTGCTGGGATGAAGTGACCCTGCTGATCTATTATGAGAATTCTTGGTGTGTCTACATGAGACACTTACTGCTCAGTAGTATAACAACACTGTGCGGCAATGTGCCAGTAAAAAAACATGCTAATACGTTAATGCGCAGTGCTATTAGGCTGCTACGCATTAAGCATCACAAACAAACTATGCACCAGCACTACTGTGCAGTACATAGGCGACTGGTAGGGGGTACACATGCCCCCCCGATGGGGCGGGTGCCCCTGATGGCCAACATTGATGCTGTCAGTAAGGCTGGTGCCCCCCCCCACCTCCGAGTGGGCCACTGCCAGCGGTGGCTTCTCCAGATTCAGGAGGCACCAGTCACTCATGGGGTGCAGTAACTATACTTACTGTGCATTTAGTTAGCACTTCATCAAGCAAGTACTAAACTAAAGGCACAGTAACTACTGCACATTAATGAACGTGTAGACGCGCCCTCTGTCCATTTGTTCCCTGTTTACGTGATGGTTGGGGGCCACTCATGTCTGTTTTTACTGTGTGGAGTCCTGTGTTTCTCTTTGTAGGCAAAGTGTGCCGATGGAAAGGGCACCTGAATCAGGCATTTGTGTCCACAGGCCTTCCCTTCCAAAATTGTGAAGTTTTGTAAGCACACACACGTTGCGAGTTGAAAGTGTCATGAAGATTACTGAGGGGTCAGCAATCACTGACAGTGCAGACAGAACAGCAGCTCCCCTTTATAACTCATGACACTTTGCAGGGTCCAGGGGTTGGGGGATCCAGTTGCTGTTTTGAGCGGCTGTGAGTCTAAAGCCACTCTCCCCTAGCAATGCCCCTCCACTCTGCCAGCCCCAGTGTCCAGGATCATCCAGATGCAGCAGCTACAGTGTAACAGCTGATGCAGGCTCCCAAATGACAGACCCTCCCTGTTTTCAGAAAGGGAGTAGGGGGAGGGAGTGGAGGGAGCTCATTCTGGGGGTTGCCCAGCTAGCACTGGGGGGTGGGGTGGGTGGATTGGAGCCCTTCCACCTTGAGGAAGTCTCCAATCCATCCACCCCCACTTCCAGCACTGGCTAAAAAAGCCCTAGACCAACAGGAGTCATTACTTTATGGTTAGGGCTGCCAGGCTCTGGAATGGACTCCCAAGGGAGGTGGTGCTCTCCCCTACCTTGGGGGTCTTCAAGAGGAGGCTGGATGGATATTTGGCTGGGGTGTTATGACCCCAGCACTCATTCCTGGCCAGGGCGGGGAGTCGGACCCATTTAGGTCCCTTCCAACCCTAAGCACTATGAAACTATGAACTCCTGCCATTCCCTCCCCCTCTACCATTCTGATGACAGCACCAGGAGCAGGGCTGAGTGATGTCAGCCCAGCCCTGCTCTTGATGTACACAGACACAAGTTACTGAAGCAGCTCCATTTTGGAGCATCTTCATTTGAACCCTCATGCAGTAAGGGTTCAGGTTGTCACAGGATCGGGCCCTTTTAAAGCACTCTGCAGCTGTGCACTTGTGTTTGGTCACGGTTGTAGAGCACTTTTGGGGGTCAGATCAGGTGGAAATTGCCACTTCTGTCTGCACCTTGAGTTGTGCAGCAATATGCAGTAAAGTGGTCCTCCATTCCAGTATAGAGGTAGCACGTGTGTGGAACAGGAGAAACTTCAGATGAGTTATTCCGTGGGGGCCTTATAGATTGGCAAGTTCTCAAACGGAGCACAAGCTCCCAGTTGTTTGTTGAGGAGGAAGCCTGATACTCAGTAAAGCCAACAGAGCTGCCATTATTAGGTCAGGGTATAAAAGAGCTGGGGTTCAACCTAAAGAGAACTAGTGGCGGTAGACTGGCAGTGATCCCTGGTGATGGCATGGCCTGGCGGTGGCAGTGAAATGGTGATCCCCAGCAGTGATCCCTAGCTGCCATCCTTAGCAGCAGTGTGGTGATATCTTTGGTGCAGGCCTCCCTGCCCCGCACTTGCCACTCTGGCTGGCATAGGTGGTGGAGTGTCTGGAGCAGAGCAGCAGTCCCCGGCAATGAAGAAAAGCAGGGTCCTCCAGGGTGGGCCTCCTTACCCAGCACCTGTCACTTTTGGCTGGTGTAGGTGCAGGTGGCAGAGCCATAGGTGACAGCAGCCATTGACAACCCCTGGACAGCAGCTGTGGGTGAATCTCCGTTCCCAATGAACTGGGCTAGGTGGTAGGTACCCTGGGTGGGTTTGCCACAGACTGAGAGGGATGTGTGAAATGTCTGGGGTTTCAGTTACGGTTTAACTGTTAAGGTTTTTCTAAGGTTGTGTTTGTTCCCTTTTCTGCTGTAATGAACCCTGGTTTGTTTGAATGTTGCTTGCAAGTGGGGCTGTCTGTTCACTTTAAAAGACCCAGTTCTAATTTATTTTCCCACGTTTCTGCATAGGGGTTTGAGCCAGACTTAGAAAGCTGATGTTTAACTCCTAAATCTGATCTTGGCCCTTGTTACTGCTGTCCTGCCCCTGGCGGAGGGGTTATGTAAGGACTGAGACGACAGAATCCAGCAAGCTGCCAGCTGCTCTGTTTCCACAAACACAAAAAACCTTCTTATGGCGATATGTCACAAAAGGGAAGGTGGAAATGGATGCTTACATTGGCAGCTTAATTTTTTTCCTGGGAATATTACTCGAAGCCTTGCCTAGGACAAAAATGAACGCACTTGGTTTTGACTCTTCCATAGATTCACAGTCAAAGGAGGAAATGCTGTGAATGACTTATGGCAGACTGCTAAGGTGATAACAGTACCAAAACTTGCGGTACTCTTATAGGGCCCAAACCAAAGACTCACTGAATCAAGAGAAGTGACTTACAAAATGAGTAGAGAGAGGGACTAATGTATGTTAATCTGAAGTTAGGCAAAAAGCAGGGAAGTGAAACACACTACTGTATGTATGATTTTGGATTATACATCACTGACATAAAACAAAGTAGAAGAGCAAAAAAGCGCCATATCTCTGCTAAGAGATGGCTAAAAGGGGGCCCTAATGGTCTGTACCAGGAATGTCAAACTCATTTGGCCACAGGTTGGATGAGTGGTGCAGGGTTGGCCAACTCATTCAAAGGGGCATGAGCTTTTGTAGATGACAGGCTACTTCTTCAGTACCCGTGCTCTCTGCAAGCCCATTCATAGCATCTGATGAAGCAGGTTATAACTTATGACAGCTCATGCCCCTGAATAGGTTAGTCTACAAGGTGCCTTTGGTTTAACTTACAAACTGTATGAAGTCTGATTTTTTTTTAATATTTTGGGGTTAGCTGTAATTGTGCATTTTGTCATTTATCTGTAGATGATCCCAGGTGGCACAAATCACAGCAAAACAATACAGTGTTTTCTCTAGGGATCTAACTCTTTTCTAGCTCATACTTGCATCCTCCTGTTTCTCTGTGTGTTAAGATAATTGGCAGAATTTTAATACAGGGTTTGAGTGGGTCATCTTAAGTGTTAAGACTGAATGTGTATAAGCTGCATAAATGCTTGACAAAATACCTGGGCATATTCTGATTTGGTTCTACCAGAGTTTCTTGCATGTAAACCAGCTGTTGAGTCTCATAAAATTATAGGATGAGAAGGGATCTCCTAGGTCAGTGAGGGCCAACCTTCTTGGCAGGCATGCCACAGATTAGCTCCTCTCCCTCCTTGAATGCCACTCTGACCCCCTTGCCCTGTCTAGTTGTGCTACTTTGCTTTCTACTCCTTACCCTGTGCCCCTCCCTGATCTGATGCTCTGCTTTTTTGCTACCTGCTCTGGTTTCTGCTCCCTGCCCTATCTGCTGCTGTGCTGGCTCTCCCCTCCCCAATCTGTTGCATGCCACACACAGAAGTGTCCTGTGCCCTTTGTGGCATCTGTGCCGCAGGATGGCTACCCCTGTCCTGAGCTACCTTGGGAACCATGTCACATAATTCTAACATAATAAAAGGTTTAGTCTGTCTGTCGGTGTGTCTGCCCATCTGTAATGCTTTTGGGCATCTGTGCATGCACCACTGAGAGGGCGGGTGGCGACCGGCTGCATGGCCTGGGCTGTGCGGGCCCAAGTTGGAGCCACTGCTGGGGAACTTTGTGGCAGCTGTGAACATGCCCCAGCTGCCTGAGCAGCAAGGCTTCCCCATGCCTCCCTGCCTAAGGGGTGGGAACCATGGTGGAAGTGCCCCCCCTGCCATCTGGCCCTGATGCCCTCCAGAACAGCCGGCAGGGAGGGAGAGAGGTGGACGCAGGCCAGGTGGATGCAGAGCAGTTGGGGGGGGATAGAGTGGGCTGGACCCAGAGCAGCCAGGGAGGGGGGTAGAGTGGGGCTGGATTCGGATCGGTGTGGGGAGGGGTAGATCAGGGCCAGACTCAGAGCAGTGGGGTGGGGGGGTAGAGTGGGACCAGATCCGGAGCAGTGGGGGGTGGGGA
>NW_017729033.1:6671946-6688889 GCF_001723915.1 Gavialis gangeticus
GGGGGGCACGGGGCCAGATATGGGGCTCCATCCCCACCCGCCCCCCCATCATTCTTGACAGGCAATTTGGTAGTTGTGATATAACTCTTCATAAACCGATCATGCTCCATCATAAAACAATTAGGCTATTTTTGCCCTCACTGCATTCATCAGAAGTCTGTTCTAAAACCTTACATTTACTGCCATAGTTAGAAACAGTTTAATTTCCAGCCTGTATTTATTCACATCCAGGTTATACCCATTTGTTTTGGGTGTTTCACGGCGACATTATCTTTTTTTTCTCCCTGGTATTTGTCTCTCATTTCAGGACAATGGCAAATGCATCATTGAAACTTACTTAGACTTAAGCTCATAACTGAATTTGTCCCTCTCTTTCATGTAAACCAGCTCTATTTTCATACTAGTGATGGCAGATCAGCAGGAGGTTTGAAATAAGATGTTTTTTGCATTTGTTTGTGTAGGCATCAGAAAAGTAAATCCAGTTTTAATCTCCCTTCATGCACTGCTTTTTTTTTTCAACAGACAAAGGCTTGGTATCTTTTGAGATGCTTCAATAAGTAGATTGGAAAATCTCTTTAGAATATTAGAAAAGAGCTAAAAGCAGGGAACATCGTAGGGAACAAAGCCTAGACTCTTGTGTAGCAGAGCAGACAGACACAAACTAGAATGATCCTTGTTGAATTAGCTATGAATCTGGTGCATTAAAGACATCCTTAAGCAGATAAAACTGCTTTGTATGTGGTAGAGCCTCATTTGTATCATGTTGACAGGAACTGGGGTGGGGGAGGCTGAGGAAGTTCAGCTGGTATGTGGGCCAAGTCCGCAGGCTGGGTTCCTAGGGATCTCCACTGACCTGCCGGTGAGCTCTGAACGTTTGCTATGCATGTAGTGAACAGCCAAAGCGGGGATGTTACCATACCACCACACTCCCTCTGGATTTGCTCCTGGTTACTGGAGGACTACAATCCACTGAGAGGGGGTCTGGCTTATAAACAGTTGATAATCCATATCCACCCCCCACCTAAATAGACTCTAGCCTTTTCTGATTAGTCCATAGAGCTAGAAAAAGCTCCAAAATAGTGATGTTAGTTATGTTGTTATGTATGTGATGTGATCTCCTGAATGCTGGGTAATCCAAACACTGAGTACAGTGTTAAAATTAAGGAGAGATGGTCACTGTGGAAAGCGGATGAAGCTTTACTGATGAAAAACCAGCAGAACCCTTGTTTAAAATCTGCCTTTTATAATAAGAAACGTATATATTTGTCTCTACTAAATGCTCATCCATTTTCTCTATCTTAGAAGTTGGTTTAAAAAGAAAGAGAGGTGCTTTCTTCAGACTAAGCACCCCTAGCAGGCAACCTCAAGCCCTACTGAAATGCAGTCTGTTTTTCAGGTTATTATCTCTGGAGAACCTAGACAATCTGCTAGAACTTGCACCTTTGCCAAAAAAGAAAAAAAAAGGAAAAAGAAAAAAAAAAACCCAAACAAAAACCCATTCACAGCCAGCTTAGATTATCCAGGCAATGGATAATAATAATGAACTTAACTAGTATTCTGAAATCCTTAAAATTAGTATGAAAAGGAAACACAGGAGTGAGGAAGAATCCCTATGAAAGGATTATTGTATGTTGTCCCACCTGTCAGAGTTGGGGTTTGCATCTCGCTGAAACTGTTTGGTACTGCCCCATATCTGAGACAGGAGACAGAGCTGCATGAAGCAGTGTTGAAATTCCCGTGTTCCCATCATCAGGTGGGACCCAAGTGTAGGCAGGTTGTTTCCCTTCTGCCTTTTGCAGGAGGGGTAGTCATGTTACTAATCCTCCAGGTAGCTTTCCCCTCCACAACAGAAGCTGCAGGAGAACAAACCAAAACCCCACGTCCTCCCCAGACAAAGTTCTTTGGGTAAATCCAATATCTTTTATTAGATGAACTAAAACAGTTGGAAAAATTCTTCTTTGCAAGCTTTTGGGTACAAACACTCTTTGTCAGGCTGAGGAAGCATCTGCAGTTGGTCTGTGCTCTTCCTGGATGGAATAGAAAAGAAGCCAGAGGCCAGTATGCACAGGAGAAAACCAGTCAGTGAAAATGAAAATGCAAATTGAGGCCGTCGATGGGTGGGAGGGAGAGGAATGGTGACCTAGTGATAAGAATATAGCTGGTAAATAGCAGAGCGGTTACCTGGGGCGCCAGATGTCAGGCAGGTTATAATGTCCCATGATTCCAACATCTATATTTAGTCCATGATTTTTTTGTATCCAGTAGATTGTTGAAGTGGAGTTCGTAGGCTTGTCCGTGAAAGGTGTTTTGTGAAAGGTATCTTCTCCACACATGAGAGGAGTCACTTTTTACCCCAGTTTCTCCTCAAAAC
Source organism: Gavialis gangeticus (assembly GCF_001723915.1). Classification (NCBI taxonomy): domain Eukaryota; kingdom Metazoa; phylum Chordata; order Crocodylia; family Gavialidae; genus Gavialis; species Gavialis gangeticus. The sequence continues at coordinate 6,674,318 of NW_017729033.1, forward strand.
TTGCTTCCGTTTCTCCCTGCTTTTTCTTCTGGGGGCTTTTGAAAGATCGCAGTGCGACACTCCCTCGTTAGCAGGATGCCCCACAGCAGAATGTCTTTAACAAGGATGACTGCCCCCTTTTAAGGTATATTTTCTACTGGGGATAGAGCTCAAGGAGGATACAGTTGACCTACAACTTTTTAGAATAATAATAATAATAATAAAAAGAACAAAGGGCGCCAATTCCAGCAAACAGCAAATAGCCACAGCACCTCACTGTAATTTCGTATCCAGTGACTTGCGTCCTTGTGGAAAAAAATCAATTAACTCACCTGAGCTGTTCTGTAAAGCAATGGAAAAATGCTGGATACTGTTTAAAAACCATGTTGCCACTTCACTTATAACCCAAGAAGGACTGGGACTTGGACTCAGTCCTTTGAGTCATTCTCTTGCTCTCATCTACAAATGTTGGTGACTAAAGAGGACTGAACAGCCTGAATGAACATTTGGTAGATAACAGAGGACATACAAGTGCAAGAACCTGTCTGTGTACTGCATACAACTGAAAAAATATGAAGTTCTTAATAGATTTTATAAATGGCACAGGACAGTGCCATCCTTTGTTGCTTGTTCATTCACCTTTTTGCCTTGTTTTTGGCTCAGTGATCTATACCACCTGGCATATTTGGAAAAGGGGTCATTAAAATCTTCAAAACACTTAAAATAGCAACAAATCTATGAGTGCTATTTAATAGTGCAAAGGATGCCTGGGACTCTGGGTGAAGCACATCTCCTTGCTGTAAAGTTTCTCACTGCTAGGCTGCTGTCCTTACATTAGCAGTGGAAAGATTTTTTCAGTCTGCAGATTTCTACCTGTTGACTTTTCTAAGGCTGTTGAGTCAGATAAGGACTTATTTAAAGTTTGGAAAATTAAAATGCAACATTACCTATCCAGGATTTCTTTATCAGAGTTCTTTTTCTGCCCCACCATTCTTTTCCAGTTTCTCTTTATACAGTATGATCATTGGCAGAATTTTAATAGAGAGCTCCTGTGGATTTTCTCACAGCTTGTTTGTCACATAAATACAGACTAAATAAGAGAGCAATGCATTGCTTATGCATCCTGCTTATGTAAGCAGGCACTGATTCTCATTTGCTAAAATAGCCGGTGCGTTTAGTAGAACTAGATTCAGGGTCACCTCTGAGCTAATGGCACCTGGTCGTTCCACTGAAGTGGTAGCACTTCTCGTTTTTAGACCTTGAAGTCAGTCATATGTTCAGTTCCCCCGGAGAGACTTACCAAGGTGGCTTTAGAAACATTATGAATTTCAAATAAGAAAGAAAATTTAAAGGGCAGCAGCCTAATTTGAAGTCAATTTAAAAAAAAAAATCCTAGTGGCTTCATTTGCTCGTGGATCAAGACCAGAACTAGGACCAAATGAATTCCACATTTTCTGTAGGGCATACATAAACAAAGAAAAACAAAATTAAGTACCACAAGTTGGGTAAAATTTTGGGGCTTGAATCTGAAATTGTGGTTCTGAAAAGCACTCGGCTCCTTAGCTTTGGAGGTTTCAATCTGAATGCCACCCCTATTTTTGATTTTTGAGTGTGTGCTAAAGGATGATAGTCTTGACAGTCCTGAGCAGCTCAAAACTTTGTACCCTCCATATATCTTCCCCTCAAAGCTTCATCTAGTGGGTATTCTCAGAGCACACTTAAGGCACAGGTATCTGACTCCTCACACAATGCAGGGGTAGGTGCCACTTTCTTTTCAAACACAACCGCTGGAGGAGGAGGTGCCCTTTTATACAATAGCGTAGTGGTTGGATTATCTGGGAGACCCAAGTTCAAATCTTCCTTATATGAGACAATTTAGACTCACACCTCTCATCTCCCTGGACAATGCCAAAACTACTGGGGAAGATGCTGTTTCCTCTGAAGCCATGGGCATGAGCGCCGCATGCCTGCCGGAGGCTGGGGGGGCACAGCAAGCTCCCACAGGCGATGGCAGTGCTGGAGGCGGTGGGAGCCTGGTGGAGGCAGGTGGGGAGCTGCTGCAGGCAGCCATGGTGCTATCAATGGCAGGCCTGAGGGGGGTGGTGAGCGCCGGCGACCACCCGCAGACATCACTGGCAGGAGCCAGTGGTGATCGTGGACCACCCGCAGGTGCTGCTGGTGGTGTTGGTGGCGAGGGTGTGGGTGAAAAGCAGGGGGTGCGCCACCATGCTCAAGGGGTGCGCATGCACCTGCATGTACCCCCTATGCATCGCCAATGGCCGTGGGAGGTAGGCACTCCCATGGAAGGAGGCAGTTATGCATTCTGGTGCCTGTTCCAAGGCCTGTGTAATATAAAATACAAAAGTGGGCTTTGGAGCAGTAACCAGGACCCAGGTCTCTTCCCTTCCAGGTTTGCACTGTGACAGCAGAGCTGGAGCATCACAATCATCCTTGCTTTCCCTTTCAGGCTTTGTTAAATGTGAATTTCTTTCTGCAGAGTTGAACCATTTCAACAAGGAGGGTGGAGGGAGCTTACTTTCCAGAAAAGTCTAGTCTGGTACCCCTGTCCCTGTCCAAGAAAGCAAGAGGCACATCCTGAGAGAGGACTCTTAGTACCAGGCCATGAAAGGGTAACCTGGCGCTGTTGCCCTTCCTACACTTCTTTCATTATCCACCTTTTGTATAATGCCTTGTGGAGGCACTGTCCGGAAATTTAGGAAATGAGGTGTTAAAGGGTGACTAGCATTTTCATCCCAGCCCTATCTCTGACTAATCAGCTGCCTCTCATCCGAGGCTTTGGTTTCCTCTATTAGGAACCTCTTCAAACACTTTACATCACAGGGGACTTGAGCAATACACACAAATAAAAGCCCTTATAAGAAAGTCAAACCAGCCTACAGCTCTACAAGGTTATTACAAGAACACTGAAAGAGAAGCCGCTCAACACACACAGCAAATTTCCCAGATGCAGAGATACTTGTATTCAATAACAGCACAGTTAGGGTATGGGCATATGCACAACTTACTGCAGGGAAAAAGGAGGGACAGCTTTACTGCATGCCAGCTGCTCCATGGGAACTGTGCGCACAGTCTTACTTCATGGTAAGTGGAAGAAAAAGCACAATAAATTAACCCCGTTTCACCAAGCACTGAACTACCTTGGACTTTAGACCATTTACATCAGAGGGTATTTACTGCATTTAATTGCATGCTTCATGCACATTTTCCCCCCAAAACCATGCCCCCCAAAATTGTCTTAAGTGGGGAAGCTGATTTTATGACTGGAATAGAAGTGCCCTGCTTTGGTTTCTGCTCTACACTGCAGAAGCTGTGGCATTATTATTAGGCAGCTGAGGGAGTCAGTTGACTTAATGACTCATTGTTCTTCGCTTCACAGGTGTTAATGGTGGTCTCTCTTTTTAATGGCCTCGATGGTCCACTAATCAAGCTAACCCTTATTCCAGCAAGTTTGCTGTCTTCTAGGTGCTCCTGATTTCTTTTTTTTTATTTCATAGCCCTGGAACTATTTAGTTATTTTCAAAATCATAGATCCAACCATGAATAGTAGTCTTCAGCAGCAGCTAGGGTTTCAGCTTTTAGCTAATTAGGAAAGGGAGGATAAGTGAGCTGAAAATTAGGCTGTATCCTTACTCTGTGCAGCCATAACTGGAAAAATGTGTTTTTTTCTTCATTCTGCCTTCCTCTAAACAATGTGTTTCTTTTATTTGGGAGCGTTTTATATGCAAGAAAATACTGATGTCCTACTCCTCTAGACCCAGGGGAAAAAAAACCTTACCAACTTCCTTATAAATTATCCTGAGGCTGAAAAGCAAGATGAAAGGAAGCAGGCAGTGGTATAAAAGCTCCACTTTTTGGACAATCTGGGGACCTTGCCCCTTCTCCATAACCTACCCCCATTCTCTGGGGACTTTTCCAAGATCAACCCCACTCCTACATCAACTACCTTCACAGAAGTAAGCACTGTGGCTTAGATGGTCAAAGCATCTGCCTTGTAACTAGGGGATTCTGGGTTCAAATCCTAGTGGTACCTGGTTTTTTCTTCCCCCCTTACTGGACTTGGCACTGGCCACAGGGGATGCCTTGGTGGGGGATGTGCAAGTACAAGGTAACCTAGGGGATAGTGACCACCTATTGATGGAGTTCACTATCTGGCAGAAGGTGGAGAAGATATCTAGTAGGGCTGAAGTGCTAGACTTCAGGAAGGCCAACTTCAGCAAGCTCAGAAGATTAGTTAGGGAGGGACTGATGGGCAAAAGCATCAGAGAGATGGGAGTCCTGGAAAGGTGGGTGTTTCACAAGGGCCTGGTCCTGCAGGCATAGAAAGGGAGCATCCCAGTATACGTAAAGGAGGGAGGGGGACAAAAGAGCAAAGAAACCCATTTGGTTGAGCAGGGAAATCAAAGAGAGCCTGGAGGGGAAAAGAGAGGTCTACAGGCTGTGGAGGCAGGGGCAGCCACCAAGGAGGAGCATACCTGCTTGGCTTGACTTTGCAGGGAAGCAGTGAGAAGGGGGCCAAAGTGGAAATGGAGCTTAGGCCGGCAGCAAAAGTTAAGGATAACAAAAAGTCATTCTTTAACTACATAGGAAGCAAAAAGAAAGTGCAGGGTAACACGGATCCCCTTCAAGATGGACTAGGGCAACTGTCTAGATAAGACAGGCACTACTAGCAGTCCTCCACTCATGCTATTCAGCATTAGATTTTGCAGTTTCCAGGCTCCCTTTCTGTAACCCAGAATCTAACCATCTTCTTCCAAACCAGATCCACATCACTCTGGAATTTTTACCGTCATTCATCACCTTCCTGGGGGCTTTTAACATCTTCGTGATAATCACTGCAGCTTTCAAGATGAGGAACTGCTTCTTCACACTCCAACTCTCATTGCTCTCTTCTAAATATTGCTTGTAAGAATTTCACTCTGTCTCGTGATGTTATCTCTAGGACTCCTACTTTTTTTCTTGAACCTGCTTGGAACTTTTCAGAAAGAAGGCTTTAATCACCATCTTCTTGTGTGTGCTGCCAATGAAGGATGAAGGCTATGAATGGTTTTCACATCTGCACATTACAGAAGCATTGCAAAAGCGCAGAAGCTGTTTTGGCTTCCTTTTAGTAATCCTGGTATTTCCCCATACGTCTTCCACACGTAAAGGGGGAGACCAAGTATAGGGGAAAAATGGACAAGAAAGTGGTCTGAGATGTGAATAGGCACTGCAGAATAAGTTGCACTGTACATCCCTTGCACAAATCCTATCAATTTTGACCCCTTCCCCCCCTCCCCTGACCTCATGGAAGATGGACTCCATCTGCGAACCATTTTTCCTAGACATGGTCCTGCAGTTCAAGCTGTCTGCTTTAAACCTCATCCCTGCCTCTTCTAGTACCTTCTGTGGTACTAAGGGTGTGCAATGAGTTTGCCAAAGTTAACTTTTGTTCCTCAGAGCTGGTGGGTTCCAAATAGCCTATGAAAGGACTTTTTAGCCATTTATGATCATCACGGTCAGGAACTGATTTTTGAATGCTAAAATGGAATAGATTCTGAGAGAAGCTGAAAGCATAAGCTCCCAAGGAAGTCATGATCTGGCCTAAGTCCCCTGATTACAGCACCCAGTGATCTTCCTTACTTTTTGTTATTCATGGTTTTTATTAGGGAATGCACACTCTTCCTACCTTTCCCCAGTATCTCCATCCTGTCTTTCACCCTAGACACAAGTAAGTGGAAGAGAAGTGGATTGAGGGTAATAGAATTCAGTTCTTTGCACTTTTTCATTCACCAATCTGTTCCTAATACAGAGCAGAGAGATGACTTTATCATCCAGCTAGAGTATGTATGTATGAAGGGGAATTATCTATATATATAAAGGGCTTGGTATGTCCATCTGTGTGTCTGTCTCTATGTCTGTCTCTCTGTCCCTAATGCTCTTGGAGCACTCTGATTGGTTGTCTCAGCAGCCAATCACAATGCTTACTGAAACAACCAATCAGAGTGCTCCGCGCAGACAGACACACAGACGACTATCTGGAAGTGGGGGTGAGGGGGAAGGGTGTTTTGGGGCTGGGTGCAGAGCAGGGTGGGGAGAGTGCTGCGTGGCCAGCCACGGAGTGGGGGTGGCATGCAGCCGGATGCAGAGCGGTGGCAGAGTAAGGCGAGCAATTTGCTAGTGTCTTTTGAAGTCTCTTATTCCAAGTGGGGGCCCTAAAAGAGGTGGTGGCTTGTTCTTGTGCAGTTCCTGTTCGGCATTTGAGATCAGCTTCAAGGACAGAGGAAGTTCTGCTTTTGAAGGACCTACTGATGATTTTGAATTGGTCTTCTAGAGGAAGGGCTCTTTTCTGTAAGTCTCGTTGCTCAGAAGAAGTGTGAGCAGGGCAACCAGGGCAACTGTCCCAGGCACTGACTTGGAGTGGAAGTGGTGGGGGTGTTGTTAAAAAACCAAACACAGCTGCTGCTGTCTCTGGCCATCAGAAGTCTCCACTCCCCCTGTGTGTGACAGATGCCCTGGGCACCTGGTTGCATTGTCATGCCTCTACCTTTTGGCACATCATTAAAAAAGGAAATGGGATAGAAGGTTGCCTGAGGTTTGGATGCTGGTGCCCAAAGGTTACTAGGGTAAAATCTGAAGAGAGGGATGACATGTTGATGTGGCAAGCTTCTGCCCCTACTCTAGAGCATCATTCTACCCAAGCTCATGGACTTATTTTTGCAATTTAGCCTGCCTTTGCTGTTTTTTACTCCGACACCATCAAATAAATACTTAAAAAATTAATCCTTCTTAAAAGAAATCCAGTTTTGCCTAGTTCACCCAGGAATGGTGCTGATAGAAATACGTGCTATAGCTATCTGTCTTTGTGATTTACTGTACAGTTTCTCTCCAAAACCCCATTCTCCTTTCTTTATCTGAGGAACCATGTGGAAAAAAAAGTTACCCTGTGGATTGAGTTGGCCAAGAATGCTTTGTACTTTTGCTAAGCTATGAAATCATGAACAATGGACCCACATTGCTTTTAACTGATGTTCAATTAACTCTGAGATGTAGAAACATGTCAAAAATACATAAAATGGATGGTTCTTTTGATACTGAACACCCATGTACTGTATTACAGGGGTTGGACCCCACAATGATCTTCTGCTCTTGCTGAGTTTCTGGAACGTTTTCTGTGAAACATGGAAACTGGTCTGCAAGGTTTTGGTGTAAGGCATATCAACTAGTCTGACTGCTACGAAGAAGTGGAAGATAAATCTTGTGCCATTTCAGCTGATGCCTCCATTCTTTCTGGATAGGTAGGTGTAACTTAATGACTTCCTGACTGATTATACTTCAGACATGGTCTCTAATGAGAATTTTTGTCTAAGAAAGGCCCAAGAATCCAAACTCACCAAGCTCAATTGGTTTAATAATGAAAACTCTAAGGTAGGGTGGAACTGGTAATTATGGGCATGTGTAGATGAAACGGAGGCCCTAAATTGAACGGTGGGTTTTAAAAAACACCACTTCAATTTAGGGCCAATTAAACCCCCACGTCATGCGCCCCCCCTGCTGACTTACCTGCCTCTCTGGTGGAGTGGGGAGGATGAGCTGCCGGCAGACAGAGTGGTCCATGGACTGTGGAGTCAGCTGGTGCTTGGCCGGTGCCTGCCTTCCCAGGCTGCTGCCAGGCTGCCTGCACAGGCTGCCTGCAGAGCCCCTGAGCTGCACAGAGCCCAGTGCTTCACTCCACGGCTTTTGGGGTAGCAAACTAAAACTCCTTGAAGGATTTATAGTGTGCTGCACCCCAAGTCATTTAAGGCACATTACGCTGCCAAATTGCCTACAGCGGCTGGGATTAACGTACAATACGCTGCCAAGGTGTGCAAACACTGACACCATTAAAGCAGTGCAAAAGCATTTAGCCCTTTGCACAATTTGGGTAGGTGACCATTAATGTACCCACCCATGGGAGCTTGTGTCTTGTAAAATAGTCAGTCAAAGTAGTTTTCACAACCAAAATGTCATCCACAAAATATAACACATGTTGCAGACTGGTAGAGACATGTTAGTAATATGCTATTAATGTTACTAATGTTAGTAATATGCTAATGGATTTTGGGTCCGCTAACTGAAATGTTTTCTTTCTCATGGGCTCATTTAAATATATGTGCCATTAATTGAATGAGTATAGGTATCACATGAAATGCCTAAACATCTGGAGATACAACAATGGGGATGTTTCCTGTAGGTGACCTATTACTTAGAAGAAAATGTTACCCTTCTACAGACTTCTTATTTTACTTTTTTCATACAATTTTAGTTTGCACATATCTCCTTAGCCTGGCTCTGATAATCTCTGCTGGGAATCCCATTACCATTACCAGGCATTCTGATGCTTCTGTTAGGCAAATTCAGATGCAAGCTTTCTCCCAAGATCTTTATTTTCCTTTAAGCACTCATGAAAAAAGCTTGGATTTCTCCACATTCACCTACTTCTCAGTGATCAATGCACCCTGAGGACTACTTGGTAAATAATTATAAAAAAAAGAAGGCTTTGACACATGGAAGAAAATGGATCCTTGAGCTCGAACGCTGGGATCAAAATGTACCTGTATGAAATTTGAAAATGATGATGGCATGGTGATGGCATTCCCTAATTGCTGTGTTATCGGTGATTGACTCATAGATACGTTGTACAATATGGATGCATTTTGTAGGAAGTAATATGTGGAGACATATACTATGCACTTGAGCCTTGAAGAGGACCTGCCTATTGCCAATTTATGACTACTTTGTATCTTCATAGCAGATAGAATGGCACATCTGATTTTCTTCCGTGTGTGAATAGAGATGCATCTCTAATCTCAAGATTTCCTTTCCACTGCATACTCAAGATCGTCTCCTTTTTATAATTCTCTTCTCATTCCATATCTCATTTCTGCAGCCTAACGTCATAGATTCTTAGATTATAAAGTCGGAAGGGACCCAATGGATCATCGTATCAGACCCCCTTCCCCTGGCAGGAAAGAGGACCGAGGTCAGATGACCCCAGCTAGGTGACTATTAAGCCTCCTCTTGAAGACCTGCAGGTTAGGTGATAAGACCACCTCTCTTGGAAGCCCATTCCAGACTCTGGCCACCCTTACTGTAACAAAATTCTTCCTAATGTCTAACCTAAATCTACTCTCCACTAGTTTGCACCCATTATTCCTAGTTACTCCCTGGGGCATTCTGGTAAACAGTGCATCCCTGATTCCCTGCTGTCCTCCCCTGATAAACTTACAAGGTCACCCATCAGCCATCTTTTGTAAAGGCAGAAGAGATCCGGATACCTCAACCTCCCCTTGTAGGGTCTTTCATAGAGACCACTAATCATGCGAGTGGCTCTCCTCTGAACCCTCTCCAGATCCTCTGTTTCCCTCTCTCCATATCCTCTGTTTCCCCAAAACTGGACACAGTACTCCAATTGTGGCCTGACCAATGCCGCTTGGAGGTGGAGCATCACCTCCCTCAACCTGTTGGCCAGGCATCTGCTAATACAAAACTGTATCATGCCTGTATCACCATGTCTCTTTGCACCTGGGAAGCTTTGGAACAAGACGATCTATCTGCTCTCCTGGATCCTGAAGAAGATGGGTATAAAACAGATACACTGCAGTTTTTGGCTTTGCTGTCTACCTGCCATGGAGAAGAGATGAGAGGAGAGAAGCTTGGCTCTATGACATGTAACAAAGCCATAATGGGCCATTTCTCCACAGAGGTCAATTGTGGCCCAAAGGAAAAGACCCTGAGTATGTGTGGGATAAGCAGTCATCTTTAGACTCTTTGGATAATGGTACAACTGTCAATCCCCAACATTTCTTACAAGCCACCACACACCTCAATCATCAAAGTTTTAAATGGAAACAGTAAAAATGTGGAGTTAATGAAAAATAAAGTCATAAACCTCTAACCAGCAAAAAAAATCTTAACTTAGCCTTTATTAATCAATATTGACAAGATGGATGTTGCTGCCTCAGCGAAAAATAGTGGATCAATGTTAGCTTGAAATTGGTGGAAGCTTTAGTCTCAAATCTGATTTTATATCCAGCATACCTTGGTATCTGTTTTGAGCCCAAGAAATGGGAAAAAATATCTACTTTCACTGAAGTATGTGGTGGAAAATGGTATCAGGTATGTAATTGCTCCAGGTATTCACCCAGGCATGTAACTCAAGCTTAGTCATATTTTGTTTCAAAAATGGTAATTTGGAAAGGGCTTCATGAAACTTCCAAAAAGCTGTCTTTTTAGATTTACTGGTGTTAATTGGAAAATTAAAGCCGGACCAGGTAAAGGGGGAAGGAAAGGTAGTGAATCAAGAAGAAAGAGTGCTCCAATATGTTGAAAGCAAATCTAAGTAACATTTCTCTGTGGAAGGAGCTCAGGGAAATTATTTTTCTTCTGTGTTTCTGTCTGTTCTTCTGGCATATAAAAACACCTTGGCCCAGATACTACATCAAGCTTGACTTTTATTAAAAACCCCTGTTCCCTTTGGTTGTATTTCATAAGCAGGAACTTTATGGCCAGGAGCTAGAATAAGAAAATTGTGGTGTTATGGGGTCCTATTTAGGGGATTCCTAGGGGAGTTGTGCATTCTGATCAATGTCCAGGGGGCACGTTTCAAACAGGAGCGGACTTGGAGGTTGTAAGGAGATAAAAAGAATGAGAATGAACGCCCTTCCTCCTGGCCTGCTGTGCATATCTGCAGCCTGTCGTGGCACAGGGGACACATTCGGTACATCAGTCACAGGATGAGCAGAGACTCTGTGGTTGCACTGCAACTAGAGACACATTTGTCCCGGTAAAGCCCATTTGGGAGATTCAATCTACAGACCAGTTGGGGACCATTTAACACAGCTTCATGAAGACCACACTTTGGGAAGACCACAGCACTCTGAAGACCACACTTTGGGAGACACCACTGTATTCTGCCCCTTCTAGGAGATCATAAAACCCCCTTTCTTTCTCTACTGAAATACAGTGAGACACTGGGACATGTGTTTACAGGGAGGGATAGCACCAGCATTGTCTAGGGCAAGCATCCCTGATTAATCCCTACCATGCCAACTAGGAGAATCCACATCATGGGATACATGCATTCCACTGCCTATTTTAACCAAGTGGTTCTCAAGCTTGTTCGACTCAGCGCACCCCTCAGAAAATACCAGATCTTAGTTTTCACTCATGTCTTGCCTAGAAAAATAATGAAGCAATTCTTCTGTTGCAAAGAACTGGGACCACAGGCCATCAGAACGTTTTGGCCCTGTGGATTTCTATTTGAAATCTCTGAGTTGATCTTGGGAATCGTGCGTAGGTGTTTGAGCACCTAATATTGTGCAGCGTCTTTAAAAAAATCTCATGGCACCCTGGTTAAGACTGATCTGTTCTTGAGCATCATCTGTCTGTGACATTTTCAACTTGGTTTCAGATCACTTAAAACAGTGTAAACATTTGTTCCGTCTGCTAGTGGTGGGGGTGCTTTAAGCTCTCCTACCACCATTTTGAAGTGCAGGACACTGAATACACAAGATGCTGTGGGCACCTGAATTAGAGCAGCTCTTGGAGCTGTTTTAATTAAAGCACCTCTCCCTACCTCTGAAGCATGTGTAAAGACACCCAGTGAGACTAAGTCAACATGGGTGCACTTATGTTCAGTCCAGAGCCAAGGGCCCAGGTTCATCATCCAAGCTGAGGTTGGTGACCAGGGAAGTATGGTTGTGAGGGAGCTCCTGTCTTGCAAATATATATGTGACCAGGAATCTTTCCAAGTGGGAAGAAATCTCATATTAATTTAGAAGGGCGCATCTACACATGCATTTAACTGTGCAGTAGACTAATTTGCTGCAGTGTAAAGTGTCACACACTGTGACGCTATCAGGGGCAGTACTACCTTATGGCAGCAAAAATAACTGCATCTAAACGCACCTGTAAATGCTGACCCAGGCATAAATTGCACCCAGTCAGCCCAGGCAGCTGGGGGCCAGAACCTTGCCTGTCCCTTGGCCACATAGCTCCACTTGGGCACTCTTATGCCCCAGCTTGCCCCTTTGCTGCCCAACGCTGTGACCCAGAGACCTGGGCTGCCCCTCTGAGCCTGATACCAGCCTGGGGATGCTCTGCCTTAGCACACACTGCCATGGTCCCAGGTGTACATGTAGATGCTGTGCTCTGGAACCATTACCTCCAGAGCAAACTGTGATGGAGTTTATTTCGTTGCACTTTTAGAATATGTAGACGTACCCAGTATGATCAAATCTATGTGCTGAGTGTGCTCACACTATGTCCCCAGCACACACAACTTTGCAAAACCAAGTTAGATGTCTTTTGTACCATTAAGTGAGATGCATACTGTTCTTTTGCACACGGGCTCAGCGGAAGAAACATGCCATTACTTAAGCGGATGAATGAATTAATTTATCACCTGAAATGTCCAAACATTTGGAGATCTTTAAAATAATGATTCAGTTAAAGCGTGAACATGCTTTCCATTACATTCTGTACTTCAAATCTTGAGAACACAACACATTTTTATTTTATGCTGTTTCTTGCAATCTGTCAGACCAGAGACTTTATTTTTGACACAGTGTTTGCACATTATGGCTTGTGATTTCCTTATTTCAGTGCTATATCCAGTTAGCAGAATAAGATGAAAAAGAGGCCTATAATTTCTTTAGTTTCCTTCTCCTAATCTAGCCACTGCTAGACCAGCGTCTTTGTAGGGGCCTGTAAGTAAGTCGTCAAAACTGAAGATGAGAGAAGGGGGAACAATTTCTTTAAATTAAAAAGGAGTCATTTTTTTAAATGAGTTTATATTGTTGTATAAATGTGTTTGTTTTGTCAAGCATAGTTTCTACAGCTTAAATAATTTAAAAGTGGACATGTGCTGCTACAGTTAGACATAGAGGCTAGGGACAGACATTACACATAAACCAGTTTAAGTGATCAGAATCTAGTTTAAACCTGTAACAGAGCAGAAGTTTGCTGCACATAAACCCATTTCAAAATGGCTGAAACTGATTTAAGATAAACCTGGTTGAATGTAGTATCAGACTTGACTGATTTGTGCCTAACCAGTTTATGCAATGTCTGTCCCAGACCTAATTCTGGTTTAAGTTAAACCAGAGTTCCCCAGCATACCAGATACTAGCCCTGCCCCTCTCCTCCCTAGCCAGAGCTCCGGGGGATATTGCAGGCACAGCAAGGACTGCCTGGCTTCCCTTGATGCTCAATCAAGGATTCCCCCCTCCCTCCCATCTCCCGTAGCATGGATCCCAGCCCCATGGATCCCAGGCATGTAGTATGCTGGTTAATGCTGAGAGGTATCTGTATGTGTGTGTGTGTGTGTCTCCAATTTCACTGGGACAGACAGAACAGTGTCCACTTAGGGTGTTTTCAAGCTAATCAACAGGTCAGCTGGTAACGTCCCTCTTCTCCATCCTTGGAAAAAGCTGTTTAAGAGCTTGGACTAATAAGAGAGACATTTGTTTTGTTGACGGGCTGATAACACAGTCTTTATCGGTGCCTGCTGTCTCCCCTGTCTGTCAGGTTTGCAGACAGCATGAAGAAGTAGGGAGAGGGAGACTGAAAAGCTCAGTATCATCAACAGATGCATGCACTGCACACCTACCCTTTGCCTCAGAGTGCTAGCTGGAGGCTGGGGTTTAGCAACACTCCTGCCACTTGAGCAGCGAGTAGGGCAAAGCCTGGGATGGTGCAGACAGGGTGGGGGTTTAAACCCCTCCCTAATCAGAGTGTTGAGCCAGGACCTGTCCCTGTCCCATCTCAGCTCAGCATTGTAGAAGGGAAGGGAGGGCTGCTCTAACACCCCCACTGGCTTCTAGCCTGAGACACTGCAGGCATGTGCCTGCATTGCTTCAGTCCAGAGGGAATGTCTATGTGGTTGCAAACTGGTTCAACATAGGCAGGTTAGACTAGAATCAATTCAGGCTCAGGCTTTTTGAATAGCTGTCCCTAGCCAGACAGAATACAGGCAGACAAGCTTCCTTACTTAGAAGCTGGTGAGCAAGGCAAGTATTTTATCAGTGCTTTAAGTTGTTTTATGCTGTGACAGCTGCTTTGCCTACCTATCAGATGGCCTCACCTTGTGGAAGTGAGGTGATCCATGGAATGACGTTGAAGTGCCATTCTGGCTTTTTGGCAACGTAAGAACCTATGCTACAGAACTACAAATCCAGTGTTACATTTGGGGCGTGTAAGAGCAAATGTGAAAACTGGGGGTTTAGAAAGACCGCCTGGTTTGCAACTCTATAGAGAGGTCAGAAGCACAGTTTATGAATCGAGGTCTGGATTTGAGTTTGGGTAGGGCTGGGCTACAGGCTGAATGGAACTGTGGATTCAGTGGAGATAAACAGTCCTGAGAAGGGCTGTGATTTAAAATCTGCTTATTCTCATCTATTGGGTGACTGAAGTGAAGCTGTAAGTTAAATTGTCCCCATTGAAACAGTTGCCTCTAGTTTATCCTCAGGAGCAGAGAAGGGCACGCTGCTTATTTTAGTGTGTGCATCTGTGTTTACACACACACACACACACACACACACACACACACACACAC
>NW_017729033.1:6689198-6700683 GCF_001723915.1 Gavialis gangeticus
ACACACACACACACACACACACACACACACACACACTTTGTAGTCTGACTGTCCACCTTAAGGTAAGGTGAGTTCTTAGAGGGGTAGTAGCGCTGTATCAGAAGCAAGAAGAAGATACCCCCTTGCTGGCCAAGATTTGCCCCCACTCCCGTCTCACTGTTTCCTACTTAGAGATATTGAAGGTAAGGCTGGCAATACTGTGGCCATTGCCAGCTGCATGCAGCTTGTTTGAAGGCTCTTTCTTTCCATACCTCTGTGAGTTCTCAGCTTCTGGGCTCAAATAGCATAGCTCATAAAAGTTTCAGAATTGGCAGAACTGTATCCGTCTGGTTGTCACATTTCATAAGTGCTCCAGAAAGCATCCATCTTCTAGTCCAAATGCATCTGATTATTCCAAGTGCTTCCAGCAAGTGTGGCTTATTACTTATATCTGGGAATAGAAAAATTTACCTTGTTGTGCATAGGATTATAGGAAAGTAGGGCTGGGAGGGCTCTTAGGAGGTCATCTAGCTCAATCCCCTATTCAAGGCAGAATCATCCCTAACTAAAGCATTCCAGTCAAATGTCTGTCTAACCCGCTCTCAAAAATCTCCAGAAATGGAGATTTCACAACCTCTGCACATATCCTGTTCCAAAATCCAACCATTCTCATAGTCAGAAAGTGCTTAATCTGCTGCAGCTTGAGTTCATTGATCCTTATCCTTTCCCCTATGACCAGAGAGAATAGTCTAACCTCCTTCTCTCTGCAATCACTGTTCAGGCATTTGAAGATTGTTACCAAATCCCACCTCAGTCTTCCATTCTGCAGACTAAATAATCCTACTTGTTTAAGCCTGTGCTTATATGTATCCCAGAGCTCTAGTCAATGTTGTCACTCTCCATAGGACTCTTGCTGATATGTTCATGTATTTCTTAAGTGAAAGACTTTGTGTTTGTCCTTGCTGAATTTCATCTGATTGATTTTGGACAATTTCTCCAGTTTACCCAGGTCATTCTAGATCCCAGCCTTACCTTTGAGTCTTTCTATAACTCCACCCAACCTTGTGCCACCTGTAAATTAGCCAAGTGTACACTTATTCCCATCCCCCACATCACTAATGAAGATGTTAAGCAGTCCCATACACAAGACAGTCCCCTGGGAATCTCACTTGAAACATCCTCCCAACTAGACACTGAGTCGTTGATGACTACTTGTTAAGTTCAATGATCTAACCAGTTATATATCTACCTTACTGCATCTTTAGAATAAGGAATTTTGGAAGAAGGGTCTTGCAGAGCTGCATGCACTCAATAGGCCTTATCCTGTGTATCCATGCTTTACAGCCTTTCCCTTGTAACTCATCCTACAAAGGTTCTTCATATAAATATCTTTATATTGCTATAAAGAATTAAATATATCACAC
Organism: Gavialis gangeticus; assembly: GCF_001723915.1. Lineage (NCBI taxonomy): Eukaryota > Metazoa > Chordata > Crocodylia > Gavialidae > Gavialis > Gavialis gangeticus. The sequence continues at coordinate 6,690,602 of NW_017729033.1, forward strand.
AAATGAATGGGCCTATGTGTTTTGCAGTTGTATCAGGCATCAATCTGGGCTAAAGGATTCTTAATAGAGAGAGTGATTAACCCTTGTAACAAACTTTACAAGGAAATTGTGGATTCTTCAACGCAAACCTAGAGGTGCCTATACATGTGCATTGGGGTGGGGTGGGGTGAGGGACCATTTTAATTAGAGTGGCTCTTGAGAGACATCAATTAAAATGCCACAACATCTTGTGTATTCAGTGTCCCATGTTCAAAAATAGTTAATTAAATCTCATTCGACATTAGTTTAATTACAGCTCATTCAACAAGCTTTAATTAGAGCGCCCCTGCCACTATTTTGAAATGTGGGATCCTGAATACATGAGACGCCGCAGCATGCTGGAGCATTCGAACGCCGCAGCAGACTTGCTTAATCAAGTCTGCTCTGATGCAGTCTAATCAGAATGCATTGGAGCACATGTATAAGCATCCTAGATATCTTTCCAAAAGTATGTTTTAGTTAAGCACGAGCTACTGGGCCCAGTGCAGATGTAGCTATATGAATTCTTTGCCTTGTGTTATCCAGGACATCAGACTAGATCATCTTATCATTTGTTCTGGCCGTAAACTTTATAAGTACGTGGAAGAAGTCTGACCCAATGTTGGCATGTATAGAAGTAACATAAACACTCCATATAGTCATAGCTTAGTAAACCCTCTCCAGAATGAGGAATTTAATAGATGTGAACTCATGAATAGAGCAATATAACCTTCATCAGTAAGGCTGTGATGCTAATGTAGGTTTTGACCTTCATTAGGGAGTTCTTCCTTGATCAGTTCTGATTGTGCCTATGGGTTTTAGATTAATTTCCTACCTCATAAAGATAATTATACAAGGCATGAACTTTGTGGGAAAAGATTATAACACTCATAGGCTCTGTCTGGCCACCTGGCTTCATCTACAGGTGAACTGACCTGGACATCTCCCTAAAAAACAGCTAAGAGCTCCATCATACAGTGTAACTACTGCATCATATGCAAAAGCTAATTTTCTTGTTCTGACTCATTAGCACAAAAGAAACTTCTCTTTTCAGTTACGTGAGGTGTATTTATGAATCATATGTGATGTCTAGGAGCTATAAATCATCTATTCCCTAGCTGGGGAACCCTCTCGGTGCTCATGTTTCTATTTTGGTGAAGGTAAGGCTGATGGAAAGTTTGATGAAAACCACAGCATTTACCAACGGGGGTCCAATATTCAACTCTGCAGTTACCTTAAACCAAACCTACTCAGCTGGACAATTCAGATCGTTCGTTTGTGCATCCTGTGCTTTTACACGGGGGGCAGTTATCCCTTAGAAGGCAGTGGTACAATTGAAGGAAAAGCAAGTGTTCATTCTCTGCAAGTTGAGGTGGTGCCTGGCACCATTTGGGTTTGGAAAAGGTGTCCTTTACACCTGTCTGTGCACCTTCCCTTAACTGTGAAGATGAAGAGTCACCCATTCTAGAAGGCCAGACATTCTTAATTGTCCCTTTCCTTTCCTTTTTGCATCCATGTGCAGATGTAAGGTCCTTTACTCCATGCAATGGACTGATTTCTACAGCACGGGGCTCTGAGTCTTTCCCATTGAAGAAACTCAAGGTATATTAGAGTGGTTTCAGAAAGTGCTGTACTGAGACATACCAGGCACACTATAGAGTGGAAATGAGGTAGCTACCTTAGTGCTCCTGCCAGCTGCTGTGAGGCAGTGCTTATTGCCATGCATGTACTTACTGCCATGCATGTAGCACTAAAAAGTGGTTCTCAATCTTTTAGACTCGAGGCGTTCCTCAGTAGATTTGAGGTATCCCTTAAAAAAGGTCAACACTTTATCTTGGGTTTATTGTGGGTATAATCTTAGGTTTATCTTGGGAATCATGTTTGCACCCCTGACAGAGCTAACATTATGTGGCACCCTACACCACCCTTGTACGGATCTCAAATCACCACTGAAAGGATCTCAAGGAACTCCTTTGTGCCACAGCACCCTGGTTGAGAATCACTGATATAGCACCACAGTAAGGCAGCTATATTACTCCCAGTTTGAAAGATAGGGCACAAGGAACAGGGACGGCCTGCCTCAGCATGGTAATCTCTGGCAATACAGTAGGGCGGTGTAGACAGACCTTTGCAAAAGGACTCAAAATGGATTGCTGTAATGCTTTAGTCCGAGTCTGGCACTAAAATCTTTTATGATACAGCTATATTCCACAAGGCAGAGTTGTGTAGAAATACCCAAGATAGCTCTTCTGCAGCACTAGCTACACCACCAGAAGCCCTATCGCTATGCTACTAAGGTGCTATGGTCATGTTAACGAGCTCTGCAGAGAAGCAGGACTAATTAGCGTGGGCACAGCGCTGCAATAATATGGCTATCCAGGTCCAGAACCAGCTCATGCAAAACTGTATAGCTCTAACCCTTAGGCTCCAAAGACTTGGACTTTGAGACATGAGATTAGGACAGTAGAAGATGTTAGTAGGATAGGACACTTTATAGCAACATAGAATTGTATTGAAGCAGCAGTGAAACTGTATAAAAGCACTAGAGAAGATGTGAAATGTTATGGCTAGCATCTGTCAGCTATCACTTTCAGTGACAGCCTGGGTATAGAAAGTGGTTTGTCCATGCATCTTTGAAACTAGCAGCCCAGGGTTGATCCAAAGAATCATATCAACCTTGTTTTATATTTTTAATTCATGCAATAAAACAATCCATTAACTGGAAACCCATGTAACACAGCATAAAACACATAACAAAGAGGCAAGCTGTACTCCACACAGAATACCTAGGGATTGATGGGTCTTATAGCAAATGTCAGGGTACTGTGCGATAGTGCCAAGGGAATAAATCGGTGTTGGTGTCACCTTGTACACCTGCCAAGACAGCAGGGGTCACATTTGGGGTCCGCACATGACGGGATAAGAAAAACCAGTTTCACAGCACAAAGGATAGAATGGGTGGGCCAGGATCCCATGAAAGGGCATCATTCTCCTGTGCTCTGAAACATAGGACTCTAAGTGGCAACCTGTAGCAGGATGGCCTTTCAGGGCCGGGTCTCAGTGCCGGCCGCCCGTCTGTTCTGGGCTAAACCACCGCCTCACTCTCCTGCCATGCCTTGATGAAAATAATATGAACGTTATTTCTAAGGTGGGAGGCTGCCCATTGTTCGACCTCTTGGTAACAGGGGCCTAAGTACACGCTCCGACCTCCCTTTACATGTGTCCCATGATTCACAGCTGTTTCTGTGTCACATCCAGTATTTTCATATTGTCAATGCCAATATTTCTGTCACATCTGGTATTTCCATATTATCCTATCAGATATATCTGTTTCCGCAAGTCAGTGGTTTGGCCCCTCGATAGGGCCACTTGTCTTTACCAGTCTCAACTGGGCTTCTTTTCCCACTCGGCCCCTCACTGGGCCTTCTGCCCCTCCCTGGGGCCTCACACAGCCCCTCACTGGACCTTCACTCTTGCTCAGCCCCTCACTGGGCCGCTTCACACTCCCAGCCCCTCACTGGGCCACTGGGGTGGTTCACCTTGTGGGGCTCAGGTGGCTGCTGCCATGACTGGCCCCCTACACTGGGGTCTTCCACCCTGTCAGCTCAAGTGGCTGCCACCATGTCTATACTGGGCTGAGGCAGCCCTGACTCCAGGCTTGCCTGGCCCCACTCCCTTCCAGTTTTAGTAACCCACCCGTAGGTGGGGGCTGGGGTTATAATACGCCCCTCCTCACCTTTCACTGGGGAGGTAGCTGGCCTGGCATTTCCTGGGGACTCCTCTACCACAGGGCCACAGGGAGTGCCACCAGACTACCCTTCCCTGGGTGGGTGCAGTTTCAGGTCATGCCCAGGACCAGGAGCCTCCAAACCATCCCCATAGTTCCTGCCTTTACCTCCAAGATGTTCCAGGAGCAGCTCAGCCTGATGTTGCCTCCTGCCCTGCTCAGCACAAACTGTCCCCTTCTCTCTGAGGGCCTGGGTTAAAATGGAGGCTGTTCCGCCCTCTCAGCCAATCCCAGGGTCCTCTGAGGGTCATGTGCTAGCCTTGATGAGGCTAGCACCCACCTGCTGGCTGCTCCCTTGACAACTAGAAACCTTAAAGTGGCAGGCAGTGCAGGTGCCTTGCCATACAACCCTATGTGCAATATTGACTGCTATTTGAAGACCAAATGAAAATTCATTATCGGATTGAAGCCACTGCTTTTTTGCTACCTGAAAGGAAACAGATGCCTCTTTATTTGCAGTGCTCACGTCAGCTTAAGGCAACAAAATGCAAATTCATATGACTATAGCAATGGGTGTGCTGTTCAGAGACACTTGGTAGTGGTGCTATTATTAATTGATTGTGCATTTTCACGAAAATCTGCCAATGTAAGTTGTTGCCTTTTTTCTTTCTGCCATGTTCTGACAGTAGAGACAGTGAAACATGACTCACTGTACAATCTCCTACTCAGTCAATAATGTACACAGACATGCACTGTATAAAGTGACTCCAATCTGATTAAATCATTTTGATTTGTATAAAGTTCACACCTTTTTTATGCACAGGCTATTATAAATCTCTCTCATTGCTACAGTAGACATGTTCAACTGACTAATGGAACTGGAACTCTATTCTGTCATCACTGTAATATTATGATCTGTATTGTAAGAAGTCACTAGGAGCAGCTCTGGTTTGAACCTGTGGGTTTTTAAATACATGGATCCTAATGTTCAACTCAGAGGTTGTACAACTAAACAAACCCTAGTGAGTAAAAAACCCCCCCCACCTTCTAATGAATTGGGAGTCACATCCCATCAGTAGTTATCTAGGAATCAGCAAATAAGTTACCTGGCTACATATTCCTGACTTATGATATTGTAAAGCATACCTAAAATATACAATAGAACTATTTATTCTGCCTGCTGGAGAAAGACAACTTAGCTTGCTTCCAGAGAGCACCCAAACTTGTACCACTATATTCTAGCCACAGTTTCAATGACTTCATGAAGGTCTGCTACTGAGTCTGAAATTAGTCTTCCCCTCATGGCACTCCACTGAGCCAACTGGATGAAAGGAGGCCCCATTCAAGCTAAATCCCTGAAGCAGCATCTAGACAGATAAAGAAGTGAGGGCTCTCCAGTTATCCAAAGGTGTTTTTTTCTCTTTCCTGCCCAATGAAATGAGAAAAATGGCATCAGGTGCACTCTTCAATACCTGACTAAAACCCTGGTTCATGCTATAGCAAATAGGGTTAGAGAGGACAAGTACAACTTACAGGCCAGACTTACAACAGAAATTGTTCCTCCAATATATAACAGTGGTGGGGGCCCTCAGACCATTACCCTGTTCCAGAGTGACCAATGAGTCTTGATAATACAAAGCACAGCCAAATAAATATAACCTATTCTGGTCTCTTTTCTTTGCTCTCTCAGCCTTCAGGTCCTGCCATGGCACTTAGAATCATAGGGCATCTGCACACACTACGGGGTTTAATCCTTATTAAACTGAATAGGTTTATAAAATTAAAACTTGTTTATTTTGGAGCATTGCATCGTGTTTGCATGCACTAGGTTTTTGAATAAATTAAGCCAGGTCCCTGGCCAGTGCCACAGAACAGAGGGGCAGTCCAGTACTGCCCCCTGGGGCCCTGTGCCCTGCCATGCAGCTGTGGAAGCAGGGAGCTGTCAAAGGCATAAAAAAAAACCAAGTGGAAGCAACTGGAAAGTGGAAGCAATTTGAAGGGGTGAACTACAAAAAAGTTGCATCACCATCTAGTGGACAAAGGGGCTCATTACATGTCTTTGAGTGCCTTTGCATTTGCACACAATGCCTCTATGGATGCAACACTTGAATTTGCCTTCAGCCAAACTTAAGTATGTCCAAGGAGTTTTACTTTAATGAACTAGAAAGACTTTTAAAGCATCTGGAAAACTCACTCATGCAAACAGTCACACCATTGCAGTACAAAAAAAAGGCAAAAAATGTGTTGTGTATGTGCGCCCATAGAATCATAGGAAATTATGGTTGCAAGGAGGTCATCTAGTCTAACCCCTTGCTCAAGGCAGGAAAATCCCCAACTAGATCATCTCAGCCAAAGCTTTGCGTAGCTGGGTCTTGAAAACCTCCGAGGATGCAGATTTCATTGCTTCTCTGGGGAGCCTGTTCCAGTGTTTAACTACCCTTCTAGTGAGAAAATTCTTCCTAATATCTATCCTAAACTTCCTTGCTGCAACTTCAGACCATTGCTCCTTGTTCTGTCATCTGTCACCACTGAGAAAAGTCTAGCTCCATCCTCTTTCAAACCTACCTTCAAGTAGTTGAAGGCTGCTATTAAATCCCCTCTCAGTCTTCTCTTCAAATTAAATAAACCCAGTTTCTTCAGCCTCTCCTCATAAGTTATGTGCCTCTGTCCCCTCACCATTTTTGTTGCCCCCCTGCTGGACTTTCTCTAATTTCTACATCCTTTCTGTAGGGCAGGCCCAAAACTGAACACATTACTCCAAATGTGGCCTCACCAGAGCTAAAGAGAGGGGAATAATCACTTTCCATCATCTGTTGGCAACACTCCTACCAATGTTGCCCAGTATGCCTTCAGCCTTCTTTGCAACAAGGGCACACTGTTGGCTCATATTCAGCTTCTTGTCCCTTGTCACCCCCAGGTCCTTTTCTGCAGAGCTGCTGCCCAGCCAGTCAGCCCCAGCCTGTCCCGGTGCAGGGGATTGCTCCCTCCTAAGTGCAGGGCTTTGCACTTGTCTTTGTTGAACCTCAGGAGATTCCTTTTGGCTCAATCCTCCAATTTATCTAGGTCGCTCTGAAACCTAGCCCTACTGTCCAGAATATCCACTACTCCCCCCAGCTTGGCTTCATCTGCAAACCTGCTGAGGGTGCACTCTATGTCATCTCTGAGGTTGTTGATGAAGGCATTGAACAAAACCAGCCGCAGGAATGGTCCCTGAGACACTCCACCAGATACCGGTCCTGTGCATGCCTCCTCCTCTTCATTTCAGAAAAAAAGATCCAAGTAATATTTTTTTAAAAATTACCGCCATTAGCCCTGCAAGGTTTGTCCTCAAGTGCCACCTCAGATCTCTGTATGTTGACCTACCAGTGTGATAAGTCATTCTTCCAGCTAGGAGCGAACCATCTTTTTTACAGCCAATCATTGGCTGCTGTACTGGCAGGAAGCCAACTGTAAAGAGAAGCTTTAAAACTGGAAATGCAGCTAGTAGCATCCACAAGTCTCCTGCTGTGGTTGTAATCTGCGTAGACCCCAGCATTTTGCCTTGACTGTGGTCCTTGGGTTTTTTTCATTTTTTCTGTGCTCCATCTGGCTTCTGAGCCTTGGCTAGAGTCTCAGCGTCTGATTCTGACCGACTTCCTGGCTCTTGTTCCTTGACTTCAGCTTGTTCATGACCACCACTCTGGTTCTTTGACTCTGGCTTGTTCCTGACTATGGCCTCAGTGTCTGGACTTTACCTTAACCACTAGCTGCAGGCTTTGTCTGTGCTCTGTCCTGGTTCCTGAGTCTTGACTAAGGTTCTTGACCATGGGCCTGGCTTCCCAAGCCCTGGTTGTGACAAGTAGAAACTTGTATTTAGTAAATATTCTTTATTAGTCTCCCATTGTACTCTTCCACTGTGTTACATGGCAGTCTGTGGGAGTGAGCCATAGAACTTCTTCTACAACTGTACCTACTGGGGTTTCATGAATGTTGGCTGGACAACTCCCCAAGTTTATATAAGCAGTGAGCTCCCGTCCATCTCTGTTCCCTCATTGCCCCTTTGGAGTTGCAGGAAGTCTAAATGCAAGAGTTGTAAGAAGTCTAAATGCAGAGGTGACTCTTGAACCAAGGTTTCCCATATGTAATCCTCTTTGTTTTCAGGCCTCTCTTTGCATTCCTGGCTGTGGGAGAACAGCGATCATCACCACCATAACTGTAAGATACACTGAAAGCTTTAGTTCAGCAAGGGCTGAAAAGTGTTGTCTTCTATACCTATATATGAAGGTAGCTGAATGGGTCTTGGAGAGGAATATTAGGAGGGACACAGACATCACTTTTGAAGTAAGTTTTGAGTAGGGATGGAGATACTGTGTATCAGAGAAGTAACTTCCAGAACTCACAGTTTGCTTATCTGTCTGTAACCATCACTAAGAAGGCCATTTGTAAGACAGGTAATTTTGGACATAGTCCTCAGTGGGACTGTCCACAAGGGTTGTCAGTATGAAGTTCAAATTCCAAAGTGCTGCAGGGTCCTTAACATGTAAGGAGACATCAATGAGCCCCCTTTGGTCTCTCAGATGGGCTGCTACTATGGCTAAATGCTTTGCAAGTATTCTTGACATAGTTGAAAGGCAGAAGGGTTGACTCATATGTTGAAAGGGTTGGCTTCCCATGCAGGTATTTCTTATGAGTCTGTGTAGCAAGTCAGGGACCCAGGGGCAGCTGTGACACTCCCTGGTGGCTCTGCAAGCATGCCCCACTCTGCCCCTACGTTGCGCTCCTTTCTTGCCGCCCATGACTTGATGAAATAATAATAATAAGGAGGCTGCCCAAGGGCATTGGCATGGCCCCAGTCCATCTGGACCCCCACTGGGGTGCCCCAGCACCCTGCTGGTTTCTACTGCTCTCAGGCTCCTTGCTGGGCCCCTGTGGTTGGCTATTATCTACAGGGCATGTAAATCCTAGAGGATAATTGTGTGGCTCCGATCTTCCCCTACACCGTGCCCAAAACCTCACAGGTGTTCCCATAACGTTGTTCTTTCCTGTTGGGGATTCAGTTTCTTCGGCTTCTGCCCTTTTACTCTGGCTAGGCTGTCTAGACTGGGCCCACTGTGTCAGACCTGGCTTTGAGGCACTAGCTCTGGTTTGGCCCTTTCAGGCCCTGGGCCCCTGGCCCCTGTCTGGCTCTGTGACCTCACACTCTGCCCCCCTCTGGGATCAACAGTGACTCAAGCCTTGAGCCTGCCCCTGGCAGGGCTCAAGGCAATTGCAAGCCCCTGAGGAACTAATGGGACCTCCATATACCAGCTCTGCAGTCCCAACCCAAACCGCCGGTGTAACTGTAACATAAACCGAAGCTCTTAGACTATAACATAAACGGGAAGCATCCCTCTGCCCGTTTAAGAGGGTAAACGTCCCTCATCGCTTGGCTGGGATAGCCTCCCAGCCCTGGGCTATATCCTAGTGAGCCACCTAGCCTTGCTGGGGATCCATGTGCAGCACCACAGCCCCTTCAGGAGCTCTGCTGCCGGGAGCTCTTCACCCTGTGCCTGCCAGGGAGAGAGTAGCCCGCTAGCCCAAGCCTCAAGCTTATACCCTCCCAGGGCCCTGGTCCCTTCCAGTCAGCAGGCTGCCCGGACTGCCTGCTCATCGTCCCAATTGTCCTGTTGCCACAGTGGACTGCAGTGCCCCCTCGCCGAGCTGCTTCTTTCTCTTAAATGAGCAGAGAGCCCCAGGCTCCCTGTTACTGTCTGTCTGGTGGCTTGTGGAAAATTTAATCACTTTGTGATTGAGACCTGGGTGTTGCTCCTTTTTAGATGGGTGGTAAAGGTGATTGTACCTGGGGAGAGCATCCTGAACTCGCCAAACTCTTTATGTGCTTGTTCAGTCTTCAGAGATTTTGGATTGTGCAAAGGCCACCTACCATATTTCTTGCGAAATGAGGAAGTTCCCCAAGCAGAAACATTTCCCTCAATTCATGAGGGACCTTCTAGATTATTAAAACATACTTATGATGCACATGGAAGGCTCCTGACATCCTAGCATAATTATGGAACAAACCCAATTAAATTAAACCTTGGCAGCAGGGAACTTGGTTCCAGAAGTACTTGGGCACCCACCTACTTCCTTTATCACCAAGAAGGCATATCTCCCCCCTCTCCAAAGACTCTATTACGGACTTTCTGAAGCCCTGAAAGTCATCAAACCCTGACTCTTTCAGACTTACCCTGAGACTCATCACTAAGGAGGACTATTCAGCAGTTGCTCGGGGATGTAGGGGGATGGTTAGGAAGGCCAAGGCAGAGATGGAACAGGGGCTGGCTTCCCGGATTAAGGACAACAAGAAGTCCTTTTTTAA
>NW_017729033.1:6700964-6705920 GCF_001723915.1 Gavialis gangeticus
AGGGTCCAGAGGAGGGCCACTCGTATGATCAAGGGACAGCAGGGTAGGTCCTATGAGGAAAGGTTGCGGGACCTGAACCTGTTCAGCCTTCAAAAGAGAAGGCTGAGGGGGGATCTTGTGGCCTGTTATAAACTAGTCAGGGGGGATCAGCAGGCGCTGGGGGAGTCCCTGTTCCCCCGAGCGCCGCAAGGAGTGACCAGGAACAATGGTCACAAGCTGGCGGAAGGAAGGTTTAAGTTGGAAATCAGGAGGCGCTACTTCACGGTCAGGGCGGCTAGAGTCTGGAACCAGCTTCCAAGTGAGGTGGTGCAGGCTCCCACCCTGGGGGTTTTTAAGAGGAGGTTGGATGACCACCTTACTGGGGTTGTTTGACCCCAGTGCTCTTCCTGCCATGGCAGGGGGTCGGACTAGATGATCTGCTCAGGTCCCTTCCGACCCTAGAAACTATGAAACTATAAACTATGACTAAATTCCCATGAGACCTTAAAGAGTGGAGGTGCACTGGCTGAAGGGACAGATAGGCCCCAATACAGCTCCTTTAGATGGGGAAGTAACACTTTAAACAGCTAAAGTCAGCTGGATAAGTGGCTGTTAAGGCCACGTATATGGATTTCAGTTTCTGCTCCCCTATGCCCAATTGACATTGTCATCCTGACCATGCTCATAAGATATCTGGCCTCTTGCACTGTGCTGTGATACTATTCTGTTTGGGAAAATTGTGTGAACTCCATAACATTCTCAGCAATTTTGATCTTTGAAAAACTACAATTAGTGACTGACAATAGAGGAATGGGAGTAAGGAATAGGCCTCCTACATTTTGGCCCCCAAAAATAGAGGCTATCCCACTGTTATCTATTAATTTTATCCAATGGCAACAAAATGCAAACACACTATTGGTAGGGGTAGGTACAGGGGCTAAAGAGTATATACATTTCTTCTACGGCAGCACCTATCTCACTGATCTAAATTCCCACTAGCAGGTTGTCTACTGAACCAGTTTCAATGGGAGGGCTAGAAAGTGCCCATGGTAATGCTTTGCCCATGGCCTGGTTGTTGGGCCCCTTTGCTGGGTAGTGAGACATATTGGTTCAAGCTTCCTCTGGATAAGCATGGTGTAGAATATGGCCAATTGGCCTTCAAAGAGAAGTTGGATTTGAATCTATAGGTATATAGGACTGGAACTCAAATAGATCATATTCATACACTCATTTAAAAAAACCTCCACAACCCTGTGGGCCTACATCTTTAGGTATGTCTCAGCTGTTTTGCACCAAGTCTTGAACACAGTGACCAGCAACTAAGACTGACTTTCTGAGGTATCCACTTGTATAGAGGAACCTGCGGTTGTCATAGAATTAGCACATTTTAACTACATTTTCAAAAACTTGATCCAGAGGGATGCTGGCTGAACTGAGGCAAGGCATGAGGGGAGAGAAAAGTGAAGTGTCGCCTATTAGAAAGGGAATTTTCCCACATCTTTTCCCTACTCATCTTCCTACAGCTTTTCACCTACCTCTTCTGAACTACTGTCGTCATCATTGTTTGTAGTTCAGATCATTTTATTTAAATTCAGCAGAAGATGCCAAGTCAGTGCCTGTGAACAGGCAATGGGAGATTTCACCAGCTATCAAATATCACAGATAGACAGGTGGCTGTCACTGTTACATACAAAGCTGATAAGATTTCCTTGTGGATTTTCTATATGAATCTACTGTTTAGAAAAATAGTGATGTCAAGGTTTGAGGAATTCAACTAGAAATTGAAGTTTTATGGCCCCCCTGATTTTTCTGAGTCATTCTTTGCTTTTAAAAATAAAGATAGTTTTTTATTGCTTTATTTTTTAAGGTCACTTAGCAGGGCTTACATTAAATGATGATTGCACTAAGTCTCATTCTATTAAAAATTGCTGTTTAGAAAGGGATCAGTTGAGCAACATTTCATTCAGGTTATATGCTACTTATTAATATCAATATTTTATATTACTTAAATTGTGCTAGAGCTTCACATAAATCTACAGGGACAGAGTCCCTGTCTGGAGACCTTGTCATCTAAATATTTTAGACCCTACTGGTAATGGTGGCAAAGTAGGCTTAGGGCTTGGAAGGACACCGATTACAAGACATTTGATTATGCAGATGTTCAGTTTTAAGTGCATTTCCTGAAGGTTCAGTTAACGAGTTTGGAATAAATGATTTTGACTCATTTTTAAAACTGGTGTAAAAATGAGCAGTCAGGAAGGAAGTGTCATTATCCTCAGCCTTGGCGACCCCCTGTGCTTCCTCCTACCCACTCCTTTCCTCTCCATGTATGGGGTGAATTCAGGAATAGGGTGAGGAGCATGGGAAGAAGTGATTCCATGAGAGCTGGGAGAAAGGATCGATCCTGCTAATTTAACTTCAGCCAGTTATAACAGTTCTTTTCCATGATGCCATCAGAGTCAGTCAGTAGGTTGGCTTGCAGCAGTTCATCCCCACAGTGATTTGGGCTGTGTCCTGACTATACATTGAGATCTGCCTGTGGGAAACCAGTCAACCACCTTGAGATCAACTGTGTTAAAGATAACTGGTAGATCTAATGATATCAGCTTGGAGAACCTGCCTCCACCCATCATCAGGAGACAACCATTGACCAAAACAGGCTGGGTGCCACAGTCAGATATACAGACCGGCAAGGGTCAAAGAAATCAAAGCCTTCTAGATACCTCAACGCTCTCAGTAGCCATTCTCTCTCTCATTCCCCACCCCTTCCCAAAACCCTAAACCCTTCTTGTTCTGATCTGGACATTGACTCAGAGTTTAAAGATAAGGAGAAAGGGGAACCCATGGCCTCTGGTGACCTTGACACACCTGGGAGCCACTCCTCCCTGAAGGAGAGAAATGATCACCCTTTAGTAAGGGATTACATTCCCTTGCAAGACAACCACTTACCCTCAGATACTTCTTTTGGAGATGAATTTGGGGCAGGTTACTCCCTTGAAAGTATTGTTAGGTTTCATAGTGAGACCAAGGGATCCTGGAAGATCAAAAACAAATACTTGAATTGTTCCATGACCATTAACCTCTCCTAGACTCGCTTGTAGTGCAGCAAAGAAACTTCTAGCCAAGGAGGCAGTAACGTATTATGCATGCAAGCTAAAAAAGTTAACAAAATAAAATAAAGAGAAAACCAAAAAGAAAATTCAGAGATCAGCTTGACGGAGCAGCTTGTTAGTAAAGAACAAGCCCCTTGACTGTCAACGGCAACTTTCTGGGCCATCCCCAGGCACCTGCTAATGGTCTGAACCACTTTGGAGCAGAACCACCTCATCCTAATTGAATATCCATATATCCAATAAAGAATGGTAGAGGGTGTGCTGTTTCAGGATGCTGGCTGACTTCTTACAGACTTTATCCAATGGCAATAACCCAGGGGGTGATTTTTAACTGAACTTTCCAGGAAAACCTTGATGGGAATGGACGAAAGTCCCATCCACCCTCTACATGACAGCTGCAGACCATCCTACAAGCAGCAAGCATATCTAATGTGTGGCTGCACTTCCATCCTAACATGAGGCAGCATACCTGGGTTAAGGTGAACACCAACAACCTATCCATGGATTGCCTGTATTGGCTCTATATATACTACAGACACTGTATATATTGCAAATGAAGGATGACAATAAATATACCTGTGTTGATAATCACTTGATTCTGTCTCAAATGAAATAAGTCATAATCATGGGGTGGGAAGGGACCTCTAGAGTCATTTGATGCACATGAAAGTAGGATGTGCTAAGCTTAAACCATCCCTGTCAAACTTGTTTCTCAAATTCAAAGCTTCTAGGCAGTTTGGACTATTGATATATGCAATATCATGTCTTACACAGGTGATACAGTACAGGGCTTTCCAACTCCTGGGTGGCTAGGGGTTGCATGCAGTATGGGGTGCTGACCCAGGGGCTGCATACCTTTGGGACTGCCTTTTAAAATCCCCAGCCAAATGCAGCCAAGCTCCACCCGCATCTTATGCTGCCCAGCTCCCTCCCCCACTGCACATACAGCTTGGATAGCCTTGCCCCTTCCTGCTGTGCCACCTCAGTCCCAGGGGCTGGGGCAGAAACCAGAAGCTAGAAGAGTAAAGGGGAGCCTGGAGACTCCAGATGCTGATACCACAAGATAAAGGAATGTAGTCACAGCTGGACAGGAGCCCAGGAGGCCACAAACTGACCCCTCATGGGCTGCCAGATGGACAGCCTTGATATCATCGGCAGCAGCAATTCCTTAATTGAAGGATGCTGCATTTTTGATGACTCTTGAGGAACTTAAGAGTTCAATTGTTGAACCACAAATTGTTCCTGACACTTTTTTTGGACCGGGAAGGCAACAAAGATCATATCAGTTGCCCCATGGCGTGGTCTGAAACCACACAGATTCCACTGGGACTCCCTCAGCATGCAGTAGACGATGGTTCATGAGGATGCAGACAAGGATTTTCCCTGTTGTGGAAAGGAGAGTGATACCTCAATAGCTCCCAAATACAGACTTATCTCCTTTCTTGAAGATAGTCATGATGTTGGCATTCCTCAGGTCTCCAGGGAATCCTTCATTGTTCCACAGTTGAAGAATAAATTTGTGATGTCTCAATACCAGTTCCTTACTGCCAGCCTTATAGATGGGCCAGCAGTGTGGGGATGCAGTCAGGAAGGCCAACCATACCTTGTCATGCATCCACAGATGCATCTCGAGCAGGTCCAAGGAGGTGATCCTCCCCCTCTGTGTGACACTGGTCAGGCCGCAGCTGGAGTACTGCGTCCAGTTCTGGGCGCCGCACTTCAAGAGGGATGTGGACAACATGGAAAGGGTCCAGAGGAGGCCACTCGCATGGTCAGGGGGCAGCAGGGCAGGCCCTACAAGGAGAGGCTACGGGACCTGAACCTGTTCAGCCTCCACAAGAGAAGGCTGAGGGGGGATCTAGTG
>NW_017729033.1:6710920-6718232 GCF_001723915.1 Gavialis gangeticus
CTACTTCACTGTCAGGGTGGCTAGGATCTGGAACCAACTTCCAAGAGAAGTGGTGCTGGCTCCTACCCTGGGGGTCTTTAAGAGGAGGCTGGATGAACACCTTGCCAGGGTCGTTTGACCCCAGTACTCTTTCCTGCCATGGCAGGGGGTCAGACTTGATGATCTGCTCAGGTCCCTTCCGACCCTATCAACTATGAAACTATGAAGATTTCAGCAGGTATGCCATCAAGTCCAGTAGCTTTTTTTTGTTTGTTTTTTTCCTTGAGGGCACATCAGACTTGTTCTAGGATAGGAAGGTTGGTGACTGATCCCCTTCTGGGTGTTGGAGGATGGATTCAATGATGGTATCCACCACCATTGACTCATGGTTTAGGAGTGTCTCAAAGTGATCTTTCTATCTTGCTTGGATAGATTCATTGTCTTTGAGGAGTATTGAACAATCCTGTGATTGCAGGAAAGTAGGAGCTTAGGAAACTGGGCTGCAGATGGCTGTCTTTGCCTGGAAAATGCTATGCATATTATGTTGGCCAACATAGAGCTGGATCCTTCTTTGAGCTTCAGCTTTGAGGAGGTGATATGTCTCCTCCTTCTGCTGGGATGAGGTATCATCTTGCCAAGCAAAATGAGCCCTTTTCTTTTGGTTAAGGAGGGATTGGATCTTGGCCTTGCTCTCATTGAATCAGTCTTGGAATCAACAGATGGTATAACCAATGGATTCAGCACAGGCTATATGGATGGTGGTTTTAAACCCCTCCCAGAATTTGTCATTGTTCCCTTCATTTTTGCTCAGGCCAAACAGCTTTTTGTGGAGACACTCTTCAAGACCCTTGCAGCCCTTTGGATCTTGAAGAGATTTAGTGTTGAGAGTCCTTCACTTTGCTTTTGGGTGTTTTCAGTGTTTCAGAGCAGAGGAGGCTGGCAGTTAATAATGGATCTAGCTAGATGGTGTCCTGTCCAGCAATCACCCGTTTCTTGCATGATCACATCTGATTCTGCTCTTGAAGTCACTGGGGAGAATGATCTTGTCCTCCTTGCAAGTATTACTCAGTACATGGTCAACTTTGGAGTAGAACTGTTCTTTCACATCATTGTCAGCATCAAGCACTGGGGTATATGCACTGATGACAGTGGCATAGTGGTTGTTGCTGAGCTTAAGATGGAGGGTCATAAGATGTTTGTTAATGCCCACAGAAAGCTCTGTAAGTTGACTGATGAGATGATTCTGGAGGGTGAAGCCAACATCACAAAGGCATTTGTCCTGGGCTGATTTCCTCTTCCAGGAGAAAGTTTAGTTTACACCCTCTTCCCTCAGCTCAGCTGACCCTCATCCACTTATCTTGTCTCACTTGGAGTTGCAATGCTGATATGACATCTCATCAGTTCTTTGGAGATGATGGCAATTCTTCTTTTTGGTTGTTCATTGTCTTGGTTATCCATCAAGGTGAGAGTGTTTCATGTTGTAAAAACCAGTCTCCTCTTGTGAAGTTCTCCACCACAGAGAGAGTGATCCTCTGGATACACTTATCCACCTAGGAGTAAAAAAGACAGCCTAGGTTTAGGGCACCTTTTCAAGACCCTTCCCCATGTAGGGTGAGTAGAGGGAATCTTGAATAGGACCGCTCAGTCATGGTAGCACCTGCTGAGTTACACCCTGGTCTCAACCCAGATGCAAGATGACCATCAGGCTTCCACCACCTGCATGTAGATTCATGTCTGGAGACTGCTGGATATTACTAATCCTTTCTCCATCACCACTGGTCCATTGTTTCAAGGCTTTAGAAAGCTGGTAGAGGAGAGTGTATAGTTCCCTGTGGTAGAAGCCTGAGCATGACTTTGTTTAATGTGAGGAAGCTAATACCAGAAACAGCAACTACACAATCTTGCCATTGTGAAGATCTAGGCCCAGAGGCAAGGGAGGAATCTAGATGACAGGAAACCTCCACCTTGCTGAAGCCTTCTTCTGTCTTTACAGCTATTGAGATCCTGACATCATCTTCTGCCTGATTTGCTG
Organism: Gavialis gangeticus; assembly: GCF_001723915.1. Taxonomy (NCBI): domain Eukaryota; kingdom Metazoa; phylum Chordata; order Crocodylia; family Gavialidae; genus Gavialis; species Gavialis gangeticus. The sequence goes on from NW_017729033.1 coordinate 6,712,932, forward strand.
TTGAGACTTGGGGTGGACCATGGGTTTTCTGGAATGACCCCTCAGGCCTGTTCACCATGGATGACCTACCAGGGATATGAGACACCGCGCAACATAGCTCTGAGGATCATTGACACACACACGCTTATCCACCACTACAGTCTCAGCCCACGGAGGGGGCCCTGATACAATGCATATAAATAGTACATAGAAATACGTGTCAGTGGAAGAGGTTAATATAACTTTTCATAAGCAACACAAAAAGCAAGGGTATGAGTTGGTTCTTGAAAGCCGGTTTATTCATTTACCTTAAGTACTCATATCTCCCGTGACGGACTGTCTGAGCATCTTGCATTAGTCAGTGCTTACCATTTCATTATCCCTGTTGGATACACAAGTCCTTTCTCCATTTTACAGGTGTGGAGCTGCAGCAGAGAGGCTAAATACTTTGCCAAAGGTTATAGAAGAAATGGATTATAAAGAAAGGAGCTGGAAATAGGTTCCTTGAGTTCCAATTTAGCATCTGAACCTATGAGCTATTTTTCTTTCTTCTAGTCTTTACGTATATATTAATACAGGCTAACGAATAATACTCATATATTATTAAGGCTTACTGTGCAGTCATTCACAAGAGACAAAATCAACATATTTATTATGAATATTATGTATTCTTTACTACTGTGGCACTTCTTTGCAAGAGCTGAAGTGTTTGTCCATGTGCTTTGACTCAATTCCAATTAAGTCATTAAGCATCCTGCCTAAAAAGATACTCTTGCAAATGTTATTTATCTTAAGTTCCTGTACTTAGCTGCTGTCTATTACCACAACCAAATCATTTCTTTGTTCCATACCAAAGCTAGCCATGTTTCAGGGATGTTCAGACTAGCTTTTAATTAATGTACTGAATTTGTTAGGGTGCTTTGAAATCCTTATGAATAAAAGCATTAGGACGTTGTGTATAATTAAAGGACCTAAGCAGTGGTGCTCCATTACTCAAAGGTGCTTTAAAGGTGCACACTATTTCTCAAGTAATTAATCACAAGGTCAAAACTGAAGCTTTAAATCTTTTTTTGGAGTAATTTTATTAGTAGTAATTAGTCAGCTACTACTTTTCACAGGGGAGAAAGTTCTTTAGAAGTGATAGTGTCAAGTACACTACAGGCACATTAGATGTCTGACTTTTGTAGCTGATGATGTTATGCAAAAACCTAAGATAATAAAATGCTTTTGAGGGTATAAATTGATCTAGCAAAGCATTATATCTATGGTTTTAAGGGGCTATTTTTATCTAAGAAAAACTTCACTCCACACATACACAACTTAAATGAGAAGTGACACGGGCTGTCAACAATCCATTCATGATTTAGCTATAAAAGTTGCAGCTCAGTGAGTGAAGAATTTTGGAAGAAAATTGTATTCTTGGATATGCTTCCCCTGTTCTCCTATTCCAGGCCACAGTCCCCTCCTAGAGAGAAAAACCTGGTAACTCCATTAAAGGATAGCAGCCTATAACTAGGGACCTATAATGTGTGGATTAATGGCTTCACTGGGCTTAATCAGGGTAATTTAGCTGCAGTTTGGGGCCATGCGGGGAGGGGGAGGACTTCCAGGGTTCCTCAGCCAATCAGAGGTATGGGGGGGCCCTGCTGTATTTGGCCCATGAAAATGGCACTGGACCCCAGCTTCTGCTTGCAAAATCGGTGGGCAGCCACTGTGAATTGAGTAGGTTCCTACCTATAAGTCATAGTGTTACACAAAGCTTTCATTCAAACAACTTGCTACCCCCACGATGTAGTATGTAGAGAAAATCCCCCCCTGCATGGGCCCTGCAGTGGATAATTTACTACCAGCTTAAAGCATTCAGGATTTGGAAATGGCTACAAGGAGAAATGAATCAAAACAATACTGAAAAACAGCTTTCAGACATGAGAATTTAGGGCCAGACCCTTTTCCACCCACAGGGTGCTTACATAGATGTAGGCACCTAACTGTGATCCTGGTCCACCCTAAAATCCCACTAACGCATGCACTTTTGTAATACTGAAGACTACATCGCAAAAGATGCAGTGAGGAGCGGGGAAAGGATATACCCATTCAAGGAGGGTGCAATAGGATCACACTTAAATGCTCGATACGTGGAGTAGTATCTGGCCCATAAAGTGGGTTGGGACAGTTGGGGTCCAGGCTGCCAGTCAGAAGAGTAAGACAACAGATTCCAGAAATGCCAGTCACGCTTACAGACAAAAGCATAGCAGGGAACAGAGAGACTATATTAATAATATAACACCACACAATAACTCCTGTGAAAAATGGAGCACTGGGAAGCTGAGCAATGCCTTGTCAACCTTGGTTTGGCCCCCTTGTGCATCTGCATTGTGAGACTCAGATGAAGCAGACTTTAATTACATGGTCACATCCTCTTGTTTTTCCACAAGACCTCTGACTCATTCGGTGCACAGGATGGACAGTGCTCACTTAATGAGCAGCTATTCAGTATTTTATCTCATTGCTCAATGGGTGACCCCTATGCGTTATTCATGGCATATTATTCAAACTTTGCTCTGAATATAGAACTATTCATTTATTTGTGTGGGTTCTTCTGTGGTGCTCGTTACCAGAGCATCTGGCTGATTTCCGTATGTGAACGTCACTTATTTTGACAGCCTTGCTATGAGAGGAGGGGGGATTGGTTATTGCTACCCACATTTTACAATCTTTTTGACTAAGGAAGGGAATCAATTAGGTCAGGTGTTCCTGGTAAGACAGCCACGTTCCAGGCTGGAGATGAAGACAGAAGCCCACCCCCAGCCCTGAAAGCCCCGTCTGCTGCTCCTCCCAAATCCCAAATCTGATGAACAGTCTGAGGCTAAGCACGTGAACAAGACACCGGCCACCCACAGAGCACCGGTCCGCTGCATTCATTGCCTTGTCTTCAACTGTGGATACTCACTGAGACTTCAGAGGCAGATTTAACTGAATTAAATTGGAATACATTTGTCCAAGTGTGCGATGAGGTGGGGGAGGGAGGGGGAATATCTCCTTTCTCTTGCAGAAGACCAGAAGCATTTGTGGAGCATGGACTCTGATTATAGCCATTGTCTGAATGGACCATGTTATTAGCACTATGAAGGCAGTGTTTGGACCTGAATGTTAATTATTCTGCGGCACTGAAATGCAGAACCAATAACTTATGTTTGTCCTTAGAATGAGTCTTACTTGAGATGGTCTTTAAATGGAGATTGGGCTAATTAAACAGCAACAAAAAAAAGCCTTTAAGACTGGCATTGGTTGGTTAGGGCTAGGATTTTAGTACAGTTCTGGGCCATACAGACCAGAGACACCAACCTGCATAATACAATCCATCGCATTTCATCCTGTAATTCCTTCCAGCTAATCCGTTCTTGATTTAAAGATGGGAATATCCAGTCCTTGGTGAGATCTTCTGAGGGTAGATTAATCTCACTTAAAAATTTGCAGTTTATTCACACTTCAGGTTTTCTTAACTTTCGCTTCCATCCCTTGAATCTTGTAATGCCTCTGTGTTTGTTTAAAAACCTTCTAGTGTCAAGGGCTGTATCTCTGTATAAGCATTTATCTTTTGTGGGTTTTTTTTTTTACTCTCAACCTTCTATTTACTCAAGATAAATAGATTGAACCCTTTTAGCCTCTTGCATCCAGTCATTCTTGTAGCTCTTTCCTGAATAGGGATACTGAACTGAGCACAGCATCCCAGCCACAGTCTCTCGGATGCTTTATTCAGGGGCAATAGCCTTTCTGAACTATTCCTTTGTTACCAATATAGATCTGTGAAGCCCACTTTCACATGGGAGAGACACATGGGAGGCACAAGTTATCTCACTGCTTTTCCCTCATAGATTGGCCCGTTGATAGCCTGTTATTATATGAGGCTGGCCTGTGTGGAAGACTTGATCTTTTCAAACCACCATTTCTAAATGCAAGACCAAATTGTCATAATACCAGCCGCTGAAACCATTAGGTCTCACCCGGGGGGAGTGGTATCTAGATCTTTTAATAATGATCATATAAAATCTTTTCATTAAAATGTATATTTATGAATGAGTTGTTTATTTCTGCTGTATTTTAGGAATGCTTTTTTCATGGGGTCCGAGTAGCAAAAGGGCTAGTTTGAACATTAGGATGAAAATTAGACGTCGCCCCTGCTCCCCAAGTAAGCAAGCATTTGGCTTCAGTGGCCATCTTACAGGATGAAGGAACTACAAGCAAAAAGCTAATTACCTTACCAGCACCCTTTTTTCCCCCATTCACTTAACTGCATGGAAATCTGATTTTTTAGTACTGGAGTGCCACATTTGGAATTCCGCTTTAGCTTATTAAGCCAAGTGGAAACAAAACAATGGTAGGGGCAAAGGTTGTCTTCATCTCCAGCCTGGAACATGGATCTCTTACTAGGATCATCTTACCTAATTTATTCCCTGCCAGTAGTGACACCTCTAAGAACATAAGAAGTGCCGTTCTGGGTCAGACTGGTGGTCCATCCAACCCAGTATCATGTGTCCAACAGTGGCAGAAGTGGATGCTATACAGGGAGAGCATCAAATCTGGTATCTCTACAGTGATCTGTCCTCTATTCAACACCCACCCTAGCATCCACCATTAATTGGGTTGGAAATGCCAGAGGACACATCTCTAACCATTCTGTTTTTTCTCTCTCCTATTTGTCTGAAGTACTTAACAGTGCAGCAATTGTCTTATGCTGCCAAAGGAAGTCAAGAAATGTAAGACTACTCCAGCTACGTCCCCTCCGCTGCCATTTTAGTGACTTTCCCACTGGGATCTTGAGGATACATGACTCTAAAGTCATGGAGACAGGTGAGCAAGTCATTCAATATAGTGGTGTGTATAGCTTATCCAAGAAAGGATAGCTACTGTGCCGATAAGAAATGTTTCATTTGTCACTGTGCGCCTGTACATGCCTCTCTGTTGATTCTCCAGCAAGTTTCTGGGAGGGGGGAAGGGGGGAAACGTGGAGTCCAGTGACTGTTTATTGGTCTTTCCAAAATTTACATTAGCTTTGGATGCTTTTACAATGGCACGATGCTGATGAACGTGCGCACCAAGGAGCATGTGACTACTTCACAAATATCTACAACAGAAATGCTCCTTAGAAAGGCCACAGGAGCCACGTAAACCTTTGTAGATTATGCAATGATCTGTGATGGAGGTGTCACAGGACCAAGTCATAACAGGGCCTGGTGGGGACCAAGGAAGAAGGTTGACCTGATGAACCTTCGAGGCTATGGGGGGCAGGCTGAAGGAGATGGGGGCGCAGGTGGTGTTTTC
>NW_017729033.1:6718243-6718909 GCF_001723915.1 Gavialis gangeticus
CCCTTAATCTATGAAACTATGAAACTATGAAACTATGAACCTATGAACGTTATCATGCTGATAGGCTGCCAAGAGTAGGCAGTGAAGCAAGCAGAGGGCACAGCTGCTGGGGCCCACCTGCAGGGACTAAACTTGAAGATGGGGCTCAGAGGGGCTCCACAGAGGAGAGAAAGTGCCTGGATGAAGAGATGGGGCGGGACACAGCTGAAGGAAGCAAGGATGAAACAAAAAAAATGGGCTTCATCTTCTCCATCTATGGTCGATGGGCTGGAACCCAGAGAGTGGGTCAGCCTGTATTTCCCTACCCACCTGTGATGATTAAGTTGTTGTATTGTTTGGTTGGATGTTACATGTTTAAAGTGGGGTTTTTTAATGGGTTTTGTTCTGGTAGGGAAAGGGTGAATGGCTGGATTGCAGAGGGGCTGGCTGTGACCTGGCTTATAACACTTTGCTCCTTAGATGGGGATAGAAGGACCCTGGCCCAGGTAACTCTGGCTCGTTCTAGAAGTTGTTTGGGGAGGAGATATAAGTAGGGCTGTACCTAAATCACAGAAAAACAATTTTTGCAGATTGGTGAGACAACTGTTGCCCTTTGTGCCACCCCGCAAGCCAGCACTTTCCCCCTTGGGTGGACTGCGAAGCTGAGCCACAGTGCCAGGGAGCACC
>NW_017729033.1:6723909-6742334 GCF_001723915.1 Gavialis gangeticus
CACTTTGCTCCTTAGATGGGGATAGAAGGACCCTGGCCCAGGTAACTCTGGCTCGTTCTAGAAGTTGTTTGGGGAGGAGATATAAGTAGGGCTGTACCTAAATCACAGAAAAACAATTTTTGCAGATTGGTGAGACAACTGTTGCCCTTTGTGCCACCCCGCAAGCCAGCACTTTCCCCCTTGGGTGGACTGCGAAGCTGAGCCACAGTGCCAGGGAGCACCACTGGTTCCCACTGGGGAGCCAGCATTTTATTTTTATTAAGTTTTTATTTTTTAAGTTGCTTTCATGGACAATCCTATATTTCACGTTTTCCATGAAATCCATGAAATCATGAATTGAGCTGGCCCTTAGCTACAGGCAGGGAAGCCACAGGGCGCATGGGCCACGGAGGTCCAGGAAGTCTACTGGCATGAAGCCCTAGACAGTGGCCACGGAGATCATCTGCTGGAAGGAGACAGCAACTGAAAAGGCTGGAGTGGCTCGGCAGAAACAACCTGCTGAGGCCAATAGAGAAGTCAAGACCTCTGGGGACAAGGAGGACTTTGCTGCAGACAGTGACAGAGAAAGCACTGGCCAGGTGTGAGAGTGAAAAATGTTAGGAGATAATCTGCTTTAAATATTTATTTTATGTTCTGTCTTTCCCAGCTATGTTACAGTGTTTTCCCTTAATTCTTAAAGTTGGGGGAGGGGGGGTTAATCCCTACTTTGAGCTGTCCTTTAATTGGGTACATCACCTCATGGGGCGTATGTACCCTCTCAGTCTTGGCTGACTCAGAGTCCTATCACATCACCCCCTTTGGGACTGGTTATCAAAGCATAACACATTAATGGGGACTGTCCTGGGATAGTGAGGTACTTGAATAGTGAACTGGATAGCCCACACACCAGATGCAGAATAGTGATTGTGCAGTGGGACACTAAGCCTGGCTCGCTGCAGGTCTCCACTTAAGTGAGAGAGGGCAAAGCTGGAGTAATCAGCCTGAAGAAGGGTGTTTGTCCCTGAAAGCTTGCAAAGAAGAATTTTTTTCCCAAATATTTGAGTTGTTCTAATAAAAGATATCAGATTTATCCAAAGAACCTTGAGCCTGGATAATGACATTTGGTGTTGTTCACTTGCTTTATTGCAGCGGCAGACAATCCCTCTGATGCAGACAGTCCCTCTGATGCAGTGTATTTCAACCTGGATCCATACCCCAGCAGATCATCACTACAGAACCTCTTCCATTAGAAGCAAGTGCAGTGGTAAAGGCTGGAGGCCAAAGATGTGTGGATCATTAGTGCCCTATTTGCATCGCCATTAGTTCCCATATATGCATCTCCAGTCTGGCTGTTCAATTCTGTGACAGCATCCCCACACTAGCTCAGGTCCTTGTGGCTGTCTACCTCTAAACCTGCCTGAGAAGCTGGGCAAATGCTTTGTTGGTCAGGCAATGGAGATTGCAGATAGATTGCTAGCAGTACACGAACTAGCTACTTTAAAGTTGCTGTGATGTAGAAACCACCCCAAAGCTGCACACTTCTTTCAGTAGGAGAGCAGATGGTGACCTTTTTACAGCATCCAACATCTGGCAGAAAGCCAGTTTGGAGGTCTGTGCACTATTACCTGGATGTGGACTCATGGAGCATCTTTATACATGTTCTGCTCTGCACGGGTGTTTTGATCCAATGTCACAGCTCAAAAGGATTTGTTGAAGCTGACCAAGCAATCATTGTGAAATGGTACCCATCTTCAGCAGAGGAGACTGTTCTCACTTGAATTGCGAATTCTGTTTCCAGCCAGTGAGACCATCATCCCACGGCCTTCCAGTAACATGGTTTGCTGAAAACACAAATGATCTCTATTACTGGAAATTTCAAGCAGAGTCTGAATAAGGAAACTCCTTTTCTGACAATGGAGTGAGACAGGCAAGTCTCATGCTGTGTTTTTGTCTCCACAGGAGATATGAATTTATCTTTATTAACAAAAACAAAGAAAAGTGTAACTAATTATTTAACTCCAACTCCTTTTCCCTTTATGGCACTGGTGGCTTTTAAATTTGTCACATGGTTATTCTGCACATTGCCAATGACAACCAGTGTTTGATTCCAGTCCAGTCTCCAGCACTGAGACTTCTACTTTCTCTTGTGTATATATATATTTTTTTTAGAAAAAATTAGGAAACAAGCAGTTTTTGACAACCTAGGAGTATCTTCTCAGCATTTCACATTGCAGGTGCCATCTCTTGAAAGTCAAAACTATCTTGCTTGTTCCCAGCTTCTCACATTATTTGAGAGATCCTACCTGACCTAACCCACTGGACCTTACTGGCCATTGCTTTGTGAGGTGCTTTTGTCCTATTGGCCACCTGCGCAGCAGCTCCGCAAGGCGTAATACTAGCCAGCCAGATTACTGAAGAAGTGTCCCAAAGGAACATCTCCATGAGCCTGTGTGCCATGGTCTACTTCCTCACCCTCATGTCTCTAGCAGGAGACCAGGGTCCCTGGGGAAAGGCTACTGTCCATCCCTTTTCTGTGACCTCCACGGACAATAAGGCAAGTGTTATTCTTGGAACGATGAGCATGGATGTTTATCTAGCATAATTCAGAGATTTCCTGGATACTTGCTCATTCTGCACGCAGAGGAAAACCTGAGCACTTCAGTTAATAACCTGACAAAGTTCATTGGGAAGATGTGATATCTTTTATTAGACCACCTAAATAGTTGGAAAAATTGTTCTTTGCAAGCTTTTGGATAACAACACCCTTCTTCAGGCACAGGGAGAGTTCTCAAACGAATGGATGCTATTTATGTTTCTCTGCTTGGTGTCCCCAATTGACATACTTTTGTTTACCAGAGCCACGCACCCCGCACAGAAACACATACCCAAGCTGCAACAGAGTCTGTTGACCCTGGATAGACCTCGCCAGCCATCTTCAGACGCACTCATAAGAGGATCGAGGAAGACGATCATTCTTGACTACAAGGGATTGCCAATGATGATGTTTTTGGTTATTGCCATCCTTTACCTTTTCTCATTTTCTTTTAATAAAAAATATTCCTGAATGAATGTGTGAGGTCAGTGGTAGAGGTAATGCATGTTCCAGCATGGAACAAAAAAAAAAAAAGTTCCAGAACCCCAACAGAAAGTAAAGAAACAAAGATTGCATCTTGGTTTAAATGTTTTATCCAAGAAAACTGCATGCCACCCTAGATGAGATATACAGCATCTGCTGTATGTGTGCTATAACCTCCACTAGAAAGGAAGTGGCTTTACAGAGCTTGCTGGGGTGTGCCGGAGGCTGCTACACCACTTCCAGCTCATCAGGAGGCAATGCGCGTAGAGCAGGCATGGTGTGTCTTAGTATAATGCTGCTCGGAGTCATAACTGAGCAATATTACTCTGGCGGAGGGTCTTATAATTTTGACAGGTTTATAGCTATTGTTATTTTTGTGTTTTAGGACCCTTTGAGACACACTTCACCACCTGTACTGTGCCCAGAGTCTCAGAAAACCAGCCCCTTACCTTTCACAGGCACCAAATTGTCTGAAAGACTGTTTGTTTAAATGGGCATTATTCTGAGTCTTTCTTGTCTGCCTTCTGTAGCTATTGGGCCTGATATTATAGTAAGTCAGGCATAAAAATGAGTTGGCATTCAACCATGTTCTCCCAAATATTCTGAATCAGCTATTTTTGTCTTTGTTACTTTTTTTTGTGTGTGATTTCTTCCATTTAATTGAAGCAATTTTGTGGGTAAACCAGCAGAATTGGTTGGAAACCAGGTCTTTAGTTTGGGGAAACTAATTATTATTCAACTAATAAGCACAACATTGAAATACATTTTTTTTTTTAGAAAAAAGCCTTCTGGGCCATTACTGTTTTGATGAAATATGATGTTCCCAACCACCCCACTTCAGAAAAAAGGTGGTTTCCATGGGGGAAAAACATTTTATTAAAAAACAGATTTTTAAATTTTATTTTATTTTATTTTTAGTACAAGATAGATTTGATGGGAAATTTTCAACAAGTCTTGTGAACTCACTATGCATGAATGCAGCACTTGAAATCCCAGCCCACCAGCAGAAATAAATCCTCACTAAACATCAGCCACAGAGGAAAGAGAAAGGTCTCGGTTTGGCCTACAAGGATACTGCTGCGATACGTGATGGTGTACAGTGTGGTACAAAGCACTGGCATAACATAAGCTTGCAGATGTGAGTCAGATTTTATGTGGGGGTTGTCTAGCTCCATCCCTCTCAAGTGCCTGGTTTGAGCGAACATAGCAAATCCTCCATAACATCAGATTAGTCCAGAAATTATGGGTTTACTCCCCATGAAAACAGAGGTTTTCAACCTCTACAGGAGCAAAATATGCTCCCTGTGTTAGTTAATGGAAGCCTCAGAGCTCAGTACTTCAGAGCTCAGTAGAACTGTGGAAATCTATATATTAACACACTAAGCAGTAGATGGTCTAAGAACATTTTAAGGAATTTGCAAAAACTGTACACCCACCCATTATATATTATTTCAGAGCCTACAGTGTGGATTTGCACAAGATTCAACATATCACAAAACATATCTGACAAAACATGAGAAACAAATTTTAAAAAATCCTAAAAAAGCATTAAATGAGGCTGCGCATGCACATGTACCAACCTATGAACTCGAGTAAGCTGGTAGGTAGGCCTGGGCTTCAGGCTGTGATTTTTTTGCCCCAAAAGTGAACACTGTAGTGCTATAAATGAGGATGTAATTGCCTGAAATAATGAAGAAGAAAAAGTATACTGAATAGCAGATAGTGCAGATAACGACCTTGACAATGGGGACATCCGACATTCAACTAAGTGTCTCAGTGGTTTGTTACTAAGTGATTTGCTTCCCCCGGCTCACATTTAATGTGGGAATAGATTGTGAAAACTAGTTTAATCAATGAGACGAGACTTATTGTAAAAAGACTTCACAGCAACACTATAGACTTAGAAATGATAACAGGAGAGATTAATGAAACCCACGTTATTTTGCCAAGAGTCACATTATGCCCTTAAAACAAGCTCTATGTTTTAAGAGACACAGGAGGCAACTTTTGCAAGGACTATCAAAAATTCAGTCAAACACTTGATAGAGTTCATGTTTGTGTATGGCAGCCTGTACTTGGACATGGCCAACTATATGTTGCAATGTCGCGTGAAAATACAATATATACAGACAACTGTTCAAGGAATATTAGCAAATATGGAAGGCATTTACATGAAAGATGTGGTATTCCATGAAAGCCTCCAATTAAATTCATAAATAAAATATGCCTTGTCAAGATCACATGCTCTGTATCTCCCCTTTATGACTCACAAAATGATTGAAGCTGCTTGCATTGGTTTAAATGATGCATTTGAACACCCTTCTGAAGCTATTCCACCTTCAACAAGTGATTACAAGAGGTAAATAGACTATCTTGTTGTACTCCACATAACGGTGGAGTATAAGTGGAGTATATTTTTAACTCTAGTTTTGTTCTTGGATTGTACAGAAATATTTGGAAGCAAGCTACTTTAAATATTTCAATCAGCTGTATGATAAGGCTGAAAGGAATGAAAAGCTGCTAAGACTGTGCCAAATTTTTAGACAGACTCTGTATATTTTGCTTTACTGAAGATTTCAAGGTGTTTGATATTAACTGTACAGGCAGTCCTCGACTTACAACATTTCGAGTTACAACATTTCACACTTACAATGTTTATAAATTGACATCCTGTTTCAACTTTCTGACATCAGTTTTGACTTTATAACGCTTGATCCAATGGAATGCCATGCCGGTGAACAAGTTCACCCATGTGCCTGGCGAACATCTGTCCAAACTTCCTCAGACACTTTCTTTAAGAAAGCAGACAAGACTCCAGAAGAACCTGCACCCAAGACTCCTGAGAAGACTCCAACCAAGAACCCTTCAAAAAGTCCAACCAAGAGCCCTTCAAAAAGTCCAGCAAAGTAACTTTAAAGTCCTTCCAAATCAAAATGATTGCTATTCACAATATAAATACATTAATGTAGATATATTACTCACCTATAATTGATTGAGTAAAAAATTCCAGAGTATTTCTGGTGAAAATAGAGTATTGGGCCTTGGTTCAAGAACCAATACCCCATTTATAGCATTGTTTCTTACGAGAAAATTCGTTCCGAGTTACAACGTTTCTACTTAAGACACGGTTTTCTGGAACCAATTGTGTCTTAAGTCCGAGGACTGCCTGTACATGAGCTTAACACAGAATTTGGCTTAAGGTCAATGTTAGAGGGGCAGTGGAAGCCCCTCTAAAGGGCCCCGGACCCCCACCCCATGCACCCTGGGACTCACCTTAGGGATCTTGGAGAGCGGCAGCCCGGAGGGAATGTGGGCGGCAGTCCCGTGTTTCCAGAGCTGCCTGAAGCTGAGGATCAGCGGGGAAAGGGGGCAGAGCCCCCAGAAACTGTGGGCCACTCAAATGGCAGCTGGAAAAGCAGCTGGGTGGTGAATGGCAGGGGGAGAGGATGCCAACCCAGAAACACTGGGGAAGAAAGAAGAAGACGCTGACCCAGAGCCACTGGGAAAGGAGGAGGAGGATGCGGACCTAGAGACACTGCTGGCGGAAGAGGAAAGCACCGATGCAGGGATGCCAGCGGACAGAAGAACAGACGGTGACCCGGACACACAGGCGGCCAGAAGGAGGATGCTGCAGCTGCAGGCAAGAGGAGGGAAGCTAAGGGCCCTGGCACAGGAGGCGGGAGGCGGGTACCCCACAGGGGGGCATGACGGGGGGGCACGAACACCCCTGCGTGGGAACCATGCACTCTTCCAAGCTGGGGAGGACCGGGAACAACTCCAGGTTGGCCGGGGCCCAGGGCCGGCCAAATTGAGAGGCCGGGCCAGGGTGAGGCACAGAGCGGCAGTGCACCCCCATAGTCAACCGGTGCACTCGGATGCATGAGTCACTTATTCACTCCTCTAAGTTTCTCCTTTACGTTGGACACTGAAATGGACACTGGGAGGCAGGATCCCAGGGGATACCCTCTGGTGAAAATCCAGGTGTTGAGTTTTGTTGAAAGCTCTAGCTGGCCTGAGACTGAGCCTGCCCAGATACACTGGTCGACCTGAAGCCAAGAAACCGGCTACAGTGAAGGGCAGACTGACCAGGACAGCCCGACTCAGCTCAGGGGCGGGCAAGCCGAGTGAGGAGGAAGAGTCATCCAAAGTGGGCGCTGATAGAAGATGGTATCTATCCTAGCTATAGATGTGATAAGGGTGGGGTAAAGGGGAGGTTTCGAGCCCCACGAAGCAAGAGCAGGGACTGAGGTATTTTCATCCTTAGGTGGGAGGAGCCACCTGACGGGAACTGCCTCCCCAATTAGAACATCAAAGTCATAGCAGGCGAGTAAGGGCAGCACCTATACCACCCAGGTGGCATCCGAGCTCGAACCCCACCCTGACGTTGTTTGGGGGCAAGGCACCTGATAAGAGAATGCTGAAGCCATGTAACACCTTCAAGCGACAGTCACCAAGGGGGAAAAAATCAAGACAGAGCTAATGTTAAAAGGACAAATGGCGGCGCAGTGGAAGGAAGAGAAGAAGTTGCAAGAAAAAATGAAACAAATCTGAGTTGATCGAGGGTGTGATGTAGTTGTGTGTTACAAGCTGAAGCTTCTTTTCAGTTCAAGCCTTCAGACAGCCCACAGTTGGTGAAGACAATTTGTACAGGAAATTCAGGAAGAATCTTATGTATGAAGCAAACACAGAAGCAGAATGAATGCTTTTAGAGAAAATTCACTGGGTACGCACTTACGCTGACTGAAGGTAACATTACTGGGGCTAAGTTCTTGATCCTGAATGGTTCAAAATGCTTCTGATGCCAGTTAAACTTAGTGGGGGTGGATGGAGCTCACCACTTAGCCGCAGGTTTCCTACCAAGGCATGCAGCCCTGACTCTCAATGGTTTTCATGCTGGGTTTAATGGGATTCCTGGTGCATTAAAATTTGGCAGGACTGAGCTCTAATCTTCCTTTTTTAAGTCCAGTGAATGTTTCACTGCAAATAAAATTGCCAGTTATCATTTGGATATCCCTTAGTCTTTTAATTCAGCCCGAGGCCACTGCTGGACAGAACAGGGCCTGCTGTGTCTGAACACAACATTTATCTTGATAACATTAATTTGCTAGCATTTGAGTTATAAAAAATGGCTTTCTAATTTTTCCAGTCCATTCTAATTTGCTTCAGTAAGTGAGGGTGTTTAACATTACATTTCACAAAAAGCCTAGCAAATATTTTCCCCATGATTCCTGAATATTTAATACATTTTAGTTGCTTTAAGAAAATGGAATTGAAGATGTCTGACCTATTATGATATGATGTAGATGAATAGGAAGCACTGTCATCTGGGATAATTTGATTGAAATCTCTGCTACTGATACATTTTTTTTAATGTCTTCTTTTTTTAAAATTGCTTTTATTTTTGTGGATGCTCAGTTAATATAGCTCTTCAGCTTGGTTCAAAAGCATTGGCAGCCACATTCCTTTTCTGGAGCCAGCATACTACTTTTGTTGATAGTAAGCAGTGAAGTAAGTGTATTTGTTTCCTCTTTAACTTCACAATCACCCCTTTCCCTGAGCATGTGTGTGCATGTACACACACAAGTTTCTTTTTGATGTCTAAATCCAAACCTCGAATTGAGAAAAAGAATCTGTCATGGCTACTTGATGCTGCCGACCTCAAGGTCTGTCTCTACTATACTTATGGATAGCAGCGGGAGTGCTTTTAGCATGATTTTGCTCATTTTATGCATAGTTTATTGTATGCAGAGCCCGAGCAGGTGAGCACAGCAAACATCTCGGAGGCAGTTTCCAGAGTGCTGGGGAAATAGTGTTGTTGTACATTAAGAGCCTGGTTCTATCACTGCTCACACATGTACGATAGGGCTCTTGTCAACATAGGGCCGATTCCCATATGGGGCCCAGATTGATGACCTTGAAATGTACAACATATTAATAAGCCTAATATCAAAAGCAACTAGCAGTGAAGTTCTTGCTGAAGAACTTGTATTTTTCCAGAAGCCAAAAAGTTCAAGTGTAGGGGATTTGGGGACTTTGTGTCAAGATTAAACACAACTCCATTTGCTTTTGTTTGAAAATCATCACTATGCAGCAGGTTGTGTGAAATGAACTGACTTCAGGCCAGTCCCTGTAGGTAGGTATCTGCACCACATAATATAACCACTACCAGCTAGCTAACAAGTGCCTTGTTAGCTCATGTCATCAACAGAAAAAAGCATGCTTTAAAAGCTGATGGAAATTGAATTCTCTCCCTCCTCCCCCAGTTAGCCTCTCTCAGTAAGAAGGGAAGCTTAATTAGTGAAGGGAGGTTGCCATGGTGCTGGCAGTCCTTTCTTATTTTTTTTTCATTTACAAAAACATTACTGATACTTGTTAAGTGGTGATAGTTTGCTGGGTGCTATAGAAAATGCAGTTCTTTGACTGTGTTATGTGCCTTCCAAATAAATGGACAGCTCAGAGTACACAGGGCCATCTCTATGGCTAGGGAGAGACATTACACATAAACCGGTTTAAGAGATCAGAAACTTGTTTAAACCTGTAACACAACATAATTGCAGTGCACATAAACCAATTTCAAAATGGCTGAAACCGGTTTAAGATAAACCTGGTTGAATGTAGTATCAGACTTAACTAATTTGGGTCAAATCAGTTTATGCAATGTCTGTCCCAGATCCCTTCCTGGTTTCAGTTAAACCAGAGTCCCCTGCATTGCAAATGTTTGTAGCCCTGGGTGGAGATAATCTGATCCAGAGAGCAGAGCTGGCCCCACCCTCCTTCTCCCTGGCCAGAGCTCAGGCGGAGACTGTAGGTAGAGCAGGGTCTACCTGACTTCTCCCTGCCCCCCCAACCACCACTCGCTGCACAAGCAGGGACCCCCCCACTCCCTCCCTCCCATCTCCCACAGCATGGACCCAAGCCCCATGGACCCTAGTCATGTGGTATGCTAGCTAAAGCTGAGAGGTGTCTGTGTGTATGTCTTCAATTTCAGTGGGACAGGCAGACAGAACAGTATCCACTTAAGACTTTTGGAGCTAATCAATAGGCCATCTGGTAATGTTTCTCCATTCCTTCCTTGGATAAAGCTGTTTAGTAAGAGCTTAAACTAATGAGAGAGGCTTTTGTTTTGTTGATGGGCTGATAAACACTGATAAAACCTGCTTGGCTTGCTTGCCTGTCAGTTTGCTGCAGATGGTATGAAAAAGAGGGAGAGGGAGATGGAAAAAGCTCCATATCATCAACAGATGAATGCACTACACCCCACACATCCACCCCCTACCTCAGAGTGCTAGGTTGGTGCTGGGGTCTGGCAACACTCTTGCCCCTTGAGCAGTGAGCAGGAAAAAGCATGGGATGGTGCAAGCAGACCTCCCTAATCAGAGTGTCTGGCCAGGGCCTGGTCATACCCACCCCTCAGCTCAGCACTGTGGAAGGGAAGGGAGGGCTACTCTAGCACCCCCCGGCTTGTAGCCTGAGCCACTGCAGGCATGTGCTTGCATTTCTTCAGGCCAGAGGGAACTTCAATCTAGAGCTTACAAACTGGTTCTACCTAGCCAGGTTAAACTAACCTGCAAAGATTGAATCAATTCAGGCTCAGACTTTTTGAATGTCTGCCCCTAGCCTGTGGGTTCCATCAAAAGGGGTTTAGGACCCAAATCCCCAACATTCATCTATTTTGGTTGCTAAAGAACTAAGTTACAGCATGGAGGAGTTTATATATACTGGCTTGAATGAGTGTATGATAATAATCTATCTGTCCAGTGATACTCCAGAATACAGTCCACTCAAAGATTTTACTGAACATTTCAGTATTTGATCCCTCCACTGTGGAATTTTACATTGATGTCAATGGAGAGCTGCCTATTGAACTATCTGAGGGTGATTCAGACCCTGCTGGAAATGGCCTGATACTAATTGCCTCTTTATTAAGATGTTTCCACTTTCTGTTAAAGAGGTTTAATGTATATTATTGAAGAAGTTCTGCAGTGTTTGCTTCATGCTAGGTATTATCCCTAGTCAAGGACAAAAAAGGTGCCGTGTAGAGTCAAACTCCTTGACTTTGCTGTATTTTTGCATGGCATCTAGCATCAAGGAACCACAATTCTGCTTGGGGTCTTATGATTATACTGTAATAAAAATAAATACATAAATAATAATAATAATAAAAAATTTTACAACTGCTGAAGCTTTACAAAGCTCTCAAATCTAATATAGTATAATTAAGACACTTACACCAGATTTGAAAAACATTGGCCATGAGACTATTGTATATGTCTATATTGCAAAAAAAGGTACTTGATGGCCCTATAAATTAAGTATTTGGAGACACACACAACAATTAAGAATTGAATATCTGACAACATTCTTAAGGAGGCTTATTCAAAATCACCTGATGGATTTTGAAGTAAAAAATCCCATTGGAAATCAATTAAATATTCCTTTTAGTGGATTCACATTTATGAATAGGACATTATGAGATCTACTTCATCACTGAGATTCATTTGGTTAAGCTATGCTTCTGCAGAAGAAAAATACAATAATTAAATGAAGTGTAAAATGACATAGGCTAGGGAGAGACATTCAAAAAGCCTGAGCCTGAATTGATTCAATCTTTGCTGGTTAGTCTAACCTGCAAAGCTTGAACCGTTTGGGAGGTGGATAAACATTCCTTTTTCATTCCAGAAACTCAGGGACATGCCTGCAGTGGCTCAAGCTAGAAGCCAGGGTGGGGTGGTGCTCGAGCAGCCCTCCCTTCCTTTCCATAATGCTGAGCTAAGGGGGCGGGGGTGTGGGCAGGCCCAGGCAGAATGCTCTGTTTAGAGATGAGTTCCCCCCCATCCTAAGCAGCCCAGCACAGAGTTACTAGCACAGTGTTTATCACCCCTAACTCAGTGTTTATGAGGTCATTAAGAAAACAAAAGCTTCTCTCATTAGTTCAAGCTCTTCTTGAAGAACTTTTTCTAAGGAAAGAATGGAGAGGCATTACCAGCTACCTGTTGATTCACTCCAAAAAGCCCTAAGCCAACACAGTCCTGTCTGCCTTTGTCCTATCTCCCACAGCCTGGACAATACTCAGCATGTGGTCTGTTATCTAATTCTGAGAGTTGTCTGTGTAAGGCAGAGGGAGTAAGGGGAAGTGGGAGTCTCTACTTGAGCAGGGAGTGGTGAGGAGGGAGAGAGCAGGTGAAAGTCAGGCAGATACTGCTGTACCTGCAGTCTCTACTGAGGTAAAGCCAGGGAGCAGAGAGGAGGGGCCAGCCCTGTGGCTGGAGCAGAGAGCCTCACCCAGCCCAGAGAGCATGCAGGAATGCTGGGGGGCTCTGGTTTAACTTAAACCAGGAAGGGGTCTGGGACAGACTTTGCATAAACTGGTTTGACCCCCCTCAGCTCAGCGCTATGAAAGGGAAGGGAGGGCTGTTCTAGTGCCCCTGGCTTCTAGCCTGAGCCACTGCAGGCATGTGCCTGCCTGTCTTGATTTAAAAGCGAATGTCTATCCAGTTCCAAATGGGTTCAAGCTCTGCAGGTTAGCCTAACCTGCAAAGACTTAATCAATTCAGGCTCAGGCTTTTTGAATGTCTGTCCCTAGCCTAGAGCATAACAATTTCAAGGCACGCACCGAAAGTTAGTTCATCACCTTTTCCAGTACACTATGCTTGCTGCAAACACCTGAGATACTCAGGAGTTCTTATCCAATGGCAAATGCCAAGCTGCATTGAATCTGGGCAGCAATCACAAAAAAGGTGAATAGAAAAATCCCGCACATTTTTCAGTTCTAAAACCCTAGGCATCAACACATTGAAAATGCCTTTAGCTTGTGCTATTGGCAAATGCCTTAGCCTCTCTGAGAGCCTTTAGAAAAGGCCACCTTTTGCACACTACCAAAATATAAGTTTATAAGTTTGGCCTATAATAAAGCTTTAACTCGAGAACAAGCTCAAGCTTGCATTCTCTGTCATTTGTCCAGATCACTGGGCAATATCACACTTTTTTTCTGCTTGCTTTTCCAACAGACTGAAAAATAATTCCATTAGTTACAATAAAAAAATCCTCTCTCTTACATGTGTTCAGTTTCATTTTAACACAGGTATCAGCTCAAACTCCAGTAATACAACGAGGTAAAATAAATCTTTACCAAAAAGCAATAAGAGCTAGAATCTCACACTTGTGTTATCAAACCAACCTAGAGAAGCCAGCTGTGAAGGTGGCAGACTTAAAATGATATCTGTCTAGAAAAGGTGCATCATTGACCCAGCAGGAAAACTATAAAAAGGTGGCTTGTCCCCTTAGGAAGAGGCAATAAGGCCTGTTAAGGACACTCAGCTGTGGGGCTTTCTGCTAGCACGGGCTTAGGAACCAAAGGAGAGAAATGAGAGGAGGCAAACTGAAGGACAGTTGCAAGTGGAAACACAGAAGGTTGTGAACTGAACAGCTTGTTGCGTGGAGGAGCAAGACTGTTGTGCTGGGACCAGAACCAAAGGACTCCCCTCCTAGTGCCTGGGACAGGGCAGAAGGTTTTGGTTTTGTTTGCTTGCTTGCTGGGTACTTAAAGTCTGTATTTATTTGGGAGGAGTTTCTCAGGGAGCAAAACCCACCTGCTGAAGCCACCAGATGTGGCAACCTGCATACAATACCCCATTATGTTTTGCTACTGTCATATCTCACGCTATTGCATACAGATAGTTGGGCTAGGTCAGGATAGGACAAGAGATCCCCAGATGCAAGCTAGGTACTGAAGGAAAAAGTGCTGATGAGGAAAACATGCTTCCTACATCATTCCCTGTGATATCTGCTTGGTATCAGACAGGGACACACAGTTCAGCTTGTTATCATTCTTCGTAAAATGTGCAGGAAGTATTACTGGAATAATATGTTAAAAAAGCACTGACTTGACTTTAACTTGGAAAACAGATGCATTTGATTTTGATCTTATAATTTACTAGGAATGAAAAAACACTTCAGACTCATAACAAGTATGTTTTTTCTTTACTGCTGTACATAATCCAATTATATAACATAAATAATAGGAAATAAATAAAAATAGAAGGCTACAAGATACAATTACTAAGATAGGCCTTAAGAGTAGAGACCTATGCTTTCTGCCAACTCAGATTGTATCAAACTAATTTCTTGCATCTGATCACGCACAATTTATACTTGCTCAGTCCAAGTATAACTCTAGATACTGCAATTGTTTTCAAAAGGGATTCCATATAATCTCAGGAAATTTTGTGCTATTTACAAAAACTGAGCCAGTAATAAATGAAAGCACGGTGCAGTGGTAATACTTTAGCAAAGCTCATAACCCAGGATCGCCTTTTAGATGCATGAAAGAAAAGGTAATTTAATCTGTGTTAGAAATCAGTTTACTACTTGTCTGGCAACACCAACAGTCAAGCACTTGGATCATGCTACTTTCTTGAGGAGCAGATAATGGAGATATTGTTGTGGTATATGGAATGTCCCTTTAAGGGGCCAGCAGCGGGATGACCCAGTCTCTACCCAATGGCGTAGAGTAAACATAATTGTGAAAACAAAAATGTTTCCATGGGGAAATCCACTGAAGAAATTATGGCAAGTCTTAAAAATGGTTGGATATGTTTCACTTTTTGTCAAATGTGCAACTTAAGTGCACATGACCAGAGGATCTGGCCCATAAAATCTGTTTCTTTCTTGTAGCAATGACGGGTGGCAACTCAGTCATAGGAATTGGGGTTCCTGGGTTTCATTCTTAACTCTATAATGAGTTGTGAAAGTCCTAAAATCTAAAGTAAAATGGGTAAATAGTAATCCTATCTCTGCTGGGGATGTTGAGACCTGAACCCTGATTTTCAGAGATACCAAATACCCCCAATTTCAGATGTCAGTAGAAGTTGTACGGTCTGAACATCTGGAGGAATATTACACTTTCATTGAAGTAACTGATTTCAGTGGAGTAAGATTTCCAGCACTCATCATCAGTGTTTAAACCCCTCCATTCAGCAGAGTCCTGAAAAACACATCACTGCTCAAGTACCCTCATCCTTATTTAAAAAAAAACACCCACACATGTCCCTACATCTCATTGACATTATTATGATTTAAGGATATGATTAAAATTAGGCTTCATCTTAAATACTTTTCTGATTAATAATGGGATTGCTAAATGTTTTGCTGAATTGGAGTTGAATATGCTCAGCTGATACAAAGTCCTTAGAAGTCAATGGAAAGCTTCCTGTTCGAAGCCTTTGATTAGGTTCAGTGATTTGGAGACTCTTGAATGAAGGATGCTGTATTCTTCTGCTTCCTTCTTTGAACTTTCTCTGAATTTGAGCTGGGGTATGCTCGGATTTTTAGTCCAAGTCCATTTCAAGTGTAGATATTTGTTTCATCTCACTACAGCAGAATATTTTCTTAAAGATATAAACTCAATAGACAGAAGAAAGGGTTGAGACTTTCTTATAGTTTTGGCCTTCTGCTGTTCAGTGCATGTGGGCATATTTAGAATCACTGGGCAGTTGTAAGCAGGACTTACCCCTGCCCTTTCTATATTTCTATTAGGGCAAGCACCCCACATATTCCATGGAGAGATGTGAAGTAGGTTTTATGAAAGGGGAGAAGCAGGATCCTAGCACTGAATTGGTTAAACCCCACTCTGGCCCATCAGGATTTCTATACAACCATAATACTAGTTCTGACAATAAGCTCAATGAACATATACACCAAAATTACAGCGCTTACAATTTCCTCTGGGTATATTACCTGATTAACATTGATTTACTATCCAGATCCCTTTTAGATTAAATAATGTGGGGGGGTTTTTCTGAAACCCATCACAATTCAAGCAGCTCCATAAAACAAAATGCATGAAGTCATGAGCCCTGTTTGTTTTTCATTATACCGAAGAGTAACAATTGAGGCTGCTCATAAAGCCAAATGACATTTTGAGAGCAGACACGTTCTATAAAACGATTCAGAAATCTTTCTCCAAGAGATGTCTGGATCACTGCGAGCATTGCTCCATGCAGGCATTATGCTCCGCTCGGCACCACGAAGACAATGAAATGAATTGTTTACTCTTTTTGTACAAACCAGAATCTCTGTGGAGGGAGCTGGAAAAGGGGCAAATGGGTTTTTAGGCAAAATGAAACTGGCAAAGTAGGGTTGATAGTTTTTTCTTTCTTGAGGATGGTGTCTTTATAAATGTCGTAAATCTCTGCTGCAGAAACATTTCATAGTTGAAGAAAACCAAAGACACTGTGGAGATGCCCCTTTGTACACTGGGAATGTAGAAACTGGAAACTTTTCCAGGAAGATTCTTGGGAGGGATTCGAAAGGTTAATACATGCTTCTTAATGATATCATCTTTAAGTGATTTTATTTGGCATGGCATACAGATAATTAATGTCCCTGGTCGAATACACTGTAATTAATATCTACAAGATGGAGACATAAGATTAACATTCAGCCCTCCACTCCTAATGCTCCTGCTGGTTCTTCAGGTTTCACCCATAACCTCATTTATCAAAGCCAACATTTGGGTGGCACTTTTAATGTTTTGTCTCATCTGGGCTCTTCAGAGCATCTGTTCTCTATTCTCTTCCTGTTATAGCCCGAGCATTTACAATCTGTGATCCTTTTAAAAATGCTAGTCTATACACTCTGGGCTTGATCAAACACCATTGAAAAACTAGGCATACTCCACTAATAATATTAATGTTTTAATATTAATGATTACCTTACTCTTGTTAGGTAATCAGTCTGAGGGCACCATTTTTCCCATCCTTTTTCATCATCTCCCCAATTTCCCTTTGATGGTGTATATACTATATATACACATTTCCTGGCCTTCTCACCTATATTTGCATTCCCACAAAGACCTCTTCAGATAATGGAGAGATGTGGGGTGCAACCCTGTTGTGGTGCTAATTAATCTTCTTCTTAATATTTAATATCCTTACATTCAAGTGATGACTTTGGAAACAGGTCAGTATATCCTCTGTCTCAAAGGTTAGTGAGACAGAGGTTTAGAAGAATTCCTATATCAAATATGAATTGCAGATTCACTAAAACTAATCTTTCACAAGTTCTCTGGGATGTGATGGAGAGGAGAGGCAATGTTTTGCACTTTAGTATTGTTTTAAAAAGGGAAGATTAAATTACATGAGTCAGAAAAGAGTTAATGCTTTCCTTTTTAAGGGGGCTGTACATTACTTGATAATGAAATAATTAAAACTGGTGAAATGTTAGAGCAGAGTAGTCTTTTTTAATTTTTTAACATGCTAATCAGGTTTGAAATAAGCCTTCTTCTGAGGAAACTAAGGGTAATTTGGGACAGAACTCCAGTGAACTATTCTTAGTTTATGTGACTCATTTAATCATCTGATGATGGTTTTAGCCCTCCTGGATCATGGGAATCCAGGCTAGTACAGAGAAGGTATAATTTAAACTTCTTATAGCTATCACTAGTCTTAGCATAGCATCAGCTCCCCAGTACAGCCCCACTTGCAACGTACTTAGTTGTGAGTCCATACTTCTGGGAGAAGTCCTCCATTGGGGCTGCATCCACACAAGCATAGACATTTGGTTCCCCAGGAACAACTAGCAGTGGTGGACCTCATGCAGCCACTCGTTTTCCCTGGGGAACTCCTGTGCTACATGTCCTCTGGCACGTGACAAGTTACCCCTGGTGGGGTAGTAGAGACTGGGGCCAGCAATGGGCTGGCGCCTGCACGGAGTCTGGCTAGCAGCCAGAGCATGGCTCTGACTGGCCAGGCTCTGGTTTTGAGCCGTGCATACTGCCCTCACGTGTGCCACTCCGTTTATTCTTTTGTGGGTTTTTTGACCCCTGGATATCCAGAGGTAAACCCCCCACCATGTGTTGCTCCCTTGCAGCATGGAGAACAGCTGAATGAAGTATGTGGAAATGCAGACGTGTCTGCGGCGCCACATACTGCATTACCACATTCATCTGGACGCGGCCCAGGAGTCCATACCCCTGGGAGGAGTAATGGAGGCATAGTGCAATCAATTAACTTACTGACTGGACAAAGATTTTGCACTGCTAGGATTTTTGCCACACTTGGGAACAGAAGGCTAACTTCTAAGGTGGTAGACCTATATATTAGTCACTAAACCCAAACCGTATTAGTCACTAGGCCCAGAGCACCTCCTGTGCTCATAGATCAGGCTGGGAGGGACTAGATGTATTTAAATCAGCTGGTCCACATGATCTCCACCCCCGAGTGCTGAGGGAATTAGCTGAGGTCATTGCGGGACCCCTGGCACAGCTTTATGAGCACTCGTGGTGCTCTGGTGTGGTGCAAGAGGATTGGAAGAGGGCCAATGTGGTTCCCATCTTCAAAAAAGGGAGGAAGGAGGACCCGGGAAACTATAG
>NW_017729033.1:6747334-6768898 GCF_001723915.1 Gavialis gangeticus
CAGAGGCAGAAAAGGATCTTGGAGTCATCATTGATGCCAAGATGAACATGGGCTGGCAGTGTGGGGATGTAGTCAGGAAGGCCAACTGCACCTTGTCATGCATGCACAGATGCATCTCAAACAGGTCCAAGGAGGTGATCCTCCCCCTCTGTGCTGCACTGGTCAGGCTGCAGCTGGAGTACTGCGTCCAGTTCTGGGCACCGCACTTCAGGAGGGATGTGGACAACATGGAGAGGGTCCAGAGGAGGCCACTTGCATGGTTAGGGGGCAGCAGGGCAGGCCCTACAAGGAGAGGCGATGGGACCTGAACCTGTTCGGCCTCCACAAGAGAAGGCTGAGGGGGATCTAGTGGCCTGTTACAAACTAGTCAGAGGGGACTAGCAGGCACTGGGAGAGTCCCTGTTCCCCCGAGCACGACCAGGAGTGACCAGGAATAATGGTCACAAGCTGGCAGAGGGTAAATTCAGATTAAACAGCAGGAGGTGCTACTTCACAGTCAGGGAGGCTAGGATCTGGAACCAACTTCCAAGAGAAGTGGTGCTGGCTCCTACCCTGGGGGTCTTTAAGAGGAGGCTGGATGAACACCTCGCCGGGGTTGTTTCACCCCAGTTCTCTTTCCTGCCATGGCAGGGGGTCAGACTCGATGATCTGCTCAGGTCCCTTCCGACGCTACTAACTATGAAACTATGAAACTATGAATCACATTGGCACTTCAGGATCTCAAACAAACATTAGGCACGTATTGGGCAAAGCTGTGTACACACAATGAATAAAGACAGTCATTGCTGTGAGATGTCAGAACTGAAGTATTAGAAAATTTGAAGAGTTTTGGGGGAGGCAAGATAACTGTAGAGAAAGAATTGACTGCATACATTAGGAGTGGTTGTAAACACTTCCTGAAAACTCAGTACTTCAGCCAAAAGTAAACTGGCAGCAAAGCTCTGGCTGCACAAAACTGTATTGTCAGCACCAAATGGCACTGGACTCTGGGTAGTTAATACCATCGTAGCCCTGCTAGGGTGTTACTAAGGTGCTATGTAATGTGGAGTTTACCACTCTGGTCTGAACCAGCCCTGGGATTGAGAATCACAGAAAGAACTGGAAGGGGCCTCAAGTTAGTTCAGTTCCCTGCCCAAA
This sequence comes from Gavialis gangeticus, assembly GCF_001723915.1. NCBI lineage: Eukaryota > Metazoa > Chordata > Crocodylia > Gavialidae > Gavialis > Gavialis gangeticus. The sequence goes on from NW_017729033.1 coordinate 6,748,472, forward strand.
ACAGGATCAGAGTATATCTAAACCATTCTTGACAGTTGTTTGTTTAATCTGCTCTTAAACCTCCGGGGAAGGCAATTCCACAGCTCCCTAGAGAGCACGTCACGGTGCTGTGCTAACTATATGGTAAGAAAGCTTTTCTATAATATCCTCCTCTCTGAAAAATTATTAAATCAAAATGAACTCAACAGTGACAACTGCAATGGGGGTTTTGGGTGGATTGAGAGATGCAAAGCAGTAGCTTTGTGCTACCATGGTTAGTGTGAAGCCAAAGGGTTTTGGGTTATTACCGGATCATTAGTAGAGTCTCTGTGTTGTTTTAATTTTGTATGGGCTACCTAATTAAAGCCTTGTTTGATGTTTTTATAGGGGTTCTGACCTCGTCATGATGGGAAACCTGGAGAGCTGGCAGACAGAGAGCCAAAACTCTTTAATAGCAGGTTTCTCTGAGTAAGAATGGAGTCAAAATTCAATTTGGCTGTACTGCAGGAACTTAATTGGGGGAAGCAGTTCACTACTTATTGACTGCAAATACCAGGTGTTACTCCTGCCTGCTCCACCTTCTGAATTAACGGTGTTATTATAGTCTTAATTATCTCCCATTAAAGTAATATTTGTTTTATATAGCTATCATTTAAAACCCTTCTGCTCCAAAGTACTAGCTAATTTTGTCCTGCCTCAGATAAATCATTATGTCTCAGGAACATGTCAGCCTGCTGACACAGTAGCAGTCATACTGATCTGGTTTGAATGGCCATGGCCTTGAAATCAGTGTCTATCTATAATAAACCACATTTATATATATATAAATCCAGGGCCCTTTGCTTGTTATCTGGGCAGCACATTTCTCCCAAGCATAGATGGCATGTGCATGTTTCCCATTTTATTGTTAACATCAAGGGTGGGGTTTAAATTTGTGAATTAAAATTGAGTGCTGAAAGAAACACCAATGTCTGAGGAATTTGGCTGCTCAGAAAATATAGTGACAGACACCTGTAAAGGATGCCTGTATAGGTTCTGTAGAAGCCTCTATGGCTTGTGCTACCTTTGTGCTTATGGGACTCATCCGTGGCTGAGGCCCAGTGTGGTTATCTGTAACTGTATATGTCTCTGGGGCCACTTTACCAACACGCTAGTCATGAGGGCTAACATAAATTGTAACAGGCATGTCTACACAAGATATTTATCGTGGAGTTGCCTAATTAGCCCTGCAGTAAAGTCTCCATGTCTATTAGGCTTCAGTAAACCAATAAACCCCACTGTAGGTTAGTACTTGTAACATGTACTGTTCAGCAATGCACATGCAGATGCTGATGGCATGGGATGGGCTGGGGCACAAGGGTACTTCAGTGTTGGGGTTGCCTGCCTGCTAGCCCTGCCTTGGAGCATCCTTGTGCCCCAGTCAGTCCCTCTGCAGCACATTGAGCAGGGTCCGAGCCCTGGGCTGGCAGGCTGATCCCCATGGCCTCCTGCCAGCCAGGGCTGCTTTGACCCGGCTCATCGTGCTGTTGTTCTGGGTGTACATGTAAATGTGGTGCCTGGGAGCAGTAAACTCCAGTGTGAACTGCACTGGAGTTTATTCAATTGCATTAATAGCATGTGTAGATGCGCCTACTGTGAGCCAGTCCCAATTGCTTGTTTGGCTTCATAGGGAAATGTGCCAGCATTTTTCTTGGCCTTTTACTTCTCCTATGTGACCTGATCTGTGCCTACTTTTGCCCTCTGGCTTCTTTATTTTTCATTCCATCCAGGAAAAGCACACACCAGCTGCAGAGACTTCCTTAGCCTGATGAAGGGTTTTTGTACCCAAAAGGTTGCTTAATAATTGTTTTCCAACTATTTCAGTTGGTCTAATAAAAGATTTCAGACTCACCCAAAGAACTTTGTCTAGCTATTCAAAGGCACAGTATCTTGACCAGCTGTGGATTAAGGTATTGATTATTATGGGGTTTTATTGGTGCTGCGCTAGTGTTTGGAAGCCTTGTTCACTGGTGCCTACTGTACAGCCACAGAACAAGAAAGCTGTCCTGACCTGAAAGCTTCACATTCTTAGCAATCCATCTACTGCTGTTAAAAAATAGCAGCTCCATTCCTGAGCAGAAAACATTTATGCTTTTCTTAGCTTATTTCCAAGATACTTTCATAAGCAAATGGGTGTTTCTTCCATCCAAAGTATGAAAGAAGCCTGGCACAACTTTTTTCATTTAATATATAATTGCTTCTAATTCAAGCTGTGATACAATGGGGTAATTAATTAAACCAGTCACTACCACGTCCATATCTGTAATGAATATCAGTGCTCTAAAACACACCATTGACAGACACAAAAACACAGGAAATTGCTTTAAAAAGCTGTTGTGTTATCACTGGCTCAGTAACAGAGAATTTTGTTATTGATGTAAAGGTCTTTTGGGTATCCAAAATAATTGTGTGTATTGTATGGCAACATCTAGAGGCCCAGCTGAGATTCAGGATGTTCTGTGCCAGGTGCTGTACAAGTATATGGTAAGAGACAGTCAGAGGCCAGACAGGAAAAAGAAGCTTACATCCATTTTACCATAATGGGAAACTGAAGCAGTGAATATTTGGTGATCTGCCAAAGGTCAAATAGTACGGTGTGACAGAGGCAGGAATTGAACTGAAGGCAATACAATCTAACTGTAGCACCACCCTCCCTCAACCAGGAAAAAGGGAGCTCTCACCTCTGTCCCAAGCCACAACTCTATAAAACCATACATAGGAAGGGAAGCATAAAAAGGAAAAAGGAGGATTTGGGGAACTACAGACCAGTCAGCCTTATCTCCGTCACTAGGAAAGTCATGAAGCAGGTCCTCAAGGAATCCATTTCTAAGCACTTGGAAGACAAGAAGGTGATTAGAAACAGTCAGCGTGGATTCACCAAGGGCAAATCATGCCTGATCAACGTGACTGACTTCTATAACAAAATGACTGACTCTGTGGATATGGGGAGAGCAGTGTATGTGATATACCTTGACTTTGGCAAGGCTTTCAGTACTGTCTCCCACAACATTCACCCAAACAAGCTAAAGATGTAAAGGTTGGATGAATAAACTGTAAGGTGGATAGAAAACTGGATGGACCATTGGGCTCAAATGCTATGGATGATCAATGGCTCAATGTCTAGTTAGCAAATGGTCTCAAGTGAAGTTCCCCAGGGGTCATCCCTGGGATGGCTTCATTTAATGTCTTCATAATGACCTGGGGAATGGGATGGAGTGCACCCTCAGCAACTTTGTGGATGATGCCAAGCTGGGTGGAGTTGAAGACACATCGGAGGGTAGGGCTAGGATTCAGAGAGACCTCAACAAATTGGAGGGTTGGACTAAAAGAAATCTCATGAGGTTCAACAAGGAAAAGTGCAAAGTCCTGCACTGAGGATGGAACAATCCCATGCACTGGTACAGGCTGGGGATTGACTGGCTAAACAGAAGCTCTGCAGAAAAGGACCTGGAGGTGACAGTGGACAATAAGCTGAATATAAGCCAGCAGTGTGCCCTTGTTGCCAAGAAGGCTAATGGCTGGCTGCACTGGTAGAAGCATTGCCAGCAGATGAAGGGAAGTATTTATTCCCCTCTATTCTGCAGTAGTGAAGGCCACATCTGGAGCCCTGTGTCCAGTTTTGGGCCCCCCACTACAGAAAGGATGCGGACACTTTGGAGAGAGTCCCTGCAGGGCAACATAAATGGTTAGGGGACTGGGGCACATGACTTATGAGGAGAGGCTGAGGGACCTGGGTTTAATTTTTTTGGAGAAGAGAAGACTGAGAAGGGATTTAATAGCAGCCTTCAACTCCCTGCAGGGGGGTTGCAAAGAGGATGGAGCTGGACTTTTCTCAGCGGTGGCAGATGACAGAACAAGGAGCAATGGGCTCAAGTTGCAGCAAGGGAAGTTTAGGTTGACTATTAGGAAAAACTCTCTCACAAGGAGGGTAGTAAAGCACTGGAACAGGTTACCCAGAGATGTGGTAGAAGCTCCATCCTTGCAGGTTTTCAAAACTGGGCTAGACAAAGCCTTGGCTGGGATGATGTAGTTGGGGCTGGTCCTGCTTTGAGCAGGGGGTTGGACTAGATGTGACCTCCTGAGCTCCCTTCCAACTCTAATTTTCTATGATTCTATGTCCACCTTTGGAGGCCCCTGGGACTCGCATTTGTTTGCAGCTGCAGCTGTGGCAATGTTGTCTGAGCTGGCTGTGGTTTCATTTCCAGTGAAAAGTGTGGATCCTGCCCTGTTTAATACCACCTCAGTGTTCGGACTCTAATCCAGATAGCTATGTGTGTGGCCCGAAGGTCTTTGACTGCTTGCTCCCTGTGAAATGTGCAAGGGCAGAAGGTCCCTATCTGTAGCATGCAGCCCTCCATGATATTTCCCAGTGGAGTGGCTCTTTAGAAAGATCCCAGGCCCTTCCAGGGAACAAGTGTCAGTAAAAGGCAGTGGGAGAGGGCTTAGCTGAGATCTTCCCACACTCTCTTAGGGCTTGGACTTCAAGACTACCTATCTTCAGCACCACCAGGTGACATCTCACCTTGTGACAGGTGAGACCATATGTATTAATGTTTGATGGGTCATCTCTATGCTGTAGGACTTAGTCTGATATCAGTAAGATGAACACAATGTGGAGTTAGCTTCCATAATTATTTGACCTTAATAAGACCTCTTGTCCTTTCCACTCCTTTCTCTCCTACTGCTTATTATATTTACTGCCAGTTTCTAGCCCTTTCCTATATTGAAAACTCTTCAGGGCAAGGACACATGGGTATCTCTGTGATGGTGAAGCCATTCTAGGGTCATTCCCTCCCCACATCCACTTGTTCTCCAGATCTCTGTCTCCACCTTGCTTGAGGGCAGCCACAGGGAGCTTGGCCACTTCATTTTCAGGTTTGGGCACCTGTAAGCAAAAGCAGCTGGATGGGTGCATGCTCAGGAACATTTTTCCCTAGACACATCACAAACATAGCGTAGACATGTCCTTCTTTCCATGTGTCGGTTTGGTCTTCATTAGACCGGGCCCTGATTAGAACTGTTAAGGGGCTTGGATGTAGATGATCAGGACTCAATACCTGGGAGGGAAGATCAGGATCTAGGAGAAAAACTAAAGCTAGGGGCCCAAACTATTCAGGAACTGGAGTGGGGAGGAGGAGGAGGAGTCAGAAAGCAGGGTCTGGATTGGATGCACAAGCCAGGGGTTCAGGTAAGGGCAGAACTAAACAGGGTTTCAGGCTGGAGCAGGGATAAAAACAGCAACTTTACCAAGGAGGCATCTGTGTGGTTGAGTAGCCAATGAACATCAAAAGGGTTGCTGCCTATATGCACAAAACCAACACCATGTAGGTAACTGGGCCAGGAAGAGGTAATTAAGTAGGTAGAAAACCAGGCCCATTCAGGTAACGAGGGCTAGCTGGGGGCTAGTTAGCCTATCTGGTGCCCTGACTCCTAAGAGAGACCCTCGGTGGCCTCCAAGATATACATGACAGTAACAGAGGGCTTTAGAGTAGCAACCTGGGACTGCCTCTATCTTACCTCAAGGTCATTGACTACTGGGAGACCAATTAACCAGGTTGCCATGGTGGTAAAACAAAACTCTCATTGCCATTGTTTGGCTATGATATCATGGAGGCCAGTATTTGTGTGATAAGCAGTCATCCTTTAGGGATGATACCGACTGCTCAACATCTATCAGGGCAGAACCAGTATGGGCTACAAGAGATGCTACAAGCACAGGAGACTAACTCTACCATGCATCAACATCATAAAAAAGCGTGTGTTGGCGCTAATGTGCAGTAGTGCCGATTACCTGTAATGACAAGTACTAAACTTAATGCGCTGTAATTATGCAGCATTAATGAATGTGTAGACACGCCCAGTGATCCCAAATCTCAGGGGGATAGGCTGTGATACGCTTGAACAGGTTGAATAGGATCTTACACTGTGACTGAAAGGAGTTAGGATGGTACCTGGAGTAAGGTACTCTTCACTGTGAAGGGTATCAGAATCTGGCCCAGTAACTTCTCCCTTTAGCAAAGGAATGAAGAGTTCGATCTATTTGTGATCCCAATCTGGTTTTGTGAAACATAGGACCCGGAGGGGCCTGCTGAGTTATTGAGTCCAGTCCCCTACTATCTCAGGCAACCCCTTCAAATAATCCCTTATGTAAAATGATAAAGCTCCATCTTAAAAACTAGCTAAGTTATTTCCTCCCATGGCTCCTAGTAGACAGCTGGTCCAGAATCTTACTGCTTTGATGGGTCAACACTTTCTGCGAATTTCCAGCCTGCATCAGTTTGTGGCAGTTTATACTCATTTGTTTTTCCACGATTATTATCGAATCATTAACCTGCTCACATCAATTTAGATGGGAGAGTTAAGCCATTTTGTGCTGCAAACAGGAGTGTGAAAGCTACTGAGTAATTTTTTTAATACGAGAAAAATGCATGTGTGCATAGAGAGGAAAGGCTAGACATGAACTGACCTTGCAACATCACAAGGGAAATTAGAGCCTATTTTCATCTCAAGAAACACACATTATGCTTACGCGGACAAGATTCAGACCAAATACCACGTCTTTTCTGAATATCCTGAGCATCTGAACTCCATGGGTTAATGTGGAAACTTTTAATGGGTTAGCTGCCCTGTAGCTTTCCTGAACAGTAGGAGGAAGAGAGAATACCTAACATGTCATAAAACACTTCAAAGCATGGCACAAACATTGAGGAACCCTAGGGGAAGATTAAAAATGAAAATCTTAGTCAAACATGGCCATTTTCTAGTTAATACTGTTTAATATATGATCTTCAAAAAGACACATAATTAGAAATTGGAGGGTGGGGATTTCTGCCCTCATTTCAGTATGCAACTGTCTGTCAAACCAATTTTAGTCCTTGGTCTGAGGCCATATCTATGTAGAACATATTAGATTGATGGGAAAGTTTCTTCTCCATGGATGCTAGCTCCTAAACTTGTATAATAATGAGGTTTTTGATTGGCAACTTAACAATGGTAGAGCTCAACCATCCGTATACCCTTTGTATACCCTGGTTATCTGTTGATACATTGCTGAATTGTTCTTCATTCTCCAGCTGTCAATAACACAGCGATGTCTCATTCTCAATGTATGCAGCAAGCAAAATCCAAAATCTGTACTACCAAAAAAATACAAACTACAAACTTAAGAAACTATTTTTTTCTGGCCTGGCTGGCACTGGGCTTATATCAATGGCCTATAGAATGTGTCCAGTCCATGACAGGATGTGTATTAGTACTTTTTCTTTAAAAAAATCCCACTGTACATTCATTGTCTTACTTTCTTTGGAAGTTTTGAGTTGCAAGTACATACAGAAAAAGCAGAGAAAGAAAGGCTGGAATGAGTGCTTTTGAAATGCTCAGTGACTGCCCTGTTTCTCAGTTAAAAATGTGCTTACTGAACATGTCATTGTCCTGAACTGTATGTGGAGCACTGAAGGAATGAAAAGCAGCAATGCAATCTTCTGCACGCCTGGTTTCTTCACTGCAGTGCACAGGATCGCTGTCTCAGTTCAACAGAGATATCCTGTTAGGGAATATCTGGATTGGAAAAAAATAAGGTGAGGTTAGATTAGGTTGAATGAATTGCAATTTCCTCCCTATCCAGACTCAATTTAACAAACTCTACCACCATTTAATTGCTTGTGATCCATGTTGTGGCTACTGAGAGCAGTCCTCCAGATGTCAGCACTTATGCCTTTTACCTCTGCGGGGATAGGTCCTCTTGATTCTTCTATTGTTAGGCTGGGTTCAGGCTGCAGACCTGTGGTCAGATCTGGATTGTGGATATACACAGATTTAGATCAACAGGCAGATCAGGAGAACAAATCAGACTGGATAATATAAATGTGTATTGGAGTTGTGTCCAACATATCCCTGATCTCCAGTGAACTTGCAGGACCAAAAGAGCCTTTTCTTCTCTCTTCTCTTCCAATAACCTGAAGCAGTGGCAGATACAGACTGACTGAGGGCATATCAACCAATTAACAATAATTATGAATGCAACTACTGTTGAATGTAGGATGTTCAGAGAAGGGGGCTATGAAATAAATGAAATAGGCAAAAGTATGGTAAAGGCTTTCACCAATATTTTCAGATATAGATGCCTAAAAGTGAGTACCTATATTTCTACTTAGGCACCTAAATTCAGCAGCTTAATTTACATAGATGCTAGTACCCCGCAGTTCCCAGTGAAGCACCTTTGAAAAACTAATGAGTTAAACATATACTCAGATGCTGATTTTGGTGCCTGCCAGCTTTGAACATTGACTTTAATTGACACAACCTTTTCTAGAACTTTGTTTTCTTAAAAGATAGAAGACAAAAGTTTTAAAGCTCTTTCTTTTAATTTTCTAGGATGTTTCAGGGAAATATGATTTTAAGGCCAAAGCAAAGGACACTGACTCCAGTGATCAGATCTATATTCCTATCTCTGCTGCAAACTCCCCATGTTATTTTGGGTACATCACACAAAACCCAACCTTGAGAGGTACTGATCATTAATGAGGTGCTGAGCACCACAGCTTTTGTTGATTCATATAGCACTTCCTAAAAGTGGCTGTGAAATCAACTTCAGTGGACAATAGAAGGTCTCTGGTTTCCCCGGGAAGCATCTAGTCCTTGGCAGAAGTGAACATTTGATCTCTGTGCTTCTTGATATCCCCACATATAATAATCCTTGCCTATCTTTCCCAGGAAGTTGCAACAATGAATTATTTAACAGGTATAAACCATGTTGAGATCCTTAGAGAGAATAATGGAATCATAGAGGAGTAAGGATGGGAGGGATCTCCATCGGTCATCTAATCCAATCCCGTGCCTGAGGCAAGAACATCCCTATCCAAACCATCCTATACAATTCCACCATCTAACCCTCTTAGTAAAACTACAGTCAACTCTGGCACATAAGGGAGCAGTGATCAGGGAAGTGGGGGTGAGTGAGGGGGAGGGGCGTGGAGCTGGGCCCACTGTAGGGGCTCAGGTAGGGTTTTTTCATCCTCCTGTCCCCTTATAGCCAAGCTGGAGGGAGCTGCACTCCTGAGCCCCACAAACAGGCACACTCTTTAGGGGTGCACCAGAGTTTGTGCAGGAGGATGCATAGGAGGGACCTGAACTCTAAGAGGCAGCAGCTTCAGATGGAGACTTCAGGTGAGTATCATAGTACTTAGGGTCAGAAGGGACCTAAACAGATCATCAGATCCGACCCCCTGCCCCAGGCAGGAATGGGTGCCAGGATCATATAACCCCAGCAAAATACCTGTCCAGCCTCCTCCTGAAGACCTCCAAGGTGGGAGAGAGTACCACCTCTCTTGCGAGCCCATTCCTCTGCAATGGAAGTGGAGTGGAAGAGGAGGTGTCTTTCAATGCAGGTTATGACACGGAACGCAGTTGGGAGCCCTGCCTCGGTGCTGCCTCCCACCCAGAGCTTCTCTGAGGCCTCCACCCAGATAGGGCCCTTGGATGGGTCAGCAGTGCCCTGGACCCCTGTCTGTGGGGGTTGCCTGGCAGGACCTCTGGGGCCTGGGGTTGGGGGGGCAGGAGTCCCCTCACCTGTCCCACGTGTGCCCAGCTTAAGACCCTGGAGGGGCAGGTGAGGGAACTCCAGGTGGAGATTAGCAGGCTGTGAGGGATCAGGGCTGCAGAGGATGCGATTGATATTTATTTTCATTCTCTGCACGATTGGACACCTGGTGGTGAGGCAACACAGGAGGGACCCGATGCAGAGGAATGGAAGATGGTCACCTCCAGAGCCAGACATCTTGCTGCTGACACACCTTCCCCAGAGATGCTGAGTCATTGTGGTGGGTGACACCCTCCTGAGAGGAATGGAGGGAGCTACCTGTCTCCTGGATCCCATGGCACAGGGGGTATGCTGCCTGCCCAGAACCCGGATCCAGGACGTTACTGTGAGGATTCCCGACTTCATCTGTCCTTCTGACTGCTATCTCATGGTCCCCATCCATTTGGGTGCAAACGATACGGCCAGTAATAGTCCAAGCTGTATCATGAGTGACTACAGGGCTCTGGGGTCCAGGCTTAGGAAGATATGGTACTGGTGGTCTTTTTGTCGATCTTCCCAGTCAGCAGTGGTGGTCAGTAACATGACACCTGCATCAAAGAAGTCAGCCTGTGGCCCCAGAGTTGGTGTCATTGTGCAGGTTTTGGCTTCTTTGACCATGAGCTGCACTTCCATGAAAGGGGAATCCTGGGACATGATGCTCTTCATTTCTCTTTGAAAGGTAAGAACCTATTGTCCTACAGGTTGGCTGATCCCCTACACAGTGCATTAAACTAGGTGTCTCGGGGAACAGGGATGCAGATGACAGAGAGAACCTAGTATCAACAAACCATGAGCCATGTGCTGGAAGAACCCGGATCTTCCAAGATGAAGTTGTCTTATGCCGCTCACTCCTAACAGAACTTGGGTGCCTAAAACAGCTTGGAACGATCTCGCTGCTACTCGCACTGGCTTGAACGGTGAGATTAGGATTTTGACTACTGGAACACTTTCTGTTGCATTCAGCTCTTGGACAAAGATAGTGGTCCCTGTACTAACATGGGGCAACGTGGGGATAACAACGATGACGTGTGCTCCTGTGTCCAGCAGTGTATGGTGGGGTGTAGGGACAGTTGCCAGGTCAGAAGGGTGGTGATACCATATCGTAGCGTATGGCCGCTTGTCCCCGGGTGGGGCTCCAGAGGCACGGGCCGCTACTCATTTTTTGGATGCCTCTCTCTTGCCTCCAGTCCGTCATGGTATTCATTGTTCCATCGGAATCCTAGGGCGGTGGCTAGCTTCTCTTGCATCTCCTGGTCCAGTTGACGGATTTGCTGTTTGCTCATTCCTCCCTGATTAAGGAGGAACCCTTTTTTCTTCTAATGTATGGAACAGTGTCTTCATCAGACACCTCAGAATCACCTTTGGGCCTCTTCCGCTTTTTCTTAATGTTTTTCTTTGTGGTCTTCTTCTGTACTTTAGACTTCTTTTGTTCTCTTTGTCTCCTGAAGAAACTCGCTCTTTAAACTCTGGTTCTTCATAACGTCGGGAACTTTCTTTTCTCCCAGACTTTCTTTCTTCTTGGTCCACACGATCATAATCAAACTCTATGACCATGCAGCCCAGCCAAACTAGTGGCCGCTCCCCTGGGTGGTGGGAGGTAGAGGTAATCAGATCACGTACCTCTATTCGTGATCTACTCCTCCAGGAGGTGCTCGTCGCTGGATGTCCTGCCGGCCCGATGGTGATCTTTGTTGTGCTGATTGGATAAGCTGTAAGCAGAGCAGGTGTCACTGGAGGCGTGGACTTTGGCTCATCAGGGAGAGCTGACAGCTTTGGATAGAGGGCGGGTGGAACTTGCTCTACTGGCCCACCTTTCCGGCTATTGTATGGAGGGGGCGGTGCTGTGGGCGGAGCTACAGGCTGCATGGGTGATGGTGTCTCCGCAGCCTGCTTCATTTCTTCTTGGCTTTCATCGGGTGCACGTTGCGCTGTAGCATAGAGCTGAGACTCCAAGTTAACATACGACCGCACCGCATTAACAAAATGCTGATACACAACACTTAGGCACTTTGCTTTATCCCATGTGGGCCCTGACCACTTATGTGCAGTTTTCCCTTGTGTCTCCAAATCACTAATCAAATCCGCGGCCATTTCATGCCCCACAGAGCCTTCTTTTAATGGCGGGCAGCGATAATTATCCGTGGGCGTATCGACTCCTAGGCTCTTTAAGTGTTGCAGCCCCCATGCCCAGGTTTGTGCCGGGGTGGGATGTCCTATCCCGTACCCCTTAACTTTCTTTACGGACACTGTTTGCCCCTCATCTTGCGGACGGAATAAGGTTTTAGAGTCCATTAACAGACATCCTAGGGCTGAAGGCATCCCCTCAAAAGCCCATTCCTTCTGACCCTTCTTCAGGGATAAATAGCCTCGGCAGGTTTTGGGAGCCGAGCTAGCAGCATGGTAACTTATATGCGCCCACAATTCAGCATCATCTTCAGTGGAGTGGCATCCCTTGCCCCACGGACACGCGGTGACCAGTGGGTCTAAAAGCCCCGATCCTGTTCGTGACGCCATGTCACGCTGCTATTGCTGCGCGTGAGGACCAGATAAAGCTTCGGGACTTTTAGCGGGCGATGGGGTTGTGCAAGTCCGGCTTACACATGGTTGTAATTAACGATTAATAAGGAGCAGGTGGGATGATGAGAGAAAATCAGAGAATTTTTTAATTACTTACAGCTGCAGCCGTGGGTGACAGAAGATAGAAGCAAATGAGGTGAATACAATGAGCAGACATGTCCTGGTAAGTATAAATGGCGTCTGGAGTTGCTAGGCGCGGATGGGAGGTGGAAGCTAGATGATCAGTCTAGCGTCCCCTTTTTACAACGGAGCGGAAAACAATGACCTCCCTCCGGCGTGGCTAGGGGCTCCCTTATATTGCTTTGATGATGCCCGCGATGACAAGCTGATGAACAGTAAGCTCGTCCTATCATTGATTTTAAAAAGCGCATGCTTTTCTTTCCCCTCCCTGCTCCCGCGGCACAGGGGGCGGGACTCCCGCCATCTTGTTGCCTCATGCATACGGTCACATTAAGGAGACACAGCCCACCTGGGATGCCTTCCCAATCCCCACACTAGATCACGCCGGGGGTGGGAAGTCAGCCCAGCTGGACTGACTTCCCATCCCCAGCGCTGTGGTCAAAACATTTTGACTTTTGAAACGTTTTGACCAGCCTTGTTTTATTTCGAGGCTATTTCAGTGCCCTGTTTCACTTTGATTTTACTGTTTTGACCTTGAAATGAGTCAAAACAGTGCTGAAATGAAACATCCAGTGAAATTTTGCGCAGCCCTAGTAGCTACCAATGTCGAGTATACCTACTTGGTCCACACTTGCAGGGAGGCAATTAGAAAGGCCAAAGCAGAAATGGAACTTAGGCTGGCAACAAAAATTAAAGACAACAAAAAGTCCTTCTTCAGGTATATAGGGAGTAAAAAGAAGAGGCAGGGTAGCATAGGACCCCTACAGGACAAACTAGGGCAATTAATGACAGATGAGAGGGGACAAGGCTGAGCTCTTCAGTGAGTTTATTGCTTCTGTATTCCTGAACACAGATCAAGACAAATCTCCCAACTGGATCATAGACAGGCACAAAAGGGACACCAGCCCACCAACTGCTAGTGCCAACTTGGTGAAGAGGCACTTTGAAGGACTGTATTTAAGTCAGCAGGCCCAGATGAGCTGCATGGAAGGGTGCCAAACGAATTGGCCAGTGTCATAGCAGAACCACTGGCATGGCTGCTTGAGCACTCGTGGTGCTCAGGTCACATGCCAGAGAACTGGAAAAGGGCCAATGTGGTCTCTATTTTCAAGAAGGAGAGGAAGAAGGATCTGGGTAACGTTAGACCAGTTAGTCTCACCTCTATCCTTGGGAAAACCTTTGAAAAAATTATTAAGGATCACATTTGTGGGAAACCAACAGGAAAAATAATGCTGAAGGGCAACCGGCACAGATTCATAGCAGGTAGATCCTGCCTGACTAACCTCATTTCTTTTTATGACCAGGTCACAAAATGCTTAGATGCAGGAATCGAGGTAGATGTCATTTACTTGGATTTTAAGAAGGCTTTTGATACAGTATCTCATCCTATTCTCATAAAAAAGCTGAGAGCCTGTGATATAGATGATTACAAGGTCAGGTGGGTGGCAAATTGGCTTAGGGGCCACACCCAGAGAGTGGTGGTGGACAGGTCAGTACTGACCTGGAAAGATGTGGGCAGTGGAGTCCCACAAGGCTCAGTCCTTGGACCGGTGCTGTTTGATGTCTTCATCAGTGACTTGAATGAGGGCCTGGAGAGCACTCGGTCCAAATTTGCAGATGATACCAAATTATGGGGTAAAGTTAATGCACTGGAGGGTAGGGAACAAATCCAGGTGGGCCTGGACAGGTTGGAAAAGTGGGCAGAACAGAATAGGGTGCAGTTCAACAGAGACAAGTGCAAAGTGCTGCACCTGTGGAGAAGGAATCACCAACACACTTACAGGCTGGGAGAGGACCTTCTCAGCAGCACAGCAGCAGCAGAAAGCTGGGGGGAGAGAAATGAACCAGTAAAGCCAAGAATCATGGGAAATACCTGTAGCAGAACACAGGCATAATTATGCCTAGATCATCCCTGACCTGTGATTGTCCAACCTCTTCTTGAGCACCTCCAGTGATGTAGAGTCCACAACTTCCCTTAGGCATCTATTCCATTGTCTCACTGTTCTAACAGGAAAGTTGTTTTTCCTGATATCTGATCTAAACCTACCTTGCTTCGACTTCAAGCCACTGTTCTGCATCCTCCTCTCTGCAGCGAGGGAGAAAAGGTGTTTCTCCTCTTCTTTATGGTGACCCTTCAAATATTTGAAGACTGCTATCATAACCCATCTTAAGTGCCTTTTTCAGCAGGCTGAATGTTCCTAGCTATTTCAGCCTCTCCTCATAGGACTTGCTTTCCAAACCCTTTATCATCTTTGTCACCTGCCTCTGGAACCCCTCTAACTTCTCCATATCCTTTAAAACATGTGGAGCCCAAAACAGCACACAGTAATCCAGATGAGACCTAACCAATACTGAGAAGTCACTAAAGGAGCAGAAAATACTCTTGATTCCATTGGGCTTATGTGCTTGTCTAAAGCACAGCATCATGAAGTCAAAATTTCATTTAATCTTCTATCATTTTGCCATGTGGAGTTTAAAAAATTAAATATCTTGAGTATAAATGAAAGATTTCTGTCTAGGTAATAACATTTTAAGCCAAGCAGAGCTAATGTAGAAAAAAATAATTAAATTTGACAAGTGTCAGGCAGCTCAGAATTGTACCGGGAGAGAGTTAGATCCAGTAATATTCCCTCAAGATGCGCAGTATTCAGAGTGGGAGACGTTTGGCTAAATTTTGCAACAGTTTAAGCAGGGTAAGAGACTCTTTCAGGGAACAGTTACATATTCTGCAGTGAAATTACATAGACAGATGTTCTGCCCTTGCATTTCCTTACTCAGCTAGAGAATGAAAATAAAACCATGTCATCCATGTCTCTAGGACTTTAAGAACTTTACCGAGTTTGGTTCACAACAGGAATGTAGGATTGTGTTTAGGTAGTAAAGCGATCTAAGCAATTATTTGAATGGACAGATTCAGAGAATGAAACCCATCTGTTTATAGATCAAATAAATAAAAGGTTAAATCAACGAGGACACTGTTTGGCCATCATTGTAGAATGGCATCACCCAAATCCAACTCCACCCTTAGGCAGATTAGTAGCAGCAAAATATTAATAATAATGTTTACACGATAGGGTATAGTTATGAGGGAAACAAGACACCGACTGGCGTGATAACCACATTTGTACATAGTTGAAGGATTGGTGGAGTATTCTTGGGCAGTGCATTGAACATACAGCCCACATTTGCTCAGGGGGCAGTAATGCAGGAAGTCTTTATTAGTCTACTTCATAAGTGAGGATGTCTCTGTTATTCTGTCATCCTAGTCTTGCTTCTTCCTGGCTCCTGTCATACTGATGATACCAGTGATGTGTTCTGTGTAAATGTCCCTTGACTATCTGATGGCATCCAATACCATGGGGCTCCACATCACCTTGGAATAGCATCAGGGCATTATTTGGGGTTTCAGGAAGCTCTCATTTCTTGGGTCCCATGTTTTGAGAGCCCAGATGATCAATGCCTACACCATCACATTATACCCCATATCCCTCATGGTGAATTATCCAAATTCTTGTATGGGGTTTGGGGCATGGTCTCAATCTCAGGATGTTGACCAGGGTCTCAACCTCTGACTGCACCTCCAGCATATTTCCTTCTGGTTGCCAGAGCAGATGACACCATTGAGTGTGAGGTGGTAGAGGCAGGCTTAGTGAAAGGAGTGAAACAGGTGAAGTTACCTCAAGGCAGGAAGTGGTCACTGGTGTACTCACTTTGAGGTGACCTCAAATATTTTGCCCTGATTGGATTTCTCCTTCAGGTTGCTGATGTACTTCACCTGCCTAGTCTCTTTCAGGAACTCTCCAGGCAGATCTTCACTCAAGGGGTGATGGTGAGGGGCAGGCGTTATTTCACTGCAGTTTATTCATTTAATCCAAAATGTAGAAATGCCAGTGTGGTGGGGGCTGGGATCTACTTATTTGAGAAAGAATGCTAGCCAAAATGAACAAGGCAAAACAGGATGTAATCTTACCAAGAGTATGTGTAATTGTTTGAGACCAAAACTCATTGTGCACTTTTACCATGGCCTGCCAGAGTTGTTTGTCTGAAGAAATATCTTGCCATTTACCCATGTGAATTTTGCACTTTTTCAGGTCCCTGTCAGATTTTCTCGGTAACGCTTGTATTGGCCATCTTACTTTTGATAGCCGTTGTGTAGCTGACTATGTATTAAGCATTTGGGTAGTCTTGTGTTAGGCATTCTCTGAACGTGTCCTAGCCAGCAAAGCTGTGTACAGCTAACCTAGTCTCTCTGCTAGTTTTCTTAGCTTTCTAAATCCCTGTTATGTTGGTGACCTAAGCTTTCCAGTGGATATGTGGATGTGATATTATTTGTACTGATAGAAGCATTCAGGTTCTTCAATGTGCTATTGATAGATATTTGAGTCTTCATATTTACATGATGCACTTGAATCCTGATCTCCTTTTTGAGCCCATGATGTTCAAAAATGCAACCTTACAGGCACTTGTAAGCTTCTGATACATTTCTAATGCACAGAGAGGTACCTTCATGAATAACGGGTATCTTTGGAAAACAAACC
The DNA here is from genome assembly GCF_001723915.1 of Gavialis gangeticus. Lineage (NCBI taxonomy): Eukaryota > Metazoa > Chordata > Crocodylia > Gavialidae > Gavialis > Gavialis gangeticus. Next base: position 6,765,302 of record NW_017729033.1, read on the forward strand.
CACTTCCAAGACAGGTGAAATGATCTGTAGTCTCTAGTCTTGTTTCTTCTCTGGTGATATTGGGCAATTGGGAACCTATTTGTCATTGGAGCTGTTTGGATAAGCAAGTTGAGTTGTCTTTATATGATCTTGTAGGGTCTCATGGACATCAAAAGACCTGTTTAAAACACTCTAAAGTTGTTCTTACCTTCACGGCATAATGCTTTCACTTTCTTTCAGCAGAAGCTGTCCATCAGCTAGCTTCAGTAGCACCACACTGTTAATGGTGGGAACATACATAGTGTTGATATCAATGAAGACATTTCTTGTCTCATGTTGATCAGCATATTCTTGAATAGCTGCAGCCTTGTTAGGCCACCTTCAGTTCTGAAGAACACATATTTCACTTTGGGTCCTAGCTCATATTTGGTGGTATCTGGCCTTCTTGGCTGGGGGGTAACAGCTCAGTATGCCAAGTGAAGCGTAATTCCACAAATGATTTATTTCATTATTCTCATCAAACCAGTCTTTGTGTTCCTTTGATGCCGTTCCAAAAATTTGGAAGTAGTCTTCAACTTAAGATTCCTTTCTAAGTCAATTTGGTTCAGGGCAGGAGCTGCTGGGTGAAGACCTCTGTGTTGGGAGATTAGATTACATGGTACTGATATTTTCTTTTGGCCTGAAAATCCATGCAATGCTCACTTCCCTCTCTGTACTGTTGTAACCATATACTCACTCACTCACTCGCTCTGGTACAGAGATAATACAATAGGTATGTACTGATTACCACCATTATGGAAAAGATTATCCAAAATGAGAGCCTAGAGGCACAGCACTATCTTTCAAAGACTCCCAATACACTGTAAAAGACAATACATATGTTTAAGACAGAGAAATAATATTATCAACAGGTTTTCAGGATACTATCAATCTCTTTCTGACAAACAAAAATTTCTCAGTGAATTGGAAGTGTGTACACAAATGTCTATGTGTCTAGAGTCGTTGAGAACAAAACAAGTAGTACTTAAATGTTATTATTCACGGAAGATTAAATTATCCGAGTGTGAGTAAGCAGTGTCATGTAGCTATTATCTAGCGTGACAGCCATTCAGATAAGAGATTATATATGGAGAACGACAGTAATTAATGGTGTGGCAATACGTGAAGCAACCCACACCTCTGCTAGCATGGATGCATACTTTTGGAGTTACTTCCTGAATTGTACCTTTCCCTGTTAATATTACTAAGTTTCAGGTTTTGCCACTTCTCATCAGGAACATGTAGGCTTCCAGGTCCTGGATTTCCTCTGATTCTGTCCTGTTTATTCCTGTAAAGCAGAAATGTCTCTCAAAGAAGTATGTACATGTAGGGAGGAAGGGGAAGAGCATGATGAATCTGAACACTGGACGATGGGGTATACCAGGCACCGGAGGTTCACTTTCAACAAAAGGCAACAAAAAGGAGTGGGCAGCATGTTTTTTTAAATACAGCCCCCTATACATCCCTATGTGGATATATTTATGGTGAACAGTTATGGCATCAGGTAGCACCATGCTGTTCTCACTCCCAAATGTTACTGTAGGGGGGTGCAGAAAAGTAGAATGATTGGTGCATTTCCAGTGTAGCCCTAAGGTGACTATGCTGCTTTTGGTTTGGGGGGCAGCATATACAAAGTGGGCATGTCTCAGTAGCCCTGCTTAGTGCTCTGCTTAGCACTGTAGACGTATCCTATATTTGCAGCAGAAGGCTGTGGCTGGGCACCGAAACCATAGTTTTCTTTTGTGGGATCCTTTCCATTTTGTTTTTGTTTTTTCTTTTACCTCTTGTTTGGGTTTTTTTTTCATATTTCTTTTACTCCTTGTAATGAGTCCCGTGGAAGCAGGCTCTTGTAGAGTTTCAGGTGCAAATCTGTCCGCAGAAAACCCATGCCAAGATCAGGATCTCAGAATATAAGCTCCCTCAGGCAGGCTGATTTCCTCCTGTGCATTGTACAGCATTGAGGTCATTGCGAGTATGTGAGCAAATGATGAATAATTCCAGTGAGGGGCCAGAGCAGAGTAGAGCAGACCCCCTGACATGAGGGATGCTGAAGCACCATGCTCTGCTGTTATAATATGTTGCACCGGTGGTGGCTGCTCTTGAAATGGGCATTTTAGGAAAGTATGGAAACAGGCAGTGTTCATTTGTACTTGCCTTCTCTTTCTCAAACCCAGTATAGAGTTCCCTTGCCAACCACAGTTTTGCTAACCACGGTTTTGAGTATCCACGCTTCAAAGAAGGAGGGATACAGTCAGAAAATACCCCCCACAGCCCTCCTGGCCCTGCTCATGCCTCTCACTCCCCCCCACCCACAACCCCCATGGCCTTGCTGGTGCCCCTCGCCCCCATCCACAGCCCCTGCTCCCCCAGCCCTGCTGGTTTACCGATTTGAACTGGTTTCCAATCACTTATACCAGTTTATATATAATTGCTGTCCCTAGCCCTAGTGGTCAAAGCAGGATTTGGCTCTAAACATCTTACTGAATGATTACAATGAGATTTGAAGGCTCGTGTTATATATTTTATTGTCTTTGAGAATGCCTTTGACAATGCACAAGAATCATCAAGTGTCCCATAAACACCACTGCATTGCAGTTGTAACTATCTGAATTCCCAGCGCAAATATTCAGAAATGTTAGCCCCTTTTCTGTAGTGACCTGAGTGAGGTGGGGGGCTGATCACAACTCTACAATTTGCCACACTGAAATGGCCTAGTGATCCATCTAAGCTAGTTTCTGGCAGTCGCCAGTACCACGTGGTTCCAAGAATGATGGAAACCACCGCATCGCTGATGTTTTAGAAGAATGTGCTGCCTGGGGAAATTCTTCTGAAGTTAGCACTGGGTTTATTGAAGCATGAGGAATCACAGTGTTTCTTCTTCCTACCATTTGTGTGATCCATATGAATATCGAAACCTACAAACAATTGGATTCAAGGAATGCTGAAGGGGTATTTCACAAATTAACTGTGTGTTCAGTGCACACTTTTCCTATTTTCATATTTGCTAGAAGCCTGGACTGTCAATCAGCCTCTTCCCTTGGTCCCTTTTCTTGTAGTAAGAAAAAGGCTAAACAGCACTGCCCTGTCTCCTTTTTAACATACTATTTATTATGTTGAGTACCTCTATCCTCATTCTTCTCTAATCTAACCAAGCTATCATTAACCAAGATAATGACAGTAGTTAGGACCAGATTGGATAGTTCTGCTCATTTTATCTGTCTATAAAGATTAAGGCTAATAACACACTGACCCACCCCCTCTGCCCTTTGCCTCAGCATGTCTCAATTACCCAAATCCAACTGAGTTTACTTCCAACTAGTTATTTATTTAATGACAAGGCTGCTACTGAACAAAGCTTATTCTCCCAAGTGTCTTAAATTAATTTAATTAATTTTGCTGTAATCGCTCCAAGAACATGTGGGATATCGCAGCCTACATCCATTAGCTTCCCAAATTGTTGGCATGTGCTTGGTCAGGAATCTTCTTTTAACCTCTAATTCTTCTGTGCACATTTCTTCTGATCAGGTCCCCTGCAGAAGTCAAACAAGCCTGCACCAAGGTAACTGCAGAGAGCCTGTA
>NW_017729033.1:6768958-6779381 GCF_001723915.1 Gavialis gangeticus
TAACTGCAGAGAGCCTGTCTGCTGTTACATCAATGTGCAGCTAATGAGTTAGTCCCTGTTCGATATTTGCAGAACCAGTTCATATAAGAGGAGGTGAAATAACTCCTTAAAGTGATGGTCAGCTAATTCCTTCCAGATAAGATGTGCTTCAGGCTTTAATGACATTTAACAAAGCATCAAGCTAAAAAAAAAAGCTTGTGTTGAATCATGCCATTGCATTCTCCATTGGAAAAGGAATGCTTTCTTGTCTAATGTTGTGTGTTGTGTCAGAAATGCATGTGTGCATGCGTGTGACTGTGCATATTATAAATAGATCTAGGTATACAGATATGCCATTTTCTTAGTGCTTGCATCATTATTTTTTGCCTGATTTGGCTAGGAAAGTTTTCAGCTTTGCATCATTTTCAAGAGCTTCCTCCTCTTGAATTAAAAATCAGCAGCTGACTGACTGCTAGACTGTAGCTAAACAAACGATGCAGATTAATCTACGAGCAATCCATTTTGTTTTTACATTTGTTTATTCTTATTTACAGTCCTAATAGGCAGATAGGTCCAGAACAACAGAATCTAAAAAGTGTTGGTCTTGTCCCACATCCAAATTGGTGATAAGATGCCAGGAGAGAATGATAAACAAGGGGGGATGTGGGGGAAACGATGTATGAAGCAGACCAAGGGTTACAGCAATCAGACTATGTGGTGACTCAGTGTTAGCTTGTGCACATCTTGGGATTCTGTATTATTAAATATAAATTGCATTTAACTCACTATTTGCAGGCTATTTTTACAGACGCTGTTCTTCCCTTTTTCAAAGCCAGAGAAAAAAAGAACAATTACTCCCTCTAGTGTCCTGCTATTTAAGGCCATGTGGAAATCAGTGACTTGCTTTCCAAGACATTGACCAACAACTCATTCAACAGCTCATTTGGATTAGAGCCACGTCTACACAAGATGCTACTGCACAGTCCTTACTGCAGTACTTATAAATAAGTACTAAATGTATTTAGTACTTATTTATAATATTACTGACCAGTCACTGAAGTATCAAGCTACTGCATAGTTTTGGGCTACTGTACAGTCAACATCTCATGTAGACGCACCCTTACAAATTTAAGGTTTACTTCAAACTTCCAATAAAAAGTCCCTTCCTCCAGTAATAAGAAGTGGGTCACATTCAAAGCTAAAGAAGGACCCAGCTGCAAAATTGAGATCCAAATCAGAAATCATAACAGTAATTATTCTTTATTATTTGTATTGCAGTCATTGTTCTGGCCATAGGGCAGAATCCAAGTCGTGCTGAACAAACATTCGACAACAAGACTGTCTTTGCCTCGGAGATTTAGGGCCAGATGTAGATTGGTAAACAAGGTCTGAAGTGGAACTTAGGTGGAATTTAACTAAATCATAAACAGAGACCCAGAATATCCCCACACCTGTGGCCAAAATCCTCTTAGGAGTCGAAAATAATTAATCACTTATATTTTTAAGAGTAAAGATCATCCAGACATCCAGAGTTGGCCTTGTTTTCGGAAGTCAAGAATGCAGCATTCCCAGGAATTGAAGGCGAGAAAGTGAAAGAGCTTCATTTTGATTTTGTGGCCTAGCAGTTAGGGCATTGAGGGAGATCAGGATTCCAGCCCTTGCTCCCAGAACAGTTTTTATGTTTTGTGTTAACAATCACTGAATAAAAACCAGAAGACATCATAAAAGCAAGGGCCAGAGCCAAGGACTTGACTCTCTCAGCTTAATTCCCTAAGCAATGGGCTACAGTCAGGTCTCCTTCTGTCCCCAAGACTCTTCCATTCATGGTGGCCCAGTTTTCATAGGAGGGTGGGAGTCCCTTTCCAAATCTTCTTTCGTTGGGTCAGTCAGTCAGTTGGCATGTGTGCAATTGCCGAGCCATGCCACAGGATCCTTCGTAACCATGTGCAGTTCCTGTAGTCCGCCACTGAGCTTAGCGGACAGCCATCAACAACATGGGACACGATGTGTGCCTTGCTACAACTAGCTACAGACTGGATTGTTGCAAAGACTCCAGAGGTGGAGGCTGGCCATGCAAAGACCTTGCCCTGTCTGGATAGTCAGCAAGGCCCACTGATGGCACGGCAGGTCGAAGGCAGGTGGGCACACGGTCGGATCTGTGATAAGAGACTTGTTATGTGGCAATGGCGAGCAAACAGATGTCACGCATGCAATCCTATGGCTTCCATGCCATTGGGCCTGCACTCCAAATCTTACCACTTAACATTGAGGGTCTGTTGGCCACCAAGCAAAGCCTAATCAGTGTGTTTCACCTGTTGGTTAATGTGCTCTCAGAAATGGGAGATACAGGCATATATTTTCCATTAGCCATGAGTTGGTTGCCTAAGCTCCAGCAACAGGTGGAAGTTCAGACACATCCCTGTTTCCTAATGACTAGCTTTAGTTAGCAATAGGGTAGATCAATGTCAAACCTTTCTGAATTGCTTTTTGGCAGCATCTATCTAAGCCACATCAGAGGTGGGTTTCAAGGGGAATAGGTCTGGGCACAGCTGCTCCGGAGCCACAAGTTCATCTGCGAGGCTTCTCCAGATTCAGCCCCAGGGCCTGGTCTCAAGTCCTCAGTCTGTGGCTAGTCTGAAAATGCATGCTGTGGGCAAGTCCAGTGCAGCCTCATGGCCAACTTCTGGCTGTGGAGCACAGCAGTACACTCAGCTGTTCAGGGTATGCTCAGTGCATATTCCTTAACCATCGGCATGGTACAGCAAACCCTAAGGATACCATATACCATCGACATGGTACAGCGAACACTAATTCTTCCCACTGGCTGCATTTGGGAGCACAAGCATCTAACGTGCCTTTTGGATAATGCTTCTGGGGTCATGTAGCTACTTCTTAGTTCAGTGATGCCAATGTTAGAGGCACTTAGGAGACCAGTTTGGGCTTTGCTTTTGAATCAAGAGAAATGTTCTCCAAAGTTCAGGGCCATTTGCATGCAGTGCATGAATCCAGATTTAAAATTGGATCTAAAGTTCTCTAGGAATATTTCGGCCTGAGATTTAGCCTAAAGCAGATTTACTATAAATGGGTTTCATGATGAAACTAGAGTGAAATTGTAAATCCACCCCCAGGTTTGAAGAACACATTTCTGAAACATAATGAATCTTTCAACCATGCCTTGCCGAGTTTATCATTTGACACAAAATCTAGGATTAAAGAAGAGTTTTCTTGCAAATATTTAACCCAACTCAACAAAGCTCAAATTCCCAACAGAGGGCCAGGTCATCTATGTGCGTAATCACCATCCACTTATAATCCTTTAGTAAAACAGATTTTTATTTAATGTGAATGCTTCTGGAAAGACTTGTTTTCATACGAGTGCCATTGTTCCCATGTGGACAGGCTTGTTGTTTGGGAACAAGAATCATCATCTATTACTGCCTGTTCACTCTTTGTTATTTGCTATTCGTCTGTTGACGAGGTTTGGGGAGAAAAGGGGACATCATTACATACCAGAAATAAAGATGAACACTGCAAACCCCTGTAAGTTTGGTCTCGTGATACTGGTTCTCGTGAATCACTTGAACACCTGAGAACAATAGAGTCGATTTTAAGAATCCAAGACTGTAAATAAATCATTAATAGCCACTTTCTGGACTAGTAGTGCCAAGGGTTATAAAATGCATTCTCTCTCATACAGAATAATGAGATAATTACAGACCCTGCCCTGGAACTAGACAACCAGTTAATCCACTTGTCTATGGTGCTGGCAGTTCTCATTTCAGAAGATTTGAAATTGGGTAAGGGAAGTTCAGCTGTATCCAAAGCATTTTAATAAATAACATGCTATCAGCACAGATGACCAATAACATGCTCAAGGGTTGCTTTCTTGGTTTCACGCAGAAGAAAGTATGAATTGACATCTGTATACGTCTGTATACAATCAGGTTGGTCCTTTCCCCTCTGAATGATAGAGGAGCCTTTTTTTTTTAGCTCATTCCACATGAGCTGTCCGCTCCCTTCTGTATCTTATTCCAGCACTTTACCTGCAGGCAGGAAAGAGAGATAAGTGATAATCCCTAAAGCAGTGTTGAAATACTGGTGGACACCAAAAGACCAAAGCTGTTTGCAAGTGTCTGTAAGGGCTCTCAAGTTATAACAACTTCCTTACTGTTTGTAAATTGTGCTCACTCTTTGCTAACCCAAGGCCTGAAATCCTTCCGGTTGGCAGCACTGAGTATTGCTGGGTCACTTGGTTTAAAAGTCTGGTAACAGCTGCTATGACAACGGGCTTACTGTAGCAGTCACGGCATTTGCAAAATTGCAGCTACTTAGACCACTTATCTAACACTGATCCATCTAGGATCAAGCTAAGCCCTCCCCAAAATTGGAAGCAATGAGAGGGAGGGAAAAAAAGATCACACAAGACTCAAGGCTCCAGGTCTCTCAACAGTTTCTATTTAAAACTCATGGATGAAAATGCACTCGTGAAGGAAAAATAGCTTAGTGTATAAAGGAGAGAGTATGATCGAAGGAGACAGTATGATCTACTTAGTGCAATGAACTGAGAGTCAATAGTGAAAGAGGAGGCAGTGGGAGCATGTGGGAGAAGCAAGGATGACAGAGGTGTGGGGCAAAAGAAGAGAAAGAAAAAGGCATGGGGGAAGAAAACCAAGAACAAAGCCAGAAAAGGGGGGATTTTGTGCTCCTCTGCATATTTCATGCAAGTCCTCTTGTATTTTTCTGACCTATTTTTACAAAGGACAGAGGTATTTGATGAGAGGGGGGTTGTCCCTCAAGACTGTGCCACTCTTCATGCTCACCATAACCTGTCAGTGCCTCAGTTTGCTACCTGTACAATGGGCACAAAACTTACACACTTCAGAAATCCACCGGTGAGCTGAGTAATTAATGGATAAATTTCTTTATGAGCCTTCGATACAGAAAGCATCTATGCAATAGCAATGTGAGGATAAGGTTGGATAAGCCCTTCTATTACAAACCCCAAGGGGTTACAGCATTCACCAAAAGCAGTATGTGCACTACGAACAGCTTTTTGCTCTCAGGCACATCTACTTCCCATTTTCTTTGAAGAAAAGCAGAGATATTTTCCTCTTCCCAAGGACTACCAGACTAATATTGCTCTCATGCTTTCATCTTCTGATTTTGTTGGACCTCATTTGTTCCTATTTTGTTATTGTCCTGTTTATTAGTATATAATATATGTGAAATTACTAACTGATTCCTATATTGGGAGCATATTTAATAGTTCAGGAACATATTTCAAGGGTTTTGCCTGCTGTTACAGTAATAGCTGTGCCATTTAATTAAATGAAATGAATTCAGAAGAAAACAGAAACTTGTTTTACAAGCCTAAAGAAGAAAACCATTTTAAGTGCATGTCACGCAGTCCCAACAATGTATGGACATGAGCAACTTCTCTGAATGGCTATGAAAAATAACTTGTTAGCCTTCAAAAACCAGATAGCATTTGTTCATATTTCACAGATACCTGTGTTCATATTTAAATAGTCCCTTTTCTTTTTCCCATTCCCCTAATGGGTGGAAAACTGGCTGCATAGTAGGATCCAGAGAGGTCTCATGAACGGATCTGTGTTGTCCTGGCAAGAAGTGGCCAGTGGTGTCCTCAGGGGTCTGTGCTTGGACCGGTGCTTTTCAACATCTTTACCAAGGATTTGGATGGGGGTGAAAAGCTCACTGGCCAAGTTTGCGGATGACACCAAGTTACGGGGCAGTGTGGTCATGCCAGAAGATAGGTCGCAGATGCAGGTGGACCTGGACAGGCTGGAGAGTTGCACAGACCAGAACCAGATGAAGCTCAACACTCAGGAGTGTGAGGTGCTCCATCTGGGGGCAAACAGTCCCCAACATACCTACAGGCTCAGTGGTGACAATTTGACTTGCACCATGGCTGAAAGGTACCTAAGGGTAGTGCTCAACTATCGCATGAACATGAGCCGGCAGCGCAAGGCGGTGGTCAGCAGGGCAAACAACATGCTGGCATGCATCAACCCACGCATCTCATGCAAAACTAAGGAAGTTATACTTCTGTTGTACTCTGCACTGGTGAGACCACAGCTGGAGTACTGCATCCAGTTCTGGGTGCCGCACTTCAACAAGGACGTGATAAAACTTGAGAGGGTCCAAAGAAGAGCCACCCATATGATCAAGGACTTGCAAGACAAGCCGTATGCGGGGCTGAGGGACTTGGGCCTCTTCAGCCTACAGAAGAGAAGGCTGAGAGGGGACTTGGTAGCGGCTTACCACTACATCAGGAGAGTGCATCAGGAGCTCGGTGAACAGTTGTCCACCAGGGCACCCCTGGGGAAGACCAGGGCCAATGGGTACAAACTCCTGGAAGGTTTCTTCAGGCTCAATTCCAGGAAAAACTGCTTCGCAGTCAGGGTGTCCAGACTGTGGAATAAACTCCCTCCAGAGGTGGTGCAATCACCTACCCTGGAAATCTTCAAAAGGAGACTGGACAGTGACCTTGCTGAGGCCACGTGACCCCAGTTGTCTTTTCCTGCCTAGTGCAGGGAGACTGGACCCAATGAACAGCAAGGTCCCTTCCAGCCCTTAACATCTATGACTCTATAATGGATATCCTAAGGACAATGGCTTCTCAGGGAAAGTGGAATAAGCTGCTTTGCATTCATCTCAAAGTAAGAATGTGCATATGGACAATGAGCACAGAATACACAATGTGGCTTATGTTCACACACTGGTGTATGCTTCACTGTAATTTGTGTAGCTGTATCCTTAGGCAATTTAAACATTAATAAGAATGGCCACATTTTCGAGCCAGATGTTGCACTCGGTACCAAACATAAAGCAAAGCCCTTTTGTAAATACGTTTACTGTGTTGCAAAATGAAATCCTAATATTTAGCATCAGAACCACATAGTTGAATAGTTTGGAAATGAGAGTTGTCTGCAGCCATCTCTTCACCGATTCACAGAAGTTCAGGGCTGGAAGGGACCAGCCCCCCGGCTCTGGGCAGGAAAGACAGCTAGGGTCCATGACAGCGTCTTCTTCAAGATGAAAGAGATGCAAAACTAAAGCAAACCGTATCCATGGGGAAAAGTCAGATTTCTCATATGAATTCAGTCCTTGTGCAGAGTGCTGTACTGTGGGGGGTGCTGTACATGTGCATAGCAAGAGAGGCCTTGCACAGAAGAGCTTTCAGTTTGAACAGATCAGATAGCTAGGGCTCCTGCTTCGCAGTCCGTTTTCTTCCCCAAGAGTCTACGTCACCTCTCACAAGCTTCCTCAGTGGCATGTGAGAGCATGCAAAGGTACAAGTGTGGCCCTGTTGTGTTGGGTGCTGTACATAGATGTAGAAAGACAGAACCCTCCCCTCAAAGAACTGCAGGTTGCAATATGCCAGTTGAGTAAAGCACAAGCGGGAACAGATGTGAAGTCCATCGCACAAGTGCATTGCACGCGGGAAAAAGGAGGGTGCGATCCTGCCTTGAAGGGGCCTAGACTGTCACCTTGTGAGGGCCCATCCAGCTCTATTTTCCTATGAACCTAGCAGAATCCCAGCTTGTAAGAGTGCGCTACCTCTCGCAAGGCTGTTCCATGTACTGGTTGCTGGTCTCTTAGGTTGGATTTGAGCTCCTGAACTATAGGGAGAAGGTATAATAGTCCTTTATCAGTTTTCTCAACCAGCTATTCCCCTATAGTCGTTTCTGCTTTAGTAATCTAATGCCTGCTCAGTGCAGGAGTTAAGGGCATTTTTCTTCAGATACAAATCAGAGACTGACAGCACCGTGCTTGAAAGAGCCTTTCTGCTTCGCACTGATTGATCGCAGAAGTGTCTCTTGTGTCTGTTGTCACAAAAGCTCAGTATCTGCCTGCCAATAAACACACAGTGAATGGTGTCTTTGTTGAAATAATCCTTTGTATAAAATAAGAGTTTGGAAAGCCAGATTTTCTAACCTGCAGGTCTAACACCTAAGGGAGTGTTGCTCTGACTAAGGTGGTTTTTGGCATGTGTGATGCACTTGCACCTTTTGCAAGCAATCAATTATCCTTTCTTCCACCCACCCTTGTAGGCATCTAGGAAAGATCCCAATATTTTATGAAAGATGCTCTGAAGTGCTGTCCATGAGAGGAGGGAGAAGATCCTTCAAATCATTTAAATGGACATCATTCAGATGATGCCTAGGGTGCTGTTTTTTCCCTTCACAGGCACACTGACTCCTGGCAAGTTCTTGGAATTGCCTCCTGGGCGAGCATAAGTTCCCTCTTTCTGTTTGTTTCTGTTAATTGTTGCCATGTATCTGCCTCATGCTGATTCTGTTTTCCTGCTTCTGCCTTGACTAGATGGTAGCCCCCTTCTTCCTCCCCTTCCCAAGTATATTTGCAGGAGAATACAGTGTCTTCTCTCCCTTTATTCTTCTTTACATGGGGTGCATTTACACATGCTATTAAGGCAAAGTGATAAACTCTGCAGCACTTTGAGCCAGAGTAAACTGCTCCCAGGCTCAGTGTCTACACGTGTGCATGGGACAGCAGCAATTTGAGTTGGGGTGCAGCAGCCCTGAACTGGCAGCAGGCTCTGAGGGGCTCCAGGTGGTGGCACTGAACAGTGGAGGGGCTGGATGGGGCTGAGAGTGCAGAGCCATGGGGCTAGGGGGCAGGCAGCCCCTGTCACCATCTACACAAGAGTTTCAATGCAGTTACTTATTCCACCGTAAGATAGTACTGTCTCTGACAGTACTGTCTGATAGTGGAGTTAATTAGTTTACTGCGTCTTAACAGAATCATAGAAAATGAGGGTGGGAAGGGACTTCAGGAGGTCACACCTGGTCTAACCCCCTGCTCAAAGCAGGACCAGCCCAAAGTAGATCATCCCAGCCAAGGCTTTTTCTACCTGGGCCTTAAAAACCTCCTAGGATGGAAAGTCCACAACCTCTCTGGGTAGCCTGCTCCAGTGTTTAACTATCCTCCTAGTGAGAAAATTATTCCTAATATCTAACCTCAACTTCCCTTTTTGAAATTTGAGCCCATTGGTCCTTTTTCTGTCATCTGCCACCACTGACAACAGTCCAGCTTCATCCTCTTTTGACCCACCCTGCAGGGAGTTGAAGGCTGCTTTGTAGTCTCTTCTCAGTCTCTCCTTCTCTGGACTAAATAAATCCAGTTCCTTCAGCCTCTCCTCACCAGTCCTGTCCCCCAGCCCCGCAACCATTTTTGTCACCCTCTGCTGGACTCTCTCCAATTTGTCCACATCCTTTCTGTAGTGGGGGGCCCAAAACTGAACACAGGACTCCAGATGTGGCCTCACCAGTGCCAAATAGAGGGGAAGAATCATGTCCCTTGATCTGCTGGAACACACCTACCAATGCAGCACAGGATGCCATTAGCTTTTTTGGCAAGTAGGGCACACTGTTGGCTCATATTCAGTTTATTATCCACTGTAATCCCCAGGTCCTTTTCTGCAGAGCTGCTGCCTAGCCAGTCAGCACCCAGCCTGTACAGGTTTCCCTCAATTTATGCGGGTTCTTTATATGCAAATTTGCACTTATGTGATGAGTACATTTAGAACCATAATTTGTTATATGCAAGGTAAATTCGCTCTTATGCGATCAGCATAGATGGCCCCTCCACCCTAGCAGGTAAGTTTGTGGGGGGGAGGGGAAAAGGTCATAGTCCCAGTCACCCCAGCCCCAGCTGCAGCAGCCCCAGGAGCAGCTGGCACCAGCTGCTTACAGCCGCTGGGCGGCACTGTGCTCCACCTGTCCTGCCACGCCTGGGCTCACCCCAGCTCCTGGGCTGCACCGTGTCATGGTGCAGGCAGCTGGTGTTGGCTGCTCCCGGAGATGCTCCAGCACAGGCTGGGGTGAGTGCAGACAAGCAGAGCCCTGGACAGTGTGGGGCGCAGCACTCACCCCAGCCCCGGCTGCAGCAGCCCCAGGAGCAGCCAACACCAACTGTCTGCACCAGGACATAACGCAGCCCAGGAGCAGAGGTGAGTGGGGACAGGTGGAGCACAGTGCAGCCCAGGCAGCTGGTGCTGGCCTCTTCTGAGGCCACTGCAGCTGGGGCTGGGGTAAGTGCCACTCTGTTCCCTCTGCTTTGCTGCTGTGTGGAGCCCTGGGAGCGGCACCCCTTCCCTAGTCCCAGCCTCACTCCTTCCCTCCCGCCCTTACCACCATGGGAAACTATCCCTATTTGTTACATTGTAAAGTGGGTTTGCTTTATGCAAATTTGATTTACGTGATGTTCTCCAGGAACGCAGGTACAGCATATATCGAGAGAAACCTGTACTGCTGCTTGACATTGTTCTCTCCTAAGTGCAGGACTTTGTATTTGTCCTTGTTGGACCTCATGAGATTTTTTTGGCCCAATCCTCCAATTTGTCTGGGTTACTCTGAACCCTAGCCCTACTGTCCAGCATATCTACTACTCGCCCCAGCTT
>NW_017729033.1:6784381-6809716 GCF_001723915.1 Gavialis gangeticus
TGAAGACATTGAATAAAACTGGCCCTAGGGCCGACCCCTTAGGCACTCCACTTGGTACCAGCTGCCAACTAGTTATTGAGCCATTGATTACTACCCTCTGAGCCCAATGATCCAACTAGTTTTCTATCTACCTTACAGTCCATTCATCCAGCCTGTACTTCCTTAGCTTGCCTATGAGCATGTTGTGGGAGACTATATCAAAAGCCTTGCTAAAATCAAGGTACACCACATCCACTGGTCTCCCCACATCCGCAGAGCAGTCATCTCATCACAGAAGGCAATCAGGTTGGTCAGGCATGACTTGCCCTTGATAAATCTATGCTGAATGTTCCTAATCACCTTCTTCTCCTTCAAGTGCTTTGAAATGAATTCCTTGATGATCTACTCCATGATTTTTCCAGGGACTGAGATGAGGCTGACTGGTCTGTAGTTCCCTGGATCCTCCTTTCCCCCCTTCCTTAAATATGGGCACTGTGTTTGCCCTTTTCCAATCACCCAGGGCCTCTCCTGATTGCCATGGTTTCCTAAGATGATGGCAAGTGGCTCTGCAATCACATCAGCAACTCCCTTAGCACTCTTGGGTGCATCCCATCTGGCCCCATGGACTTGTAGATGTCCAGCTTTTCTAACTAGTCCCTGACCTGTTCTTTCACCCCTGTTGTCTGCTCACCTCCTCCCCAACCTGTGCTGCCTGGTGCAGTAGTCTGGGAGCTGACCTTGCGTGTGAAGAGCAAGGTAAAATAGGCATTGAGCACTTCAGCCTTTTCTGCATCCTCTGTCACAAGGTTGCCTCCCTCATTCAGTAATGAACCCACATTTTCCCTGATCTTCCTTTTATTACTGACATACTTGCAGAAACCCTTCCTGTTATTCTTCACATCCCTTGCCAGCTACAACTCCAGCTGCACTTTGGCCTTCCTGACTTCAATACCGGTGCTTGTGTAGATGGTGATACTTTCCTGTGGTGCTAATTAGTCTACTCCACAGTAAAGCACTCATGTGAATGCACCCACTAGCACCTCACTGTCCAGATGATATGAGGCAGATGTGCCAAGTACATGGCAGCCCAAGGGCCTTGCCCACCCTGGGGAAGAGGGGTGTCACCTGAAATGCCTAAAACATTCCAATGTGCCCCTCCTCCCAGCAAAAATAAAAGTCAGTGCCCATGATGTGAGGAACCACAAAATGGTAGCTATGATAGAAACACATAGAGATGGTCTCATGCAGAAGAGCTAATGGTCTATAATGATAAGGGAGGGGAAAGGTGGGAGAAAAGCTGTGCCATCATCCTCATTCAAAGCACAGGGAGATAAAGTGCATGGCCACACTAACTCCATGAGGCTGCTGCCACAAAAGGAGTCCCTTCCTGGTCCCATTGCCACATACTCCTAACCCAGAATTGAGGTCATGAGGATGCTCCAGAAGATTTCAAATTGCCACAGGGCATGCACCCAGGGCAGTCTCAGATGTATTTCCAGGCTTGCAGCATGAGGAACTGGGGTGGGTGAGTGGAGCTTATTTTTCAAGGGTAGCTTTGAAAGAAGCATAGGGCGAGTGTGGCACTAGTGACTTAGCTGTAGTCACAAAGGAAGGATCTAAAATGAGATATCCCAACCCTCAGTTCTGAGATATCCCAAACCTCATTTCTCTGCAGTGTTTCCCACAGAAGTGAGAGAGAATGCGACTCCAGTTTTATGGCAGCTTCTCCCAGGAATGGGCTTTTACTAGCTAATGTATATATTCTGATCTTCCCTTTCCTTATGTCCCATTAGGGCAATGCACAGTGTCAATGAATTTTTAGCCTGTTTTATACATTTTGGTGTCTTTCCCTGTAAACTACAGTTAGATTCATCTTCTAGGATTATGATATATAAACTGCAATGATCCTGATAAGTGGGGAAATAGACGTATGGCAGATAGGCAGGACTTGCTGGGTGGCATAATATTAAACAGGAATACCATAGGCTCTAACAAACCAATATAGTTTCATAGTTTCTAGGGTTGGAAGGGACCTGAGTAGATCATCTAGTCCGACCCCCTGCCATGGCAGGAAAGATTACTAGGGTCAAACAATCCCAGCAAGGTGTACATCTAGCCTCCTCTTAAACATCTAGCCTCCTCTTAAATAGAGGAGTGAATATGAGTGAATACAAGTTCACCCTAAGGGCCCTGCCACCCATTCAAATTAATGCTAGATAGAAGCTGGCTATAAGGTTGGTATATATTTTCAAGCACTGACTTTGTAGCTGGTTGGCTCTTTGTATAGTTGGATAGACATTTTTATGGTGTGTTAATTACTTTGCACATATGGCTGATCTAAATCTATGGTGTGATTAACCAGTTAACTGCATGATAATTAGTTGGCTTGTGTAGCCAGCCTTACTTTGCATATGTGACCCACCTAAATTTATTGTGTGATTAACCAGTTAACTGCATAATAAATGTGACATGTGGCTGAGGTCATATGCACCAAACCCCTGTATTGTCTACATTGCTGTATTTTGCACAATGTTGTCCTGTTGACTGGTCATAGGGTTGAGGAGGGGGTGTTCAGTCCGACAACAAATTGTTTGCTGGATAAGGGTGATATCCCCAGAGCTCCATGTTGTGAACTGCTAGGTGATCAGGACTTAGTTTTGGATGAGGACTAACAAGAGATGAAAAATCTCCTTGCTTCCTGTAGGACGTTAGCCCCACAGACTGGGAATATTCTGAGTGAAAGCAGGGTTATCTTGGGAAACCAGACTGCAGGTCTGGCAAAATCCATTTATTTTGTGAAAACTTCATTTGTACAAACTAAGGCTATACTTTACCTTCTCTTCTAGTTGTCATCACTCTAGGAACCTTGCATGGCCAATGGCAGTGCATTGGAATGTATGAAGTCAACTGAACCGAGGAAGAAGAATGAGCAAGATCATTTAATATGTAGAGGAAATAAAGAGATAATTTCAGTGTCTGGAGCTGTCAATCTGGTGCCCTCTAAGCCAGTAATAAATTAATTTTAAAATGTGTCCTCATTTCTCATATACAATCAACCACTCCAACTATCCCAACACAGGCAGGGCTGCGCAATGACAGTTTTATTTTTCTCAGTATGCCATATTAGCTTCTTTCTCCCAACTTATCCTGTCAGGCTGATAGCATTTGGATATTTAGAATTGCTGCTGAGTCTCCTTGGTCAAAAGTTACTTTCTGAAGAACTTGATCTTTCTTGCAGAGTGGAAATGACCTGTTTTTTAGTATTTTAGATAGAGATCTATAACCTGAATTTTCATTCAGTGGAGTTGACCCTGGTAGAAGTCCAAGGTAAGAAAACAAAGCAGAGTTTGAATCATTTGTTTTCTGCCTGAGGTTTAACTCAAAAAGTTTTACACCCAAGGGTGCACAATGCAAGCTTTACTGAGGGTCACATGCAAAATATACTTTTCATTGGGGGGGCACCATTAATGGGATCTGCTCTCAGCACATTTGCAAGAGGGAAAGTAGACCACACAGGCACTTATGCAGATGATATAATTCTTAGACAGCAAGGACATGATTTGCCATGATAAAGAGTAATTTGACCTGTGGTTTTGCTATTCAAAGCCTGTTTTATTTTTGATGCTTTTGGAACAGCAATGAAAAGTGGCTTAATGATGGTGGGTCACTGAGACCCATGGGTCATATGTTGTGATCCTCTGCTGTAAGCCATCATGTTCAAGGCTGTTATTGTTCTCAGACTCTTTGTAGCACAATCAAAAGATCTGTAAAGACTGTCACATCTTGATTTACTTAGATTTTAAAGTGTTCAGGGCAGGCAGCAGATGTTAATCTGTTCTCATGAGATAGCCCAAATTTTCCATTTCAAGTCACAGTTAAAACCTTGCTTTAAAATCAACAAGTAATCTCTAGGGTTTTGTTTTTTTTTATGTTGGATGTTGTTCATTTTTGTAGCTCTTCTTTTCTGGGTTGCTTCTCTTTTAAGCATATCTAACTTAAGTAACTCGGGGGTTGTTGTTTTTTTAATATTTTTTTTGCAACACATTCAAATCCTTTCACCTTTTTGCTGGCTGGTGGACTAAGACATATCATTTTTAATTTGGTTTCCTTTTTATCTGGAGTCCTATGGCTGACAGCTATATCAACAGCTTTTCCCAGTGTTATGTCTGTTTCTTCATGGAACCACTTGTGTTGTAAAAGAATTGAACTCACACATAAATCTGTCACATAAATGCTCCTCTAAAAATGACCCAAAATTTTGCTACAGAAAATAATGCACCTTTAGAAAGTAATGAAGTGGTTACATGAAGATTCACATGCTTTAAGCTAATTCCATTGACAGATCAGCAATTATTAGTGACTTTTTGCCACACTAGGTAATGTTGAAAAGAAATGCTGAAAAAGTGGAGAGGCTGCAGAAAAGAGAGGCACAGACATGGTTTAAGGGCCTTGAGTTTAATCGGTTCAGTTTATCAGAAAAAGAATCAAGAGTTGACTTGATTATAGTGACTATCGCAGGCAGAAAATAGCAGGGACTCAAGGCTGTTCAATGGCTGGAAGCAAAAGAAATTAAAATTAGAAATAAGGTGCACACTAACAACAAGGATGATTTACCATTGGAACAAACTACCAAGTGAAGTTATATAGTCTCCTTCACTTGCTGGCTCCAAATTAAGTTGGGGTGCCTTTCTGAGAGATGCTTGAGGCAAATATAAGTTATTAGGCTCAATGCAAGTTGACTGAGCAAAATTATATGGTTTCTTTCTTGGAGTGGGTGAAATTAGGTGGCCTACAGGCATGGGCAGATGCATAAGGGGGTGGCTACACTCTCTCGTGATTGCCTCCTAACACTTTTCCCTCGCTGCTGAATGCAGCAGTGGGCAAGGGGATGGACGTGGGAGCAGGGGTAGCATTCATCCCCCTGGCTTCTGGAGTCACATTGAAGTGGTAACTCCAAGCATGCTAAGCATGCATCACACAGCCAAAAAGAGGTGCAATTATACCCCCATGCACTCCTGGATCCCACCCTTAACGGTACTTTCTGGTTTCACAAGCTTTCACTTGGAAATGTTGGAACTTATCCATTTCCATTATCATAATTATTAATAAAGAATGAATGGGTGAACCAGTACATTAAAAACCAAACCATTCAGAATAAAACCAGAATCACTAAAAAAAGTTGGGATCGTTTGAGGTAGACATACTTCTGTTAATCTTCAGCACCTTACAGGCCTTCCATAGTTTGTTGGCTCCACGTGGAAGAATGACATGTCGAGTTCTCAGTGGACTAAGTACCTCATTCAGGTTTTGAGTCGTCCAGTGTTTCCTTGGAACAGGCGCATATATAACTTTGAGTAATAAAATCTGACACAGTAAAAACTAGAGCAAATTCATTAGCAGATGAACATAAACTCTTTGCAAGTTCATGAAGAGCCTGTGATTTTTTTTTCTGGAATGAATAGCCCAGCAAGTAATTCCACCAAATAATTCTTCATCTGTATTAAGTATTAAGGCAAATATATGGGCCATATGAGATGCACCTGAGGGCACTGAGGGAGTTGGCTGATGTGATTGCAGAGCCATTGACCATCATCTTTGAAAATTCATGGTGATCAGGAGAGGTCCTGGATGACTGGAAAGGGGCAAACATAGTGCCCATATTTAAGAAGGAGAAAAAGGAGGAGCCAGGGAACTACAGACCAGTCAGCCTCAATTTAGTTCCTGGAAAAATCATGGAGCAGATCCTCAAGGAATCCACTTGTAAGCACTTGGAGGAGAAAAGGGTGATTAGGAACAGTCAGCACAGATTCAGCAGGGGCAAGTCATGCCTGACCAACCTGATTGCCTTCTGTGACGAGGTGACTGGCTCTGTGGATGCATGGAGACCAGTGGAAGTGGTGTACCTTGATTTTAGAAAGACTTTTCATATGCGCTCCCACAACATTCTCACAGGCAAGCTAAGGAAGTATGGGATGAATGAATGGACTATAAGGTAAATAGAAAACTGGCTTGAGCATTGGGCTCAGAGAGTAGTAATCAATGGCTTGATGTCTAATTGGTAGCCAGGATCAAATGAGGTAGCCCAGGGGTTAGTCCTGGGGCTGGTTCTGTTCAAGGTCTTCATTGAACAGAAGATGGCATAGAGTGCACCCTCAGCAAGTTTGAAGGTGACACCAAGCTGGGGGGAGTAGCAGATACTCTGGAGGGTAGGGCTAGGATTCAGAGTGACCCAGACAAATTGAAGGGCTGGACCAAAAGAAATCTCATGAGGTTCAACAAGGACAAGTGCAAAGTCCTGCACTTAGGACAGAACAATCCCATGCAGCAGGACAGGTTGGGGGGTGACTGGCTGGGCAGCAGCTCTGCAGAAAAGGATCTGGGGATCATGGTGGACAATAATCTGAATATGAGCCAGCAGTGTGCCCTGGATGCCAAGAAGGCTAACAGCATCCTGGGCTGCACTGGTAGGTGTGTTGCCAGTAGGTCAAGGAAAGTGATTATTTCCCTCTATTCAGCACTGGGGAGGCCACCTCTGGAGACCTGTGTCCAGTTTTGGGCCCACTACAGAAAGGAAGTGGACAAATGGGAGAGTCTAGCCATGGGCAACAAACATGGTGAGGGGGCTGGGGGACTTGACTTATGAGGAAAGACTGGGGGAACTGGTTTATTTAGTCTAGAGAAGAGGAGACTGAGAAGAGACTTAATAGCAGCCTTCAACTACCTGAAGGGGGTTCAAAAGAGGATGGAGTTGGACTGTTGTCAGTGGGGGAAGATGACAGAACAAGAAGCAATGGGCTCAAGTTGCAGCAAGGGAATATTAAGAAGAATTTTCTCACTAGGAAGGTAGTAAAACACTGGAACAGGTTACCAGAGTGGTGGCAGAAGCCCCTTCTTGGGGGGGGGGATTCAAAACCCAGCTAGACAGATCTTTGGCTGGGATGATGTAGCTGGGGCTGGTCCTGCTTTGAGCAGGGGGTTGGATTAAATGTGACCTCCTGGGGTCCCTTCCAACCCTCATTTTCAATATTTCTATGATTCTGTATCCAGAGAATGCCACAATTCAGCCATACTTGCCAGGTTCAGTTGGCTATGTCGATCACGTAGTGTGCATTGGTTTCCTGATCTGAGTGAGTATGAAGCTTTTGGAGTCAGATTTCTGCTGTGAACATGCATTTGGTTGTGGTGAAAAGTCTCTCTCTTCTGGTGGTTAAGTCATTATTTATGTAATAATGTTCCAGTCTTTCTATCTGTGTGAGCTGCAATTTTCTATAAGTGCTGCCATTTTGCACAAAATGTTCATCCACTTTGCTACGTGCTGAAAACCAAAAAGCAGAACTGGAGCCCATAGAAACCATTCTTCAGGTTTTGACTTTCCTGCTACCCAGTCTTCAACCTCCATGCCCCACCAAGAGGAAAAGAAACAATCTTTTTAAAGCAATCACAAAACTGTCTCCTGATGTCGTACAAGCTGGACAAGGCTCTTCAGCATGAAAGACTTGCCTTTACTAAAATGGTAATGATTTCAACTCAGGGCATTTCAGGGAAACAGTGGGTAGTGGGAAGGCACTGATGGATAAAGCTGACCAAGGGGACTTGGACTGGTTGTTAGTGCCAAGGAAATGCTAGAAGCCAAAATTGATACTGCTCTCAAAAGCTGAAAAAAAAATAGAGGCAAAGAAACAGAGAAGTATGAGTTTGTGTGAGTTGTACAATTTCAGCTGGTTTTTGGAGAGTATTTAGGATTAGGTCGTCCAAGGTACTTGCATGTGGCTCCACTTCAGAGTAATGCCTTACTCACACATCCCCTGCCACCTTAAAGATCCTGGGTTAGTGCACGAATTCTGCCATGCAAAGCATAGGAAGAGTTTGGTGGCTAAGAAATGGATTTGCAGGCACCAGCTAAATAGGAAGTTGCCAGATATATCCAGCAATAAACTGCAAAGGAAAGAAGAAGGGCTTATGTGCCTCAACAAGTGCACCTGGCCAGAGAGAGATGCCTGTCTCTGTCCAAGACCTCCCTCTGCTCAGGCTCCTCAGCCATGAATCATCTGCTGGAGTTCAGTGCCTACACCAGTCCAGGCAGCACCAGCCTGGGTTTCCCAGCCTGGAGCAAGGGAGAAACTTCGACTTTTGAAACATTTTTATTAGAAACAGTATACCAAACAGAAAAGACAAGCCTATGAAAATCTAAAATGTAAAAAAACCCCCAAACAACAAAAACAGCTCTTAATCATCCACAAGATTACAGAATGTGTTCCCAATAGCCCATTCCCAAATCAACTGTTTCAAGTTTAAAGCATTTAAACTCCAAGTGAAAACGTGAAGCTACCAGAAACTTGAAAAGCTGAAGAATATCAGTAACCTCTGAATTGAAATAGCCATTCTTGGCTCATCCTGAATAAAATTTGCATGGCACAGAAGGTGTCCCCTGGAAAGTCTATGTATAGCAGGAAAAAAATGAATATAAGAAAATTCAAGTGGAAAAAAGCCTGGAAAATACCTTGGACACAGCAAACAAGATACAATCTTGGATAAGTACAAACACGTGGAAAATAATCTCTTTGTCATTGCAAAAAGGACATGACCGGGACACTTATGTCAAGAGATGATGCACAACTACATGTGAAACAATGGTCCCACGAAGAATCCTCCATCGGAGATCTCCCATTCTCTTTATAATAGGAAGGTTTTGTACATCGTGCCATGTTGGGTGACTAAAATCTGTAAGTAGGAGCTGTCACCTTCACCCTGAAATGGGATATTCAGTAAGTATTTGTGAATAGCAAATACTGACTACAGGTATATATACCCAATGACCAAGGCTGCCAAAAATAAAATCATGACAATAATGAAAAGAAAGCAAATTTCCTGTACCACAGTCCACCACAGGGGTGGCTAGAAGTATAGAAGAAATATTCAGACTGCCTGGTAAAACTCCTGCAAGACAGTCCAAGATGGAAATATTGTCCTTAGCAAATGTAAATCTTATTTACAATAAAAATGAGAAACCTAAAGGGCGCAAAAGAAACCATGTTTAGTTGGAAGTACATCAACTGGGATCAATGTAAAATCACCAAGACAAGCTAAATGAACCATACTTGTAATATCTGCTGCAATAAATGAAGGAATTAAGCTCTTGGAAACAAGGCTAGGAATCTTCAAGGCCAAATTATGAAACAAGGGTTCAGCAAACAAACTTGGGAGTTGCAATTGTCTGTCCTCTGGCCAAAGCCTCGAAGTCTTCAGATTCCTTTAATAAAAATGAGGTTAACACCTCAAAATTGAAGAAACTCAGATCTAACAAAAAGAGACACCCATCAAAATCCAAGCCTCCCACCTTGCACAAAAAGCTACAGGCCTATTACTGCCATGGAAGAAGCTAATCCAAGACAAAGCAATCTTTGAAGCCTCTACAGCTGAAAGGCAACTGCTCTCCCCAGCAGACCTATGAGATTTTGAACCCTTTCCAAAGTGGACAGGTACAAACTATCCTGTTTCAATCAATGCTCCCCTGCCCAGGAAAGGCCCATAAGATCCTCTCAATATTCTCTTCCAGTAGAGAGGAATCCAACACAACCCATTTATGATGTAGTCAAGGTACCAATAACTAACACTCACTCTTGGAAAGACTGTTGAGACAAGCACCACTTCCACCCTGAAGTCTTCCCCCCATTTTTCCCCACAATTCTCTGCCTAGTTCCACCTGAAATTTCACTTGGGTTCAACACAGGTCCCAGGACGTTGAACCTAATTTGACTCCATAATAAGTCTCCAAGTAAAGCTAGAAATCAGGAAGCCACTTCATCCCCCAGCAAAAGGGTGCCCCCTTGACTCTAATTAGCATGGGCAGGGGAAGCCCACTGGAGGGAACACAGATGTTTAGTTAAAATGTGATCACCCTATCCGTAGATAATAAACCGTCATATCATGAATATATGCTGAAACATTCACGGGCTGGAAGAGGAAGAGAAAACCCAGTCAGACAGACAGTTTTATAACATTCCTAGTAGAAACTCCAGAGAGACGGTGTTGTTCCATCCAGTAGCGCTATTACGGGTCTTTTACCTGGTATGGAGATTGAGACACGGTTGTTCTTAACTATAAGCAAATGTATTCAATTACAATTCTAAATAAAAAAGCTGAAATAACCTTAGCAGTTACAAGTCTATTACTGTATTTAGTCAAAAGCAAGATGACATGCTCACCACCCCGAGATTTAATGACCGCAATGTCACTGGTTGATCAGTCGGTGCGGTCTTGTCCGGGGTTCCTGACTCCTTCGTCTGAGTTCTTAGTCTTGGATCGGTGACTGGATTTTTCAAGAGCAGGTTATGAAGGGCATGCTCTCTTACTTCTCTCTATCTACCATACAGCTTGCATTTCTTAATACAGAAAATTAGCTTAAGCCTTCCTCCACATATTGATCATCTTGCTTCTGCTTGCTAAATATGGTTACCTTTAACTGGAATTTTCTGATCTCAAGTAATCTTTTCATTCTTAGGTGGGGGGTAGGTTTTGCTCTGACCATTCCTCTTTTGCCCAGACTATATTTATTCAATTTAGTTAGCCAACTTCTTGAATCATTTTAAATCAGGGACAGTATTTTTCCATCTGCTCCTTTCACCGGATGCAAATCTTGACTGCAATTCAAGCTAAGCATGCAGCTTAAGCTAAATGCAAAGGTCAAAGCCCAGGCCTTAAGGCCCCTGGGTCCCAACAGTGTATAAGGCATAGTCAACATTACAGTAGGCAGCATGCTGTAGCCAGGATGTCCCCAAGCATATCCTGCCTACACAGACCCATAGTAGCCCAGAAATACTCCAGTGAAGACACTCCAAGGTCAGAAATACTCCAGTGAAGACACTCCAAGGTGTTCCTCTTGTGGCTGCTCATCAGATTTCTGCCTCTGATGTCCTTGAGAGCAGGTGCTAGGGCCAACTTTGGAGCTTGCTTGTGGGGCATGCTTTGGTATGTCTTGACTGAGCCACACTACCACCAGGACTTAGTCCTAAGGGCTAAGGCACTGGATGCCCCTGCTTGAGACTCCCTGATGTACCAGGAAGGCACAAAATGCGATTCTCTTTAAGATGAGAATTGCAAAATAACTGAATGCAGGAGACAGACTTTATTTCAAACCAAAACCACATAGGTTCTGAAATAAATATAATCATCTACATGATCAAAAATCTTTTCCTCAACAAGAGAAATTAATTCAGCATCCAAATTAAATATTTTTGAAGCTTCATATATATCCCTCCAGCAGGAGGAGATTGCCAAAAATGGACCTGTTGGGAACACAGCCAATCTGATCAGGGAGCACAACTGATATAATTAAAGTCTTGCCAGGGAGTTGGGGAAAATATTATAGTCAAGGTAGAAGAGAGTGACAGATCCCCAGTTTTTCACCTTGACAAAGTCCCCCCTTTTAAGCAATAATGTGAGGACTGCTCAGTCACAGCTGACTGGGAAAAGCTTCTCCCTCAGGGTCTCCCAAAATCCATTAATGGTAGGTGCCTTCCCTGGAAAACAATCATTTAAGGTAAGATCAGTTCTGTAGATATCAAATCTTCTTTGATTCTGTCCATTCTCTATGTCCAGATGTCATTCTGCCCAATATAAGGATCTTGAGAAGACCCTGAGAAGTTACAGAGCCTCCATTGGAGACCTGGGCTCTACAGCATACAGGTCTAAAGACAAAACGATTGTAAAAATGTCTGATTTCCACAGGCTGCATATCCCTAAAGAGGACTTGAAATGACCAGTCCATATCCCTAATGATGACTTGAAGTGGTCATTCTGTCTTCTTCTCTACGCCAAAAAAAT
The DNA here is from genome assembly GCF_001723915.1 of Gavialis gangeticus. Classification (NCBI taxonomy): domain Eukaryota; kingdom Metazoa; phylum Chordata; order Crocodylia; family Gavialidae; genus Gavialis; species Gavialis gangeticus. The sequence goes on from NW_017729033.1 coordinate 6,796,184, forward strand.
AACTGAGTAGACAGTTCTCAGAACGAGCCTGAAACCAAGTGCTAACAGATACTGCAAGAGCCTCGTACCTTTATTTCTTTTTTTACCGTAGGTTGTTATACAACTCAACATTAGCACATTTCTGCAAGAGCATTTCCATTACCCTGCCATATTTCATCTTTCATGTGTACTATTGACAAAATCATATAATATTGACTTGACCTACCTCTCATCACTACCCCCAAGAGGAAGAAAAAAGAAGAATCCTTCAAGGACAACTCAAAGGGCATGTCCAGATGAGTGTGCATGTGCAGTTTGCGGTACCTCAAAGCAGCGCATGTGCAGTTGCTTGCCGTGCTGCTAATGTGCAGTGTGGTGCCAAAATTTGGCACCAGGAGATCCTTGTGTACAAAACCCACCACATAAAACAGCAGTGTAGGGCGCATGTGGCATCAGCATGCACCATCAGAAATGGAGCCTGGCCATCCAGAGCCACACTCTGGCTGCTGGCCGGGCTCCATGCAGCCCTATTGGCATTGCTGGTGCCCCAGGAGGACCCCAGGTAAGGCTGCTGGGACCAGCACAGGTTCTGGCCCCAGCCTCTCCTACCCCACCCAGGACAATTTGGTGTGCTCCAGAGCGTGCATGCAGAGGCATGCCTTGGGGCATAAAGCAGAGGCACAGATATGTGCCCTTGCTATTTGTGCCATGGCAAACACATACCTCTGCATGTACGCACTCATCTGGATGCACCAAAACTCTCCAAAAAAGTAAAATTGTTTTGAAACTGGACATATTACAAGTGACTATTAATGTTCCAGTAGGAGCCATGGATTTGAATGGAAGAAAGATCTAACATGCACTGTAACAAACTACTTTGGGAAAACCCACCAGTACAATATAAATTGAAAATTAAAAGGATATGAAGATTGAATAAAAACAGAATTGGCCAATGCAAGCCAGGCCCAGGGAATTAGCACTCGCACTAGCGCACATACAAGAGTACTGTCTTACTTCAGGGGAAAAATGTCAAACATCAGTCAGCCATAAGGCCTTTATAACAGTTAAAAATTACTGAGAGGAGTGTGGATGTGGCTCCAGATGGTTCCTGTCTAACTTATTATCAACATTCAAATATAATTACCATCCAAAATTTCTTTAGGGGCAATTTGTCAATGAAATTCCCAACCTCTGAACAAATGGAAATCTCTCTTTCCTCCACAGAAGGAGCATGAACATGACTCAACAACAACAAAAAAAGGATTGAACTAGTACCAAATGGTCTAGAATCATTTCCTGGGTGATAGATTTGGGATTCACCTAGCCTGCAGAGAAAAAGGAAATTTTTGCATTTACAGCAGCATCCTGGCTAAATCAAGAACTGTGTTTTTCAATCAGCCATCTAGTCATCACATCTCTCTGTTTCTTGCCAAAAAAAGAAATATCCACCTTCTTCTGGGATTCAAAAGGAACCATGTGTATTTTAGTGTCCTTGTATTCCTCTGCATTCCAAAATCCACATTCAAAATGTAATGGTGAGTCAGAAAAAAATGAAATAAACTGCAAAACACTGAAAGAAAAGTCAACTCTTCATAGAATGAATTCCCAATGTGACTATTAGCCAGAGAAGCACATAATTTAGTCATCAGTTCTTTCAGAAAATACAGGTTTTGTTTATCAGACTCAGAGGCTGAGATGACTCATGGCATAGCAAGCAGACAACAGAAACAGAGTCGTATCTGGAAACCACTCCACTCCTCTATCTGTGCTTCCCCTTCATTTCATCTCCATAAGCCCCTGGGTAGAGGAGAGATTGAGCATTCAGGACAGTCAATAGTCTGATGGATTTCATAGATTTCATAGATGTAGGGTCGGAAGGGACCTATTAGATCATCGAGTCTGACCCCCTGCCCTGGGCAGGAAAGAGTGCTGGGTTCGGATAACCCCAGCCAGGTGTTTGTCCAAACTCTTCTTAAATACCTCCAAGGAAGGGGACAGTGCCACCTCCCTTGGAAGGGTATTCCATATTTTGGCAACCCTCGCAGTGAAGAATTTTTTACCTGATGTCCGATCTACATTTGCTCTCCTTCAGTTTGTGGCCATTGTTTCTAGTTACCCCGATGGGCGCCCTGGTAAACATCACATCCCCTATTTCCTGCTGTCTCCCACATGATGAGTTTGTAGACGGCCACAAGATCACCTCTCAGCCTTCTCTTGCAGAGGCTGAAGAGATCCAGGTCCTTCAACTGGTCCTCATAGGGTTTTTCCTGTAGGCCTTTAACCAGATGGGTTGCCCTCCTCTGAACCCTTTCCAAGTTATCTACAGCCCTCCTGAAGTGCGGCACCCAAAACTGGACGCATTACTCCAGCTGCGGTCTGACCAGTGCCGCATAGAGGGGAAGTATCACCCCCCTACACCTGTTTGTGATGCACCTACTTATGCAAGAAAGAGTGAGCACTCATTTGAGTCAAATGCTGCTCTGCCTGCTGTGGCAGGGGAATGGAGCCCATCTCAAAGGGGTTTCAATCCACCTGCTCCACCCTCCAGGGCCCACTGGAAAAACCCCAGACCAAACTCCGTCTGCTGTCTTTCCCACCTCCCACTCTGAAAACAGCATGGAGGCTGGGGGTTGGTGCAGACACAAGTTACTGAAGCTGCTCCATTTTGGAGAGTCTTCATTTGAACTCTCATGCACTGAGGGTTCAGATATTTATGGGAGCCCTTTTAAAGTGTTTTGCAGCTGTGCACTTCTGTTTGGTCATAGCTGTAGAGTGTTTTCATGGGCCAGCTTGGGCAAAAATTGTCAGTTCTAGCTACACCTTCAGGCTCTTCTATTTAAGTTATTTCACTGCATGTAATAAAATTCTTAAATATTCACTGGAGCAAGAACATTGTCCAAGGCTTCCCCATTTGAAGTCAGTAGTCCAACCACTGGGAAGGAGTCTCTCTCTTTCTTTCTCTATTACCTGCTTAGTGAAATGGCTACAAAAAAGGACAATAAGTAACCATAGAAAAGTGAGATATGTGTAGCAAACAAATGACGTTATCCCAACTGCATCTAACCACCGCAGAATGACCAACTTCAGAATCTTTGAAAAGCACAACCCAAACCCCAAAAATCACTACTTTGGCTTAAAAATGATGAGTTACCCAAAAATAATAGTTTCAGTGGTTAGTTCTATTTTTTAAAAGCAATATGGTTATATTTCCAAGTTTCTCTCTCTAGCCATGGGGGCTAGAAACATACTTTCCTCTTTGGATGAAAACAGATTCTCAAAAAATATCTTGGCCCTGAAACTTTAAAAAGAAAAGCTGAGAAGTGTGCAATAAAATCACAAATGTTGGCCACGTTGCCACCCCTTATATTTTGGATGGCTTAGCATAAAGGTTGGGAGCAGGCTGTTTTACAGATGCATCTCTTGCAATCATGGAAAACAGTGACCCTGGCTTTGAGCTTTAAGACAGCTTTCACTGTGAGAAGACCTCTGGTTAATTTATAATAGTAAAAGGTAAAGGTGTTCTTCCCCCACCATCACTATTCAGGACTCTTGCAGAGCTCAGGTTGAGTATACAGCACTGAAAACTGAGGAGGGAACAACAATATCCTATAAATGGAGTATGCTATATAATGAAACGAGCAGATATGAATGCTACCAGAAGTCAATAAATGCTGAATCCTGCAGTGCCAGTTTTATAGTGTGATTTTTCACAGCTGAGCCTCCCTTCAGATTTTTGCTCGGATCAAATCTTGTTTCCTCAGTGTGTCAGAATTATTTTTATAAGTGTTAGATGCCCTATGCTGTAATCCTGACCTATGAACATTGACTCTTCCCTGCTGTACTTTAGAAATTGTGGGTAGATCTCCACACACCCAACCCTTTGATTAGCAAATGAGGAATCATGACAATCAAAGCAAGTTTTCTAACATCTGTGGAGAAGTATTCTAATGTTCATAGTATCTTAGCACTTAGGGTCGGAAGGGACCTAAACAGATGATCAGGTCCGACCCCCTGCCCCAGGCAGGAACGGGTGCTGGGGTCATGTCACCCCAGCCAAATATCTGTCCAGCCTCTTCTTGAAGACCCCCAAGGTAGGGGAGAGCACCACCTCACTTGGGAGCCCATTCAAGAGCCTGGCAGCCCTAAACATTGAAAGCTAGACAGAGAATGAAAGATGAAATAATATGTTTGAGAGGAACAGATATATCCCACAATCACAGATGAAGGAATTAACTATTTGTGTTGCTGGCATACAGAAATGCTGCCGGTTTTACCGTGAGAACAGAAAGGCCAAGGGTAAATAAACCAAAATTGCTGTGCGGGAAATAAAACAGAAAAAAAAAGTATCTTCAAGCTTGCAAAATGGAATTAGGATGGAAAAAATATCTAGGATGAGGGACTAGCTGGGGAATAAATCTAAAGCAATGCAACAGATGTTGTCCCAGATGTTTATGCAAGAAATCATGTCCTGGCAACTATTTTAAAACCAGAAGCTGCATATTAAATTTGTCATTATTTTGTCAATCTGAAAAAATGCATTTAGGATAGGCTATTGCCATCCCCACCCCCTTGCCCCTGTATTTTTTCCCCTTTGAAGTCAAATGATAGAAAATATTAAAGAAAGCTTTTGTGAACATTTACTTCAGTGTTCTATTTCTTGAAATACAGTGGGTTTTTGTTCTCTTTTAAAACAAAACTATGGCCCATTAAGTTCCCCATCTTTCAAAAAACACATTCATATGTGTGATTCTGTTCACCCCATCACCATGTCTAGTTTAGTCATGTACATAAATGTTCACAGAACTGAGGCCCTAAGCCAGCAGTGTTTAACCTTCCAGCCCTGTGGGCTGGGTGAGTGGTGTGGGGCTGGTCCATGGGCTAGATTTAGCATGGGGTCAATTGGCAGGGTTGGTTCAGGGGTGCTCTCCATGGGTCACAAGTGGGGCAATGATGGCAGTGGTAACTCCTGTGACTCTGGAAGTGGCCCTAGAAGCCATGGCTTTTTCACTGCCACCGAACCCTCACCGCCAAATGTTGTGACTTATGGGGAGCCCCCAGAGCCAGGTTACACTGCCACTCACAATCAGCAGATTGAGAATGACTTCCCTAGGCAGCTCAGAAATCTGTTGTTATAACTTTTCTGATGAGACATATACATAGTGAAACATAGTAGAAAATGGTTCTAAAATGGGAGATCAAAATATCCAGGAAGCTCTTACAGATACAAAAAAAATAAGGAACTGTAGAAATTAATACAATAGTACCTGAGTGATTATGTGAAAAAAATAACACTCAAATTTATCTCTAGGATAAAACTTAATAACCTGACATAAAGCTCCTGTGTGATCTAGACAGCACCATTATGGGGAAATCATTAAAGCTGCCTGAATATATATCAATGGCAACATTTAGAGACTTTAAGTTCTTTAGATAGTGTTTTATATCAAATTTAAAATAAAACCTGTTCTGCCCTTCCTAACATCATAGAAGGTGAAATTTCAGACACCTGTCCTTTGAAAGTTTTATAGGCCATAAAACAGTATTAATTATGCTCTGTAATATAATAATTTTCTTCTTTAGCTTTAGACCCGACAAATAAATAACCAGGTGTCCAAGAAGAGTGGTTGCTCCTTAAGGAGACGATCCTCCAAGCCCAAAGGGAGGTAATCCCAACACAGATCAAAGGGGGCAGGAGGGCGCAAAAGCCCCCACGGCTCACCAAAAGCATCTGGGAACGTCTCCTAGCTAAAAGGGAGGTGTACACCCAATGGCAGGGAGGGGCCATCACCAGGGAGAATTATACTGAGGTTGCTCGGGGATGCAGGGGGGCTGTCAGGAAGGCCAAGGCAGAGATGGGACTGGGACTAGCTTCCCAAGTCAAGGACAACAACAAGTTCTTTTTTAAATACATAGGGGGCAAAAAGAAGGTTCCGGGTAATGTGGGGCCCCTGCAAGACACGCTAGGAAATTTGGTTGTCACACCAGACAACAAAGCTAACCTATTTAATGATTTCTTTGCCTCCATTTTCCTGAGCAGGGACTGGAACAGCCCCCTCCCCCCCCACTGGGCCCCCTTCAGGCCCCAGGGGAGGCGCACCTAGGTCAAGGGTTAGTGAGGATCTAGTTAGGGAACTTCTGGATCTTCACCCTAGAGTACTGAGGGAATTAGCTGAGGACATTGCAGGACCCCTGGCACGGCTGTACAAGCACTCGTGGTGCTCTGGTGTGGTGTCAGAGGACTTGAAGAGGGCCAATGTGGTTCCCATCTTCAAAAAGGGGGGGAAGGAGGACCCAGGAAACTATAGGCCAGTTAGTCTTACCTTGGTCCTGGGCAAGCTTTTTGAGAGAATTATTCTGGCGCATGTCCACGAGGGGCCAGCGGGGGAGATTATGCTTAGGGGCAACCAATATGGGTTCATTAGAGGCAGGTCCTGTCAGACCAACCTGGTGGCCTTCTACGACCAGGTCACCAAATCCTTAGATGCAGGGGTAGCAGTGGACATCGTCTTCCTGGACTTTTGGAAGGCCTTCGACACTGTCCCTCACCCCGTTCTCATTAAGAAACTGGGGGCTGTGGTGTCGACACCCACATAATCAGATGTGTCGCCAACTGGCTGGAGGGCCGCACCCAGAGAGTGGTGGTGGATGGGTCATATTCGACCTGGAGGGATGTGGGCACTGGGGTCCCCCAGCGCTCGGTCCTCGGGCCCGCACTGTTCAACATCTTTATCAGTGACTTGGATGAGGGGGTAAAAAGCACCTGTTCACATTTGCTGATGACACTAAGATGTGGGGGATGTGGGCACGCTAGAAGGGAGGAATAGGCTGCGATCGGACCTAGACAGGTTACAGCATGAGAACAGGATGGGATTCAACACAGACAAGTGCAAGGTGATGCACCTGGGGAGGAAAAACCGGCACCATACCTACAGGCTGGGGAACTCCCTTCTCGTCAGTGCAGAGGCAGAAAAGGATCTTGGAGTCATCATTGATGCCAAAATGAACATGGGCCGGCAGTGCAGGGATTCAGTTAGGAAGGCCAATCGCAGCTTGTCATGTATCCACTGATCTTCATTAACACTTAAAGAAGGATGTGGACAAACTGGAAAGAATTCAGCACAGAGTGACAAAAATGATTAGGTGTCTGGGAAGAAAGACTCATGAGTAAAACTTGAAAGTACTACAGTTACTTAGTCTGGAGAGGAGAAGGCAGAGGGAAGGGTGGGGATTTGACAACAGTCTTAAAATACCTGAATAGTCATTATAGAAGGGTTGGAAATGGACTTTTCTCAATGGCTGCAGGCAACCAGACTAGAAGCAACAGCCTCTGGCTGCAGCAGAAGAGATCTGGGTTGGAAATTAGGAGGAACTTTTTGACTATGAGAGTGGTCAGGCATTGGAACAGGCTGCCTAGATGAGTTGTCTCAATCTTTGGAAACTTTTAAAACTAGGTTAGACACACATTTTTCTGGGATGGTATAGTCTGGGATGGTATACTCAGCCTTAAGAAGGGGCTGGATTAGATCATCTTGTGAGGTCCCTTCCTGCCCTACTTCCCTATGATTCTATGTACAGAGCCAGTGGGAGTAAGTGGGATTTATTTTCTCAGTGGCAATAGAGGGATCTGTGAGGAAGAGGTATAGATAGACAAAGGCTGAGAGATGATGGGACTGCTCTTAATAAATAGACCAGGAGATGAGGGACAGTGTTGCCGTCAACAACAAGTCAAGTGGTGCCGTGGTGAAGCAATGATTCATGTTTCAGTACCTTGTAGGGTACAATGAGACCTATAAAGTTTTCTGTTTCACTTTCATGCGTGCACAGAACATGCTAAGGAAACGAGCCCGGATGTCATATTGTATTTCCCTATCACCTGATGTCTTGAGTTCCTTCCCTGGAAAAATCATTCCACTGGCTGAACTTAACAATCCGAATTTTCTTCAAGCATAAACTTCTTTAGTTGCAGTTCATTGATTTTTCTCCCCTTCCTTTAAGGTCATTGTTTTCAATTTCCTTAGGCTGAACTCATGGTTCCTTGTGAGACCTTCCTTCCCTATTTTATCTCATCCCTCTCCCTGTCTTAGGCTTAATGAAATGTTTGGCAATAGGGTTTTAAAAGGGATTATGCGAAGGCATTTTGGGATCTCAATTGGTAAACAGCTTTGTCACATGGAACTATTTCTAGGGCAGTGGCAGCTCACAGGTTGAGAACCAGGGTGGATACAGCAGTGTGAACATGGGCTGGTCCCCTGCCCCACAATGCTGGAGTGCTCTGTGAATCCTACCGTCTTAGTGAAGCCTACAGGCAGGCTAACTGACCTTCCTGAGAGGCAAGGCTAGTTAGCCCACATGAACACAGGCATGATCCTTCACTTCTGTAGCTAGGATGTGCAAAAGTAGCTGGGGCATCTCTGCAGGATTCCTGGCAAGGCATGAGGAGGGTGAGTTCTTGCAAGTGGGTCAGGAGGTTAGGTGGGCTGTGGAAAAGGGAGGGGTGCAGGAAAGGAAGTGGGTTGTAGAACTGCATACGGTTGTAAGGAGAGAGGGTATAGGTGAGGGGTGAATCATGGAGCTGTTGGTGCAAGGGCAAGTGGTCACAGGATCAAAAAGGCTGAGCATTAAGTGCTTATTTGGGGGATATATACAGGAGCTTTTCATACTGGATAGGTAAAGCAAGTTCTCATCCAAATACACAGTCCAATACCTAGTAAAGCAAGTTTTCATCCTATTTTCTTAAAAAGAAACTTATAATGAATCTGCTTTAGGCTCTTTCTCTACTGTAAGAAAGCATAAAAAGGTCTCATAAATTGAGTACATTTTGACAAGTCATTTACTCTGAAAGTATTTTACATTTCTCATGCCTCTTTTTTCATTTAGCGGAAGTCTCCTGTCATGGTGTGTTAAGGGTCCAAATGACACCTACTGTTGCAGGCACCTTTGATCAGTGCCTGGTGCCTTTATAGCTGGGCAGTTGCTCATGGACTTCAGCAGATGGTCACCCATGATTACTTCACTAGAAATCTCAGGGCATCACTTTGCCCTCCTCCCTAACTCCAAATGGTCAAAGGCCAGAGCAGTCAGGTTCTTCACAGTCAACTTGAAAATGGGAAAAAAAAAATCTGTTTCTTTTTCTCCTTATGCGATATCAATCTCTTTTTCAGGCTGGTTATTGACTTAGGATCACAGAACATATGGACGGAAGGGGCCTCCTGAAGTCACCTAGTCCAGTTCCTGCTCAAGGCAGGATTATCTCGGACTAAACCGTTGTAGTCAAGTGTCTGTCTAATCTGCTCCTGACAAGTCCCATGGATGGAGATTCCAGAGCTTCTTTTAACCTAATATACCAGGGATCTGATCCTGTATCTTTTGCTCTGGTTGTGATTCTGACACCATTTCACTGAATCGGATCCTACTGCACCGGTTTACTGGGATGACGCATTCCAGGAAACTTACTGCTCAATGGGAGTATGGGTGTCAGAATTTGACCCCGCATGGGTTCTATACAACAGGCCTCCTTTTCATTGGTGTATCTTGAAGGACAACTCATCTGGGTCTACTTTCACAAGGCAGCATTTAATCAAAAGCAGGCTTCCTGGATTTGCACGAGAACTGGCAAGCTGTTAGAAGGTCACATAACTTATGAGTAGAAAGTCATGGGAACATTATGCTATCATGGGTTATATAACCATAGCACAGCTTTAAGCTTTAATTACTATTTAATTCATCCACCTTAAATAGATCACATAGCTCTGCTGGCCTTTCCAACTGTAATCAACATGGTGGCTGATTTCTTGCTAGTGAAGGACACTTTCCAGCAAGAAATGGGTATGAAGTGAGGTCTGACTCTTAACTTCTGTTAGGCAGGGGAGCATAAGGTTTTTATAGCAACCCAGAACTACTTCTCTTTGCCTTTCTAAGAAAAAAAAAATGAACACAGATTTTTGAAGCACAAACTTGGACTGGTGATAATCCCTTTAAATTGTAGCATGCCCCACATTTACGCTACAAATAGCCGTGTTGATTTACAGAGGATTTTGTGGGGGGGATTTTGTACCCCCTTCTACAGTGCTCACAAAGGAGAAACAGTACTTGCCAGCTACTGGTTAAAAAAAAATCAGCCTTATATCAAAAGAAAGGTCTTTAGCAGCAGCTGCAGCTAAGAAGGAGGTAATTGCAGTAATGCACAAATTATCCAGATTGCTTGTGAAGATGTAGTGAGGATTAGCTCCATCCAGAAGTTCAGCTGGTGGAATCATGGCTGGCATTAAGGAGACATTACATCAGCCAGAACATGAGTTGGGGAAGAGGGATTTTGATCCTTGCTCACAGATAAGAAAGAAGACACTGATTTAGAAACCCTATTCCCACCCCAAAGAGAAGTACATTCATGCACAAACACAGAAGGAAACGAACATGTTAATTCCTCTGACCATAGGAGAAAAATCATTTAGTAGAGCAGAAGAGTGATACATATACCCTCTGAATTTGGTCCTGTCAGGTGGTATGACAGGCAAAACCCATGTTAATGCTCTAATGTGTAGTAGAATTAATCTACTGCGCATTAGCATCACCAAAAAAGCATGTGCTAGCAGTAAGGAGCACTAGTGGCAATTATGGCACATTAAGGTAGTATCTGTAATTACAGGTACTAAATTAATGCATTAATGAACACGTAGGCACACCCAGGGTAGCTTAATTCAGGCTCCATTTGATTTGCTCCAGACTTGCTTCTGAATTTTCCCTATATGATCAGGTCCTGGCACAAACAAACGCTTTACCATGGTCAAATGGAAACCAGTGCATGCATTAAAAATCTCTCTATATATCTACTTTCCATGTACAAAGGTAATAAACAATGATGAGGTCTGCATGTGTCTCTGGTGAAAGAGGGACCATGCAAGGATTTGACTACAATCATAGGAAAGTAGGACTGAAAGGGAACTCACAAGGTCATCTAGTCCACCCCCCTGCTCAAGGCAAGATCTTCCCTGACTACACCAAGGACACCTACACGCATACGTTGAGGCTGCTCCGATGCGCTGTAATTACTGTGTTCCAGCAGACTCTAGTGTCACATGTATCAGTGTCCCTGAGCTGAAAAATGGCAGCGGGGGCACTTTAACTAAAGCTCGTTTGACGCTGATAAGTGTGATGCTCTGGGAGATTTAATTCTACACTGCTCAAGAGCATCTAGTTTCCTTCTATGAAATTCCAGTCCTCATCTCTATTGACAATAACTTCCAACTCTGTGCCATCCACACGTTTCGTTACTGCACTCCTAATCGTCGCGCATTTGCAAAATACCTTCATGTCTTTAATTATTCTTCCTTTATACTTTTTCCCAAATCTTAAATGTTGTTAAAATCAGATTAATGTGCCTTTAATGGTCTGAATCATACCCTTCCCCTCCCTGCAGCATCCCTCCTGTCCCCGTATCTTTCTAAAATATTGTTACTAGATTTGTTTTTTTTCCCCTCAAACATCTGGTGTCATCCCTGACTTTAATTAAAGTTATCAGGTCCTTGCTACTGGACAAAGGTTTGCACATGCCAATTCTTTCAAAATTTTGAGATGGAGATCAACTCTGACCTAATGGTACACCACACAGAAAATAAATGATAATATATGTACAAGTGATGCAAAGTATCAAAACATTTTCATGTACATTTTTGGGAGGCATCCAAAAAACTTATTTATTTGAACTCAAATTCATGGCAGTTTAAGGTTCACCTTTGACTTGTTCCCTGTACCTTTTAAAACACTTGCACTGTCTCCTTATGCAGTATTTCAATCAGCAGTTTTATATAAAAAAAGAAGACTTAAAATAGATTTGTCACTTGGCTCATGACAGAGCTGTGGGTTGGAATATGTCACTTCTCTGTTGACTGTTAGATGTTTAGAGATACCAAAAAATGTGTTACTCATTCAGATTGCTCTGCTTATTCATGAATCATAGGCCCTAAAGGATGCAGGATGGGAGCAGTGTTAGGGAAATGTGTATCTCTGACATTTGACTCGGGACCCCGTTGTTTTGTAACTGGATGGCAGAATTCCTGTATTTCTGTGGGTCCATCCTTTCTGTGTATATACATAATACTCAAAGGCCACGTCTACACTTGCATAACCAAGTACTAAAGTACTAAATGACTGCACAGTAACTGGTGTGACTGCATGGTAGCATCCCTGCACGGTTTGTTTAGACGCTACTGCGCAGTAGCATCTGCACACCCAAATACTTGCTACTTCAAGGTTAATACATCAGTTTGTCTATTAATAACTATCAACTAACCAGTCCCTGCAAACCAGTGGATATATTGGAATGTAACCAGCCCAGTAAAGGTAACATATTTATATAGTCCTGCCTGAATATTTGCAACACTTTTGCAGCAACATAACAGCTACCCTAGAGGAACATGAGCAGGCCTCAGGCTTCACTGAGCACTCACCACTGACACCAATGCATAATCCCAGAAGGAATCATCCCTGGACATACCCACTCATGACTCCTGCATTCCACTGTGGCACGCGTTGTGCTTTTATTCCTGGAGATTTGTAGTTCAGTTCTTTACGTCATATTGCTGTCCTTCATGCACATCAGAGCACATCTAGACACCATCCCTCTTCCAAACGTAATAGCACATGCCTTTAAAGGCTAATGGAATTGCTGTCTGCAACCACACCAGGAGCACAACAGCACTCGTGCATCAAGAAACACATTAATGGAGTTAAAAGGAAACACTGCTATCACAAAGTTGTCCATAAATTGTTTGTCCCCATGATTTTCTAACAGAAAAACCAGTTTTCTTTATGAGAACATCAATTTTTCCTTTTATTCCAACTTTCCATAGGAGGCACATGCTTATGGGTGCATCATGTCATGGATTCACAGAAGTTTAGGGGCTGGAAGGGCCCTTATGAGATCATCGGGTCCAGCCCCGCTGCTCTGGGCAGGGAAGACTGCTGGGGTCAAATCACCTCAGCAAGGTGTGCATCCAGTCTCCATTTGAAGACCTCCAGGGTAGATGCCTGCACCCTGTCGATATAAAACTGTAAAACTTCAGTTCCCAAGAGACAATGCTCCACAAAAACAAAACATAATTGAATATTGAATTGATTTAAAAATCAAACACTGGCATGATCAAATGTAAGCAGAATATTGCTGTTCCATGGGAAGGTTTCATATTTGCAGGTTTCATCTCAATTTAGAAAGAAGACACATTTGATATTCAGTCGTTCTCTTCTGTCAGAAAATCTGATCTTTCACATACCCCTACTATGGAAGAAGCTGATAAAGGTTTTATTGGAGACAATAGGCAAGTCATCCATTTCCAAGAAGCTGTAGCTTCATAAGTGGCACTGGATGTTCTGTGATGTTCACCACTGTGCTTTGCTATGTACTGATCAGCATTGCTTGGGAAATTTTCCCAGGCAAGGAGCATACAGGCAACCCAAGAAGCAGCAAAGAATACAAGCAAAAGGCCTTCTGGGTCACTGAGTCTAGTCTTCACTATGTAATCAAGGCCTATCTTAATAACTAATTTGGGGGGGGGGGGG
>NW_017729033.1:6809859-6827140 GCF_001723915.1 Gavialis gangeticus
CTAATTGGGGGGGGGGGGGAAGGTAGGGTGTCCTAGGACTTCTATTTGGAGTCCCTTCCAAAATTTCCCAATCAGCTTTTCAGTTTAAGCCTGAATTTAATAGTGGCCAGTTTTTTTTCCCCTGCCAATGTAGCTCTTAGATTAAGCAGCTCTTTTCCCTATTGAATGCTTGCCAAAGACCTCCTGCTGATGGGAGCAGCCAAAGGGAGGCCCAGGGAGGAGTGTGTAGCTAGGTGTCTGCTTAGTACAAGAAACATCATACAAAATGCCATGTTGCCTCACATATGTTCCCCTTTGCTGAGAGTCTTTCTTCAATTCTGCACCTGATGCAACGGTGTGGGGATGAAAGGAGCTTGCGTGCAGCTTTCTGGAGCAGTCATTCTTGAATAGGATGCAGGGGGGCAGATGTTATGAAGGGTGCTGCAAGCTGCAGGCAGACTTAAGCTCATCTCTGCTTGGCTGCTGTCTTACCACCACCGTCCAGCCCCTGTGTAAAGAGGTAAGTACTGCAACAAATAAGCTGTTTTTTTTAATGGGGTGCTGCTCAAGTCACAAAACTTATGAAGAGGTGTCCCAAGTCAAGCAATGGGTGCCTGAAAAGTTTGAGAACCACTGGTTTAGTGTAACACCCTATATCCCTTGCCCTGGACCAAGCAAAGACTTTCAAGTTTAATGGAAAGTTTCAGAAAGAAAATCAAAAGAGAAAAGGCACTTGTATCTCTCTGACAGTTTCTGATGACAATTCCTAGAAGAACTGATTCACATTAACTACTGTTGTTCTTCTGGATAATCCCAAGGGTAGGATGATTTCCTTAAAGCAGTGGTGTAGAGAATAAAAGAGAATGAGGGTTGAGAAATACAGGTCCAAAACTACCATTAATTTGACTTTCAAAACCCCAAAGACAAATTGAAACCTAATTCAAAAGCATCTCTAATAATATCATGGTCCTAACATAAATACAAAAATAAGTAAGAGCAAAATGGTACAAGAAATATTATATATTATTTAATCATTGAGAAAGGAGAAACATGAGAGAGAGAGAAAGAAAGAGAGAAAAAGAGAGACTTCTGGTGCCAAAGACAGTGTTCAGGAAGGGTCAAGTTTATTCTAGGTATAGCTCTATTGAGAAAATCAGTGATCCTGAATTATCTTTAGAACTGCAGCAATATGATATTTGACTTAAACATTGCCACATACTTAACATTTTAACTACATTTTGAAAAATGGGGTAGCTAATGGAAAATTAAAATACATCAGAGTTTCCTTTCAGCTTGCACTGGGGCAAGGAATCAGAGTTTCATTTGGGAAAGACTGAAATTATTTTATTTTGCTTGAATAATGTTGAAGCACAAACTATATTAAGAGTTTTAAAATAAGAAAAAGTAACAAACAAGCAAGTAAACGTAAAATAAGAAGATTGACATTAAACGTCCATTTTGATGTGATTTTTTTGGAATTTTTTCCATCAATGAACGCACTGCAATTGAAACATCCCATAAAACTCCCATCCCTAAAAAAGGCATTCACAATGATTTTTTTGCCGGGTTTGTTTTTGTACCAGCACTGTCTTTCAGCTTATATCCTGTCCTGGCATTTACTCCTCTGAAATAAAGGCAAAGTAGTCAGGCCTCCCCGCAGTCTTCTTGTGTACTAGGCTAAACATGCCAAACTTTCAGAAGTAAGTCTATGCTGCTACTTAGAGTCAAGTCTGAAGTTAAGTTAACCTAAGCTATCTCCCACCCTCTCTTTTTATAGCTTACCTTGTAGAGACAGCTGCCAAATGCAAAAGGACAGACAAGCCATAGAGCAGTAGTCTCCAACCCTTTTAGGTAATGTGCTGCAGCAGCATCCGTGTCACTTCTATTCAGTGTTCCCATGCTTCAAAATGGTGGTGGGGGCACTTGAACTAAGTCTTGTCAAATGAGTCATTTTGAAGCGCAGGACGCTTCATACACATGATGCTACAGGCGCTTTAATTAGAGCAGCTCTTGGAGCCACTCAAATTAAAGCGCCCCCATCCCACCCTGGAGCATGTGTATAGATGTCCTAGGTTGTTAGGCTAATTTACAGTTAAACTAGGCAAGATATTATTATTATTTAAAGCAGTGGTCTCCAACCTTTTTAAGTAAGAGATCACCTTTGGCATTTATAAGCAACCCAAGATCTACCATACGCCACCCCATCTCCTTCCCCTCAACCCAGCAGGTAAGTCTGTGGGGAAGGTAGGTGGGGGGCAGATTGAGGCAAAAGGAAAAAAAATTATTTGGAGGCACGCCTCCCCAGCTTGCGAGTCCCACCCAGCTGGGACCCCACTCAACTTATCCCCGCTCCTGCCTCTGCGGCAGTGTCCCTCCCCGTGGGGTCCTCGATCTAGCCCCTGCCCCTTCCCTTCCCCACGGATTGACTTGCTGGGCTGGGGAGCACATATGCATGCATGCAGGCACTCAGACCACCACCCCAGCCTTGGATCAACTCCAGGAGGTTCCAAGATCTACTGCAAGAGGGTCTGAGATGTACCAGTGGATTGAGATCCACTGGTTGGTGACCACTGCCATGAACAGACTGATTCCTAGAGAGGCTCAAAGAACAGGAAGCATCCTCAAGTGCAGCTGTTTTAGGAATCAGTCTGCCTCTCTACTCTTCTCTCTACTAACTGTAAGGAGAATAAGTATAGGCAAAGAGAAAAGTAGGGTATGAGAAGTTTGGGAGTCAGCAATAGAGGTTGTCATGTGTTTGCAGACTGCAGTACTCAGATGAGTTCTGAATCCACTTCCAAGGGGGGGTGGGTGAAAGAAGGTTTAGCTTCAGGCCCTGAGGATATAGGGAGATTCCAGGCTGTGCCAAGTTAAACTTAGTGATTTGCAAAGGTGGTCATCATTTAGAGGGCATTTCTGAGGATGGCCTCGACTAGTAGTGTAGGCATACCCTTCATCTTTTGTCCTAAACTGGACACTTCAGTCTCCTGATCAGCCTACTAGCCCTTCTTTTCACTCTTTCAAGTCATCTTTCTTGAACATGAGCAACCATAATGTTCCATAGAAGGTCTCACCAGAACCTTATATAGTGGCATTGATACTTGCCTAATTACTGTGAAAATACCTTTGCTTATACCTCCTAAGATTTTTCTGATCTTTTTATGGCCACACCATGTTGGTAGCTCATGTTCAATCTACTGCCAGCTATTGCATACAGGTCTTTCACCACTTCCATCATCTTTACTTAGTAAACTTTCTCCTTATAGCAGAAATATTTACTGTTAGTCCCTACATGGATGGCCTTGTATTACTGAATTTCATCCCATTGGTCCCACTGAAGTTGGTGGGAAATGAGGGTACTGGCAATCTGCAAAAAGTGTCTTGACACCCACCTTGTTGGGGTCATCTGACCCCAGCAGGCTGGACCCGATGACCTCGTAAGGTCCCTTCCAGCCATTCGCATCCATGAATCTATAAATCTGAATCGATGAATCTATTAATCTAAAGGGCCTAACAAGAAACAGCAAGTACTTTGTAAGTCAAGGTCTGTACACTATGCAAAAACTGTTTCCCAAGGTTAAATATTGCCTGTGGTTTCATTTAAACAAACGTGCTCAGCCTGGTGATGGACTCGCATCCAGAAAACAGAAGTAGAGGAAGGGAGTTTAATTGGGAAAATGTCAGTAATTAGGTGTGCTTGTGGCATAGGCAGAATGAATCATGCAGCTTTAAAAATAGCACCTACAGATAATGAGACATTCTCACCTGGTGTAAACTGGTAGAGAGACAGCACTGTCTAATAGGTTACAACAGTAGTTGAAGACTCAGAAGTACTTGCTTCAAGTTCCTGCTCTGCCACTGGCTTCTTCTGTGACCTTGGGCCTTGGTTTGATGTCTGTGTCCTGCTTCTGCCCCTGTTCCTCAACTGTTACACGAAATGCTAATGCTCCTATATTTCACAGAGAAGTTATAAGGTGTCCAGATACTGTGGAACTGAGTATCACGTAAGCAGCTTAGCATGATAGGCCCGAAGTAGTGGTGCCATACTAATTTGCCCCAACTGAAGATCTAGCCCATGGAAATCTAGCCAGTGAGATTCCATTGGCCCTGATCCTTCAAGTCAATGTGAATACCTGCTGTTCACCACTCTAGCTTTCATCAGGTTGCAGCATCAGACCTATAATTTCCTTTGCACCAAATATTATATTTGATTTAACAAGAACTGAACTAGGTAAAAATAAACACATGCTAAATGTCCAATGATGAAATCTTTACATCTGAAAGCTCAAAGAAGATTTTGCTTCTTTGAAGAACTGTTTTCCTTCTGCTCTTTCCCCTCCAATGTAACTGTGAAGTAAGCCTCCTCGATTCTGCCTGCCCAAAAATAAAAGCAAGAAAAACAACTTGATTATCCCACTGGAAGACATGGTTAAGTCTAATAACAGAATCCAACAATGCAGCTCTAAAATTAAACAATTTATTGAGACAGTATACAGTAGGACCGCTAAGTACTGAGGACCCTTGAGACAAACAGTCTGGAATTAAATAAACATTAGAGATCTGCTATCATAAAATTTTCCTACAAATGTATTTGTAAACAAAATAACCAATGAGTTCTTCTAGTGCCTATGTCTCTCACCTCCCACTCAGCCTTCCTTGGCTTTAATCACCTCCTAATGAGGGAGTAAGCCCCATTCTAGAGGAAGAGTTTCAAATGATCTGACAGTTGTGTAGAGTTATTCTGCAAGTTATTCTCACTATGCAATTACTCAGGTCTGGGACAGAGGTATGCACAGTTAAATGAGACACCATCCGTATTCTGCAACATCACCTACACACCTTCCAATTTACTTATGTGTTTGATATAAGCCAAAATCCATAACCAGCATCATAGACATAGACACATTTCACTAGTGAGTATACAAGCACAGAGGTAGCCATGGTCCCTTCTCCAGAACGATGCATCTGGACATACAGAGCAGCAGACTTGGTGGAAACACTCTATACTTTATGTTGAGTCAAATTCCACCCAAGGGCATTTTTGTAAGTCTTGAAGAAATAAAAATGTTCATACTGTAGGTCAGGGGCCTGATCCTTCAGTCCTTGCTTACACAATTGATCCATTCACATGAGATGTTTCATGGAGTTACATTGGACATGGAGTCACTTGAAGTGGCACTTCAAGTCAGGTCAGAGAAATGGGGAATAGAGGAAACCCAGCAGTGTTTATGATGTTTTAAGTATGTCACAGAAGGTTTACTTCCCTTGTGGAATTTAAAGTGCAAGAACTGAATTAAAAAACCCCCAAAACAAATAATAAATATCCAATGATGAAATCTTTACATCTGAAACCTCAAAGAAGATTTTGCTTCATAATAAAATTCAGAGATTTATTCCAGATCTCTGGAAAGAGTTAAAAATCTTAGTAACTTGAGTCAACTTAGAAACATGCTTAATTCATGTCCCAGTGTAGTCCCAGCATCTTGGAGAATCAGACCTCTCATCATCCGCCATTTCTGCAGAGGGTCACAGCAGTCATCACAAACACATAGGTATGTATTTAACACTGAAATCTTCCATAAAGGAAGATGTGATCAGCTCCATCACAAGAGATGACATAAAATCCAGATTCCTATCTGCGATTAATCGGTTTAAGATAAGCAGAGACACATGTGGAGGAGGGAATATGAAACTCATAATTAAGTCTGACAGAAAGTAAAATGAAAAGCTATTTATAGCCCACTAACAAGGAAATGTTTAAATGAATGCAGTTAGGTATTATGAGATGTTGATAAAAGATTCAGCAAATGGAGAAAAAAAAATTAGTAAGATGGGAAATAAAAATCTACCCCAGCTTTCCAGCTCACAGATTCAACACTTTGCATTGACTTCAGTGGAATCTGAATCCAGAGAAAAATCTTCATAGTACTTGTACTGTAGAAACACCTAGAGACTCCAATCATGGACAACCTTACTGTGCTTGGTGCTATACAAGACAAAACAAAAATATG
Organism: Gavialis gangeticus; assembly: GCF_001723915.1. NCBI lineage: Eukaryota > Metazoa > Chordata > Crocodylia > Gavialidae > Gavialis > Gavialis gangeticus. The sequence goes on from NW_017729033.1 coordinate 6,815,847, forward strand.
GCCTCTAGTGTGGGAAACCTACAAACAAGACAGAAGACAAGGGATAACTGGTTGCTACAAACAGATAGGTAGGAAAGCACAAGAATACGACAAGATCTTATCTACATTAGCATAAAGCTGAAGTAACTCCATTGGCTATTGAAAGGAAAAGAATTGGGAAAACTTTTTGGAATTAAATGGTCTTGGATTTTCAGAGGAGGTGAAGAGAGTCTGACACCCCTAGCAGTGTTGTGTTCAACTCCTTTAAGGCACTCTTAGGAGTCCAGATATTGATTCACATGTGGCAGGCCAGTGAGGGTGCTCCTGCATTGAGCCACCTGCCTCCCTGTGCCTGACCACCTTCCAGGCTCTAAGTGCCTCCCTGGGGGTGCCTCACGTTCAGCTGGCCCCCTTCCTGGAGCACACCCACAAACCTGGGGGTAACGCAGCCACCACTCAGGGTCTGGACTGATCTTGGCCCTGTGCCCCCTGGGAAACACAGGCCTTATGGTCTTTGAGGGTACTTGACCCACTGCAAGAACTTGGGATGCTTCACTCAGTCTAAAGCACAAATAGTGGTCTCCTTAGTCAGTTGAACCAAGGGTACCCCAAGGCATAATCTAGACTTTCTCCCAATAAGTCTCTCAAGCTAGGTACAAAGGATAATTTTATTGGTTATAAGAAGTAGGTTTGGAATAAGGTATAGGGTTCAGCAATATCAGAGAAATCCCTTAGAGAAAACAGTGACATGGTAGCTTTTGATTACGCATGTGTTACTGCAAGCTATATATCTAGTGAGATATCAAGTAGCTCACTCACAAGTATCATCCGGAGGAAAGTGGAGATTAACTCTGGAGGCAAGCAGCTCATTGACCATGAGTTTCAAGAGAAAGAGCAAGTTTCAGATGGTCCAGTTTCTTGGAGAGTTTTCATCATGGCTGCTGCCCTGCCTCCTGGGCAGTCCTTAACTTATATAAACCTTATGACATCATTTACCTGATCCAGTGAAGGCCATCAACTGTTGGCTGCCAGCAAACCAATTTGAAATGCATCACTGATTGCTGGGTAGACAGGCAGGGTCTGTAGCCACCTCCCAGTCATGAAGACATTGCTTAGAGCAATAGGGAGTTTAAGCTTCCACTCAGGTGTGTGAGGCCAGTCATGTAGGCAAAGGGAGCAGGTTCCCCCTCCCTCAGGAATGTATCCAGCTCAGGTTATAACTCAGGGTTACCTGAAACTGCTGGGCCAGGGGTGTCTCCCCTCTGCAGTGACCATGGTAACTAAATTGTCAGATTGGTCACCCACCTGATAACAGAATTTGGGGAGAGACAGAGATAGCATTCTGCCACAACATACATCTCCCCAAATTATTTTAGTGGAAGTAACTGGAGATACTTGCTGTTATTATGGGCCAAGAATAGCAACGATATGATAATGATAGTGGAATTTAAATGTTGTAAATGGGGGCGATGGGGCTGTTTGTCCAAAGCCATGGAGCAAACAAAAAAGGAAGTAAGCATGTTTTAGAGGGGTGGTTCTCAATCTTTTTAGACACAAGGTATCCCTTGATAAACTCAGCCTACCCCTTGGAAAATGCCAGCTCTTAGCTTTCACTAGTTTATTTTCTACTACAGAAAAGTTATAGAGTAATTCTTTGGTTGCAAAGAATTCAGGAAGACCACAACAGGACAGAATGTTTTTGACCCTATGGATTCCTATTTGAAATCTGCATTTATCCTGTGAATTATGCTCATACACCAAAGAGTACTAGAATGGTGTGGCACCTGCATCACCCTTGAAAGGATCTAGTTGATAATCTTGGCTCTAGAAAATTGCTAAAGTTCCTGCTTTTAGCACTTGAAGATGCAATTCTGGTGGCAAAAAAAAAAAAAAAAAAAGACCTGGAATGGTCCAAATAATTTCTGAAGGTCATTTCTCAGTCTAAATGTTAGAGCAGAGAAGGGCTGTCCAGCTATAGTGGCCAGGGGCCACCTGCTGCATGGTGACTTCCCTACATCTGAAAAGATGGGTATCTCCATGTGCCATCCCTGGGCCCTGCAAGTCATGCCACCCCACCCCTTGCCCCAGGGCAGGGGCAGGAAGTGGAAGCTGGGGGGGGGGCAGGGGAAGCATAACCTGGAGACGTGGCAGCAGCAGTGAACGGAGAGAGTGCTGTCCAGATGGCAAGCTCAGGGGCTGTACATTTTGTCGAAAATCCATGTATTAGAAATATCTTTCTTGCCTGTCAAGCAGGTCACGTTGCCCTCACTTCACATGCCCTCATTTCACACTTCACTCCACGGGCTCCCTTTGAAAGCCGGATCAAGCTTGAGCTTTTTTCTTATCATTGGGCCACCTGCAGTTCTACAACATCTGAAGCCTCAAGCTTTGTTACTTATTGGGAGCCATCTGCTCTCTTTGCTGAGACAACCACCCAATCCATCCTGCTCTCTCCTTTGTCTTTTTTCCTGGTTTCTCTCCCCTCTCTCCCATGTCCCCCCATGTGAAGAAATCTCTTACTTTCTCCACATTAAAACCTCAGCTGGCAGGATCTTTTTTTTTTTTTTTTTTAACACGGCACCCAGAAAACACAAATATATATATTTAAATCTCCCTTCTCTGTAGTATCTAGGAAAAAAGAGTGAAATCATGTAACTTGTGTAAGCTATGCTAAAACACGGGATGGTACAAGTATTGATTAACACATACTAGTTAATCAAAGGTTTTGCCAAGTCATTACTGATTTAGGCCTCACAAGAGCAGCAACTGATACTTGAACTGCTTACGCAACCATAAGCTACACTCCACAATATACATGCATGAGGCTGGTACAACATAACAGAGAATGATACCAGATGATACACAATACGGCCAGGAAGGAAAGCCAGGTGCACCAAGCGTGGGATGGTGCAATGCTTGTAGGATGAAGAAACAACAGGAACACATAGATCAGGAAGCATGAGAGTATAGGGCAGCCCAAGATACCCATGGAAGGTAATACCATTTCCTATAGACAATACATTTTTGCTTAGTAACATGGGATGATCTGTCTGAAAAAGAAGGTGGGCCTGGCATAGGTGACAGGTAGGGGGTGCACAGGGGTGCATGTGCCCCCCGTAACGGGGCTGGTGCCCCCCTGATGGCTAACACTGATGCTATCAGAAGGGCTGGCGCGCCCCCTGACAGGGCTGCTGCCCTTAGCCTGGGGTACATACAGGTGACCCTTGCCATTCGCAGGAAATACTTCTTGTATCCCCTGCAAATGGCAAAATCCACAAATAAGGCACTGCATGAATGAACTCAGTGCCCCTGGTGGCTGGGGGCAGGGCACGGCTACTCTGGTGATGGCAGGAGCATGGCGGAGGCGGTCTGAGAGTGGCAGCAGTGGAGGGAGCCCGGCGGTGGTGGCAGGAACCCAGCCGCAGCAAGCACAGAGCTCCCGAGGATCTCCTTTAAGTGTATTTAAGAAGCAGGTTTGGCATTCATGAAGATTTGAAACCATGAATGCCAAACCTGCAAATAGTGAAAGTTCCCTGTAGTTTGCGATAATACCTTACTGCAGGCAAGCACAGGCTAATGGGAATTATAGCACTAGCTCTTGTGGACAATAAACCTCTCAAGAGGCTTCACAACAGAACAGACCCCTGCAGTCCTTTATTGAGTATGCAGTGATATTTGTACACTGGAGCCAGAGAACCTGGAATAAAGGGAAAGCAACCTTGTCTCTTCTCAAGGGAATCACTTTATTGGAAAGTTAACATAAGTTTAACTAGCATTCAGATCAGCAATGGAAATGCAAAAATGTGCTCATGCCTTGGAGGATAGTTATAGGCTGGACCCCAGGAACTCTGAGCTCGTTTAGTTGTTCAAGCAACTCAGGTCCATGCTTCCCTGCTTCCCCCAGGTTTACAATTTTATGTATACAATTATTAATGACATGCATCTATCTATAATCTGACTGGGTATATGCTGAAAGGTGATGATCATGAACACCCCCTCCCCACACCAGCTAAGAATTTTTAATAATGCTTAACAACTGTTTAACCAGGATGGCCTCAGAGGTTATCAGTTAGGTTTCAGTTCTTAACCAGGAATGCTATTCCTTACGGCAGCAGTTCCCAAACTCTGACAGATTGTGCACCACCAATTTAAATTGATACAACTTCAAGTACCACCAGCAAATTTTTGTCATATAAAATCATTATAATCAATCTGTTAATGTGTACCACTGACAGGTTGTCTGAGTACCACTGGTGGTACCTGTACCACAGATTGGGAATCTGCACCTTATTGTAATGGGTTTCAATTGCTTTGTTTGTGAGACTACAGTCACATATTTACTTCCGTGCTTTTTTGTTTACATCAGAAAAATACAGCACCTGGTTTTGCAAGGCTGTCTCTTTACAAGGTTGGTCAAAGTTCATTCCAACCTTTATATAATGGAAGGTGTATAGAAGACAGAGGCACTTACTCCAATGTGTTCCTTATACATATCAGCATTTCTTCTGAAAGTCTGATCTCTTAGAAATCATTGCAAGATTCACATTGACTGTAGAGGGTGGAAAGTCTTCAGAGCATTCTTCTGTCTTGTACTTTGCCAAAAACTGTGCCAATCATTCTTCATTCTTCATCATCTATCAACAGTACTTGAGCCCCTACATGGGGCTTTCAAAAACTCTAGGTCCAGTTATTTGCTTGCTGTGCCTTGAGGAGGATTTTTGTTTAACTTTTTGATTGAAGAATCTTTGAACAGCTCATTCTTTTAGATCCAAATGAATGATCTTCAAAAGCAATAGAGCTGTCCAAGGTCCACAGAGGGTTATTGTTTTAGACTTGTATCCAAATAAACACACAGGATATATTTATTAAACTTAAGTCAACAGAAAAATCGTACAAGGAAAAGAGATGTTATCATCATCTCTTAGTATCTCCCTGTTGTCCTGTAGGGCCAGGCCAGCTCTCAGGATCTCAAAACCACGCTGTTAAATGGGAGGGTGTGACACAATTGCACATATACACACACAAAAATCACTAGGTGCATACACATGCACACTCCACCAACTTAGGCACATACACATCCAAGATTACCAGTCTAAGCACATGCACACCTATCACCAATTCAAGCACCTACACACTATACACACCAAAAGTTAGACAAAAATCAATTGTCAATACCCACATACCCAATACCCATACATGGATTACTAATTCGTATACCACACACATGATTTTGTGTGTGTGTGTGTGTGTGTGTGTGTGTCTGTCTGTATCTCTCTCTCTCTCTCTATATATATATATGTATGTATGTATGTAACACCCACGCACACTTGGGTTGTGTATTGTGTTTTTTTGTGCTTGTTCTTTTTCTATGTGGGCAAGATCGCCCCTGTGTTTTGGGCATGTGCTCAGCACATGGCAAGCTGGGATTTGTATATAGAGAAAACATGTAAAAACCTGTAGCCTCATTAGCCAGGATTCTTCAGGCCTATCGGTTGGGAGAGTCTGGTGCTCTCTGACTGGACAAGGCCAGGGTGATGTCACACAAGCGATATAAGGTGAGCTAGGCTAGGTTTGGGGGAGGAGAAGCTGCTAGCAGCTTCTGAAGAGTGAAGTTTCCTCCAAAGGAGGAGGAGTGAAGACTATTCCTCCAAAGGAGGATAGTGAAAATGGAAGCTAAGGTAGAGGGGAGAGAGATGGAGAATTGCCCCAGTGTCTGGGGAGTCCTCGCTCCTCCTTTTCTCCCCCTTTTTCTCTTTTGAAGTTTTAAGGGATTCATGCTGGGAGAAAGAGTATTGATTCCTTGGGTGTTTGAACCTGGTGTTAGGGTAGCTTGTCATATTTTATGCTTTAAAGTTGCACCTGTTTATAGAGTGGTGAATTATAGTATTGCTCAAAGTCTTCTTTTATATTCAGCTTAAAGTTCTGTATAGCCTCATTGTTATCTGAACTTTTCATTTTGCTGGTGCTTGCAATATCAGCTGGCCTTGTTTCTTGCAAGCAGCTTATGGCCTTGAGTTTGCGTGCATGATGTTTCTTTCCTTTTTCTAGCACTGTGAGAAGTTTTTCTAACACAACATAGCAATAGTTTTTTTACTAGCTCAGATTAACTGAACTTGGCACTAATCAGCTGAATCAGAGGAATGAAATGATTGGATATGTTAATGAAAGGTGATGAAGGAGACCAATGGACAATGCTTAAAGTAAGACATTGGAAAAAGACCAAATTAAGAGGTGTGCTCATAATGGGGCTGTTGAACAAAGGAATAAGATGACGGGATAAAACACGGACATTATGCTGACTGCAGAGAAGGGGCAAAGCATAGGGGGTGCAGGCAGGTGCAAGTGCACCCCCTGAGTGTGGCAGTGCACCCCCTACAAAAAGGCACCACCGACACTGTCAGTGGCACCTGTGGGTGGTCACCACTTGCCACCCTGCTGCTGACACCACGAGTGGCATCTGCGGGTGTTCCACAAATCCCGTTGGATACCACCGATGCTGCTGGGTGGTCACCAACTCCTGGTCAGCGCTAGCAAACCTCCCCCCCACGCCAACAGCGCCAGCGGCATCGGAGGGAGCTCCTTGCTTATTGCTGCCATGCTCCCGCCGCTGCTGCCATGCTCCTGCCACCACTGTGCCCCTCTAGCCGCGGGGGGCACGTGTCATTCATGCTGCAGAGAGACCAAACCAAAAGCAAGAAGTCATCAAAGGAGTCAAGTTACAAAAAAAACATAAAAGGGGGAAGCAAAAAAGTTAAGTTCATCATCATCTTTTTCATCATGAATCCAGCTTTCAACACCAGTCTGGACCATCGCAGCCAGCAATGCACCCTTTGCTCCAGGAACCGAGTGGCCATCTTTTCTGAGGAGCAAAGTCACATCTGGGATTGGGTGAGATCATTGAACTGAGTGTTTTTTCTCTCTCTAAATATAGAAACTGCTCAGATAATACTTGTTGTACTAAGGAAGTTAGACTTTGATTTTAGGACACTTAAGTTGTCTGTGTTTGTATTTCACATCCCATTTAAGGGTGAATTGTGCTTTAACAATCCCTAAGCACATCTGCTTGTCAGTGGTGCGAACACTGGGAGCTTCCAATCCTGCCAGTTTTGGGCTGGGATTGAGGTTTGCAACTTTCTGCTCCCAGTGGAGCTGTGACCCAAATCACCTGCAACCCAGACCTAGAGGGTAGGCTTGGTCTTTCCCTTTTTTTCTTTTGATAGTCCTCTGTTTTAGTCAGCTGTGTGATTGGGCAGGCTGAAGGCCTTAATCAGCTTGGTTCCTTTGGAGTTTTTCCTGCAGTTTTCATTTCTGCAGGCTATATAATCCACCCCAGAAAATGCTGTCTGGAGCTGCAGTCACTCCTCACACACATATACAGCCTCTCCATGGGAACAAAGAATGCCACACCACTATCCCTCTGAGAGCACCGAAGGGCCCCTCACACCGCCAAAAGACCTGTGCTTTCAAGCAGCTTCCCCTGGCACAGCGCAACGTATAGACTTGGTTGTGTAGTTAGTAGTGTTTCACATTGCATTTGTTATTGTCTTCTGTTTTCTGTATTGCATCTGTTTTTGGTTATACTGCTTGAAAGGAAGGGGGTTTTGTTTGTGCAGGACACCCTAGTAATTAATTTAGTGTTCCCAGATTTCTGGATAGGGGCTTGAGCCAAAGTAAAATATGTTTATTACCCCCAAAATTGAAGTCGGCCCTTATTGCTGCAGGCTGGTGCCCGGCAGATGGGTTATACGCAGAAGGACAAAAAGGTTGCATCTACATGAGACACTAACTGCACAGTAGCCTAATAACACTAATAATAGCTTAATAATTAAGCTAGATATCAGGAGGCACTACTTCACGGTCAGGGCGGCTAGGATCTGGAACCGACTTCCAAGAGAAGTGGTGCTGGCTCCTACCCTGGGGGTCTTTAAGAGGAGGTTAGATGAAAACCTTGCTGGGGTCGTTTGACCCCGGTACTCTTTCCTGCCATGGCAGGGGGTCAGACTTGATGATCTTCTCAGGTCCCTTCCAACCCTAGCAACTATGAAACACTGTGCAGCAGTGTGCCGGACAAAACCCATGCTAATACGCTACTGCGCAGTAGTGTTAGGATCCTGCACTGTTAGCATCTGAAAAAAACGCATGTGCCAACACTACTGAACAGTAGCACGAGTTACTATGCACTGATTTATTACTTGGTTATCCAAGTAGTAAACTTAGTGTGCAGTAATTACGGTACATTAATGAACATGTAGACACACCCATTATGACTATAGGGTGAAAAGTGGTCTATCCCTTGCATATAGTTCTTGTGAGCAGGAGTCCTTCCCCACCTCCCTTGCAAACGACTTCTGCAAAAAATCTAAAGCAACCCACTTGCTAGGTTTTGCCTTTCTTAGGGAAAACAGTACAATATCATCAGTCAGGTCAAACCTTCCCATAGGTTTTGCTATTCCAAAGTTCTCTCACCTACCAGGCATGGGCAATTATTTTGGGCAGAGAGCTGCTTACAGGGTTTTGGCAAGCCATCAAGGGCCACATGATAGGCAGCTAGGGGCAGATAAATATTAATTTTCTAAATTTTTAGGGGCCCTGTGGACCAGATAGAATGGCCTGGAGGGCCGCATCTGGCCCCTGGGCCACAGTTTACCCACCCCTGCCCTAGACCCTCTCTCCTCAAAGAGGCCCTCCTACATTTCTTGTATCACGGTTGGAAAATGAGTCACCTCCATATATAACAGCATTTCCAGAGAGTTTTTCCTTAATGTGGTATGCTAGTAGAACAGTGATTCTCAGCCAAAGTGCTGTGGTAACTGAAATGCCATGAGATCCTTTTAAGGGTGCTGCGGGGTGCTGTGCAATATTACCACTGTTGGTTGTGCAAACACCAACATGCCTTTCACAAGATACACTCAGAGATTTCAAAACACAGTGTCAAAGACATTCTGACCAGTTGTCATCTTAATTCTTTGTAACAGAACAACTTCGCTATTGTTTTTCTGTATTCACAAATGAATGGAAGCTAAAAGCTGGCTTTTTCAGAGATATGCTTCGAGTCTAATAAGGTTGAAAACCGTTGTACTTGAGCGTCACATCATCATTTTTCTGTTTACGCACACCCTGGAAAATGTGCCATTATACAAGTTAATGGCTGTAACAAGCCCATTTAGGTGAGCTGTCGAGACATGTTTACATGTGCAGTTCTGAATTTGGAGTCTCAGTTAATATAGCTCCACCCTAATAAATACCAAATCATAATTGAAAGAATCAAAAGAGGCTTTTTTTCTCCCCAGATAACAGCATTTTTCAGCCTGTATTTTGGACAGCAAATGGTATCGGCTTTGGTGCCATAAGGGAACAAATTATAATTAGGAGTAGGTCAAAATAGCATTGCTGTTTACAGGTAGTTCTTTGTAATTCTCTTTTCCCTCCCTTTTTGATCCATTTAAAGCCTATGTGACTTTCATCAGTAACTGCAATTATCTCACCTTTGCCTAAACATTGCACTGCCATGTAAATGTTTTTTTCCCCCTTCTTTTCATCATAAGCTAATTGCATTACCTCTGGCATTCTCGCTTTGGAGTAACAATTTTAAACACTGATTGACTCTCAGGGAAAGTTTCACAGGGGATTTTACATTCCTTATTGTTTTGGATGCTGCGTCTGGTCACAAAATTTAACTGCAAATAAAAGTGAGCTTTGATAGTCTATAAAGTGAGCTTTCCATTATTTTCTCAGGAAGAAATTTCACTAAACATCTCTTGCATTGTAAAGCTCAGTTCAGTCCCATTGTTGCTTGTGTTACATTGCTGGATTATACACATTAAGATCAGTCATGTATTTACAGTACAAAAGTAAGCCAGGCAGCAAGGAGCTTTCTCCAGATGAGATAATTACTGATTTCAAACAAGATGCCGAGGAATGTAATTTACTTTTCCACAACTATTACATGTGCCTGCAAACACAATGTCTTTCAATGAAAAGCAAAATAAGCCGACCTTGGTGGTAGTCCCACTGGAGAACCTCAAAGCTGGTCTGACCCCAAATGAATTCTGGCAAGGAGATGCTGCTTCTTCATCGAAGAACTGTTAGAAACTGATTTGATTGACTGAAGACCATTTCTCCAGTCTACCCATGTCATTCTGGATCCTAGCCCTAACCTCCAAAGTGTCCATAATTCCCTTCCCCTCCCCGCCCAGCTTGATGTCATCTTCAAATATGCTAAGCCCACACTTGATCCCATCTTCCAAATCATAAATGAAGATGTTGAAGAATACCAGACTCAGGACAGACCCTTGGGGAACCTCACTTAATGGCTCATTGTCTGGTTGGAAGGAGATATCGATGACTAGTCACTGAGTACAGTGATCCAACCAGTTTTGTATTCACCTTACAGTGCGTCTGTCCACTCTGTATTTTCTTAGCTTGCTAATGACAATGTTGTGGGAGACAGTGTCAAAATGTCAAAAGCCTTACTTAAGTCAAGATATACAAAATCCATTACTCTCCCCTCATCACAGAACCTATCAATTTATCACAGAAGGAAACCAGACTGGTCATGTATGACTTGGCCTTTGGTGAATCCATCTTGACTGTTCCTGATCACCATTTTTTTCCCCAACAGATTATTTGAGGACCTGCCCCATGATTGTTTTAGGTATCAAGGTCCAACTGACTGGTCTGTAACCCCCCAGATCCTTCTTCTTCCCTTTTTTAAAAATGGGCACTATTTTTGCCCTTTTTGAGTCATCTGGATCCTCCTCTGACCTCCACAAGCTTTCCAGAAGGATAACCAATGGCTCTGAAATTGCCAGAGACACTTCCTTCAGTACCCTCGGGTGCATCCCATCCAGCCTTGCAGGCTTGAAAGCATATAGCTTCTCTAAGTAGTCCCTAGCTTGTACTGCCATTACTCATCTGTTGCTGTCCTTCCCTATCTCTGCTGCCAAATACATGCATCACCTGGTACGTGCCCCATCTTCATAGTTTCATAGTAACTAGGGTCAGGAGGGACCTGCACAGATCATTTAGCCTGATCCCCTGCCACAGGCAGGAATGAATGCTGGGTTCAGAAGACCCCAGACAGGTGATCATCTAACCTCTTTTTGAATTTGCCCAAGGTAGGAGCGAGGACCACTTCCCTGGGAAGTTGGTTAGCTAACGTGGTCCCCATCTTCAAAAAAGGGAAGAGAGAGGACCCGGGCAACTATAGGCCTGTCAGTCTTACCTCTATCCTTGGGAAACTCTTTGAGAAGATCCTCAAGGAGCACATCTGTGATGGGCCGGCTTCAGGGATGATGCTCAAGGGCAACCAGCAC
>NW_017729033.1:6827288-6827632 GCF_001723915.1 Gavialis gangeticus
GTTGATCTCCCCTGATGAGTTTGTAGGCAGCCACCAGGTCCCCCCTCAGCCTCCTCTTGCCGAGGCTGAACAGGTTCAGGTCCCGCAGTCTCTCCTCATAGGGCCTGTCCTGCTGCCCTCTCACCAAGGGGGTGGCCCTCCTCTGAACTCTCTCCATGCTGGCCACATCCTTTTTAAGTTGTGGCACCCAGTACGGGACACAGTACTCCAATTGTGGCCTGACCAAAGTCACGTAGAGTGGGAGGATCACCTCTCTGGACCGGCTTGAGCTGCACCTTTGGATGCATGACAAGATATGGCTGGCCTTGCTGGCTGTGGTCTGGCATTGGCGGCTCATGTTCATC
>NW_017729033.1:6832632-6841043 GCF_001723915.1 Gavialis gangeticus
GGCTTGAGATGCATCTTTGGATGCATGACAAGCTATGGCTGGCCTTGCTGGCTGTGGTCTGGCATTGGCGGCTCATGTTCATCTTGGAGTCAATAATGACTCCAAGATCCCTTTCCGCCTCTGTGCTTTCAAGAGGGGAGCTCCCCAGCCTGTATGTATGCTGTGGATTCCTTCTCCTAAGGTGCAGCACCCTGCACTTGTCTATGTTGAACCCCATCCTATTCTTGTCTGCCTACTTTTGTAGTCTGCCTAAATCTATTTGCAGCCCCTCTCTCCCTTCAAGTGTGTCCACCTTGCCCCACATCTTAGTGTCATCAGCAAACTTAGACAATGTACTTTCAACCCCCTCATCCAAGTCACTGATGAAGATGTTAAACAGTGCGGGCCTGAGGACTGAGCCCTGGAGGACCCCACTGCTCACATCTTGCCAGGCTGAGTATGACCCATCCACCACTACTCTCTGGGTGTGCCCCACCAGCCAGTTTTTTACCTATCCAACTGTGCAGGCATCAGTGCCACAGGCACTTAATTTATTAATGAGAATGGGTTGAGAGACAGTGTCAAAGGCCTTCTTAAAGTCTAGAAAGACCACGTCTACGGTGACATCATCATCCAAGGATTTAGTTACCTGGTCATAAAAAGCAATCAGGTTGGTCAGGCAGGACCAGCCTTTGATGAACCCATGCTGGTTGCCCCTGAGCATTATCTCCCTTGCTGCCCCCCACAGATGTGCTCCTTAATGATTTTCTCCAAGATCTTCCTGAGCACCGAAGGTGAGGCTTACAGGCCTATAGTTACCTGGGTCCTCCTTCCTCCCTTTCTTAAAAATGGGGAACACTTTAGCTAGTTTCCAATCCCCCGGCACCTGGCCAGATGACCATGAATGCTCATATAGCCAGGCCAAGGGCTCCACGATGACCCCTGCCTGCTCCCCAAACACCGTTGGGTGGAGGGCATCTGGACCTGCAGATTTAAAAATGTCCAGCTCTTCCAGAAGATCCCTAACTACATGTGCTCTGACCCAAGGCCTGTCAGAGCTATCCCCGAGATTATCCCTTCCTCTGGCAGGAGGGATGTCCCAGTCCCTATTCAAGACAAACAAAGCATTCAGTGGCGTACTCATATATTGGAACTTGCATATCATTGAACTCTTCATGCATCTCTTCCATTCCATGATCTGCCAGTGTTAAATGATGCCATTTAATGACTCAGTGCATGCAAATGTGCACGCACACACTTTGAAAAAGGAGGGCAGGGTATTCATCTCTGCAATTTTGGACTCTCAAAAAAAGAGTTAAAACTGACCTCTTTTCCAGTTTTGGCAGAGCTGGATGTAATGGGATTTCCACTTTTTAGTTCAACCAACTTGATTAACCAAACCTCACTTAAAAACAGTGGTTTTGTTCCTCAAGAGCTTTAATTTTAATTAAAAATACTCTGCTTACCCAAAACCTTCTTTATTTAATTAGACAGAGTGAGGGACACTGAACACTGTATTATATTACTTCTTTGCATTAATTCAATTACATCAGAAAACAACAACAGAGTTACACTAGCAGAACAGCCTGCTTTACCATATGAAATCTCTCGTGTGTAGTCATCTGAATGAGGTTTAACCAACTTATATCTGCATTGCTAAACAGAGGCTAAATTAATTCAGGTCAGCGGGGGTGGTTTTTGCTGATGTACATTTATAAAAGTATTAAGACCATCCCAAGATGCCTGCAACACTGTTGTTGCTGAGTCAATGACTACAAAGCATTACTGCAGTAATGATACGGTCAGAGGAGGTATAGGAAACTCCACCACAAAAATCACAATGGGATATTGTTCATTTACTCTAAATCCATGCTTGTTCCAGAAAGCAGGCACTGTGTTGAAGTTATGCAAATCCAGGGCTGAAGAAAATGATGCCTCATGCACTGAAGCAATGCAAGGAAATTTTTTTTTGTGGACAACAGAGCCTTTATAATACTACTGATATTTTAGCATATTTTGGGGTAAGTAGATCACAGATCTCAGAACAGGTAATGGAAGACCCCCATTTTGTTTTAAATTGGTTAGAAACTTATTTTAAGATTTGATGATAATTCTGTAGGGGCTGAGGGAACTGGGCTTATTTGGTCTAGAGAAGAGGAGATGGAGAGGGATTGATTAGAAGCCTTCAACATCCTGAAATGGGGTTTGAAAGAGGATGGAGCTGGACTGTTCTCAGTGGTGGCAGATGACAGAACAAGGAGCAACCATCTCAAATTGCAGCAATAGAAGTTTAGGTTAGATATTAGGAAGAATTTTCTTACTAGGAGGGTAGCAAAACACTGGAAACAAGTTACCCTGTGAGGTTATAGAAGCTCTGTTCTTGGAGGTTTTCAAGACCTGGCTAGACAAAGCCTTGGCTGGGATGATGTAGTTGGGGCTGGTCCTGCTTTGAGCAGGGGGTTGGATTTGATGTGACCTCCTGAGGTCCCTTCCAACACTCACTTTCTATGATTTTATGATTCTAACCCCATCCCCATTCAGCTCTATAGCTCTGCAGTAGCACACTGGAACTATGGAGCTAGATGTTTTTGGGGTAGGTCTTGGGCTTTTCGATGAACTATGCTCAAGGGTAAGGCTTCTATCGCCATGGAATATGTTGTTCAGAAGTGAAGAAAATTGGGGCCCTTCCTTAAACTTTCCTGTTTCAGGTGTCCTGTAGTAGTCCATAGGTCAAGTGACCAGTTTGCTTAACTTGTGTCTACTGCTTTTTCCAGACCATACTCCTTGAGAGGTCAGCAGGAGTATGTATGAAAGGGACAGATCTGAATTCTGACTTGGGAAATGACTTCCTGAGGTCTCTTCCAACCCTAATTTTCTATGCTTCTATGATTATTAACCTTAGAATAGATGCCCTGGGGATTAGATGCTGTTCCAAAGAGAGATGCTGTCCCTCAGTGACAAGACACAGGAGTGTGTCAAACAGCAGTCACTTCATGAAATTCAATGGCCCATTGTTGGCAGCAGTGGCGGTCCCTGGAAGTCGAGGATGATGACGGGTCCTCAGATGACTGAGGAGCCTAATTCTGGATGCATACATTCTTTGGCAATGGGGGCATGTTGTTGCATGAGAGTGGGATTCACAGCCCCGGGCTGATCCCTTTCTCCTTCCTCTGCTGCCACTGTTCCACCTTGGTATCGAGTTGTTGGGCCTCAAAGTGGTGCACACCTTGGTGGACTAGGTGACACCATGCCAAACCGTCAGCAGCTTGCTCCTCCCAGCCGTTGATGTTAATCCCTCTGCACTTGAGGGCAAACTTGAGCATGTCTTTGCACCATTTCCTTTGGCCACCCTTTGAGCGTTGACCAACAAAGAGCTGGGAGAAGAGAATCTGGTGAGGGAGGTGGTTGTCAGACACCCAGACACAGTGACCCATCCATCGGAGATGATTTCTCACTCGGAGTTGAGAATGGCCCATATCTTATGGCAGGCATACAGTATGGTCACAAAGGTCTCTTCTGCTCTGCCATCTATACATCAAAAGACATGGATGTATTCAGCACATGTCGCTTCTATTTTATTATTTTAAAGCACGCTCAGATACAGGATTAAATGCTGCTTTTTCAGCAGACAAGGTTTTATGAACCAGTGACCCAGTACAGGTTACTGGGGTGCTAACTTGGTGCTATGGGGCACCCTGCTGCCTTCTGCATAAGGCATAAGACATTGTGATCTCCTGTAGACTTAAAAACAGAAATGTAGATATGGGGATATCAGGAGGGAAGGATGATACCACGCTTCCATTTGCTCAGGGACTGCCAATCTCAACACCCTCTCCTTCCCCTGCACACATAAAGCATAACCCCTCTAGCCCCAGGCACATCCCCCAGTAGTATACCACAAGGTTTTGTCATTATGCCTTCCTGGGATGCCCTAATAACCTTATTTTCACTTCAGGGCATAGTTGCCAATTCCTGTCATCACTTTGGCTCTAGCCTACTCTTTATAGCACCCCCTCTCTATTTCCATTAATAACTACTAACTAGGCATAATTAAGCTGTACCTGCTAATTATACAGGGCTGGCTGATAACAGGCATCTTACACCTGAGGGGGGCAAGTCAGTCTGGTACTGCTCCTAATTCCTCATTGTATTTGCTTGTAAAACTGAGAGAACAACCATTCCCTGCTATATATGCCATTAAAGTCTCCACTGAAGCATACAAGGTATTTACAAACCTGGTTTCCAAATTTGTGCTGTCATCATACATAATACTGCTGAACATGCCAGAAAGCAATCCAGTCCTACACAACGCACACAAATCAGGTGTCTCTTCATTCTTCAGGAAACAGAGGAGGAAAGCATCAGTGTTCACAAGGCAAGGACAAAAAAAGGACAAAAGCTCATTCAGACTTTTTTAGAGGGTGCTAGGGAAAAAAAACATGGTTGAAATACTTGCAAATTTGAAAGAGGTATTTGAAATTACAATTGTCAGTTCAGATTGGAAATGTAAAGAGGTATTTCTGGAGAGAGATGTCATAAATAAATTGTCTTGCTCAGCAGCGAGAGCAGCAGAATAGTCAAAAGCTATAATAAAAAGATCCACTTGATAAATAGGTTTTTATTTCGCTGGCATTTTATTATTGATCCTGGACCAAACCTTGACGTTTTTACTCAGACAAAATTCTCATCGACTTTAATATAAGTTTGTCTGGCTAAGGACTGAATAATAATTTCAAAGTACAGGAAGATATTATACAGTGTATGGCTTTCCTTGGGGATTGTCAGGACTGCAGGTAACCAAAACCAGCCATGATCCTGTGACACAGTTTCATGGAAACATAGGTGATTTAGCCTAATTTATACTGATGCCCATCTGAGTCAGTGGATATAGAACAACTGCTACCACATGGCATTTCATCTACATGCATCAGAAATGGGAAGTCTTCCAAAGATTTGTAAAGTCATTTTATTGGGACATATGCTGATGTACAATGGGAAATGAATCAGTGAAAATGCAAGGTATTCTTCATCTCATCTGCTCCGGGGGCCTGAAGAGAGAAGGGGAAAGTCCTTCTGAGGAGGGGAGAAGAGGGCTTCTGAGGACTTCTGGTATTCTGAAGGATCAGTAAGTCTCAACTGCCTGAAGAGTGAAATGACTGAGGCTAAGAAATTCCCGTGTTACTAACCCCTTGTCTCCCAAAGGGGTGAAACTAGAAGCCTAAAGTGTCCACAACTTAGGCATCACTCCAAGTGTTGCCTAACCTTAGTGTTAGAATTTAGGTGATGGCGCTGAAGTCATGAGTATGGCTTGGACAAGACTAGTCTGTTTTCTGAAGAGAGTATTTATTGAGTATAGCAATTTACAATTTTAAGCATAAGACAAAGAAACAACAGAAAACTTTGCCTAAGTTAAGACACAACAAAATAAGACAACCCCCGCCCCAAATAAAACTTAGCCTAAGCCAAGACACAACAGAAACTTTGCATAAGCGTTATGTAGTCCTGAGGACAGTATCTCCCTGAAGCCAGGCATTCAGACTTTTTTCCAGGGGTCTGCAGTTCTTCTTGGCAGGTTGGTGGAGGTCCCACAGTTCTTAATTTTGTTTTCTCTTTTATAGGTGATCAGCACCCCCCTTTTATCCCCCTTGGTTGCCTTGACAATAGCACGTCTTTTGTGCCTCTCAGGTTGTTTGTCTGTTGGTTCTATAGTATCCCCGGTTTTAACAGGTTTTATCGTATTTAGAGTATGGGTGGCACCATTTACAAGGTGCCTACTACCCACTTTGCAATATAGTCCCCTGCTTGCTTGGGTCACATAAGAGTATTTACTACCCACTTAAGCAGCCTGGCCCTCCAGATTAGGTTATTTACCCAATATCCACTTCATCAGCTACATTCAGAATTAGTTAAAGGGGCAGAAACTGTTGTGTATTTGCCAACACCAAGGGAAGGTGGCAAAGTGACTGTGGGAACAACTGAAGATTTCGAAGCACTGATTTCCAGGCCCAGTATAGCTGGGCTGTGGAGTTCCATGTCCCAAGCAATGGCATTGGGGAAGATGTCCAAACCTAGAAGTTTGCTCATGAAATGACTACTCAGAACCATGTGACTTGGAAGCCTATGGGATTTAGTAACTAGATCCACTTGCAACAGCTTGATGTCACAGGGCCGTTAAGTCAGTTTGCAATGCATAGGAATTGCTGGACCAGGTAGGGCCCAAAGGTCCATTGCTTCCTGACTCCTCACTCTGATTCTGTATCAAATGCTGCAGAAGTAGGAATAAGATGTTGGATAATATACCCCCTCCATTATGTCTCATCTTTTACAAAATATGAATTTATCACAGGGGTCATCAACATTTTGTGGCAGGGGCTGCTTTAACAGAGCTTAGCTCTGAGTGCGGGCTGTTTACAATTCAGTATGAACCACAAGCATTGTCTCTGGAGCCAGAGCTGTAGTCACTGCTCACTCAGTTGTGTTACCACTGCTTCTTCTCACCATGTGAGCAAAGCCTTCCTGCCACAAAAGCCCCCACTGTTGAAATGCCATGGAAGGCCATCAGCTCTTTGGCCTGGATAAAATAGCAATCTGGGCTGAATCCAGCCCGTGGGCTATAGGTTACTGACTTAGCACATTTCTTTTCTTTAAAGGAGGTGGCTGCAAATGTTCCATCAACATGCCCTTCTCCAACAGAAAACTGCAAGTGTGACTTAACTAAAATGTTCAAGAAATGAACCTTCAGAAAATGTTAGGGTTAGCTCGGGAATCTAAAATCAAGTTGGGGAGTGGGGAGTTCTTTACTTCATTGGGTTACGTCATTATCCTCAATTTTCCTAGTCAAGTTACTTCCTTGCCTTTTTCTGCACCATCATCTATTCTCTCTAGGCAGAAACCAAGTCTTTCATGTAGGAGATGCAAGGATGAGAGGCAGCACAATAAGTGCCATGATTGTTAAAACGGTTCTGATGATTAAATTGTGTCCTCTTCCTTTGCGCTCTTATCCTTTTAACCTTTTCTCATACAAGGGAATCACATTGTGAGTAGCACTTAACCTTGGCAAGAGCATACTGCTTTAAAATGTTCCATACTTGGACACAAAGAGAATCAGTATCTTCATTATGGGCTATGTATCTCACTGACAGATGAGTATGAGATGAGTCATCCCATATGATTGTTATCAAATAAAATAGCAGCAAAAAGGCCCATTCATAAAATGATTGCCCCTTCCATTCTCGAGCCTGAAATGCCCCATCTCCTGCTCAAACCTCTTCCCTCAAGAATGCAAATACAATTACCCCAGAGTGAATGGATAATCCTGAGTTATATGAAGCACAGGAGGGTTCACTGGACCTTGGTTTCTTCTATTGCTGAATAAAAGGAATCAATTTCAATTTCAATTCAATTCAGTTCAATTCAATTCAGAAAGATATGGTTGGTATGGCATGCTATACAGGTCCTGCCAAAGGGCAAGGAACAGCCAGACTCCTCAGATACCTGTCACAAAAGGGATAAGAGACTGCATGTCAGTTAAGTCCTGGGGACCTCCATGTATAGCTGTTTTGAATTCCAGATCAAAAACACAGCAGCACAACATTTTCAGATCTACTGAGTCATCTAAAATTCTGCCAGTTTGACTTGCCATTGCAATTCAGAATCAGACCCCCAGATGTCATAATATTAGCACTGGCTGTCAGATAAAAATGCTGCCTTTTGGCCAGCTTTGCATATGAACACACTGAACCTTTAGACGGGCTTAAAGAGAATTTAAACCTGAAGTGGACAGACATATAGGGAGTTTATACATACCTGGGGGGGGTGGGGAAGGGTGTGCTTTAATTAAAGCAGCTCCAAAAACCGCTCCAATTAAAGTGCCCTTAGCATTTCATATAGTAGTGCCCCCATGCTTAAAAATGGCAGTGGGAGCACTTTATGTAAAGCTCATTGAAAGAGCTGTAGATGGAGCACTCCCATGGTCATTTTTAAGTGTGGGGACACTGTGACATGAGACACTGGAGTCTGGTGGAGCACGGTAATTACCACACTCCAGCACACTCGATTATAGCATGTTGGAGCAGCCTTGCTGCTCATGTATAGGTGCCTATAAGCCTGTTAAACCAGTTTAAAGTCACTTGCAATAGTTCAGAAATGTACCTGGAAAATCAGGTACTCTTTTGAACATTGTGAACTTGGGATGTATTACATGTAGACACTAAGGGTTCCATGTAGGGTGATGACCACCCTTCCCTAATTGGTCAGGACAAGTCCCAGAATGGGAACATCAAATCCCAGGCCCATGTTGCATGACTCTGGGACAGCAAGTGTCCTAGATTCGCAGGACTGTGCAGGGATCCAGGTTTGGGCAGCGGCAGGTTTCCTCTTGCAGCCTGGTTGGGGCTTCCAGGAACAGGACACAGGGGATGCCACATGCATAT
>NW_017729033.1:6846043-6847348 GCF_001723915.1 Gavialis gangeticus
ACCCTTCCCTAATTGGTCAGGACAAGTCCCAGAATGGGAACATCAAATCCCAGGCCCATGTTGCATGACTCTGGGACAGCAAGTGTCCTAGATTCGCAGGACTGTGCAGGGATCCAGGTTTGGGCAGCGGCAGGTTTCCTCTTGCAGCCTGGTTGGGGCTTCCAGGAACAGGACACAGGGGATGCCACATGCATACGCATGTGGCCAGGAATACAGCCAGGCATCATGAGGAGCAGCTCCCTACAAGTAAGTCTATGGGGGGGAAGCAGCATAGAGGAGGCAGGGGAGCAGATTGAGGCCTCCACTGTGAGGGAGGGAGTGGGGCTGGCACTGGGGTTGTGGGCACTGCCCAGCCAGGGCGGTGCATGGGGCCTGGGGCCAGGGCATGGAGCAGGACAGAGCCATGGATGGTACACCCAGGGGACAGGGGGATAGCTCCAGACCCCTGAATGCACTTCTGGGCATGGGGGGCATGTGCCCCCCCCTCCAGATTTGTATATGGAGTAGGGGCAAATGCGGGAGGCCCATGGTGGGCTCAGGTCTTCCCACCTTGCTGCCCTTCCCCCAGAAGTCCCATGCTGGCCGCATCACCATGGTGAAGTGCCCCGTGCCCACCTGGCAGCAGCAGGAGCAGTGGCAGAGGTGCAGAGTCGTATCCGCCACTGTTGGCAGGCAGGGAGGCAGGGGGTACCTTGGCCATGGTGGCACTGCCATCGTGGAGCTCCCAAGTGAAGAGCAGCAGGGCAGTGATCCCCAAGCCTGCAGTGGGCAGCCTGCATCTGGCCCTGCCCCCACCCTCACCCCAGTTCCAGCCAGCTCTGCTATGTCTGTGCCTCCAGTGGGGGTGGGGGGAGGTGGGGAGAGGTAGGCATGTATCCAGCCCTTCTATTTTGAAAACGTAGTCACCCTAGTTCCACAAAAGGAGTCTGGTTGGTCCTCCAGGAATCTCATACTGCATCACACCTCTTCACTTCCTCCCCCCTCTCCCCCACCACTGTAACTGGCTACTGTGGTATGCAGCCAGAAATCTACTGCTTCCTTTTTTTCCCCTCTCTCTCAGCACCCCCCGCCCCTGGTTTTGTTGGCACTTCAGTCAATGAGCTCCTTTACAATGCTTGGTCAAATTAAGCTTTTTTCTAATAACCAGCTGTATCTTCACTCCCTACTTGACTATGGCCCCTCATCATACCCTCCACCCCACAGCCTCTGTCAACCCAAAACATAGTTCATAGCACATCTCCACACCAGCCACCCCAAGGCAGGAAAGCACATTGCAGAGTTCCATCATGTGCAGGCTACTGAGCT
>NW_017729033.1:6852348-6855031 GCF_001723915.1 Gavialis gangeticus
TAGCACATCTCCACACCAGCCACCCCAAGGCAGGAAAGCACACTGCAGAGTTCCATCATGTGCAGGCTACTGAACTTTATTGAACCCATGTTTAGGAGAGAAGGGAAAGCAGAAAAATGAAAACACCCTCAACCACACATCACCAATCCCCTGGGACCTCCACGTGTGGGTGCAAGCACTACTTCTTACTCTCCTACTGCAAAGCATGCTGGGCTGGGTGCTCACTCCTAACCATCAGTGTCAAAGCCAAAGTACTTTGAGGCCTAAAAGGTGACCACTTCACCTGGAATACTAGGGCATTGTATATGTGGACACCTAGGACCCTGGACAACTGACTTGGCTTCCAATCAGTGATACTTGGGAATGGTAGGTTACTGAAACCTGAGTAATATCCTTAAAGAAGATCCAGCTCCTTTCTGTTATTATATTGAAGTGATACAATAGGGCAGAAGGCCTACTGAAATTCTGCCCCATTTGGTCTCTGCTGGAGGCTTTCCTCCAAGAGAATGAGCTTATTTCCCCTCTTCTCTTGTGATCTGAACTAACTTAACTAGAATCATTGGAATTACACTGATGACAAACAATTGCAAGAGAAAGAAGGGGTTTTACTTTAGTGTATTTCTAATTAAATTACTCAGGATCCACACTGGTGGAAGAGGAGAAGACAGTCACACTATATTACTGCAGTACTGAAGCCAAGGATTCCTCAGTCAGGCCCATTCCTGTCTGGTGCAACACTCCGATATAAGTGGGGATCAATCTGGCTTCTGGCACTAAGACTCTCTTTAACTAAGATACTGTAACAGCTTTGAGCAAAGTAATTAAACTTGTCATGGTGCTCACTGGTGTGTTTGTTGTGTATTTTAATTGCATGGAGTTATAACAGATTCCTGTAATATTAAATGACGTGCCTTGAGCCATTCAACAAAAGCATTTGGTTACTCCTGTTTCCTGACCATTAGGAATGAGGGTGGATAGCACCCTCTGCAGGGAGCCCTGGGGACCTGAAAGCTAATCTCTGCCAAAAAAAACATTATTTACTCTGGGCACGTCTACACATGCAATTAATGTGCATGAATTTTCTGGCCAGAAAATTCAGGTGCATTAAATTGGGCCCCCACATGTATCTGAAGGTGAGATCATTGGATGCAAATTTGTTCCTGATGGGAGCAGTTAAATCTAGGGCTGCTCCTGCCCCACTTTGTCCCCCTGCAGGAGCCAGGGGGAGCTCTAGGCTCACCCAGGTGCCAGCCCCAGGCTGGCATGGGCATGGGGCTGGTCTCAGTCTCTGCAAGGTGGGAGACTAGCTGTCCTGGCTTCTGGGCAGCTGCCTTTTCTACAGGTACTAGAAAACAGCCCATTAGACTAATCTATTGTGCACTAATTGCTGTGCACATGTAGATGCTAATGCTTTACTACACATTAGATTAGTCTAATGTGCAGAAAGGATCTCGTGTAGATGCACCCACTGTGTCTAGAATTTGTTGCCCATGAGAGTGCACTTCAGTGCCCTCCACTTACAGCCCTGATGGGAAAACCCAGAAAGGCAGGCAAATCGCAGCATTTCCTAGACTCTGAGGTTAAAAGGTACCATTAGATCATAGAATCATAGAATAATAGAAGTGAAGGGCTGGAAGGGACCTCGAAAGATCACCGAGTCCAACCCCCTGCTTTGGGCAGGAATATTGCTAAGATCAAATGATCCCAGCTAGATATCTGTTCAGTTTCCTCTTGAAGACTTCCAAGGTTGGGGACTGCACCACCTCCTTGGGAAGTCTAGTCCAGATTTTAGTCACCCAAACTGTAAAGAAGTTCTTCCTTACATCCAACCTGAAACCATCCTCTAACAGTTTATGGCCATTGCTCCTTGTCCTCCCTTGGGATGCCCTAGTGAACAGGTTTTTTCCCCAGACCCTGATAGTCACCGCTTACATACATATAAACAGCCACCAAGTCCCCCGTGAGTCTTCTCTTCCCCAGGCTGAACAGTCCTAGATTCTTTAGTCTTTCCTCATAAGGTTTGGCCTCCAGTCCCTTAATCATTCTTGTGGCTCTTCTCTGCACCCTTTCAAGATTCTCCATGTCTTCTTTGAACTGGACACAGTACTCCAGCTGGGGTCTCACAAGTGCTGAGTAGAGAGGAAGTATCACTTCCTTAGCCCTGCTCGTGATACATTGGCTAATGCATCCCAGTATGCTATTCGCTGTGTTGACTACAGCATCACACTGGTGGCCCATGTTCATCCTGTGATCAACTGTAGCCCTGAGGTCCCTTTCAGCTATCATGCTAGCCAGGACATCTCCTCCTAACCTATATTCATGTCCCTAGATGAAGCACTCTGCATTTATCCTTCTTGAACTGCATCCAGTTCCACTCCATCCACCTTTCCAGCTTGTGCAGGTCTGCCTGGATCTGCATCCTATCCCCTAGTGTGACCACTTTCCCCCATAACTTAGTATTGTCTGCAAACTTGGCCAGCATGCTTTCTACATCCTTATCTAAATCGTTGATAAAGATGTTAAACAGCACGGGGCCAAGAACTGAGCCCTGCAGGACATCGCTGGCCACCTCCTGCCAACATGATACAGATCATTTAGCTTGATCTCAGGCCCTCAGCTTTAATCCAGATAGCCCTATATAGAGCCACATGACTTCAGTGATATGAGTACTAGTGTTGAGTAG
>NW_017729033.1:6860031-6864497 GCF_001723915.1 Gavialis gangeticus
TCCTGCCAACATGATACAGATCATTTAGCTTGATCTCAGGCCCTCAGCTTTAATCCAGATAGCCCTATATAGAGCCACATGACTTCAGTGATATGAGTACTAGTGTTGAATAGGCTGTGGGCTGCAGTTGGAGTGCCCTTGCATTAGTTCAAAACCACCATGGTTTTATGGCCAATGCTCTTCAATGCTCTTGAGTTGTTTCACTCAGAAGATCACTCCCCTATTCTCAGACGGGCCATTGGCAAGAGCTGAGACTCTGGATTTTTAATAGAATTGTTGAAAAATGATTTGTGGCTGCTGCAATGTCACTAAAAACATAAATAGGCTTAGCACCTCCTTCAACTACTTCTTTCTAGTCTCACTTTAGTCTCTATAGTTTCTCTCTAGTCTCAAATAGCCCATTTTGATGAAGGGAATCACAGCTCCTTTAACTTCTAAGTGCATCTGTTACTTCAGTCTTGCTTCTGTGTCCCATAAGATCAGATGTCATTGCCTATCTCATTGGGGCACACAACGAAGTTATCTCCAAATGATTAGCCTTCCCAAGAGATTCCCCTATTCTTAAGAAAAGCAACACTTATCTGGTGTAGATTAAAGAATAAATCACCATCGCAGCAATCACAAATTTAGGCTATGAACAAAGTTAGACTGAATAGCACAAAAGAGCTCAACTCTGATGTTAGATTTTGAGCACCCAAAATATCTGTTGGCCAGTATAAGGAGAGATGGTCTTGTCATTAAGACATTGGTTGTTCTCCGAGGAGATCTAGATTTAGTTTTTGGTTCTGTGACTGGCTATCTGTGTGGCCTTGGGCAATTCCTGTGGGTTTTTTTGTAACTCAGTTTACCCTGACGTAAATTAGGGATGAAGTTTGTTTTTTATTTGTCCTGTAGAATGCAAACACTTCTGGAATTGCCTCTTACATGTGCACAAGACCTAGAGAAATGCGGCCCTGAGCTCACCGCTGGCCTCTGAATGCTGCTTAATATGCATAGCAAGGGAGCTGAGAGTGGAGACATAACCAACCCTGCAGTGCCAGTCACTGCTCCTGCACCCACACCTTTACAAAATCCTAAATCCACCCAAACGACTCCATGTATAAGTAGCATTTGGAGGCCAGAAATGAGCTCCCACAGCATTTCTGAAAGGACATGCCACTGTATTACTGCACCCCCTCCGGATTTGCCCCTGCATGCTAGTAGACATCTCCTGCAAAAAAAATTCTTGAGTTTTCATCTCAGGTCCCCTTTTTGTGACCAGCTCTACAGATTCCCTTTCCTTTTAATGTTTCTCACTATTGCTCCCCTTTGAGATAATAACAGTGTTTAGGATGGTAATTTCCTCTCCTCAACTACAGAGTAATTAAGGGGGGAAAGAGCTGAGAACAGAGCTGGGCTCTTCTATGTCTTTCTCACTTAACTGTCTTCCTCTAAAGCAGTGCTATTCAAGATGAACAGTGGCATTTGTCATGGGGCTTTAACTTTGCTACTTAAAAGAGTTTACTTTCTGTGAGAACAAAACAGATGAGGACGAAGTTCAGATTAGGGCAGTTGTTTTTCAAAATGGGCTTGCAATGATTTCCCACTTCTGCTTTATTTATCTTTAATAGCAAAGAGCTTTTAGTCTTTCTGAGCTGACTGCTGCAGGCACTTCTCTAGGGCCAGGTTGTTGTCAGGGGTGTAGACAGATGATTACCCTGAGCTGCCATTCTCTAGGAGATCCTGAATGGCCAAAAGTCATAGGACATTTCTCTCCTGTAGCAGGCCGCCTTCCAGAGTGCTTTACATATGGAAGGATTATCTCAGAGTTCTACCCTTCCTCTAGAAAAACCTATCTATGCCATTGATAGCAGGCCTGGAGGAGAACTACATTGCCAGAGGGCAGCCAGAATACAACCCTTCAGGAACATGGAAGCTCTGCTCTTGGCCAGCCAATCCTGCTGGCCGGTAGAGGACATGAGGCAGGGCAAGTATCAGCGGTAGACAGTTCCAGCTGTATGATGCAAGATGGTGTCCTACCTCTGCAAGTCCTATCCATGTCCCTTATTGCTGCTTTGCACAAGTTCCCCTTACTCAGGCCTGTCTTTCCAAAGAGCAGGCTCCCAGAGATTTTTCAGTGCTGTCCTGTGTCTACTGGAGCCAACCCACATGCACCCTGCTAAGCCCTTATCCACTCCTTGTGCAGGAACATCAGGCTGCAGGACAGCTTCCCTCCTCTGCTTTCCTTCATGAGCTCACTGCCCTACCTCTCCTTGGAAAGCCCTAGAAACAATCTTTTTTTTTTTCTTGAGGTGGGATATTACTATAGCGCTTACCATATATAGTCCAGGTCTGACTTGTAATTAAGGTTCTTATTGTTTTAGCACGTTTCTACCAAGGGAATATTTCTTCTATAGATAAAAGTGATATGACTTTGCATAGCAGCTCTACTGAAACAAGACTGTTGCCACCATCTTCAAATTTCAGATAAAACTGTAAGACTGCAGTGAGGCTACCCATGTTTTTAGGTGCTCGTCTGGACCAGAATGGCAATTCTCAGCACCTTGTAAGATTGAGGTTAACTTATGGTGCTTCAGTTCAGATAAATTCCAGTAAGGCTGGGTATTTACATATTATATACTGGTGTCTGGAGACTTCTAAAATATGGATGTAAGAGGGGGATAGGATCCCTCAGATTCTTAGGATCTTCTTCTAGTCAAGCCAGTAATATCATAACTACACACTATCTTGGCATATATATATATACACATCATATTTGATACGCTATGATAGTTTGTATACACACATGAACATAATTATACCTACATATGTACACATTTGTATATTAATATATGTATGTGATATATCCTAGATGACCTGCCAGGCCTACTTTTCTGTGGTATTTCACACACACACACACACACACACACACACACACACACACACACACACACACAAATAAAGCTTCTTTTGAGAGGCAAAATGTGGATCCAGATTTCAAATATGCTGAATCTTTCAGATCTGGTGTTTTGGTTCAGCAATATACATGGAAACTTTTTTTAATAGTGTGTGTGTGTGTGTGTGTGTGTGTGTGTGTGTGTGTGTAGGCACACACCACATAACTCGCCCTAGAGCTAGATCTGCTTTAATCTATCAGTTTTCCACTAGGGAGCTATAAATAACATGGCTCGGGGTGAGGTCAAGAACAGATCCTCCAAATCTTTGCAAAGACCACAGATTTAAAAATAATGCATGGACCTTCTAGATCATGAGTTTCTGGAGTTATGGCATATCAGGAAAATATTGAAGAAGAAAGATCCCCCCCCCTTAAAAACAATCATCACAACTCCTTAGAGCTCTGACTCTGGGTTGTTTAATAGACTTGTCAAGAAGTGTTCTTTGGCTGCTACAATGTTGCTACAAGCATAACTAGGCATAATTAGTGTAATATTTTCCATTCAATCCATTTTAGCCACAGCTGGCACATGGTGTGATCGAAATCTGGTTCAGAAAGGAAAGTCAGAGCTTCATCCCTAACTGTGGGCAGGCTAATGTCTCTTCTTAGTTTAATGTATATTAATGTGTTCTCCCTATTTATCTGTTAGATGCTCAACCTTTCAAAATATAAAGATTTAAGTTCCTAGGTTTAGGTGGCTATATAGTTAAAAAATGGGATAATTGATTTGCCTATAATGACAGACTACTATACCGACACCACAGAGAATAGGCCTGTGAACTCCTCTCCCTGTTATGCGCTCTCATCACTGCACAGAAGCAAACAAGTACATCTAACAACAGTGCCTGGGCAAATAACCTTTCACATTTAGTAAATTAACACAAATTTTCAGTCTAGCAAATCCAAACTGTCCAATCAATTCATCACTTAACCTTGCATATGCCTCCTTCATTAAAACATGACTTGTGATAGCACTTTAAAGGATTAAGCTCTGTTGTCATGTGTTTGGGCTGAGATAATTCAGAGAATTTTCACAAGAAGTGTAAATGTGGTTAATAATGAATGACTTTCTTCGCCTGGCTAAAAATAGCTCAGTTAAGGATGCTACCAGTAATTGGAGATCGGTGTTCTCCTTTTTGTGTAGTGGCCGCTATTGTCTCCCATTTATCAACTCCAACTCATTTATTAGGGTGAAATTCAGCCATTTGGAGCAGGCTATCTAAGGTCCAGGGGAAGCAAAATCACTGCAGTTCCTTTAGGATGGGGCAATTAGGAGTTACCTGATTTAATTTGGGGAAGGGGCACTTACAAGAAACACTAAATCAAACAAGCAAAATTGTCATGAAAATGTAGCAGTGCAGACACTAACTCTGCTTATCCATCTCTGGCCAGAATAATAAAAGGAAAAATAAAGAGAGAGTTTTTATTCTTTCATTAAAATAATTATTTCCCATGCCCTAGTGGAATTTTGCAAAGCTGTTTAAACTGAAACACAGACATTGTTAATAGGACAAAATTAACCCCCCCCCCC
>NW_017729033.1:6864552-6866824 GCF_001723915.1 Gavialis gangeticus
TGTTTTTAAAACGAAAAACAGACATTTTTTAAAGGGAAAAAATTAACCCCCCCCCCCCCGGTATATATTCAAGGGGCAGGATCTTGAAGGGTTTCTTATTATAAGTTTCCTCTGGGTGTTTTTTTAGAATCCAATACAGGGATAATAATACCTGCTTTGTAAACCACTTTGAAACACTGATGAAAAATGCTAATAAGAGATAGATTATTATTATTATATAATTATTAAACCAATTGTATAGCTGCTGATTATGTGCAGTGACTGCAAAAATGGGTTTTCTAGCTTAAACATTTCTGCTTAAGGTCATTTCTTTTCTTACTAGCCTTTTCTTTGTCATCTTTACCTAGTCTTATGAGTAGATATCATTAATAACAAGTAAGCAAGCTCATTGCTCCCCCAAGCAAGCTTTTGAGAGCAGCAGGGTCTTTATTGTCTC
Organism: Gavialis gangeticus; assembly: GCF_001723915.1. Lineage (NCBI taxonomy): Eukaryota > Metazoa > Chordata > Crocodylia > Gavialidae > Gavialis > Gavialis gangeticus. Next base: position 6,864,989 of record NW_017729033.1, read on the forward strand.
TGTCTGTCTCCTGGGTGTATTATTCTAAAAATATCCTCTTTAATCTTCCCCAACATTTTATTTTAATCCCCTTGAGCTAGCTCTCTAGCCTAGGTTCTCATACCTGGGACTACAGCTGAGATAGTCAACCCCAACTACTTCATTCCCATAATGCACCTCCCCAAACCCAGTCATTGGGCAGCTTCTGCTATTTAGAGCAGTCCTGAGCATGCATTCTGTTTGTACTTTGCCATGGGGTTAGCAGTATAGATATGGCTACAAGCACTGAGGGGTTGCTCTGCTTGGCATTGCCCCCAAGTGCCTGGCTTCTCAGGGAAATTTTCAGCCACAAACTTGGTGCTTGGCCATGGAGTAATGCATGGGAGAAGTTTGCACAGTAGACAGCAGTTAAATGCTGGGTAGACAAGGCAAGGAGATGAGAGGGGCTCAGGTGCCAAAGAGGCTGCCCTTATGAGTTGGCTCATGTGACTCCCTCTGATCTGGATCATCACCTGCAAACCCTCTCTTAGAGTTAGGTGCTTTTGCTAGGGCAGCTCAGGCAGCTGAAACTGCCCAGGTTTGTGTGCTCTCTCTTTCTCCTGTGCATATTTAACACCACTCTCACATTCACCCTGTATAGAGGTTCCTGCACCTCTTTTTCACATGGCTGCCCATCCTTTAACCCACCGGCTGTAGGCATCAGCTTCCAGGCCTGCATTGAGCATGCCCAAGAGATTTGGCCTTGCTGGCAAGATAGCCATGTCCCCATCTAATTTGAGCATCTGAATTTGGCTTGAGGGAGGGCTCCAAGCAGCTCATTTGTCATTGGGAAACACCTGGATGATTTTGCAGCTACTAACAGGTGGAAACTTAGGCAGCAGCAGCTGAGCATGTTTGAAAATGTCAGCGGACTTAAGCCTCCAAAGAGGTAGAGAGAGGCCTGAGGATCCTTTTAGCTCTGGGCTCTGGCACCTCTTGGGCAGTGTTGATGCCAGTGGGCTTGTTTGTTGTTTGGTTTATCTTGGTTCAACAGGAACACCAGCTCACAACTTCTCTCCTGGGAAACTCCACTTGCCTGCCAACACCTGTATCCCCTTCTGACACCAACACTGCCCTTCATCTCAGCATGGACTGAATGCCAGGGCTTTGCATTGAGCTTCCCAGTTCAGGAAAATTAATCAGTTCAGAGCCAGCCTGCATGTATCTTTCTGTCCATAAATCTTTCAGCTCAACTCCTGGTAGCAAGCTACCCCAGACCTGGAAACTTGGCTGAACTTCCTTGTATGACGTCAACCCTACTTCTGCTTCCCTCCTATCTACCTCTTATTAAGTAAATTTAGGACTGATGTGCACACCTTAAGCAACAGCAATCCCACAATTGCCTGCTTTTGATTTCCAGTCCTTCTGTACTCCATTCTCTACTGCCTATAATATAGAGATAAGTCTAGAAGGAGAGGCAAGCAATCCACAATCTGCTTCCTAGAAAGACTGCCTATGGGTACCTGGGACACGCTGTAATGCTGCATTCAGGAAAAAGAAGCACAGTGTGGGGTACAAATTCTGATATGTATATGGAGAAATGTGGCTCATATGAACCAGGTTGGGAAGGTGACACTTGATTGAATTCAACCCTAAGTATTGAGTTAGTACTCTTTTATTTATATTCCTGCACACGCCTGAAAATGAGGTAGTCACAGACAGCAGGCAGACACGACTTTTCTTCCAGAAATCTCAGCCCCCCCACACACATTTCTAGTTCTTAGGAAGCAGCTTTAAACAAAGAAGCAAGAGGATTTTTTTTTTTTTGCATTTGCAAAAGCTGCTGCTTCTTCACAAAACCTTGCTTCAAAAAGCCAG
>NW_017729033.1:6871824-6878780 GCF_001723915.1 Gavialis gangeticus
ACGCCTGAAAATGAGGTAGTCACAGACAGCAGGCAGACACGACTTTTCTTCCAGAAATCTCAGCCCCCCCACACACATTTCTAGTTCTTAGGAAGCAGCTTTAAACAAAGAAGCAAGAGGATTTTTTTTTTTTTGCATTTGCAAAAGCTGCTGCTTCTTCACAAAACCTTGCTTCAAGAAGCCAGCAATGCAAACATTTATTCCAAGGGGGAAAAAAAACCCCAAAGCCTCTCTGTCACACCCTAAGAAAAATAACTTGATAGACTTTGTGCAATGACTTCAGCTGGCGAGCCATGCCCTAACAATGATTTGAAATCAGGTGCCCACCATCCAGCAAGGAAAAAAACAGGGTTTAACCCACCAGTTGTGGTTAAGACATAGGCACCTGCCCTTTTTATTCCCTTTTGGAATTTTACTCAAGTCAAGCCTGACCTTTCCTAAACGTTGACTGTCTGCATGAAAAATTGAGGTCAGTCCCAATCTCCAGATTTCATTGTCAAAACACAGAGCTCCAATACACACCTGTCACATAGTCCCAGTAGCAGACCTAAGGCAGGGCAAGTGGGGTGCCAGCCCTGGACACTGACTTAGAGGGGGTGCCAGTATGGCCCTGCCCCCAGGTGTCTTTCCTATGGAAGATGCACCTCTGCATTGCCCCTACTGACCCATAGGAGCCAGGCAGGCATGGCTTTGTACCCAACAGTGTATCTGGGGGAAGGGCAGGTACTGGAACGATGACCCCTGGGTTCAACAAAGTTATGCAATTCTGAGATCCCCTAATGCACACCAGATCTGCTTCAAACTTGAGTAACAGCTCACGTACCTCTTAATGCAGTGCATGTTGTGTTCATTGCAAAATTAGAGATGGACTAAGCCCAGAACCATTTACTAGAAGCCACGTGGAGTTTTATGATTCAGATGCCGTGGAACTTGGCTCCAGACAAGCCATCATTTTGATTTGGACTTTCCTATCTTCCACCTCATCTTAATGGACTGGGCAGAGTCACACTCTGTCTTCCCAGCATGCTTAAGCTCTCATTTTCATTAGCTGCCCAGGGCACTGTAACATAGTGGCATGCCAGATAATGACAATGTCTCATTAACTACCGTGTTGGCATTAGTGCACTCTTCATTGCTTCTTCACTCAGTTAGCTTGTCAATTAAGCTGTCACTGTTCTGCAAGTTCCAATCATTGGCAGGCTTTAGAGACACAGGCCTGACAGTCGGCTTGTGTTTTTGCAATGGACTGTGCATTTGTATGCACTCTGAAAAAAAGCATCTCTATCATGGGCTGCTAGTGCGGCTTGGCCTTGTAATCACAGCCACAGACCTCTGTGAGAGGCAGGATCAAGAGCCGAATGCAAGATACCAGGTTGAGTTCAGGTGCCAAAGGTATGTGGCCAAACAGCGAGCCAAGGGTCTGGAGCCAGACTGGGAATAAGGAGACAGTTGAAGGTCAGGAGCTAGAGACTCAAAACGGAGAGACCAGCCAGGTCAGGGGCTACAATCAGGCATACTTGTTACACAAGCACAGTGGGCATAGATCCACCAGGAAACTCCAAGTCTCCCCCTGGTTATAGGGAGGCCACTAATTGTATAACAATTAAATTTTTGGGACAAAAGATGAAAAACCAGAATTAGAGCGCAGGTCAAAGGGTAATAACTAGTGCTCCGGAGGGGACGCGGAGCAGAGAACACCAGACAGTGCCCACTGCCTCTGAGACGTATCTACAGAGCCTGGGGATGCCACCTAGTGCAATGTGCTTAGATAAGTAAAATGAAGACAGTCTCACAGTTGCTCAGTTTCTTTCTGATCAGCATCCCCTCTGGTTTGGTAGGTGGACAGCGTGGCCAGAGCCAAGCAGCGGCTGTAGTCTGGAGCTAGGAGACAAGGCAAGGTCAGCAAAGACCAGGACCAGGACAGGGATGAGGATGTGAAGCAAACAGGCTGAGAGCTGCTTACACACTGGGACTTTGGGGTGTTTCCTAGCAGAGGGTAGGTGCTAGGGCAATCCCTTAAAGGAGGAGCTAGAGAAAATCAGATAACTGAGCAAAGGCTGTCATGGACCCCATCTGCTGTAGACCACGGCTGCGAGAGTAGGCCTGATTTTAGGCTGGCCGAAGGCTAAAGGCCGTCCTCATTATTAGGATGGGACATGGGGACAACCCCCAGATTCAGACTATAATATTTGCAGCCCTGCAGTGAGATGTGGGGAGAGGGGAGGAACTTTTTTTCCTCCCTTCTCCACCACCCCATCCCCCCACAGCCTGTCCCCAAAGTTCAGTAATCAGGGGACCACTGGTCGCTTGGGACGATGATGCCAGGGCAGAGAAAAGGGGTACAACAGGGGTCCCAAAGGGGACACCAAACAAAGGATCTCCACTAGTACCCACTGCTGTCTGAAGGCATTTAGGGCAGGCTTCAGTCACCTTTTGAAGTGCCAGGTGGCTTTAACAGAGCTGCTTCTGAAGGTGGGACACCAGTTCTGACCCAGCCGGCCCTACCGCCTCTGCTTCCCTGACCTCTCCAGTACGGCTTCCCCCACTTTCCCCTCCCGCCGGCACTGCCAACCTCCTGCAGAATGGTCTCAGACACCCGGGCTTCTCAAACCAGGCACAATCGCTTGGCAGGCTGGATCTGGCCTGAGGACCAAAGGGTGCCAACTGCTGATCTAGGGAGCTGGTGGGTGCTGTCCATGAAAACTGTTTGGTGTTGTGAAACAATTAAGGACCAGAAGTAAAACCCACCGCCACAGAACATCCTTCTCCATCCCCCTCCCATCAAGTGTCCTTCTCCTGGTGACCCAGCCCAAAAAGCTTCGGTCATAAAACTGGGGAACAGGGACTTAACTTGTGCACCACAGACTGTATGCAGCTTGGAAGCCACTTGTAAAAAAGAACTATGGTAATACTCCAGACCAGCCCAACTGAGCAATTTAAAAACAAGGCTAGAAGGAAAAAACCTTTCGATGATATTTTTTTTCCTATTTAGTACACACCATGATTCTTTTTCTTACGCCACACAAGGCACCTGTGCCTGTGTGGGTGTGCGCTTGGATGTGTGTGTGTGTGCATGGGTGTGCACATGGCTGTGTACACAGTACAGAGACTGGGATGTTGAAGTTCTGGACTATCTTATTAACAGTTCTAGGAAATCTCCAAACTCATGCAATTGCATACGTGGAATATTTTATGTGCTACATTCCTTGGTGAGCAAGTCTGGGAAAGTGGAGAATGGAAACCAAGGAATTTTTAGGAGCATAATACCAGATGGAGATCCTGGCACTGCCATTTCAGGACCTAGCTCAAAATTTCTATGCCTGGCCCTGTCTAACAGAAACAATTCAGGAAATTGCATCCAATGGATAAAATTAAACAGTAAAATAAAACACGGGTTGTTTTTTTTAAAGAAAAGATAATAAAAAATAATAACAACCTGCAGTGCTAATATAATGATTACTTCAGGTCATTCGTTAGTTTTGAATTTCCAGTTGATTTTAATAGGTAGCTTTTAATTTATGTTGTGCAATCAAATGGTAGGGTATGTGGCATTTAATTGGGCTCATACAAATCTTTAGGCAATAATGAATAATGATGGTGCTCAGCATTTTGTGCAAGCACGCTATTAAACACTGGTACAATATTAGACAGCAAAATTCACTGATGCATGCCTGAGACCCCTTCCCTTTCCAAACCCACAGCCCTTCACAATAGCAGTTCTCTTACATCTAGTAAAGTCTAAAAGCCTGGAAAGAAATGAAGCAGAGCTTGCCAGAGTAAAGTCAAAGACAATGGGATTAAAGTGCTGCATGACAAAAATTTCAATCAAATTATACAGCTGGAAATTAAACGCTATAATCTTAATATCTGGAGGACAGTTAATGCAATTTAAAATAGCTACATTTTCAGTATTTGGCCTAACTGATTCCTTTTATCATACCAAAAAGTTTCCATGTAACAGTGGAAAAACACACCTCGCGATACCTCAATCAGAATTTAAAAAATAAAAAGAAAGAAAGAAAAGGAGACAACTCCAAAAGGGAGATTTACCAAAGTGTTTGCAGCAAATGACCACGAGAGACTCCTGGAGCCAGATCCCTGGCTAATGACATCTGAAGTCAAAGGAACTTTGCTGATTTACACCAGCTGTGAACTTAGCTTAGGTTACATACTTAAAAAAAAGTATTTTGCTGTGAGAAACATCTAAATCTTTGTTATCAATGATTAATAGGTTGTTGCCCATTGGGTTCCTTTCCATTACTGCATTATTAATGCTTGCATTACAGAACCATGTAAAATCCCTGAACACAACGGTAAGCCATTGCCCTAGAGCAGGGGCTGGCAGTCTTTTCTGAATGGCTGGTATTTGTGACTTGGTAGGTGTAGGCCACTGATCCCCATGTCAGCACCGCCCTCCACTGCTGCCTGCTGCTGCTTTTGCCTGTGCACGTGACCAAGTGCCTCTGATCTCCATGTCATGCGGCAATGAGGAGGGACAAATTTGGCAGTGAGGGTAAGCTCTGGCTGCCATAAGGGATGGGAGAGCTGCAGAAGGGAGCTGTAGAAGAGATCACAATCAGAGCACAGGCCAAGAAAAATGGGGAATGCTGTGTAGTGCTGATTCCCTGTGCCACTGCTGGCCAGATCCAGTCCCTTACAGGCCTGATCTGACCCATGAGCCTGGGTTGCTGACCTCTGCACTGGCTGCTTTGCGTAAGTAGAATAAAAGGGCTTGTCCCAATTAACTTACAATCCTGTTTTATGATCAGATCTCACAGGTGGGTGAAAAACACAAAGCCCATGATTCCTCAAATTATGTTGATCCCCATTCAGCAAAGCACTTAAGCATATGCTTATCCCTAACCATGGGCTTAAGACCCATTGATTTCCATGTGACTTCAGCCTGAGCTTTAATGTCTTTGCTAAATAAAACCCTTTCTGAATCAGGGGCAAACAGGCAGGGCCGCGGAATGGAATAACAGAAGGGCAACAGGTAGCGGCACTGGTGTTGTAATGCCTAGTGAGTTTGGTACTAGTACTAGCCAAAAAGTGGTGTAGACTGGGAGTTGCCAACCCCTGGGCCATGGCCCAGTGTTGGGCTGTGAAGAGCAGGCTGCTGGTCCACAGGACGGTTGGCTGCTGGACCGGAAGTGACCGTGGAGAGGCAAACTGTGGCCCCGCAGAGCCAGGCGGAGAGGCTGCGACTGCTCCCGCAGGGTCCACAGCAGCCATAGTTGACGTTTGGCCTGTCCCCCGCCCAGCGGGTGGAAGTATCTTTACCTGAGTTCTGGTTGGAAATTCCAGCCACAGCGCCCCGCGTGGTGATCCACGGTTTGCCGGGCCACAGCCACTTCCGGTCCACAGTTTGCTGGGCTGCAGCCACGTCTGGTCCACGGCATAAAAAGTTTGGGAACTCCTGGTGTAGACAGGCATATGCTGCATGGAGCTGGGAGGGAATTCCATGAACGCCCCCTTCCACGCCTTCCCTTCTCCTTCCCCCACTGGTGCTATATGTGTCCAGGCTTTTTTTTAAGCCTTTCTCAGAGGCACCAAGTGCAGGCTGCAGCCAAAGCTGGAGATTTTAACTGGTTTGTGACAAATGCTCCTGTTGGGACTTCAACTTGGAGATTCATGGCTTAGGGGTCTTGCCCCTCTTCTAAGGGTCAGACCAACACCATATTTTGAGTCAGAAATGAATTTTCCCCCATGGTCAGATTGCTATGGACTGTGGGGTGTTTTGCTTTCCTCTGTAGCTGGGGACATGACCCTCTACCTGTTTTCTCCTGAGTGTATACTAACAACCTTTTACAGAAGCAGATCATTGCCATGAGTTCCCCTGCTTTACCTGTGGCAGGTTAGAGTGTTATGTCCCCAGCATATGTTGTGTCAGGGTTTAAGGTAGTTTTACTAAGAGGCTGGATTATCAGTTTGTTTGAGGTGGGTTGGATAGGGGTGATCTTGCCTCCAGTAGGGAGTTGGACTAGCTGACCTGTAGAGGTCCCTTGCAACCCTTTCATAGTTTCATAGTTTCTAGGGTCAGAAGGGACCTGAGCAGATCATCAAGTGTGACCCTCTGCCATGGGCAGGAAAGAATACTGGGGTCAAACAACCCCGGCAAGGGGTCTATCTAGCCTCCTTTTAAAGACCCCCAGGGTAGGAGCCTGCACCATTTCGCTTGGAAGTTGGCTCCAGATCCTAGCCGCCCTGACAGTGAAGTAGTGCCTCCTGATGTCTAGCCTGAATTTACACTCCGTCAACTTATGGCTGTTATTGCTTGTTACTCCCAGTAGTTCTTGAGGGAACAGGGACTCTCCCATTGCTAGCTGGATTCCCTTGGCCACTTTATAGATGGCCACCAGATCCCCTCTCAGCTTTCTCTTGTGGAGGCTGAACAGGTTCAGGTCCCATAGCCTCTGCTCATAGGGCCTGTCCTGCTGCCCCCGATCATGCGAGTGGCCTCCTCTGGACCCTCTCCATGTTGTCCACATCCATCCTGAAGTGCAGCACCCAGAACTGGACGCAGTACTCCAGCTGCGGCCTGACCAGTGCTGCATAGAGGGGGAGGATCACCTCCTTGGACCTGCTCGAGATGCATCTGTGGATGCACGACAAGGTGTGGTTGGCCTTCCTAACTGCATCCCCGCACTGCCGGCCCGTGTTCACCTTGGCATCAATGATGACTCCAAGATCCTTTTCTGCCTCTGTACTGGTGAGAAGGGAGTTCCCCAGCCTGTAGGTATGGTGCTGGCTCTTCCTCCCCAGGTGCAGCACCTTGCACTTGTTGGTGTTGAAACTGATCCTGTTCTCATCTTCCCACCCCTGTAAACTGTTCAGATCCCATTGCAACCTGTCCCTCCCTTCTAGCGTGCCCACTTCTCCTTACATCTTAGTGTCATCTGTGAATTTGAACAAGGTGCTTTTCACCCCCTTGTCCAGGTCACTGATGAAGATGTTGA
>NW_017729033.1:6879383-6880914 GCF_001723915.1 Gavialis gangeticus
TGCTGGTCCCTCGCAGATGTGCTCCTGGATAATTTTCTCAAAGAGCTTCCCCAGGACTGAGGTAAGACTAACAGGCCTATAATTTCCTGGGTCCTCCTTCCTCCCTTTTTTGAAAATGGGGACCACATTGGCCCTTTTCCAGTCCTCTGGCACCGCACCAGAGCACCACGAGTGCTCGTACAGCCGTGCCAGGGGTCCCGCAATGACCTCTGCTAATTCCCTCAGCACTCGGGGGTGGAGATCGTCAGAACCTGCTGATCTGAACAGGTCCAGTCCCTCCAGAAGTTCCCTGACTAGGTCCTCTCTGACCCTGGGCCTGGCTGTGCCTCCCCGGGACCATCGGGGACCCCAGTGCAGGGGCTGACCTGGTTCCTGCTCAGAAAAATGGAGGCAAAGAAATTGTTAAATAGGTTAGCTTTGTCATCTGGTGAGAGCACTAGATTTCTTAGCGTGTCCTGCAGAAACCCCACATTACCCGGAGCCTTCTTTTTACCCCATATGTATTTAAAAAGGGATTTCTTGTTATCCTTGATCTGGGTTGCTAGTCCCTTCTTCTCTATGAGTCTGTGCTCCTGTGTATGTTTTTATAAGAGCTTTGGATTTGTGTAACCTGGCATTTAGCCCCTCCATCAGTTGGACTGGCCAGCCAACTGGCAGTGAAAAACAGCTATTTGGTTTCTATTTGGTTTGGTGGTGAACCTGCAGCAGTAGTCCCTGGAAGTTGCAACCATAAACTACTGCCACTTTGGGTTTTGTTACACGTTAATTTTAGGCAGCTCAAGGGACACTTAACCCCTGGATTATCCACACATTAAGATGTATAAACTAGTTTTAAGTTGGTGTCTTAAAGTTACACCACTCCAGGGCAGGTTTTTCTCTGATCCATGTTACCCAGCTTGTGTTTCATGAAAGTGTGGCCACTCCCCAGCTTTAAGCTGCCCAAGATTCAGTCCTCCAGCATTCAGTCCCTTCTCAGCCTCCTGTTTTGTGAACAACTCACAGCTGTAACTCCTTGGCAGGCCCCTGCTCACCAGCCCTCTACGCTAAGTACAGGCAGTCAAAAAGCCTGGGGCTGAACTGATTCAGTCTTTGCAGATTAGTCTAAAATGCAGAGATTAAACAGAGAAACAACTGGACAGACATTAACTTCTGATTCAGGACATGCAGGCATATGCCTGAAGTGGCTCAGACCAGAAGCTGGGGGGTGCCAGAGCACGGCTTTCGGGCATGTAGCCTGCATGGGATGTGCATTTGCTTCTTCCTGCTGCCCCTGAGGTCTCTGGGATTTGCAGTCAAGAATCACAGCAGCAGGACTTTCCTCTTCCTGCCTCCAGGTGCCTCTGGGATTTGTAGTCCACAGCTGAAGCTAGCAGTGTTTTTAGCAAAGCAGGGCAGCTCTGTACTTGGGGGAAGGGAAGTTTAACCCCTCCGCCCTGGCCCCAGGCCCCAGCTGGGGTTTGCCGGGGGGAAAAGGGACGGGGGGGCAGTCCCTTCCTCCTCCTCCCGCCCCAACCCTTCTCAGCTGGAGCAG
>NW_017729033.1:6891020-6891297 GCF_001723915.1 Gavialis gangeticus
TCCCTTCTGCAAGGCCTCACCCCCCCAATGGAGCTATCTTGCAGGACTCAGTTTCAATGGGGCTGGGTTCCTCCAACCACAGAATCAGTCAAACACATGTATGCACATACACACACAGATTAACAGGATACGCCTGAGCTAGGCCGGGTTATTTAGCATTGACAGGCTAATACCCTCATATGCCTTGAGCTCAGTTCATCAGGGCAACAAGAAAATGCAGTCAGACACAAGCACACAGGTTAAGAGAGTGCATCTGAGTCAGGCCAGACTATTCAGT
>NW_017729033.1:6896297-6900892 GCF_001723915.1 Gavialis gangeticus
CAGGTTATTCAGCATTGACAGGCTGACACTCACATGTGCCTTGAACTCAGTTCATCCCTTATTTCAGCAGGACAATAATAAATGCAGTTAGACCTATGTACACACATGCTAACAGTACATCTGAGCAGGCTGGGTCTGATCAGCACTTTCAGCTGATACCCTCATGCACCTCAAAACTCAGCACGTCCCAATCTCTTGTCACAATGGTCCTAGTAGTAATTCCTGTGATGAGCAGATCCCACCATAGTATTGGGCATTACAAGGATCTTTGGCTTAGGTAAAAGAAGCATTGCTGCAGAGTAAGTGAGGTTCAGAGAGAGAGAGAGAAAGAGTATAGCAACCAGCTTGACCATAAAAGTTATTTATTGCCAAGTATATGAAATTATGATGATACCAGTAGTAATAGCCATACAAGAGAGACAAATAAAACAATTACATTATTACATAGTTTCAACTGGGTGTTTGGGGAAGTCTAGCTCAAGTTTGATTAGCCAAAATCAGGTTTAGAAAGCTGTGGCTGGAGCAAGAGAGTAAGTCAGATTCCTGGAGTCAGAGGGAGAGGGAGAAAGAGAGAGTTGGGGTCTCACCACTCAGCAAAGCTTGAACCAGTCGAGGTTCCCAGGTGCTTGGTGGCTCTTGCAGACAGGCAGAGCCCTCAGCACGATCAATGGAGGGATTGCAGGCAGAAAAGGAGTGGAGCTGGTGCAGCTTTTGGATCCAGGCACCAGGACAGAAACTTGAGCTTGGGTCGGGTTTTTTGTTGAGAACTAGCAATGGTTCAAGGGAGAACACAAGGTTTATTTATGGGCAAAGGATGGCTCATATGCTGGATAATAGTTGCTGATCACCCCTGGCTATGGGTGGCATTACTCTGGGGGAGCTCACAATAGAGACAGGCAGCTTCAATGTTTTGGGTACAAATCAAGGAGTCATTACTAGAGTTGGTCTGCAAACTGCTGAGCTGGATGTGTGCAGATGTGGGTTGATTAGCATTTGGAGCAGGGATCCCCCATCATGCAGTGCTCCCCTGCTTTTCTGATCCCAGAAGTCAGTGTGGTCCTTGCCTTGGAATCCCTGTTCTCCATCCTGAATGCTAATGGAGGTGCTTTCCTGTCCCATCTCCCATGTAAATGAGTTGCCATCCAGTTCCATCTCCCATGTAAATGAGACCAGGGGAGTGGCTTCACTCCTATCACCCTTGTCTGGGGGGATTTAGGTGTGTCTCCTGCTGCATCTTCACTGTCTTTTGTAAGTCCTTCCTCTAATCAGTTCTTGTTCAGACAGAGGTGGGGAGCGGGTGAGTCCTTTGGGAGGCAGACAGACTGCAGCATCCTGTCCAGGGTTCGCCAAGAACACAGAGATGAGAGGTAACAAGACAGCCCAGCCCAGCCATTATAGGATGTTGGGAGACTGTGATTTAACTTGAACTGGAAAGGATCTGGGACAAAAATTTCATAACCTGGCTTGACCCAAATCAATTAAGTCTGATAGTACATTCAACCAGGCTTATCTTAAACTGGTTTCAGCCATTTTGAAACTGGTTTATGTGCCGTGAACTTCTGTTCTGTTACAGGTTTAAATCAGTTTCTGATTACTTAAACCAGTTTATGTGTAACTTTTATCCCTAGCCCTAATGGCAAGACACTGCTGTGCAGGTAGGGACTGTCAGAGAAGGTTTGTAGTCTGAACATGTTAACTAATCTAAACTCAAAACTAACACTAACACCAATCAGGATTTGAAAAGCTTAACATGCAATGTGCAACGAGGCGCTTTTTCTGGACTCCAATTGATTCATCTCAGGTTTGAGTCAGAACTTCCATTTTATTTTCTCTCTCTCCGCTCTTTTTCCTGTTTTCCAAAGGAAAGCATGTGTCTAGAGCCTTCGAATCAAATATAGAGCATATTAATCAGCATTACAGTCTCAACACTTGGTAGTCTGCCTGGACTTTGCACTATTGTTGCAAATCTGACTTTATTCTTCATTGGCCTGAAGGCAAGTTATCCAATCACTCTGATTAATCTGAGTTGAAGCACCATACAAATGCTTCTACTTTTTTCTTCTTTTATCACTTCTATGAACTTTTTTCTTTTCTTTTTTCCCCCAAGAGTCTTGATTGCTTGTTTCATTTTTCCTCAGTATATCTCTATTTTTTTCCTCACTTCTTTCCATGGGGAAGTTATTTCCCCAGTCAAATCTTTGATACAGAACAAAGACATTGTAATTCTTCCTTGGAGCATGGACACCATTTTTCATGATCACAGGAACACTCTCTACCTCCAGCTGCAGCCAGAACTGCAGCAGAACTACCGTGTTTTAGAAGGGAAATGAGCTGATCAGATGAGTTTTGTGAGGCCTCCTAGCTATGTGTCATTTGGAGATATCACTCAGGTGAGTCCAAATAAAGCAGCTGCTCCTCTCTGGTATTTTTATTGTACTGTGAACCATGCCCAGTTGAAATCTTTGGATTCTGAGTGCAGCTTTGCACAGGTAGTTTAAAATAAATGACATTTTATACCTCTGAAGGGAGAGACATCCTTTTGTTTTAATTTGTATTGACAGTATATGTCAGCTAATTCAGCAATAAGGGGGTGGGGAGGGAGAATCTGAGTGGTTTTGTGCCTGGCTGTGAGTAAATGATAGGTGGGCACATGCTGAGAGGGGAAATTCTCACGAATCAACATTGCCTGGATATTTTGAGAGCATGAAATCTCTGGCAGAAAGATATAATAATATCAAAAGAGTTTAACCTCTAAGGGAACATCCCCACATGCAGGGGTGTGCTCTTGCAGTGGCAAAAATAGCAGCAGCACAAATTTGTACTGCTACTTTTTGTCACACTGCATGCCCCTGCACATGCACTTTGGTGTGGGGCAGTTTGCCCCACTTCGGGCAAACTGCCCTTTCCCTGCTCCTCCCAGCTCCTGGCATGCTGGAGGAGCTGGGGGACACTTAAAGCAGTGGAGATGCTTTGGCCAGAAGCCAGAGCATCTCCCTGGAGGACCCAGCCTCCAGTTGCTCTGGCACATACTCCTGGAGTGTACACCACACTGCTTCTTTTGTGCCTTTCTTTTTTTTTGATACTGGGAGTTTCCGGTATCAAATTTGGATCGCATCTGGACGTGGCCAAAGGGTCAGGGATCAGATCCAAATAGATTTCCTAAGTGCCTCCACTTACACATTGCACTACCTAAAACGTAGGCATCTTTCCCTAGATGGACCCTCCAAATCAACAGAGGAGTCTCATACAGTAAACGGAGAAAGCTAGGCATCTCCAGAGACCTAAAACACCTAGGTGCACCAATAGTGAGTCAATATGAAACATTAAATACAAGGGTGTGTTTGAACTCCTACCCTCTCCACAGCTGCAGCTTAACTCCTGCATTTAGGCACTTCCGTATCTTCAGGGTCCGGACCACGCAGTGCAGAGGAGCCAAATCCACACTGGCAGCATCACTGAGAGCAGTGTAAAGCTCAGCACCAACAATCATTTTCATTCTTCACCATAGCTAATGGTGCCCCCACCTTTGGCCACATTTCCTGAATAGCAACTTGAACTAATAGCATATAACCATATTATGACTATATTTCCTGAATATCAGATAGAGAGAGCTTCTCCTCCCCTGCCCTCCAAGATCTGGCTTCAAATACATACACCAGTTGCCTGCCGGAGGGGGGCAAGGGCGAAAGTGGGGTGGAGCACTCTGGTGGTCAAGCACCTTTCCCAGCTATCTCATTAATTTCTTCAAATGAGCACTCTGCATGTATAAACCATTGCCCCTCGCCTGTTTTGATGGGAGTCAAAACCCAGGAAAGTTGGCCTCAGGTTATACTGCTTGTCTCTTTTTGGCCTAAGTGGATAGAGAAAGCCTTATTGACAGGTGCTCTTTTGGGGTAGTGATCAAGGTGTACTGGAAGTCTACCTGGTGATGTAAGAAGATGAATCAGTCTGCAAAGCTACTTCTTAATAGAGAACCATCACTGTACTTTTCAAAGTGAGAGAAAGAGAGAGTTGCTGGCAGCCGCGCTCAAGCCAATCCCACCGGGGCTCATTGCCGCCGTCACATCAGCCCACAGCCCGGGACGGGTAGGGACGGGCAGGGATGGGCTATGCTTTTCTAAAGACTCTGCATAGCCTGCACCCTTGTATAGCTTGCACCCATTCGTCAAGTTTGTACAAACATGTATAGCCCACGAACTATATGCGCAAAAATATGGTACTTATCACTGGCATGGAATTACATGAGGTATAACTCAGTGCAAAATTTGTCTGCTGTGCTTGCTCATACTCATTTTGTCAGGTCCATTTCCAAGTTAGTCAATAACTGTACTTAATACTCCAAATGCCAATCTGGCACATGTTCTACTCATTCTAAATCATTTAAAATATTACGTGATGCCACATATTTACAAGCACTTGCAAGAAAACACATCTGGTTACAGTTCTACTAATGTTTAAAATATTAATCACATGCTTGTCATGAAACAATTTTTAAAAAATTGAATATCAATATTAGACCAGTGGAAATTTATATTGAAGCCACAACGTTGCCTTGTAATGATAATACTATACACACACAATTAAAAATTAGCTTA
>NW_017729033.1:6905892-6907650 GCF_001723915.1 Gavialis gangeticus
TTGAATATCAATATTAGACCAGTGGAAATTTATATTGAAGCCACAACGTTGCCTTGTAATGATAATACTATACACACACAATTAAATATTCAGCTTACGACGTACTACATTTAATATTTGATAACATTTTGTTCTGTGCCCAGATATAGGGTGAAATCATCTCTGAATACCGCCATCGTTGAGTATGGTGCTGAGTAGCACCGCCATCACTGAGTATAGTTATATTTTAAACAAGGAATTATTTACAAGAGGAAAAAAAAGACTTGATAATGAACTCTTGAATGACTTACCAGTCATCACTTTTAGCATGAATCTTTACTATGCTGGTAGGAACGGACCTCTACAACTTGCGTGTCCTCTGCTGTCTTCCTTATTTTGTAGTTTCATAGTTTCTAGGATCCGAAGGGACCTGAGCAGATCATCAAGTCCGACCCCCTGCCATGGCAGGAAAGAGTACTGGGGTCAAACGACCCCAGCAAGGTGTTCATCCAGCCTCTTCTTAAAGACCCCCAGGGTAGGAGCCAGCACCACTTCTCTTGGAAGTTGGTTCCCTTCAGGGCATTTTGTTTCAGTTCGACACACATACTAGTCAAGATGCAGCCTTATTTAGATTGAAAGCTCTAGTGGTAGAGCTTTTATATTATTTAGCACCTGGTAAAATGGGGCTCCAATTCTTACTGGGACTTCTGGCCACCACTGCATGGACATGATGACGCAGGCTAGAACTATGTAGATGCCTGGAACTATGATAGATTAATAACTGCGTGCAATTTAAGATCTTGGTAGTTTGCTGCCGAAGACCTAAGGATGTAACACAATAGGTAAGCAAAGAGAATGGACAGTTCTTCTGTTATGGGGGGCAGGGAAATTATCATCCTCCAGGAGGAAGTAAGAAAACCAAATACAGACCATCAGTTTCTCAACCAATTTTGCCTTGTACTTCCCTACTGATCACACTCAGTAGCTGCCTTGTGCCTGTATAGGTGTCTAGGTAAAAGAGAATCACCCAGGCATGAGCATAATACAGGGTAAGTCAGTCCCCAAACTTTAGTTGGAGTGAAACCATGATCAATAAGTGGCCTTCCCACCTTTTAGCCCAATAGCTTAGTTTGAGCCTGTACAGGTAACCCTCGCCATTCGCAGGGGATACAGTCTCGTGTCCCCCGTGAATGGCAAAATCCACGAATAAGGTGCTGCATTCATGAACTCCATCTGCGTTCATGGACTCGTTGACCCAGGCGGCTGTGGGGTGGGCATGGCTGTTCTGGCAGCAGCAGGAGCCCAGTGGCAGTGGTGGGAGCCTGGCAGCAGCAAGCGCGGAGCTCCCAAGGAGTTCCTTTAAGTGTATTTAAGATGCGGGTTCAGCATTCTCGAACATTTGAAACCATGAATGCCGAGCCTATAAATAATGAGGGTTTCCTGTATTTTCTATGTCCTAGATCATGCTATGGGCCATGAACTACGCACTGTGCTCTTCAGGCCTCCTTTGGAAGCTGGCCCATTGTGCAGCCAGGAGGGAAAGATATCTAGGACCAGCAGGAAGCAACTAAGTCAGAGGGCATGTGCCTCAGTGGGATGGGTACAGACCTCAAGGGAAAGGTATGTGAGGTTGTAGCTTGGGCTCCTGCTCCCCCTGAAGGGCAGAAAACTGTCCAATCTTTTGCATCTGTTTTATCAAGTAAATATCAAATGCAAGGCACAGTCAATCCAGCTTCAAGAGGAAGCCTGGACAGTGCTGCAGGTAATCCCTTGCCTGTG
>NW_017729033.1:6907694-6917492 GCF_001723915.1 Gavialis gangeticus
TGAACTACGCACTGTGCTCTTCAGGCCTCCTTTGGAAGCTGGCCCATTGTGCAGCCAGGAGGGAAAGATATCTAGGACCAGCAGGAAGCAACTAAGTCAGAGGGCATGTGCCTCAGTGGGATGGGTACAGACCTCAAGGGAAAGGTATGTGAGGTTGTAGCTTGGGCTCCTGCTCCCCCTGAAGGGCAGAAAACTGTCCAATCTTTTGCATCTGTTTTATCAAGTAAATATCAAATGCAAGGCACAGTGAATCCAGCTTCGAGAGGAAGCCTGGACAGTGCTGCAGGTAATCCCTTGCCTGTGGCTTGGTGGTTAGAGCAGTTTGCTGTGATGCAGTTTCAAAGCCCTTTGGGGGAAGCATGTCTGCTCCCTGGATGAGTGCCCTAATCGCTAGGTTTGGGGAGGGAAAAGTGGCACAGCTTCCCTCCTCCTTTTGTGTTTCACATCTGGAAGGTACATGAGTCACAGCTGGAAATAGAATCCAAACTGTACATCAGTGAGAGAAATAGTCATTACATGGTTACATCCCTGTATACTGGGCTACATAAGAACCACTTAGGCTGTATTTATTTATTCAGTGTATATACATGGGAAAACATAATAGTTTTAGCCCTTATATATCATTTGCTTTCCAGATTAACAGTCAGGACTACTGTTAGAACATAGATGAACTCCGAACAGAATGGAACAAGTTTCAACTTTGCACCATAGGCAAGATATAACCTCGAAGTGTTTAAACACTGTGAAGTGCTACTGGAGTGTTAAACATAATTAGCTGAGACATATTGAGTATGTGAGATCGAGAAAGGAACAGGCAAGCATCAGAAGCACCCTTAGTTCATTGCTTTTATCATCACCGCATTTTCACAGAGATTTGAACTTGTGTTCATTCCCCTGCAAAATTATTTTAAAAAATATCATTGTACTTCTCTTACATGTATTGTCAACCTGGGCCATTTAAGCATAGATCTTCTGGTAATTCAGATTTCCAAGGTGTCCTAGCAGCTAGCAATAGATGGGGCAAGGTGTTTGTCCCAAAACTGCTAGAGCTGTCATTTGCCTTGGATACAATTAGTCATGAGCTGTTGTTGACAATTGTTGTATCAGCATTGTTAAAACGTGTTCAGGATACCCATTGCCAGAGACCGTTGTATTTTAATCACTGGATAAATCAAAATTATGGTGTGTTAAGGATTCATAGAAACATAGACTCATAGAAAATGAGGGATGAGGGGACCTCAGGAGGTCACATCTAGTCCAACCCCCTGCTCAAAGCAGGGCCAGCCCCAACTAGATCACACCAGCCAAAGCTTTGTATTTGTCATCCAGGCATCCCAGCTACACTCCATTTCACATCTATACAATTCAAGTTCTCAGTGGTGGGATGCACCTGTCAAAAGTCACCAAAAGGGAATGGGAGCTTGGCCACACCCAAAGAAATCAACTATTTGATTTGTATGACTAGAGGTGACACATTAGCTAGTTTCCATCCCCAAGGCGGCATTGGGAAAATGGAATATGTCATATGCATGCAGCAGTCAAACATAGGAGGAACATACTGAAACACAGCAACCACCAGTTTCAGTTCAATCTCAATCCCCTACCAGATGTTATTTAATTCTACAAATGCAGGTAGATAGTTAGATGGGGAAAGAGAGGCACAGAGAAGTGAAGTGACTCAAGTAAGATCACACAGCAGATCACTGGTACAGCCAAAGATAGCGCTCAAGTCCTCCTGCTCCTGATGTCTCCTGATGTGCCAGCTTAGCTGGCCCTGGTGCCTTCTGGGTCTGGGGGTGGGGTGGGGGCACATGGAGTCCCCATGCAGCTGATTAGCAAGCTGGGGGGCGGGGGGCACAGGCACCTACTAAGCAGACAGGTTTAAATGCAGGGTTTACTCTGAGTTCGAATCAATGTGCCCAAGACAAAAGTCAAAAGCGAGCTAGGTCCTGGATGCTGTAAGTTAAAGGCTGGGAAATGAACCCTAAGGGATGTAACAGGAATGAGTTTGGAGTCCATACATGCTTATCTCTAATTTGCGTAGAGCTTTGAATATTAGCTTCATAATTTTATTGGTCACTTCAAACTATAAAGTTATCTGGATTATAAATAAACACCATCCAAATAGTCCATTTTGCCATGGTAGATGCATGTTTTTCAGAAATTCTGCATATGCAGAAATAACAGCTTCTTGGTCACAGAATCAGTCATATGTAGAGCTGGAAGAGACCTTAAGAAATAATCTAGTCCACCCCCATGTACCAAGGAAGTATCTACTATATCTACTCCATTCCTGAAAAATACTTGTCTAAGCTCGTTTTTAAAACTTTCAGTGACAGAGATCCTAATAGTTCCCTCCATAAACTCCCCTTCTGATTAACTATCCTTTTGGTTAGAAAAATTTAAAAAAAAAAAACTTGCTTAAATTTCTCTTCATGCAAATTAAATGCATGGCTCCAGGAGGCGTGGCTCCTGTGTGTGCTTTCCGGAGCTGTGCGACCCGCTCCGGTGCAAAGCCAGACTGGTGAGCTGCACCAGGCTGGGCTGGGTCCCACTGCATGCCACCAGCTTCACCACAGCTGCTCCAGCCACTCGCCCTGACCCTGCAGCCCCGCACAGGCTACTATGCCCCTGGCCTCGCGCACGCAGGGATGCTCTAGGGCTGCCACACCCAGCCCCTGCAGTACCGGCAGCAGCAGGCAAGCAGGGCTGTGGCTCTGCTGCAGACACAGAGGGCAGTGACGTGGCACAGTGTGACCTGGGCGTACACAGCGCCACATTACTGCCCGCTATGTGTGGAGCAGAGCCACAGTCACGCTGCCTGCTGCCGCCAGTGCCATGGGAGATGGGTGCGGGGGCAGGTGTGTGGCAGCCCCCACTCAAGCCCCTCTACCCACCAACTGGGACATCCCCCCCACTGCTCCCCACACCCCCTTGATATCCTTCTCCACTCCCCATAGCCCCCAACAGCCCATCCATTCCTGACACCCCCCAAAAATCCCTCACCATTCCCCGTAGCCCCCAACAGCCACCTGTCATTCCTCATGCCGACTCATGCCCGTCCACACCCATAGACACCCCCACCCCATGTCCCTAACTTTCTTTTGACAATGATGGGGGAGCAAGAGCACCAAGGAGATGGTCTGGCCAGAAACTGGAGCATCTCACCTGGAGGACTGAGTCCCGTGCTGGCTCAAGGCACGGTCTGGGGTCATGCCTTGCCCCGCTGTTCTGCGAAATGGGTTTTTTTTTTACCTCTGTATATCCAGGGGTCTAATTTTGTCCCTGCACTGCAAGTTTGCAGCGCAGGGAATGTTTTTTCATTCCCGCACATGCCTCTTGCAGCATCTCAAAGGGATTGAGATGCTGCAAAAGGCATGTGTGCGCTTGTCTGGATGTACCCATAGTGTCTCTCTCCATTTTCTTGCAGTGTGATGCCCAAGACTGGATGCAGTACTTCAGCTCAGGCCTCACTAGCACTGAGTAGGAAGAAATAACAGACTTCATGACTGTAGTGCAGAATATGAACCCACCACACTCCAAGGTCAATAAGGAGGGAGTTTTCCCTCCGTTTATAAGAACTGAATTTCCCTGTAAAAAGCCAGGATTTTGAAAAGGGTCAATCTAAGGTTGAGGGGAATAATAGAATTTTTTCTTTCATCTCAGTTAGATTTTTTTTTTCAAAGGGGCAGATGAATTTGGTGTATTTTTAGAAACATTTTCATCTCTAGTTCTAACGGTCATTTTGGGAAAGCAGTGTTAAATTGGATTTAGTCAGAAGGTTTTTACGAATGCTCCCAGGGCTAAAAGGCAAATGCAGTAGGGAAGGAACCCTTCTAAGTAAAAGCACTGTAATAGGGAATTTACTGTTTCATTTCTCAGAGGACAGATTGTCAGTTCTCAGCCCCGGCTGTTCTGGAGGAGGATCGGCAGATGGATCATGCTGCAGCAGGAACCCCAGATGGTGCCTTTCAATCTCCCCTCGGTTGTGTGGCTCTGAGGGAGGACTGCAGAGATGAGACAAGCCAGCCAGAGGCTCCAGCTGGTTAAAGTAGAAGCAGCAGCCAAAGCAGGGGCTACTTCAGTCAAGAGAGGGGGCAAAAAGGGGGCCCAGCTAGGGCTAGCCCTCCTCCAAATACCTTGCATCTTTCCCATGATCTCCTTAAAAGCACTAAGACCTCTAGGCATTCAAAAGACTTATCTACAGTTCAGGGTGGATTTCCGCTGTCCTCAGATGGCTGGCTGCTCCAACCCTTCCCCATCCTCGGTCCTTTCACCTCAGCTTCAGTCTATGCTTGCCCCTCCACTCTTTCCCCCTGCCCTACTGCTCGTCTCTTCTCTTCCCTTTCCACCCACTTTGTCCCTTCTGAAGTAAGCCCTCTACCCAAAATCACGGCACTAACAGTGTATCTGCTGCCCACACCTAAGTTTCACTGCTTGGGCACGTCTACACATGCATTAAGTTTAGTACTTGTAATGATGGGTACTAAGGTATATATACCTGTTATAAAGGTATAATATAGGTATATATACCTGTAAAAGCAGGTATTAACTTACTGCATAGTAATCAGTGCTACTGCATAGTCGCGGGAGCGTACATCTTTAAGCAACGTTAATGGGCGGTAGACTAATTCTACTGCATGTTAGCAGATTACCACGGCTTTTGCCATGATGCGCTAATGCTCAATAGAATTAGTCTACTGCACTTGTAGCATCTCGTGGAGACGCGCCCCTTGTGTGTTATATCTACTCACCCACCCTGCTCCTGTCTTGTCTATCAAGACTATAAAATTCTTGCAACGGGGACTGTCACTACTTTATGCAAGTGTCACGCCTAGCAAATGGGTCCCATTCTTGGCTGGGCCTAGGCACTGCTTTAATAATGGGGAATAATTATAGCAGTATGAGGAATTTTAACTGGCTTGGCCAGAATTCCTCTGGGGCCTTCCAGGAAACATATATGCATTCCCAATGTGCAGCACTTGCTCTCTCAGGGCATAGAGCCAGCTCATCTGGCCAGGGCAGGGACAAGTGGAATCGTGACCCCTCTCCATTTGTGATACTAATACAGAGTGACTGAGCTGACCAGCTTCACCTTTTGTTCTTCTTTTATTCTTAGCTGCTTCACATTAGGCATTTTACAAATGGGTACAGGACTGAATGGGAACACCGGTCTCATTCAGGGAATTGTTGGTGGAGAAGCTGTCAGGCAGCTGTTCAGAGGAATTAAGCAATTTGGTACCATTTATAACGGCAAGAGCATCAATTTTATCATCGTTAAAATGTAGAGAGGGAAACATAATTTCTTCTTACATTTTTAACCATTGTATGTCAACTGCTTGACTGGTTTTTAGTGTCATATCAGGTACACCAATAAATTTACAAAGCACATTGTTTGGGTACCAATTAAGCATGCACTGCAGTTTTTAAATACCATATTTTTTTTCTTTTGTAAAAAAGCATGTACTTTTATTCTTGTAAAAGAAATGTGCTTCTAGTTTTGATTGGCTTTGGTCTTCACTTCCTTAGAAGCAGGAGATCACATCAACGTGTAATTCGCTTTCAATTTGTCTACAATACAATCTATTTAATAGATCGTACCATTTGTTTTGTATTTGCTTTTGTTCGGCTAACAAAGTTTTGCTGTCTTGGATTCAGAAGAATAAGACTCAGATTTCTGGATTACTTGCATGTAAATCAGCTTCATTAAAGTTGATGATTAGGGGAGACAAAGGGAATTTGGCACTAGCATCATCAACTGGTTAAGCCGTCGGTTAAAGTCCAGATGAATTCCAGAATCAATTAAAAGTGTTTAGCACAGAGCTTAAATCTTTAGATAATGAAAAGAGTGTTTTTCCTGCTGCTAAAACAAAAAGATGAGGGAGACAAAAAGTCATGAACACAAACATTTTAAAGGCATTTATTTAATGCTTATTGAAAATGTTGCACAGCATGACACAAATTAGGGTGTTGTTTAAATTTGGAGTTTTTATGTTAACTGAGGAAATATCAGCCTGAGTTCTCTAAGATGGTTTTATTTCTACATATGCATTTCACCATCCCTTATTCTTGGCTGCGTGTTTTGCCCCACAAATCAAGGCACATTTCCCCTGCTAAGGTCCTTTAAAATTGTGCTCTGTCATTCTGCCATCCTGTGTAATAATCACTTCACATGGATGCAACATCTTTCATTGCAAATATTCCAAAACCATCTAGGATTTGTATTGAAACTGCCCCCATCTCCTCTCCCCATCCTCACCTTCAGCTACTGGCAAGCAATATCCCAAATTACTGGCTTTTTACACCTCCATCCTGCAACAAGAAGGGAAGTTAGGGTGGGGAACATGTCCTTTTTCAAACTGAATTCCTCTGGGGCTTTGTGGTTAAAGTCCCTACACATGCAAAATTTTTCCTTGAGATTTGTAATGACAGGCGTGGTTAGGACTTGATTTTTATGCCTCATATGAAAAACATCACAATGTAACCTAAAACTAATCAAATCTTGATTTCCTCGTGAATAAAAGGAAAGAGTGCCACCTACTGAACACGTATAGCAAGTCTTGCAGCACACAGGGTTTTCTGTCCCATACAGGAATAGACTTTCTCATGCTTACCTTATGAGATCTTACTAAGATTAGTCACCCTATTGATCTCACAGTTAGGGCCTTGTCACACTATGTTTTTGGTGGCTCCTGCAGCTGTTAACATCTGGATAGTTCGTACATTAACACCTAAAACTAGTTGTAAGCACTTGTTAGCTCTTCCCTCTTCCAGATTACACCCCCACCCTTACTTGGGCTGTCCCTACTGTCTATCCTAGGCAAGGAAGGTTAACCTAACTGCCCAGCCATCACCATTGTTGCCTTTGTCATTAGGGAAGTCTTTTGGGAAGTATGAGATGTTGTTTTGAATCCATTCAAGGCAAGGAGGAGCCAAAAACCTTAGCCTTCAGGTTCCTGGGTGAGTGCTCTAACCACTAGTCTATGGTAAAAATATGCAGTGGTAGTAGGAGCGCCAAACTGCAACAGAGCTTAGACACTAGGCACTTAAGTACTCCAAATGCAGGACTTCTGTGCACGCATGAAAAATGGGAGGAAGAACTCTGCAGTTCAAAAAGAAGGCCTCTGATGATCCTATGTGCTGGATGCATTTTGTGGTGGATGGCACAAGGCTAATTGAAATCCCTCCTTTTGACTTAGGAAGCTGTATTTCACCTACGCTGCATTTAGGTGCCTCTGGAACCAATTTGAAACTGGCCCTACGCACTTTACTCCAGGCAAGGATCAGGGCTGTCAATATAAATTGGAAATCTCAAGCCCTTTGTCTCTGCGGTGCTTCAGAGCAGTTTCTGGGGATGAACTAAAATGTCTTCACTTGGGTAGCTCCATGTTTGGAGGGTGGACACAGGATTGGGAGTGCTTGGGACAGGCTTCTGCCATGCTGTAAATATGCCTGCATTCCTGCCAGGTATTGTTTCAGGTGCTTGGATGCCTCACCTGAATACTGTGAATTCCTGCAAACTGCTTTGAAGTTGGGAGCTCTAAGAACTGAATCTGCCTTGTAAGTCTACCCTTCAGCCTTCGGCCTCAGTTCCCCATCTATCCAGTGGATATAATAGCCCTGGTCACCTCCCTGAGATGTGAAGATAAATACGTTAATGATTATGAAATATAATGGAAGTGGAGGCTGTGTCATACCTAAAGTAGACAAATTGGAATTGGCATTAAAGGGTTTCGGATCGGAATCTTGTCTACAAAGAAAACGCCCAATGCAAGCCAAAAAAATCAAACCCCATTACATTTGTTTTAGTATCTTCTACTTTAGGAAAAAAATACTGTAGTAATTTAGGTAAATATATAGAAGTATTTAACTTCCATTGGAAGATTCTACAATTTCATTTTAATTTATTGCATTTTTGTTTAATGCCTTACAGGAAGGGCCTGAAGAATTTAATAGGGATGAAACCAAAAGGATTCTATGAAAATAAAAAAAAGGTTCCACAGAAATTAGTCTATAAATCTCTGTGATTTAATGAGGAATGAGGTCCTTTTTATAGAACTATTAAGATCCCCCATTGAGAATGTAATAGAGGATTATGTCTTTACAATCATTTTCTTTACTTTGAACTAAAATTTCTATACAATATTTATTCCTGCTTAGTCTGTAGGACATTTCTTTTTGCGTGCTGACTAATTATTATAGAGTAGAAGAAGAGGACAGCAGATGCTAGGGAATTTTAACCAGTCTGACAGGTCCCAGATTTAATATCCCAAGGCAATTCCCAGTACCTCGTTTCCTTCAAAATGCAGATTCCTCCTCTCACCCACTGATATTTAGATCCCATTCAGGTCCGTTGGAACTACATATGAAACAGGGCCTGATTCAAAGCTCATTGAGGCCAATCGCAGACTTAAATGGGTTTGAGATCTGACCCAGTAATGTTTCATTTTTACTCCGCAAGGCCCAGCTTGAGGACCAACAGGCATCTGCAAAGTGGTTCTGCGCTTGAAGGAGAAAGAAGGGAAAAGGGAAGCACATTTAACTTAGTTTCCACCCATACACAATCCTTAAGCAGCTTAGCAGGAAGCAACCAGATCCCTCAGGGTGCTTCTAGACCGCACACGCTGCACATGCAGGTGTTCCTTGCACTGCTAATTTGCAGTGTTGGTGCTGGGAAGGTTTGACACAGGAGACCCATGTCTTAGAAAAGCAGGGAGGTGCGTGTGGCAGCAACATGTGGCACCAAAAAACGGAGCCTGGCCAGCCTCTGTGCTGCCAGATTGCTGTGGGTGCAGCCCCCAGAGACCCCCAGGATCCCAGGTAAGACTGCTAGGTGCTGGCCCCAGCCTCCCCTATCCCAACCAGAGCAACATGCCGTGCACCAGAGCATGTGTGCACGGGCATTTCCCGGACAATCAGCAGTGGCACATATTGTGCCACTGGTATATGTCCCCAGGGAAAGGCACGTTCCTGCTCATGGGGACGTGCCCATACAACCTGCCTCTGTATTGTTTTACCTGTCTCTTACATTTGAAATTGGATGACACCAGGGCAAGCTGCTGTGGCTCTGGAGGAGGTGGCAGTGATGTAAAGCCCTTCTACAGCCCCAAAGTTGAACCTCCAAGGTTGCTGGTGCCAGTCTCTTACTGAAGTTGGAAAAAGCTTTTTATACATCTGACGAGCTCTGTCCTATGGGAGCTGTATTCTACTCCAGCTGCTGTTTGAGCATGGCTGTACCTGCTTAGCACTTGGCTCCTGTTTGAAACCAGCTGGTTTAAATCCTATAAGCCCAGGGTTTGTCTCTGGTGGTAAGGTGTTTTGTGACATGGATGCTGTTTATTGCTTTCCACAACTAGATCCTCTGTTTAGACCACTGCTCATAAAGAGGTGATCATTATCAAAATCGGGAGGGGCAGCTTTTCCAACTGGATAGTGCACTGGAGATGTGGGTTTTCCTCCAGGATGTGCCACTGGCCTCCTACATGTTCTTGAGCAAATCTCTTTTCTATGCTTCTGCTTTCTCATCTGTAACAGGGAGATAATGACACTGGCCTCCTTGTTATGCAGCTTGAGGTCTGTAGATATTACATATTGTATAGGATTAGGACCATTGGTAATGCCTTGTTCAGGGAATCCAGGGCTGTCCCATGAGTGAGTGGGAGTTCTATCTATTAACCATTTCTAAATTGTCTACTACTATTTAGGTGTCATAACCCCCGCCCCAAAAAAAACAACAAAAAACCCCAAAACACTTTTATATTTCAGTGTCTGTAATGAAAACCAGATTAAGGTATTCCT
>NW_017729033.1:6922492-6927218 GCF_001723915.1 Gavialis gangeticus
GCTGTCCCATGAGTGAGTGGGAGTTCTATCTATTAACCATTTCTAAATTGTCTACTACTATTTAGGTGTCATAACCCCCGCCCCAAAAAAAACAACAAAAAACCCCAAAACACTTTTATATTTCAGTGTCTGTAATGAAGACCAGATTAAGGTTTTCCTGGGCCCTAGGCACACCAGGACACAAAGCTCCTATCACTGCTCCTACAACTTCTGTCCCATGTTGGGGTACCACCCCCACTTGTGATGGCCATGTCTACCATCCTAAGTCATGCTCCGTTTTGATGCATGGAGCCTCTCGGCCTGTTAATTTGCTTCTCTGAGGTCACATGGTTTTTCCTTGCAGCTATGAGGACTAGCATGTTATTTTTTTATTTTAAATGAAGGCTGAGATCCTGATGTAAACACATGCCTTCCAGAGCTGGGGTCCCTTCCTAAATCTGTCCCCAGGCATAATGGACTCTGCTTTTGTCTATTCTCTCCATCATCTACTCTTAGAATATTTCTTTTAATCTTTCTATTTTCTTCATGAACTACTTTCTTAATCGGTCAGGAACATTAGTGTCAATGGGGATGCTGAGTGCTCAATACTTTTGAAAAATCAGGCCACTTATTCAGATGCCTTTTAGTCTAGAAGTCTAAAATTAGGCTTTAAAAATGTTTAAAGCCTTGGCTGGAAGATATAAGAATACTTATTAATCCATTTTTTAAAGAGTTTTAAAAGCAGTGACTGTTGAGGTAGAATAAATAAATGTTTTGTTGTTTAATGGTGAAGAGGGAGCTTTAGATCTAGAAACTTCTGGGTTGAAGACATGTTGCACTGTTCAGAAAAAGAAAGTTGGATGAATATAAGTCATCCAGGGTGTCAAAAAATTTTGTATTATATGAGGTATTCCTTGGACAATGAATTGCCAATGGGAAAACCAATTTTTTTTTTTTTTTTTAATAAAGCAGGGGTGATTAAAGTAGGTTACCAATTTGAGCCATCCATCACTCCTAGACCAACAGGGATTGGGAGAGTACAGAGACATTAACTCTGTATTGCGTTATAGAGGGGTAAGGCATAAGATACCTCCCTCCGTCACCTAACGCTCAAAATGGCATTTGATGTGTTCCAAGTGGAGCCGCCTCAGCCTACCGGGCACAGGGCAGCGCTTATCATAGGGGTGGTCAAGAGGCAAGAAATGAGTATTTGGTGACCTCCACAATAAGGAACAATGAGCCAGTTAGATTTTATGCCTGGAGAGTTGTTAGCTTACAGTGTGAGATTCACTCCTGATATTACTCCACTGTCTGCAGGGACCCAATTAATTCAAAAGTAATGCTGTGGGTGTTTTGTGTTCGAAGTCATGATGCAGCACAGGCAGCAAAGCCTTAGGTATAAGCAGGTGAATAATCCCATTGATTTTGTAGTTTCATAAATCGTGCAATAAATGTAATGTCTGCCAGGGCCCACAGAGATAACAATGCTCACTGACTTTGCAGACGTATATCAATGTGACTATTTAAGACCCGAGGATCAAAAGTGCTACAGCACTGTAAAGTTTTCTCTATAACATGCTTTGTGGGGAAAAACTCACTTGCCATATTAAATCAGGAGATTGAAAATAGAAATAATGATATTCCATTGCCTCTCATTGAGAGCCATCTAATTAAATTCTTTACCAGAGCAAATGTTAATTTGGGAAACAATTTTAATTTCCATAGCACTGTAACGGAGCGACCTTGAAAGCAATGAGCTAACATTTCCAGCTGTTGCCGCCACTGCTCTTCTGTTTTTCCTGGAGAAAAAACTGAACAAATTATTCATGTCTCGAGTTCTTCCCTTCCCTGCTGCATCTCTGTACCAAACACCAATATTGCATGCAAGAAATCCTTTCCATTTGTGAAAAGACATAGCTCTTAATAAAGCAAGAGATATCCGAAAGGTCTTATGTTTGCCTTCAAGCTGAAAGACTAAGCAAATCTCTTGTGATTCACAGATTATCTCCAAAAATTGGGGGATTATTTTTACCTTAGTGAATGAGAACAGTTCTATGCCAAGCTGCTCCCAACTTTTATCACTTAATAGGTGGTCCCAGCTCCTTTCTTTCTATTCAGACTATGAGATGAGCTTTATAGGCCAGCATTTCAGCCAGCCAGGTTCCAATATCCTCTAGAGCTAGTATTCCCTTCTCTCCCTGAAGCATACCCACCCCAGCCCACAACTGCCTCTCACATGACAGCAACCACCCTGCACCCTAATGTCACCAATATCGAAATATCTCTGTAAATGTACCATCGGTGGTATAGGGTTGTCAGCACATTAAAATAACAATAAAACTCATGTGCTGCTGCACATACTGTTGTTCCCTAGATAGCTGCAAAGCCAGAATCTGTTTAATAATTTTTGCTTTGAAAATAGGAATTTCCCATGTCTCCCAAATTATCGGAAAGATTTTATCACAGATTTTCAACACAGCGCCACCCACCTAAGGGGAGATCATACATTTAACTTAATACTTACCGGGCATGTCTACATGTGCATTTATGCTGACTTAAATTTAATGAGCACTAAATTACTGCACATTAAGCAGGAATAGGTCACAGTCTACACATGCAGGCATTAAAGTGCATTAATGCTGTGTGTGGACTAACTTGGGACTAAAGTTAGCCCCAAGTCAGTCCACACACAGTGTTACTGCGCAGTAAGGCATCTACATATGTGTTAGTGCGCAGTACAAATCTGGCATAAATTTGATACCTGCATCAGGCAGGTATCAAATTTATACTCAAGTCAGTGTAAGTCACCATATTCACTGCACAGTACAGGGTTGCATGTGTAGTTGCCCACTTGTACTGCAAAGTAATTTCAGTTACTGCTCAGTAAATGTGCATGTGTAGACACGACCACTAAGTGCAGTTAAAATGCAAGCAGTTTAGCATGTATTAAGTGTCCTCCTGACATTTGCAAAGTTGTTCCCTTTCAGGTAAGGGTTATCTCCTAACACATACTAACTTTAATGGTCACAATGTCTGCTTGTCAGTTTTTAAAAAGACCACTTCATTTTAAGGAAAATTAAACCACAGTAAACCCCCATGGTATGTATACAGGGGTTGGGCCCGATCCTTACTTGCCTCTCCAGCAGCAGGGGGTGGCGGGGAGGGCGAGCTGCTTGTGGGCTGAGTGGTTCCTGAGTTGCAAGGGGGCTGGTGCTTCCCTCTGCAGCAGCAGCAATGCCTCTTAGGGGGCACTGAAGGTATGGAGGGACATACCCAGCCCCCCAAATCCATGGAGGGAAGCACCACCACTCCCCCGACCCCCTGCAGCACCAGGCCCCTGTGCAGCTCAGGCAGGCAGGCAGGCTCCATGGAGAAAAAAAAAGAAAAAGATCAGGCGCGCCACTTTTTAAAATTTATTTCTTCGGCGGAGCCTGCCTGCATGGGTTGCCTCCGGGCTGCCTACAAAGCCCATAAACTGCATGGGGCCCGGTGCCTCCCTCCAAGGCTGTAAGGTAGCAAACTAAAACACCTTGGAGGTGTTTTATTTTGCTACATCCCAAAGTCATTTAGCATGCAATACACCACAGACAGTGTAAACAGCAGCACCGTTAATGCTCAATTGACCGCTGACCCTGTAAAGAGCAATACCATTAAAATAGTGCAAAAGGGCATTTAACAGGGGTGTAGGTTGTAGCTGTGTTGGTCTAAGGACATAGGCATTCCATCCAGGAAGAGCACACACCAACTGCAGAAACTTCCTTAGCTTGATGAAGTGTTTTTGAACCCAAAACCTTGCTTAATAATTGTTTTCCAACTATTTAAGTTGGTCTAATAAAAGATACCAGATTCACCCAAAGAACCTTGTCTGACAAAGGGCATTTAAGTCACTTTAAAGGACAATTTTGTGGCATGTGCAAAGGCCCATTAATGTTCCAAAGATTTGCAACTGTTGCAAGTGAACATGTAGCAAGGTCCAGGAGCATGAGCTGCTGCTGCCTGAGTCAGAGAGCTATCAACATTAGCTCACAGGCAATAGCAAACTGAATACAGTGTCACTATCAAAAGGGAACAAAGAGCTGCTTTGTCATGATGAGTCACAGCATAGTCTATGGGAGTAAAATGTAGCCCCTGCTAAGTGATAGTAACAGGATGGATTCAGGAGCTTGGAAAACTAAAAGAAAAATAGGAAACCTTCTGGGAGAGGGAGTGTACCACTCACCAACCCTCCCACATCAGGAGCAGGATAACGCCCTCACTTGTACCTATTTCTAGCCCTGTGACATTGACAAATATAATGCAGTTATTCCATATTTATCTCCCTGCAAGCAGGAGAAAAATCTGGCCCCACAAGGAGAAAGATAAGGCTACAAATCCCTGTCTCCAGGGATAAGGTTTGGGAGTCCTCATATGGATCCTCAGAATTCACAGGAAAGGAGTCTCCACCTGTTTTCTACTCCATTGACCCTCCCACCCTCCCTTGTCTTGCAGCATCCATCCATGGCTGGGTAGGGTCACTGTGGAAAGTCACATTAATTCCCCTGTTGTTTCTGGTCACACATTTCTTGGGTTTCTGGAGAATGATGCCAAACAGATGGTTTCCTTCTCCAGCCCTGCCTGTTCCCAGGCTAGTGTGAAGCATGAAGTCTACCAAGCTAAGTCCTTCCATGCATCCTGAGGAGCTGCAGGTAGACATTGTCTCCATCCTTTTACATGTCCTAAGCTAAGCCGACCATGTTTGAGTATCTGA
>NW_017729033.1:6927769-6933418 GCF_001723915.1 Gavialis gangeticus
CAGACTAGAGTTGTCCTTTATTAGTATAGTTATGGGTATAAATCAATAAATTTGGCTTGAGTGTTAGGTGGAGTTCAACACAAATGAGAGCAGGTAGTATTACCACTTAACATCCTTTCATGGGATTTCTGCTTCATGCATGAATATATTGTTCATTCTGGTAATGAATCAAAGTTGGATAATGGATATGGCTGTTGTCTATAGGTCAACCTCCCACTTCAGTTGTTATACAACTTGGAGGTGTGGCATGAATGAGATAGAGAAATGCAAGAACAAAAAGAATAGTTTATTTCTTCATATGCAGTACTGATTCACCAACAAGAGGCCAGTTATGTGTAAGGTGATCAAATACTACTCAGATAATAGGATTCTATCCCTGCCTTTACCATATTGTTCTTGTATGATGCTGGCCAAATTGCTTAAACCATTTTTTTCACACCTTGCATTTGAGAGCTTGTCTTATTTTGTCCCAGCCATCCAGTTGGTCCAATAAATATCACCCCCCCAAAACTCCTCATCTCCACCATTAACTCCTTACCTCCATCAGCTAGTTATTTTCTGAGTAATTAACCTGAGACACTTGCCTGATTTGCAGAAGTACCAGGGATCTCACTGCCCTTTGTGACCTTACAACCCTCCCACACTGTCACTGGGAAAGAATGTGGTAGCTAATGAATCCATTAAGATTTTGTACCCCACCAGGAGGCATTTTGGAAGAATCGACAGGTCGAATAACCACTGAATGTTTAATTCCTGATGGGATAATGTGTTGATTATTTACTCCTCAAATGATACAACCATTATTAGTGATGTGTAATCAGGATAGTAAGGCCAAGTGTTTAACTAACACTACGTACACATTATGTGTGCATCAAGATCCGAGATGGACAGCAGATGTAGCTTCCATATCAGCTGCTGGAGATTGTCAGACACCTCTCACTTTAAAACAGCGCGGAGTGCGTACGTGGAAATTTATTTCAGGTACAGTCTTGTGCCTCGAATATAATTGTTCTATTATTCAAGGAAGTTCTTTAATTACATACAAAGGCCACAGTATTTATATTCATCATGGTAAAGCACATGTGGTAATACAAGAATCAAATTTACTCCAAGCAGATTTTTGGCAAATTTTATTAAGAGACTTAGATTTAACATTGCATAACCAAGGACTTGAAGCGTTAAAACTCCAATGGTTGGGTAATGAAATAGAACTGTGGCTCTCTTCAGGAGAATACATAAGAGAAGATTTAACTAAGTTTGTGTCTGTAATTTATCAAAATGTTTCAACAATTACTCAGGCTCCCGAATATTTAAGGGCAATCTTGGAAGAACTTAGTAAACCTTTCACTTGGCTGGGTGATATTGCCCAACAAGCTAAAGAAACAATTATCAAACATATGCAGACTTCCAATAAAGTTACAGAGGGAATGTCTAATCTTATTTGGCAAATGGGAGACAGTGTGTGGATTTTTGTTATTATTTTAGGTATTCTTGTAGTTTGCATTGCAGTTGGCGTTCTGTTGAAATGTTGCTATCCATCTTTACAAGGCTATGGTAAGCTTTCTCAGTCAGAAATAGCAATTTTTATCAAGGAGGAAGAGGTGATGTGAGATAGTGCTCATGCTAAGCAAGGCCTAGCATAATTACCAACGCACTAAAACTCCCAGAATGCTTCAAGGAGGTTGAGAAGTCAACGGTTGACATTCTGGTGATCATTATCTGACCCTTGAATAAGAATGCTGACAGTCTGATAAAAATTGCAAGCACGCAGCTTCTATTGCGAACTACGGAAACCGCATGGCTAAACCGCAATGACGAAAGATAACCGCTTATCATTAAAGCAGTCTGGAAAATATTATAATATAGATGGGTTAACTAGTAACCAATAGAAGTAAGAATTAGAAATGCATATGTATGTGTGTTATCATATATAAGCAATAGGAAAAGTAAGTTAGAGGTCTCACTCAGACAGAGTGGGGACAGTTTTGTATCTTTTGTCTAAAAAAAGATAAGGGATTCCTTTTACCTGAGCTGTTGACCAGTTCTGAGACTACTGAATCGGGCAGCCACACCTAGCCTTCGGGTTAGAAAGCAAGGGCCTGATTTGGGAACCTCGTGAACCAACAGACCTCCTTAGTTTATGACTTTGTGAAACAATAAAAGTTTTAAATTGAACATCCAGGTCTGAGCCTGTGCTTAATTCAGTCCTTATATAATTCAGCATGAACTCACACAGCTAAGTGCTTTAATGCATAGATCTCACCATAACAAATGTCCTTTGTTCTGATTTGATACACAGAGACTCAAATTAGTCCTAAGTTTCACTACAAACGAATCAGTGGCAGAGCCAGGGAGAAGACCCAGGTCTCCAAAGCCAGAGCCTTGCCCACTGAACCATGTTGTTTTTCTTATTAGAACTCTTCCTCTCTCTATTGCTATTGTAAATTCCTCATTTCCTCCTGACCTTTTGTTCTTCTGTTTAGATTAAAAGCTACTCAGATCCCATAGGACAATCACTCACCAAAACCTGTATGAGTGGATGTTAATCATCTTTGTTTTTCTGTCAGCTCCCAGACAGTACATATTTTTTCTTTAAATAAATACACTGTAATCCAATTTTAAGGCAATGTGCAGTCAAAGCACCTATGTCAGGGACTTGTTCTCCATGGTATGACATAGAATCTGGCAGGTGTGTCAGGTTCAATCCACCATCACTTCCTACTTTCTGTCAGTGGATGGGGGCAAATGGAGAAGTAGTCCTAACAGAATGACAAACAAAGCCATGACTTAAAGGCTACAAATGGATAGCTTTCTCCCAGGAGAAACTATTTTATCCTGGGACAAAGTACAAACGTTCAGATGCCCATAGCTGTTGTTCCAGGATAAATCCTAAAAAGGTTCATGGGATGACGAGTGCTAACAGTTTGTCCCAGGACATTGCAAAAGGGCATCTGAACAATTATGCCCAGGTTGCATCAATAGGAGAAAAGTGGCAGTGCAGTCAGCTGCTCACTAAATCCCGATTAGAAGGGCAATGTACATATGCACTGATCCCAGTATATTTCTGTCCTAGGGCAAACACAGGTGCAACTTGTCCAGAGACAAAGGCAATATCTGTTCCAAACCATATTAACATTTTGGCAATGGGTACTTTCTAACAGGTGGGCCTGACATATGGGATTCTGTATCCCCACCCACCAGAAAATTAAACCTACAAGAAAATTATGAGCGCCATAAAATGTTACTAGATTTGTTGCCCATCACAGAAAAGGAGGGGTGGTTTTACAGCTCTAAACCATACAGGAATCTCCTTGTTAAGACTTGTTGTCCCTGTTGAGAAAGAGAAAGACCATTGCTTCTTGAGCATTGGAGATGGACAAGAGCCTCAGTGGTGAGGGAGGTCTCTCCTGGCATCTATTGATGATCAAGGGAAAATGGATGAAATAGTCACTCCGCTTCATTTTCATCTTGCTTCTGAGCATCTTGGTTAAAATACAGTTAAGTGTTCAACCAAGAGGGTTCATCCTAACCAACCCTGCAATTTGGTGCGCCAGTGTGAGCCTAGAAAAGGGAAAAAGAGTAGGAGACAGGAAGCTTTACAAGAATATCTGCCTTGTGGCAAGAATTCTGTTGGGTTTATGTGGTGGATTCCTGTCTGATGGCTGAAGCAGCATTGTGCTGAGAAACAAAGTTGGGAGCACTGAATAATCTTTGAGTGGAGAACATGGGGAGACTACTGGCAAATTATCTCATTAGCCACTGACAACTATAAGATAAAAGTTAAGAGCTTCACCACGCTACCCTGTAGGCTGAAGACTTCTCTTGTATTGAATTACTGGCTTTCCCAAGTTTATTTTGTGTCCCATTTGCATCCAGTAAAGTTCTCTTTGCTTTGAAAACTTGGCCTTTGACTTCGAAGTATTACTTATCAAGGGCACCAAGATGATGTAATTTCATTTTCCAGTTTTCCTAGTAGGAAACTTGTATTATTTAAAGTCCCCTTTTTTCAGATGAGACCCCTAGGTAATTCCAACAGCATTCAACAGCTTCCAAAAGCATCTGGCAGAAAGGTTACACACATAAAGGATAAACATTCCCAGCAGGATTTCAATGAACAGCTACCAACCTGACCAGACGTGAACAAAATACAAGGAGTGCAATATTAAGTCCTTCCTTCCTGTTCTGCTGTTTTAGAGCCAGGAATAGGGAACAGCAAATAATTAGCAGGAGGAGGATTTAGAGGCCAGTCAGAAACTGTTTTGCAAGAGGTGCTTCTTGGCATAGGGGAACTAGAACATATTAGAAATTCTTGTACCCAAATACAATAGTAATATATGAGATTCCAGAGAAACAAGAGTCAAATGTGGGAAGCAGAGTAGGAGACGGAAACTCAGGCAGACTGCAAGACAATCACCAAAAGCCACATCTCTGCTGGAGCATTTAGGAAAGTGACA
Source organism: Gavialis gangeticus (assembly GCF_001723915.1). Lineage (NCBI taxonomy): Eukaryota > Metazoa > Chordata > Crocodylia > Gavialidae > Gavialis > Gavialis gangeticus. The sequence goes on from NW_017729033.1 coordinate 6,932,224, forward strand.
GTGAAAGATGAGAAAGTGTGAAAGCAACATGCATAAATCAAGCAAGTTAACCTCCATGTCACTTCTCCTATTCACAGGTAAAATGGCATTATTTTGCCGTAGCTTCATCCTCAAGGAAAGCAGCTGGGAATAGTTAGGTGCCTTGGGGCTGCATATATTTTCCCTGACTCACTTTTAGAGCAGAACTTCCAAAGACCTCAGGGCCAGAAGTGCAGCAGTCAGAAGTTTCCAGCATGACACCAGTGGACCTGATTTTCAAAACAGTTCAATGTGGACAAAACAATGTATTCCCTGTCACCGTTGTTCCCAGAAACAGCTAAACTGTTTTGGCTGAAATTTTTCAGACGCCCACTATGACAACCCTGGGGTGTTAGGGCATGACCAGAGATACACCACTGGTTTATGTAAGCTTACTAGGCCCTCCATTCTGCTGAATGGGTATGCCTAGGTTATTAATTTGTCCCGAAATCATGATTTACCATGGCCACTCTGCTGAAGTAAAAGAAAATCAAAAGGGTTTAATACAAGGAAGAGTGCATGGTATAAAAAAGAAAAAAGAGATTCACAAAATTTTAGGGCTGGAAAGGGACCTTGTGAGATCAATTAATCAATTTTGAACAATTTGAACAATTTAAAATGAGGCCCTTGCACCAGAAAGTGTCAGGTAAACTTAATAAGATAATGCAACCAGCCCCACCCTCTAATATGAAGGTACATACTGTAGCCCTGTGGGGTCAGGCCAACTCTCAGGATCTCAATATTGGGCTGTTAGACAGGAGGGTGTGACACAATTGCATGTCTATAAACACACAAATCAATTAGGTGCATACACACACACACACTGCCAGCTCAGGCACATACACATCCAAACCAGCCTAAGCACATGCAAACCTATCACCGATTCAAGCACATACACTACACACCCCAAAAGTTAGACAAACATCAATTGTCCATACCCACACACTCAGTACACACACACATATTACTAATTTGTATTTCATGCACACAATTATATATATATACACACACACACATTCCCAGCCTACACATAGGTGGATGGCATGGTATGTATATGTGTGCTTGGGGTACCTGGGATACTTGGGGGAAGGTTAAGGTGAGAGAGAGAGTTAAAGTGTAGGAAGTGAAAGTTGCTAGAACTGAGATTAGAACTGGTGGACTAGAGAGAAGTGGGCTG
>NW_017729033.1:6938418-6954078 GCF_001723915.1 Gavialis gangeticus
GGGCCTCTGGGTGGATAGGTGGTGTGGCATGGTGCTAGTCCAGATGGAGAGGGCATCCCAAGGAGTCAGTCTTCACTACCCCTTTTATGGGGCAGACTACCTATGATCACCTATGGGAGAGCCTGTCCAGGCAATGTTAGTTCTGTTCCAGAGGGTTTCAGATGTTCTTACTGAGCATGTGCAGCCTGGCACAATGGCAGGTTGCCTCATCTTTTGTTTCTTGAATGCTGAGGGTGGTTCCAGGGGCTGGGTCGTTGGTCCAGGTATTGGTGTTGATGGTTTGGTCATTCAGAGGGAGCTATTTTTAGACATACTGCCATTGTCTCTCAAGCACCCACATTCATCCCCATTCGTTCAGGAACCAAGTTACATAGGAGGGGTAGGTGTGAGTCATGGGTTACACAACCGGGCCTAGGGACAGGATGGAGACTTGACAAACAAAATGGAAACTTGACATGCCTTATGCTAACTTCTATATGTAGGCCTAAATCATATAGTACCAGTAAAACAGTAATATAGAACAGTAAAAATCCATATAAACATAATAATTATACAATATAAAGAAGGAGAAAAAACAAAACAAATATAACTTGCTACCAAAATAAAATGCTAAAGCTTATCCTATGTCTTAGCTCACTTATACTTATCTATAGGGAATAGAGAGGGAAAGAAAACAGTCCAAAATGGTTGGGGAAGGGGAGGGAATGCATTTTAAAAGCAAAAAAAAAAAACAACTGGGGTTTTTGCTACAATACATTATTACCAGAGGTCCTCATGGAGAAGCAGGTGTTGGGTTCTAATGGTGACCTTGCAAATGGGACAGGAAAGGCATTCCAGATACAGGGGACATCTCTTTAATGTATTTGTGAGAAGTGGTTTCAGGAATAGCAAGGATGGGGCAGGCAGACAAGGCTCTTTGGGTAGATGTGACATCTTTTATTAGACCAACCAAATAGTTGGAAAAGTTGTCCTTTGCAAGTTTTGGGGCACAGGGAGTGTCTCTGTGCCTGAAGATGGGCGTTTGTGCTTGACAGCTTGCAAAGAACAATTTTTTTCAACTATTCAAAAGGTCTAATAATAGATATCATATTTACCCAAAGAACCTTGCCTGCCTATGTCCTTAGACCAACATGGTTACAACCAACAACCCTAAAGGATGGGAACAAGCACTTAAGACCTCTGTAACCCAAAGACTTGAAGAAAACCTGTGAAGATTGTTTCTTCATCTGAACTTGATGGAATTGGCAACTTTAATACAATGCTGGTGAAGTTAGCATTGACCTAGAGTTTAGCTTTGACCTAGAGCTTGGGTATCATGACCTCGAGCTCTGCTGTGTCTCTGGTCCAAGTGCCTTCTCAGTGCTATCAAGTGGCTATCAACTTTTGGGATTCTCAGGTCAAAACCTTTTCCTGAAGGTAGGTCCCTACAGATTTTCCTTTAAAACCCAAAGGAAGGCTATTGCTCATGTAGTGTCACTACGCTGTGCTTGTAACTTATCCCATGATCCGTTAAAGTAAAATGTATCTACAGTCCTAGGAGCAGGGCATGGAACCCAGAGCTCCCTTTTTACCAGTCAAACACCTCAACTATAAGACTAACGAGTCCGGCTTCATCCTGTGTATACTGTCCCTCACTTGCCCTGTGTCCCACAATTCATCTTGAATTCCTTTCTTCAGAGTGACATGGTCTCAACACGAAGGGAGAGATTACTCCTGCCTAGACTAGCACACAACCTAGGGGTCAGGTCCTTATGAGGTGAGAGATGTGGTTTTAACCTCCTCATGTTGGGGAGCTAATTTGGCTTAGGTGTTTGTTTTCAGGGTGAGTGCTCCAACCACAGGCTTAGGCCATTAATGGGGGTGAGAGGAGAGGAAAGGGAGGAGGGCACCATATTTTAAAATGTAAAAGTGATCCCTGTGCAGTCCTTTGAAAGAAGGGGGGTGCACCTGCCTGTAGGAGGAGGGTCAGGACTATGGATTCCCAGCAAACAGACATGCCTCTCTGCTGCTCTAAGGGACGTGTATAATTCCCACAGAGACATGATATTTAAGATATAGCTCTATCCACAGTGTTTTTTACTAGATATTTCTGAGTTGCTCTTTACTCAGTGGCCTGACTGAAGGTGTCTCCCTTGTTGTATGTTGGCTGTTTGAGTCCTGTTATGAAGGGCCTAATTCTCCCCCTGAGCTCCAGTTACACCAGGAACTGCATATGGCTTTTATTGATTTTACCAAAGCCTTTGACTCTGTTAACCATGCATCTGTATGGAAGATCTTATCAAAGTTTGGCTGTCCAAGGAAATGTATCACCATCCTAAGACCCCTTTGTGACCAGATGCCTGCCTCCATCCTCTGCAGTGCCTCCGGTATGGGGCTCTTTGCCATTTGAACGTGCATCAAGCAGGGCTGCATGATTGCACCAATTTTGTTTTCCATCTTTCTTGCAGTCATCAAGGTGCTCATCTGTGAATGTCTGTCACATGGCATTAGCACTGAGTATAGGATGGATGGGAACCTTTTCAGTCTTTCCCATCCCTGTGCTATAACCAAAGTTACTTCAGCCTCCATTATGGACCTTCAGCACAGCGATGGTTGTGCTGTTGTTGCACATACTGAGGAGGGACCTACAAATTCCCTTAACTGCTTCTCTCAAACATACCTGTGCCTGGGACTGACCCTTAACATCAGAAAAACAAAGTTGCTTCACCAGCCCGTTTCAGGCCAGTCGGCACCCCCAGCAAAGATCCTCATCAATGGACTGGAGCTGGAGAATCTTAAATACTTTGCAAACCTCAGAAGCCATTTCTCAGAGAAGTCTAGCATCGATGAAGAGATCCAGTATAGGAGCTGATGTGCTAGCTCTGCTTTTGGAAGACTGAATAATTGTGTACTCAATGGTCATGGCATCAGGACTCAAGCAAAGCTCCTAATATACAAGGCTGTGGTAATCCCAGCTCTTCTCTATGGCTGTGAAGCTTAGCTGACCTACAGGGACCACCTGAAAAGCCTGGAATGCCTTCACCAGCACTACCTCTGGAAGATCCTTGGCATAAAGTGGGAAAATCATTGCACAAATGCCAGTATCCTCCTCAATACTAACACCAGCAGCATGGACGAGTTGATTAGTCAACATTAGTTGTGGTGGACAGGGCATTGTGTGTGCATGCCTGATGTACGTATACCAGAACAATTGCTATACTCCCAACTCAGGCAAGGGCAAAGGAACCATGGGGGCAAGAGGCAAAGCTTCAAGGATAACCTCAAACTGTGCATTAAGAAGCGTGGCATTGGCATCACAAATTGGGAAAATCTAGCTCAGGACTGGACTCCATAGTGATGGCTTCTGAGAGAAGGCACATCTTACTTTGAGGAAAACTGTCTTGCTCTGAAGGCAGAAAAATAACAGAAATGGAAAGAAAGGAAATAAGACTGAAATCTGTGGTCTGGTCCTCCCGTTAACCACCACTTCTGGCATTTGCCAGAGAGTCTGTGGCTCTAGGATCAGCCTTACTTAGCCATTGATGGATTCATCTGCAACCCTTTACGTGACCCATGGGAGTGATCACCCTCAACCATGAGGGATCACCTCCGCTCATGTTTGTTAAGCATTGCTGCAGCCAACTTTTAGGCTTGTAAGTCCTTATTGGATCTGGCCTTCACTCACTAGTACATACAGGGCACATCTACATGAGATGTTACATCACCATAGCAATGAGCTACAGAGACATAGCTCATCACTATGACAATGTAGGGTCAGCGGGCATGAACCATGACTCTGATGCTATTGTACAGTAGTCACGAGCTACTCCACAGTAGCTTGTTGCTACTGTGTAGTAGGGTCTGAAACAACCCGTGCACCGCTGGAACTGGGACACACATATTGGGACACCCACATTTTACATACACCTGCTGTAACTCCAGCAGGCCTACACAGAAATGCTTTCTTTTCCATTTTCACCAACATTTTTTCCAGCTTTTAACAGCAACAGAAATACTGGCCCAGGGCAGGTCCTAGGCATTAATGTTCAGCTCAGGTCTCTTAACTCTGCTTTATCCATCATATCCTTCACACCTGCTCACTGAACCCCAGAACATGCCCTGGGCTGACATCACTACAGGTTTTTGTTGTTGTTGCTTAACTAGGTTTCATTCTCCCCTTTCTATCTGCAGAGGGGAAAATGAAACCCTTCTGGTCTGCAGATCATTCTTGGATGTGTATTGGGGAATTTTCAGTGCTTGCTTTTGTGGTTTGTTTGCTTTGATCTGTTTTTACAGATGATGCCTATGTATTTCAGCCCTTCCAGATAGAATTTTGGAGTCTTATGGTGGAGATCGCTTGGCCAAAGCAGGCCTTTCATAAGTATCCCTTATGATCTATGCTTATGGGGGAGGAACCTGTCATTACTCAGCCCTCACTCATATCCCTTTCTCCACTTGCCTCTGAAGCCCTCATGACTACTATTTACTGCTCACCTGTGGTAGTACCATACTTCAGTTCTTCCTCTTCTGGATATAAGAGCAGCAGGGGTGTTGAAAGGAAGATCTGGAGCAAAGGCTGGAGGCAGATGGCAGTAAGGCTGGAAAAATGCTGAGGGAAGCCCCTCACATGTTGGACTCTCCACTACAAATTTGGGCTTGATTCCTGCTGGCATGGTTTGGTGCAAGCTTCTTCCCCCTGGAAACTGAATCCATGAGACTTCTGTGTGCTCTAGACACATGCCTTCCTTGGTCTTCCTATCTGCCTTCTGGTTGCAAAGCCTTTTGATGTATGACATATAGACAGCAAGAACTGCTGCCTCCTCCCTCATCTGTGGCCAGAGCCGGCCTTCGGGGTGGGCGATGTGGGTGACTGCCCAGGGAGCCATGGTAAGGGGGATGCCACACATGCACGCACACAGTGCTCTTCCCCTGCCTTGCCCCAGCTGATCTTTGCTCCAGCCGATGCTCAGGTGGAGCTGGGCCAGGCAGCATGGGCAGCTCTGCCTCCCTGCCAGAGTGTGCCCAATGTCCATGCCTGCCTGCCTCTGCCTTCAGCAGTGCCAATGACCTGGGGGAGATGCAGCAGAGGGGTGCTGGGTTGGGGTGGCCACCAAAATACAAGTTCACCCAGGGTGCCATTTATCCTGAAGGCTAACTCTGCCTGTGGCTGACACTGCTGATCCACTGTTGGTCTTTTGATGGGAGGCCTTTGGGTATGAAAGCCTCCTCCTTAATGGCTCCAATGCTGAAGCCGTCTAGTAACTCTTCCGAATTTATCATTTTTTGCAAAATCACCCGCTTCTTACCACTCTGCTCCTTACAGTTGACACTAGCAAGCGGGAGGAAAACTGCCTACAGCAAGTTCACAGTTGGCTCAGTGCCATCACATGTATTTTAGTGGGGGATGACTGGCTCAGCTGATGTCCCAATTGAAAAGCAACAGAAGATTTTACAGCATGTGAATTCCATTTTTCTTGTGTCAGGGATACAAGGCATTTATCTGTCTTTGTTCAGGACCATGCCAATGCACCGCAGCATGTACTGTATCTCAAGGAGAAGTGCCTGGACCTACCATGAACAGTCTCTTCTCCTGCAGGTTTGTTTTTAGCAGGAACTGTGTGGGAACTGGGATTGCCATCTCATGGAAAATTCCACAGTTTCCAACTTTGTTTTTGTTCCAAACAAGCCTAAGTTTTTTCTTTTAATTTGATACGAAACAGCATTTTTTGAATACCATTTTTTGGATCAGTTGAAACATTCTGTTGTGCTACAATAAAAAAAAATGTTTTTTTGGTGATTTATTTTTGTATTTTTGTTATAAACTGCATGTAGTCTAATATAATAAAAGCCTTAGTCTGTCCGTCTGTCTGTTTGTAATGCTCTGGGCCAAATACACGTGCACCCCCGGCAGAGCAAGCAGCGATTGGCTGGTCAAGGTGCGGGCACAGCATTGCGCCAAGGCTTGGGAGAGGAGGCAGACGGGGGTGAGAGAGCATTACACTGTATTTCCCCCCCCAATAGCCAGCCAGTAGGGAGGGGAGTGGAAAGAGGAGGGGGGGCACACGTACTATGGGGGAGCCGGGGGAGGGTAGCATACCCCCCTCCTTGGTTCCTCCGCACCGTGCCCCTGGGCTCTGATTACCCCTGACCCGGCCCAGCTGGGCCACGTTGATGGACAATTGAAGCCCACTGTCTCGTCCAGAGGTGTGGCACAGGGGATTCAAGGGAGGGGGTGTGGGGGATGGCCCCCCGGTCTGTGCATGGGGAAGGGCAGGCTGCAGTTTCTGCTCCCTTCCTTGCTGCTGCTGCTTTGACAGCAGCGCAGCGCAGCACCATGCGCCTCGCTGCCTGGCCTACCTGTCAATTCTCGACTGGCGGTTCGCTACTATTATATATAAATGTATATTTCAGTTACATTATAAGATAGCATATTATGTACTAGGGAATGATATATAAATACGTTGAGAATAAAAATAACTTTTTGAAATAAAAGACAAAAAACATTCCAAATGCTCTGAAAGGGTCAAAATGTCCCGTTTTCAACTCTATCACAATGCTTTATTTAGATTTTGGTTCAAAACATGTCGGTTCAAATCAACAGGGTCTGGTAGAAAATATGATTTTAATTAAATGCCATTTTCCTACTGAAAAATGTTCCATAGGAAATGTTTTACTGGATCTAATTTTAAATCCTGATTCTAGATGATGAATTTCAGCTTTCCTGAAACCGACCAAGGAAATAACTTTTATTACATCCGACATTTTTCACGACAATATCAAGCTAGCTTTCCTCAAGCCCAGTCTGACTGCTGTTCTGTAGTATCATTCATCTCTCCTAAACAAAGGCAGCAGTTAATGGCAAAGAATGGGTCTGATTCCCTGTTGCCTTTTATCTTGCCATATTTTAGGGCGCAGTCTGATTTTCATAGAAGGGAATGGGAGGATAACTTTTGATTTCAGTAGGGAGGGGTACCAATAACTGCAGCTGAAGTCTTTGGAAAAAGGGGAGGCAGCTCAGGCAGAATAGGACCCAGAGTCAGGGACTGGTTTGGAGAATTTAAATCCAAGAATTCAGTGTTTCCTGACATACAGAGGGCCTGATTCACATCAGAAGCACCATATAGGAAGTGTGAAGGAGCCTTAACGTGTGCATCAATATTCCCTTCAAAATGCCCATATGCAGATGCCCTCTTCAGCCAGCAGGCACTGGCATGAGGACCCTCCTGTCTCTGCTCTCAGCCTCTTATATGAGCGTGGGTCAGGGTGTGGTCAGAAGGCACCACCCTCGTATTCCCTGTTTTGGGGGCTATAGACAATTGTGTAAATTAAAGCAGCCCAGATGATCCTTCAATTTATACTAGAAATAGTGTAACAAATGAGCAAGCCCCTGCACAGGCCTAGAATATGAGTAGCACACTAGTTGATGACCCATAACTTTGCCACTAGACCAACTCTTCCCTATCCTGAGCAGAAGATAAAAGTTTTTGTAAATCAACCCAGGTTACTCAGGAGGAGTCTTTTGTAGGAAGACCTGGTGCCTTCTAAGCTCAGATTCTGCCACAGCTTTGTCTAACTGATTGTCTAATTGATTTTTTTTTCCTTTTGGCTCTTTCCAAGCTAAGGAATTACAAGTATACGGTGCAGCACTTTTTTTTTCAGACCTTCATTTAATTAGCAAAGGAGACCTCTATACTAGCATTGAAAATCCTTCTCTTAATAGAAGTAAGTTGCACATCATAAACAGCAAACTGCAGGGCCAGAACAGTGAACACCTCCTGCCTGGCTACACAACAGGACAAATCCTTCTGATGTGAAAAATTTCTGATTGCATCCTGAGCCTGACTCCAAACAAGGTTGGGCCAACCGAATGCACGACACAGCTTTTTCTTTGCTATAATGGTGACGAGTGGGAGGTTGTCAGCCCAGCACTTAAATATGATAACAGCCTGCTGTAAAATTCTGAAAACCATCATTAGGGAATCATTGCACTGCTCCATGTTCCCATGTATGCTACAGTGGAAAGTATTGCTAAAATCCACTTCGGATCATCTTTCCACAATGTCTCTTAAACCTACCCTTTCGTCTCTGTCATTGTGGCCAAAATTCTGATTCATGCTTAAATTATTTGCCTGCACAACTGCAGTCTGCTTTTTCCTGGACAGGGAGCAGGCAGGGAGCTTACGGGCGTGTCTATAATACAATCAAAGGTGTGATTGCAGACCATATTGGCATACCCAAACTAGCTTTAAGGATGTGAGTAGCATACCAGTTGTTTTGCTTTATCTTGGCCACTAGATCCACTCTATCCCTACCCCTTATCAGAGCTAACTCATTTATTCATCTGAGGAGCTAAGCAGTTATCAGTCCATGAACCTAGCAGTAAGTAGCATCTGCTAACCTAAGGACCCTTGTACATGATGTGTGTTGTTTAGATACCCGTGATGAAATAGCACCAAAAAGCGCCATTTTGCTGGGTTAGTTGCGTGTGAAAATACACGTTGACTTTTTTTACTGTTATAAGTTTCGATTTATCATGACAAGTTAGACCGCCACCATCGTGTTTTATGTTTACCATGGCCAGTTGTTCCACCAGGTTTAATTTTCTCGTGAAACATTCATTATGTGTATTCTCCTAGATAGCTAAAATCACCATTTTCCCTGTTCTGACACAATTTGTCCATCAGGTGCCCTCTAGCATTTTGTACAAGGAATAGCATATTAACCAATTATGAGTGCTAAACGTGTTACATGCAAAATAGTAATGGGAATTATCATGGTCCATTGCAAGAGTGAAATAAACCTAGAGATTATCTTTAGTTAGAAAAAGCCAACATTGTGTATAGGCGTCCAAAAAGGCTAACTCCAGTACAGTTGCTCAAGCAGCAGTCGCTGCAGTGGAGACATATGCAAAGAGAGTCAATAGGCAGCATTTGTTCCTTTATAAATATTCTCCACGTGTCATTTCCCTCAGCTCCGCTTGCAATGCTCACGTTCTGTTATAGCAATTCCTTGTGGCCACATATGCCTCCCTTCCTCAGCTCATTGCACACACAGCTGTAGCCTAATTGAACCCCATGGCGGTATTCCCCTGAAAAAAGTTAAGTTATCATACAAGTTTTCATCTGCATTCCCATATGCAACAAGTGTGCTGCTCAGAAATATATGCAGTAGATATAACATACTACTTATGAGTAAGGGGGAGAGAACCTAGCTAAAAAATGGTGGATAAAAACAATCCTGACCCTATTCCTTTCTTGTGTCCTTGCAACAAGGTATTTAGCAAAAATTGCAGATTCATTGGACCCCAGTAGGAGAGCTTCTGCTATGGCTTCAAACGTGTAACCTCTGGGCTCCTTAGTAACCAAGTAGACTCCTTAGTACCCACACCACCCCAGCCCCCATTCTGTAATTAGCATCTTCTTCCACCCCATGCCAGCATTAATGGAGAAAACCTTATCAAATAATCATTGATACTTATGCATCAATAAATACAGTTTTGATTCCTTTTGCCTCTAGGCCAATATGGCTACAACCTGGATACCTGACAGGTGGAAGATATCAAATTTCTGCTGCTTTTTGAAATGCAAACTTCGTAATTTTACAAGAAGGGAGCAAAACTTACCACCTGAAACTGAAACCCTGCTCCTGCCTTTGTTGGAGCTAATTTGCTTTCTAACAGAGTACAGAGATCCTGCTCCACAAAAGAGATTCCTTGCCGGAAGAGCATCCCGCCTTCCCTCTCCTCTGTGAAATATGAAACATCACAATCAGAAGGACACATAATTCTACATCCTGCTTGCCACCAGGCAGCTTCAAGGTAAAAAGACTTTGCCAACTTTTCTCTGAGCCTCACCTGCACAAAATGAACTGTTCCAAACAGGAGACTTTATCACACCTTCAGCTCTCTTGTGAAATATGAATTTTGATTTCGACCTAGGAGAACTTTTACAATCTTTGCAATCTCCTATGCCTGATGAAGGGTGCCAGTGCCTGAAAGCTTGCAGATAAAGACTTTTTTTTTGCAAATATCTAATTGGTCTAATAAGAGATATCACCTCTGCTACAAGTTTTGATTCAACAAATAGACACATCTTTTTTATTCTCTTTGGATTCTTTTGCAGCTCTCAGCACCAGGGTATCTCAGGGTATCTCAGTGTATTACAAGACAAATGCGAGGCCTGTAGGATCCAGTTGGCAGGATTCCTTGGATGGCTTACAAACTGTTTCCTTAGATTTTGAGACAATGCCAGGTTGCTGTCATGGTGACAGCCACCCTCTTGGCCAATATACCAGAGACTGAATTTGGGAACCTACAGAACAAAAAATATGTTACTGAAGCTTGAGAGAAACTGAAAGGACCTCAGCCTGAGGGATATAAGACTCATCTCCTTTATGGGCTTGTCCATTGTATGGCACCAATGTCTCCTGAGGAGCACAAGGCCAGCCTGCCTGGTTCACTCAAGTCTACTGCCGTGCTCCAAAGCCAAGAGTTTGCCCAAGAGAGTGCTCAGGGTTCGTCCCCAGTGCGGACACTTGAACATCTGGTCTTCAGTAGACTGGAGTGTGGGCTCTGGGGATGGGTCTCAGACTTCCTAACTGGTGAATTTCTGGCTCTGGAGTGTGTCCACAGACTTAGCTGGATTTGTGCTTAGTCTCACCTCGATGACCAGCTGCTGACAGGGTAGGAGTCAGGCAGAGAGGCGGCACATGTGTCAATCCACCCCAACCCATGGGTTAATTCACCTCCTGTTCATAGTGGAGGGAACAGGTAAGATAGAAAAAAAAGGCTTAGGTACTTCAGTTTCCCATTCTATGCAGATATATTTCCTCTTAGGCCACATCCAGATCTCATTTCAAAGTCTGCCTATGCGACATCCTAAATTAACACTTCCCTCACTCATTTGTATTGGCAATGACTTTAAAATTGTGTATCATCCTTCAGATTTTATATGCTCTGGAATACTTAGCCATAACAAGAGGCAGCTTGACAGAGAGATGTCCTGAACTCCAAAGGACCTTACATGTACCAGGTTTTGTTGTGACGTCCCCTTTGCTGTCATACTGTGCTTGCAGAAGTGAATAGGCCCTTATGGATAAAGTGTAAGCAAAAAAGTTGAGATTCTGGTTTTTAATTTGTGGCTCTCTGTAATTATGACTGTTTTCTGAATCCTCTTGTGCTTAACTTTCTCTCTTTCTCTCTAATGGGGAAAGTCCATGGCTACCTCTTACAGTGTCGGGAGTCTTGGTTTATTGGATCAACCCTTTAAAAATGTCCTTCCATTCTTGCGAATTTTAAAGCTAAATTGATCATCTAATCTGGCCTCTTTTATAACACTGGATTTCACCCAGTGAATTCCTGCTACATAATTATGTCTTATGGTTGAGCCAGAACATACCTCTTAGATAGACCTCCAAGTCTGATTTAAAGGCTTTAAGTGACAGTGAATCTACCCATAGCCCATGAGAAATTGTTCCAGTGGTTTGATTGCGATAACTGTAAAAAATGTGCCCCTTCTTTCTACTCAGCATTTGTCTGACTTCAGCTTCCATCCACTGAATCTTGCTAAGTCTTTGTGTGCTGGATAAAAGAGCTGTCTATTATCAGCTGAGTTCTCAACTTGAAACTTCCTGAGCCTGATTTTCAATGGAACAGAAGATGTACAATCAGACCCAAAGTGTGTCAAGTCCAAGAAGCAGGGCAGCGAGGATTACTGGATGGTTTTGATGCAAATACTGTGAGATCCTCAGATGGAAGGTGCAGAAGAAATGCAAAGTAGTACTTGCTTTCTGTTTTAAATGGCACTACATGAATTATTCATTGCCAACAAAAAGATAGTCGAAGTGCTGCAAGAACTAGCACATTGAATTGTGCAAACTATTCTGAGGAATACATACATTTAGGAATATACATATTCCTAAAGCAACACATATTTTTTAAAATAGCCCTGTAAAAGTGGCTCAGAGACCATAGCAGACTTAATTGCATCACTTGCAAAAACCCAAATACTCAACAGCAAAGAAGCAAATGGGTAAGGCAATAATAAATATTCCCTGCTTGCATCTTAATGAACAAAATATTCTAACTGAGCACAAAAATGATATATTTTCATGCTACCTCTTCCCAACTTTAAAACAACTTAAACTTTTTTTTTTAAGTTCTCATGATTTTGGCATTTCATTATTACCATTCAAACATTAATTTTATGTTTTCACATATTATATTTGTCAATAGGTGATATGATTTTTTGGTGAAGTATATATCATTTTTGTCTAGAATAATTTTAGAAATAAAGTTTAAGTGCAAGTGTGAAGAACCTGGTGTTTTTCATAATTGACCCAGTAAAAAAGTTCATAATGAGATAACTGCTCAAGAAGATTGAAAGGAGGGGGTCAGCACCCTACAGCAGTGGTGGCTGCAAGAGTGACTAGGTCCTAATGCTAGCATTTCTGGGACCTGAGCTGGGTCATTTCAGCCTGTTGCCTGAAAAAAAGTGCTGATTGCTGCATTAGAGAAAACTCATGGCTGTAATTTATGGGGAATTATGTAATGATGATGTGATCACCATGTTCTTACTGAGCATTCATAAATTAATCACCATCCAAATTTATCCATCCAAGTATGACAGCCCCTAAGCCTTTCTTTGTATCCATCTTTAGGCCCATTCCCCCCCAACCCTTTTGTACTCCCAGAGTAGAGCTAATTGGATGAATGCTCCCAGCAACTCAGCAAAGAGGTCTCTGGTTCTCCACACAGGACTGAAATATCTAAAGGGATTCTCTACAGATGAAAATGTAATGCTTTGAAAGTGGCATTAGCTAAATCAAAGAAAAGCACACTTGTTCTGGGATAAGAGTGCCCACTAAGGGAATTATACCAGCATAGCCAGAACAGCAAGTTTTATTGTGTAGACAAGCTGTAGCTGCAGGATACCTCAAGACAAGTTTTTTCTATGCAGGGTAACAGAATATGGCAGCCTGCTCACAAGTTGTACCTCTCACACTTGTACCTCTGAAATTGGTTGTCATTTGTTGTTCACACTTTGCAGAATTGCTCTTTTTTGCAAAGTTGGCAATTTTCCAGGCTATTTTTCTGAGTATGTTTGCAAAGAGGCTAAAATACACCTCTTCCATGGCAGAAAAACATCTGAAATTTCTAGTTTGAAAAGTCATCATTAAACCTGATTGAGGAAAGCAGTCAAGGGTATGTTTTAAGTCCATCCCAATTCAGGACAGTCCTTAAGGACACCTTGGATAGAAATGTTTTCCTTAAGTGGCTCTGATAGTGTCCCATTTATTGTACATAATAGTAACCTATTCAAAGCCACAAGTGAGCTGACAATAGGAAGCATGGGAAAAGATATATTAATATTACAGAGCTTAACAGGAAGGGAAAAGTACAATTTCCAAATGCAGCTTTATGAGGAGTTTTGGATTTGCAGAATGTAATTTTGCAAGCTGGTACTTGACCAGGATGTCATAGGTCATAACCCTGCTCTTGTGGAAAGTGCCTTATGGCATCTCAAAGGTGCCTTGTGGTATCCAATATTATCTGAGGGAGCAGAGATATCTATATTGAATACATTGCAGGCCATCACCATTATGAGGACAGATGACCAAGTCCACTGGCCAGAAGTGAGACTGAGTGGGCAGACTGAATCCCCCTATACTTGCCATGACTTGACTAAAGACTCTGCCCTGGTCTACTACTCCCCACCCCAGCAATTGTACACCACATGCAAAAACCTGTACCTTAATATATCTTGCCAACTCACAACTCTCTACCAATGCACTTGCTGTGCACAGGTTCTCATCTCCTCCTCATGGCAATGTGCTGCTATATTTTCTTTTCCTGACTTTACCTTGGGCTAACATAGACTGCATGACCAACTGCATATCTTGCATTGTGCCAACATACTCCAACTATGTAGCATGTAGCATGGAGTTTTGTATCTTCCTCAGTCTCTACAGAGCCATGTAATCAATACCTACCTATCTACCTATCTATCTATAGATATATAGCTATCTATCTATATATATAGATATAGATACATACACACATGCACACATACACTCATATATATATATATTAACATTCACTAGTAATGATCTGTACTGACCACAGAATCATAGAAAATCAAGGCTGGAAGGGACCTCAGAAGGTCATCTAGTCCTACTCCCTTATCAAAGCAGCAGCAGCCAAGTACAAACAATCCCATACACATGCTTGTCTAACCTATTCCTAAAACTATAGAAAAAACCTTGTTGTACAACTACAAGGCACCCAGACCACCCAAACCTGCAGGGCTTAGCAGAAGGATGAGGGCACTGTCAATGTCCTGCTATTGCAGGGCTTTAAAATACATGTGTGAGAGCCAAGGAAAAGCATCACTGATACTGTATCCTCCACGTGTGCATCCCATTATACACAGTGGCTCACCTGATCTTCTTCAGCCTTCACCTCTGAAGAAAATACCGGATCTCTGCTTCATCAGTGGACTCCAGGACAGTAGTCAAACTTCTGCTCACCCTTGAATTTTCCTTGGGGGTGCCTTCTTCAAGTGTCAAATTTCTGAAGATAAATCAGACCTCATGTGTCTTTCTAAGAAGGTTAAATGGATTGTACATTTCTGTGAGCACCTGATCTTCAAAGAAATAAAGTTACATGAGCAGAGCAGAATCGTGTGGGGGGGATATAATTGTTCTATTTACATCAAGATTTTTATCTGCATATACCTGTCCTCCATGCACAATTCAAACAAGGATGGGAAAAGGGGAGCTGGGCAATCTTGCACAGTTCTCTGCTTGAGGGGAGTGGAGGGTGCATTCATTTGAAGGAAACCAGGAAATTTGTTCTAACAAACACAGAGAGAAGATGTCATCCTTTGCTTCAGCTCCGGAAGTCACTCAAATAAAGATCAACAGCAAACTGGTTTTAATTTATTTAACTCTATCAGGCTTCACAAGTGCACTGTGCTGTTATGCAAAAGGAGTAATATACCCCATCTTTGTAAATGCAGTTCTCTTTGGGCCACTTTTCAATGCTGTTAGGAGAAAAGGTTAAGACAGTGTCCTTGGCAGAGCATACTGAAGCTATATGTAGTGCAGACAGCAAGATATCAGCTACTTTCTTTCTTGCCACTCCACCAAACATTGTATGCATCTTCAGCAAGCCCCCTCAAGGCAGTGGTGATAATCTTAAAAGATTACTCTATATTACTCTATATTACTGAAGGGGGAAAAACAAAAGAACAGCCATGATGGAAAAAATGAATTCTGATCTCTAGAAATGCACAAAGTGATGAAGTAACATCAATGTACAGCACATGAAATGCTCCCTGGTATAAACTTTACTCAGCTCTAAGTCCTGGGACCTTTCAGATGTGATGTATAACCAGCTATGTACACATATACCACTGATCAAAAACATATTTTCTTTACCCTCAAGTCACTTAAACTTGTAGCAGAATAAACAGTGGCATCTTTGAAGCATGAGCACTGCAGCAGGGCAAGCTGCTTCCAAAGTTTTGAAAAGTATTTGCCGAGCTGAGCGCTCATTATTATTTTACAGTGTTGGTAAGATTAATAGATTTTACTATCAGGACGGGATCATTAGATCATCTAGTTTGACTTTCTGTATAACGCCACTGATTTCTGTACTGGACTCCATTGCTTCTGTTTATC
>NW_017729033.1:6959078-6969289 GCF_001723915.1 Gavialis gangeticus
TTATTATTTTACAGTGTTGGTAAGATTAATAGATTTTACTATCAGGACGGGATCATTAGATCATCTAGTCTGACTTTCTGTATAACGCCACTGATTTCTGTACTGGACTCCATCGCTTCTGTTTATCTAAAATATATCTTCCAGAAAAGTTGGGAAGCCAGGCTTCGTTGCGATATCTTTTATTGGACCAGCAGTACAATTGGGAGAGATTGTGGACACGCTTGCAGGAATCAGGTGCCCTTCCTCAAGTCTGAAGGGAAAAGACCTTCAGAAGCAAAGACTCCATGCACATGCTAACAGACTGCTTGGAGAAATGCAAGACGATCATGAGCTAGGAATGAAAACACAGCCCTAATTCACAGCCTGGCTCCTGTTATGTTTTCTTAGGATGTCAAGTGTGCTATGTCCTTTACGGGGAAAAAAAACGGTGTAGTGAACATGCCTTGGTTTCAAACAGACACCAGACACGCATCACTAGATGATGCTCTGCTGTATTAGCTAGACAACAATACAAGACATAGTGAGTTAAGTGAAGTCCTGTTGAGACAGTGTGTTTACCTATATAGGTGTATACTAGGAAAGGCAAGAGTGAGGTTGCCACTATACCATTCATTAGGCAGATACATCTCCAGCCAATTCACAGCTTGTTTAAAATGTAAATACCTCATGTTTTGTTGGCTGGGCTGCAAGAAAGAAATGAGCCAAACCTAAGACTTGCTCGACAGAATATGCAAGCACATTCCATTGCCTTGCAGCTTCCAGCTGAACAAAAATATCTGTTGCTCTTCTAAAGAATACAATTTTTTAGATGTTTCTGACTCTGTTCCACAGTGGGCAAGTTTTTGCAATGTTGTTAATCAAACCAAACTAAGACATTTGCCTACAGTGAGATTTATAACCAGCCAAATATGAGTGCTCTGACTTAAGGGGGTTTGGACATATCTCTGCTTGACAAATGTGGTTAGAATATTTTTAAAGATATTTTGTCATTCTCTTCTTATGAAAAAAGAAGTTGGAGGATTTTTCCATATGCTTGCCAAAAAAGGAAGCAAAAATGCTTGCACCAAAAGAGCAAATGGGGATAATTTCAGTCTCCAAAGTGTAAATATTTCATTACTGAGAGCTGACTCTGCAAAAATTAATATATGGGGAAGTGTCAGTACAGTGCAGTGGTAAGTGATATATGATGGTAGTAAAGCATCCTGGAATGAGCTGCTTGCTTCTAACGTTGAACAGGAAATCAGGAAACTAGCATGATCTCTGGTCCCATGGGTGAGTGACGCCTCCTGAATCTTGGGGGGCACCAGTGGCTGACCGCCAACCGAGGGGGGGCAGTAGTCGATCGCTGATGTGGGGGGGAAGCACTCGCGGAGCACTTCTCTTGGCTCCCCCACTCCTCAGCCAGCAAGGGCCAATCTCAGCGGGGGCACAAACCCCCCCATGCCCCTCCCCATGTGTTGCCTATGTTTGGTCCTGATACCTTCACTATCATGTCCCCACTTAAGCAGTTTTTCTGCAATCTGGACATGCTTAGCTTCTTCATCCTCTCTTTGACACACCTGTTTTAGCCCAATAGCCTAGTGGGTAGAGCAGTAGGTCAACTGGGAACTGAAATAGAATTGTATCCCACATATCCCCAGCTTCTTTCTCTCTCTTTCTCTCATTCTACAAATATGAACAGTAGGCTGAGCACTTTCTGGGCAGCTGCACAGTTCTGGATGTGCACACCTGAATGAGAATAACTCAGAAAATGGCAGTCAGAAAAAATCCCAGGCCTCAACCATAATGTGGGGAACCTAAATTCCTTCATGCAAAATCTGAACCAGGTGGAAAAGAATGACACATGGGAATTCATAGACATAGCTATTGAGTATAGACAGGTGTTTGTTGGTCTACAATTTTTTTTTGTTGGTTAATTTGGACATGTAATTAAGAAGGACGATTCCAGGTATAAGTCCAAGGGTACCAAAATCATCAGGCCCAACTAGTCAGATGAATGGTGCAGGGCCGGTTCATAAGTCACACAAGTGCAAGTCAGATCAAGCCAACAGACTGGGCCCCCATGCTGGATGCAGTGCTCAGTGGGGGGTCTGGTGAAGGCTCCACAAGCACTCTAGACTTTCCCCGTGCACTTCATGCTATGCATGTGCCAGATCTGGTCCTGTATACTGCGCATGCACCAGAAATGGCCATGTATGTTATGTGGAACTTGCATGGATCTGGCTCCATGCACCACTTGCAGTGTACTGTGGATCTGGCCACACATGCCGCATTTGAGGCCAGTTCAAGGGCCCTAGGCAGCACAGAGGGGTGGATGACAGGGCTCCATGGGCCATTTTCAGTCCACAGGCTATATCTCTGACACTCCAGTTTTAGCCCAAAAATATAGAAACTTAGGATCATAGAGAAGTAAGGCTGGGAGGGACCTCCAGAGGTCATCTAGTCCAAACCCTGCCCGAGGCAGGATCATCCCTATCCAAACCATCCTATACAATCCAAAACCTGAACTCTACATAAGACTACCCTTAACCCTAATGCCTTAACCTGCCACAGGAGAACCATGACAGCCAACATCCTGCTTCTATGAAACATTCTTAATAAATGCTTGAGAGATCCTGTGGCAAGGGCCATGTCTCCCCACTACAAAAGAAGGCAAAAATTCCCACAATTTGTACCAATTTTACTATAGGGTAAAATTCCTTCCTGATCCCAAGTGTGGCAATTGGTCTGGCCCTGAAAAAAATGCTTAATTGGTCCTATAAAATAGTATCTAATTAATAAGCTGCATGCATAAGCTACACAGATTTGTTCACTTGGTTCATAGCAATACTTCCCTTTCCTCAATAACTTGTCCCAATGAAAAAACAGGAAAAGAGCATTATAGTTCATATCTCCCATTGATGTTTAGTGGTGTTTATAGAATCATAGAGGAAGAGGGCTAGAAGGGACCTCCAGAGACCACCTGGTCCAGTCCCCTGTCTGATGCAGGATCATCCCTACCCAAACCATCCTATACAAATCCATCATCTAAACCAGGGGTCAGCAATATTTTTGGGCAGAGTGCCAAAAACACCTGCATCCTCAATTTGTAAGATGTTGGCGTGCCAGGGGCAGACAGGAGGGGCTGCAAGGGGCCCGGTCCTTGTGGCAGTATAACCCTGGCCCCTTCTCTGCCATCTGCCCCAAGGTGCAGGTGCCAAGCAAAATGCCTTCACATGCCACACTCTGGCACCCATGCCAGGGGTTGCCTACCCCTGATATAAACTACTTGTAAAACTACCTGACAACACCAGGCATCACACCTGAACCTGTCACAAGTAAAGCAGGGAACCACGATGTCCAACATCCTGTTAATAAATGCTCGCAAGATCCCAGGAAGAGGGTCATACCCCCTGCTACAGAGGAAGGCATCCTGGATAGAAATAAGAACGCATCCCGGGGTGCCAAACCAAACAATCCAATCTGACCGTGGGGTAAAACTCCTTCCTGACCCCAAACATGGTAAAATGTCTGATCCTGAGCAGAGGGATAAGACCCTCTAGCCAGGGACCTCTGACTATAATTCCTAGCAGGAGCATTTGCACACCTGAAAGTCCCCAGCCTTGGCTGTATCCGACACCCAATGCCTCTGAAGGATGCTTAAAAACACCCTGACATGTAGCAGAAAGAGGTGGGGGAAGCAGAGGTAGGAGCAACCACCAAAGCCCAGAAGCATGGGGATGCCACAATACAACATAGGCCTAGTTACACTTAGACGATCCCTGGTCTAGGTGGACAGTAGCTGTCCAATTTCTTCTTGAACACCTCCAGTGATGGAGAGTCCACAACTTCCCTAGGTGTCTACACCATTGCCTCACTATTCTAGCAGTGGAGAAATGTTTCCCAATATCCAGTCTAACCTTATTTTGCTGCAGCTTCAAGCCATTAGTCCACATCCTCCTTTCTGCAGCAAAAGAGAACAGGTGCTTTTTTTTCTTTATGGAAGCTGTTCAGCTATTTGAAGACTGCTATCATGTCCCCTTTTAAGTGCGTTTTATGCAATCTGGACATGCCTTGCTCCTTCAACCTCTCTTTGTGACATCCCTAGCCTAGTGGGTACCACACTCACTGGGGGACTGAAATATAAGTCTGTGCCCCACCCCTTCCCCCAGCTTTTGCCAGGCTTTTACCTAGCGCAGTTCCCAAGAAATGGAACAATTCTCACAATGATTACTATAGTGTCACCAACCTCAAGTTCCCAAAAATCACAAATTGGGTCCCAAAAGATTAAATTGGCTTAAAATTTGTTTTTCCTTTTTTCTTTTTTCCCCCAAGCCTTTTGGGTGCACATGGGTCACATTCTCCAGCTTTTCTGCATATTCTCAAGGGCTCAGAACTGTTGTTTGGATTGTCATGGAGTCAACAGCCTGCCGTTGCTGGGTCGCTCAGTAAAACATCTGCTGTTGCATGACTAGCAATAAAACTGTGAGTGTTGGCGAAACTGCTACTGGCACATGGGTTATAATAAATAGCACTCAGGCAGCCACACTGTGTACTGACTTGCATCCTGTTTCACCTCACTGAAGGTCTTCAGGCTTGCATAGGAGTATTAGTCAATACAGAATGTGGCCTTTTGTGCATTGCAAATGAGTTTGTAAAATACCAGCACCTCATACGATATTTGAAATGCTTATGTATTGACAGCAAGGCTAACACCTTTTGAGTTTCCCAAAGCCTCAGTCTTAAGGAGTAAGGCAGATTTTAACAAATGAGGATGGCAATGACAACTTCTCATAAAATAACTACGGCTCTTTGAGACGTTGCATATAAAATAGATCCTAATGGAGATGTGTATGTGACCATGTGCACATGTGGACTCTTTTTGCTAGTATAGCTTTATTATCATCTTATACAATGGAGCCTCCCTGTGTCCCCTCCCAATTTCAGGCCCCAGGTAGCCAGGAGCGCCTAAAAGCAGGGATGCAGAGTGGATTGGGGGGGGGTTCAAACTCTCACTATCCTCTCAAAGAAGCACAGTTATGGTTTAGGACTATGGTTTAGGAGAGAAATTCATGGAATTAGTAAGAGATCCAGCTTGTTGGTGAGTTTGTCATCCAAGTCTGAATGAAGATGGAGTCGAGGAGATAATTGAGTAGAAGCCACGATCCAGGAGAGTGAAAATGCCTATCTTAAAAAGAAGTGATTAAGAGGAGATGGTGGGGATACAGGTGGGATAAGAAAGTAGAAAGGGCAGCAGCTATTGAAAAATAATGGCCATGTCTGCATAAGATGCTGCCTGTGGCGTTGTTACTGCGCAGTCATTTAGTACTTGCGTACCCAAGTACTGTACTAAATGACTGCACAGTAACTGGAGCTACTGTGCAGTAACCTGCATGGCTTTGTGGTGATGCTGACTGTGCAGGAGCTCGTTACTACTGCGCAGTAGTGTCACATCATGGCTTGTGCCCTGCAATGCTACTGTCCAGCAGTAACAAGCTGCTGTGCAGTAAGCGTCTCGTGTAGACTCGGCCACTAGTGCAAAAGAAAATGGGAACATGCAGAGGAATGTGATTGCAAGGGTCTAAAGGAGAGAGAAGAGTGAATGGTCCTCTTCTTCTACTTCAATTCAGGCAAAATGAATAAACTCATCACAGGATCTAACAGCTAGGTTTTTTACTAATTTTCTTTCTCCAGTTCTTTGATGTAGGACCGCAGAACAATGTTAATTAAAACCAGTTTCCAAAGGCAAGGATGGTTTTGCAACAAGAAGTCCAGGGAATCATCATCATTTTAGTGGCTGGAAATAATCATTGAGTCATTAACTTGTATTTTACCATTTTCCCTGAAAAAAATGTGTGTGTCCTATTTTTCTATTAACTTTAGTACACAAGATAATTTATGTTCATTAGTCCCCCACTGAACATATCCAGCAAGCCAGGAAAATGGCAAGTGCATGTAAAATAAAAGTGTGAATTAAAGAAAAGGAAACAATTTAAAGAGAAAATGATGCAAAATACTGCTAGAAATGACACTGAAGAAGATATTATCCGGGAAGGATTTTTGTTGTAGAGTCCTCATATCAAACAACATTTGACATGGCTGGAAACTTTACTTGAGGCTCCACTATAATATGTTCTGCACAGACCCATAATGGGAGATGGCCCCTGGCCCAAAGATTTACATTCTAAATACACTTGTCCAGTAAAGGAAGGATTATTATTTCCATTTTACAGATGGGGAACAGAGACACTGAGGCATTATGGGTGTAGTTCTTTTTCACTTTTACCTAAGTAGGATTCATGCCAAGGTAGCATTTACATTGATCCCTAACTAAAATTTTTGATACTTAGCATGTGTACTCATGTAGCTACAATTGTCCTGAGCTTCCATTCTGGCCACGTGGTCCACTGTGGAACAGAATACAGCAAAATGGCCCAAGCTCCCAAAACTTCAGTGTTAGAAACTCCATAACTAGCAGGTCAGGGGTTGGGGAAGGCAGACACTCTCCTACTGCAACGTATTCATTTTATTCAATGAATGCTAAATGCAATGTTCAGAGAAACCAGCAGGCACAGGGACCAGAACCTGGGACCCCACAACAGGATGTCCCTCACTAAGTTACCTTCCTCCTCCAAATGCTGATGCTTGTTTTGGTCTCACTTATCTTCCCCTCTTGGTTGACTAGTGGGCCAGCTTCAAGAGGAGGGTTTGAAGCATCCTCATGGCAATGCCTAGCCCCTTGTCTGGTGAGCAGAGTACTTTCCTAATGAGTGAGAGATGCAGGTTTCAATGCTCTCTCTGAGAAGGTGGCCTAGAATTTGAATGCAAGTGCCCTAAATGCTAGGTAATTGGCCTTAAATGTGGGAGGTCTACTCTTCCATTGCATTTCCATTGGTATTCACATATCAATCCTGTTCCACCCCAGATGGAAACAGAATCAAAATACTGTGAGTGTCACACTGCTATGTAAGTGCCATTTAGGTGCATAAAGGTGAGATAGGGTTGATACAGGATATTTGGCCCTCAGTGACTCGTGCCATCTCACAGAGGAAAACTGTATCAGAGCTGAATTCCAGTCCAGCACCACAAATCTGTTTCTTTCCTGTTCTGCTTTCCTCTAGGGTCCCTGCCCTTCTAGACTGGAAATAACACACTTGACATTCCCAAAGCTTGGGACTCATTGCTGATTGCCTGCTGCTGCTTGTTAGCAGCTATTTCTCCTGGAATGAGAAAAGCTGTCTTGTAACTGTTCTGTGCCCTGGAGGCCATGAAGGTCAAGACAGCCATCGGCTTTGATGGGGCCGAGGCAGCATCAGGGAACCCCCCGGGGGAAGTCTGTTTTCTGCAGCTTTTAAAGAGCTTGTTTCTTGTTGAACACCCCAGAGCAGGGAATCATTTGCAGTTAATGCTTTGCATGACACTGCCTTGGGATATTCATGTAACCCTTTCACAGCAGTCTAATCCAAGATATCCTCCCTACCTAGATTATAGTAGTTTCCTCTTCTCAGCCTGCCAGCTAAACCCATGTTAACTGATCTGTGGAGAGGATCTCAGTTAAGGACGTCAAAAAAAAAAAAAGAGTTAGAAAAATCCCTACTAATATATATAAAAGGAAGAAAATGCCTTTCTAGTTCCCAAATGTGATTGTTCATTTAATCTTGCTTGTGAGAAAGAAAGAGAATTCTCTTGATTAAATATCTAAACCACTTGCACTCATTCCTGACTGGCTCAGGAATACAGTCAGTGTTAGCTGAAGTGTGATGCTATATGTAGCCCTAAATCAGGGGTGTACAACTCACCTCATGTTGGCTTCATGGGGAAAGTGGAGGAAGCAATGGGCCCAATGGCTGTGGTGGTGGCAGCAGCGGAGGTAGCTGTTGTGATAGGGCTGGTAGCAATGGTGGCAGAGGTGGCACAAGCAGCTGTGGTGATGGGACCGGCGGCCAAGAGCAAAGTGACTGTGGGGAGAGCAGGGAAGCATCCGCACAGCTGTCAGTCACCATCTCCCACCAATGGCCATGTCCAACAGGGGTCCCACGCCCCTTATTCTGTGGCAAGTCCTGACCCCAACCAGCCTTTTTCTCAAATCCCCGCTCCCACGAAGAGCCCAGTGGGCAGGATTCAGCCTGTGGCCATTCATTGGATACCCCTGCCCTAAATGCATCATGGCAAACATGGTCCAGTTCAAAAGGGAAAAAAAAGGAAATGGCAGGTTGGCAGGGCACTTGGGGTGCCTGCCACTTCAAGAGGTCAGGTAGCCTGCTGAGCCAGTGGCAGGTGGGGGTCAGGACTAATTGCAGAGTCAGATGACCCAAGGGGCCAGCAGGTGAGGCCAGTCTGATCAAGGGAGTCACCTAATCAGAAAAGGCCTGGGTTTAGATAGGGTGTAAGCCCACACCTGAGAGTAGGTAGCATAGGAGCTGCAGCCTTCCTGCTGGGAGATGTTCCTTCACCAGCCCCCAAGATGTTACTGCCTAAGAGTATGGTGGGCAGTAACGTCTCAGGAGCTGTTAAAGAGACATCACCCAGCAGGAAGGCTGTGGCTCCTGAATGCCAGCGAGGAGAATGACATCTGGAGCTATGGGTAGGAACTAAGGGGATGGAGGAGGTCCCTGGGATCCCAGTATGGGGTCCAGAGACCTGAGAAAGGCTGAGTGCCTGGGCCTGTTGAGAGGCTGAATAAGCCTCGAAAGAGAGGAGCTGAGTGCACAGGGGGCTAGTGAGAGGCCAGGCAAGCCCAGAGAGAGAGGCTGAAAGTCTGTGGGCCTATTGAGGGGCCAGGTGAGCCCTGATTGAGGGGTCAAGTGTTTGAGAGACCTGGTGGAGGGTCTGGGTGAACCCAGTAAACAGGGCAGAGTATGCAGGGGAGACTACTGAGGGGTCTGGATGAGCCCGGGAAAGAAAGGGGATGCATAGAAAGACCTATGGAAGGCTCAGGGCAAGCCCAGAGACAGCGAATGATCTATGGAGGAGCCCGAGAGGGCGGGCCCACAGATACAGGAGGGCTGACAGCCAAAGGACTGACCGTGGGAATCTCAACTGGACTGTGCCGGGCCAGAGCCCAGGAGGGGCCGAAGGGTGAAATATGATGGTAGAGACTGCCAGAACTGGAAGCCTGGAGTTCTTGACTGGCCTGAGGCATGGCCAGGGCCTAGGAGAGGCTGAAGGTCCTTGTTTGGCCACAGCCGTGAGGAAGGGGTCAAGGGGCACGCAGGCCAGGATGACGATGGCTGGTGCTAGGCTATCTGAGGAAGAGGGATAAAGGAAAGCAGTCCAAAAGTGAGATGGTGGTGGGGAGGACAGATATGGGGGGCTCAGATGTGAGAAGGAGCCAGGGCCAGGCAATTAGCAGCCCAGGAAGGGGATAGGACATCTAGGGAGAGCCCGGGGAGGGACAAGTAAGATCAGGTAGCCCTTAGCAGAATGCAACAAGGGCACTACTGCAGTGCAGGAAAAAAACATGCCCAATTCATGGAGAGAGAAAAATTGCAGAACCATTTGTGGAAATAACCACAGGAGGAGTATTGTTGACTCCCTAAAACCAATGTCCAGTAGTGGTCCATTGTTTTCTCGAATCACAAATAATAGAGATTTTATTGTTACCTAGAGATGGAGAAATAACTTCCAAGGGAAGATCCAAGAATTATAAAAGTTATTATTCTTATAGTTCACAGATAGGAAGAGTCTAATTTTAAGATTACTATATTACCTTACAATAGGCAATTCCTAAAGGCAATATAGTTATACCTGTCTGAAACCAGAAAGTTAGTTCAGTGCCATTATATCTATTATAAATAGCACAGGGTGCTTGACATGTTCCATAATAAATCTATCCTTTGAATTGTTACTAAGTTTGCCAAATATATAACTGTTTCAGTTGAAATTTCTCTTGCTGGTTGACTGTTTTGGGCTGATTAATTTTGACTGGTGGGGGAGCTGCAGCTGGGGAGGAGCATAGAGCATGAGGCTGGCAGCAGGCAACAGTGCAGAGCTTGGGTGGGCAGGGTGTGGAGCACTGGCCAGAGCCACGTGCTGCCAGTCATGAGTGCCTGCACTGGGTACAAGTGCCCGAAGTGCCACGACATGCTGCTGCTGCTGCTGCTGCTGCCGCCACTGCCTGCAGGGACTTTGCTCCATGGAGGGAAGTGTGGGGGGGTCTCTACACCCCCCCAACCTCCCTCACATCCCACAACCTCGACACACTCACACCCTGGCCCCACAAGCCCCCACAT
>NW_017729033.1:6974289-6990641 GCF_001723915.1 Gavialis gangeticus
AGCACTGGCCAGAGCCACGTGCTGCCAGTCATGAGTGCCTGCACTGGGTACAAGTGCCCGAAGTGCCACGACATGCTGCTGCTGCTGCTGCTGCTGCCGCCACTGCCTGCAGGGACTTTGCTCCATGGAGGGAAGTGTGGGGGGGTCTCTACACCCCCCCAACCTCCCTCACATCCCACAACCTCGACACACTCACACCCTGGCCCCACAAGCCCCCACATATAGAACCCCCCACATACCCTATGCCCCCCCAAACAGTCACACCCCCTCACACATCTGCCACACCCCACCATACATACACATACACTCCACCACACTCTACCATACACACATACACACACACACCCATCCTCACACCCCACCATACACCCCCCCAACGACACCCCCACACACAATATGCAAGACTAAGACTTTATTTTTGAGTTATTATGTAATCACCTCTATATACAGTATGCAAACACAGACCATAACAAAAATATTTTTTGTAATAAAATTAAAACATATTATAGTAGGTGTTTGACTTTTAGTGTATGAGTTGTTTGGGGGTTTTTTGGTTCTAAGATGGCAACCCTCACTTCCCAAAAGGAATATTTCTGGGGCAAGGGAGAGACTTCTTGTGCCAAAGTTCAGGGGTTAGTCCCAAGGTGACAACCAGGGTGCAAGGCTACTGTTGAGAGGTGGGGCTACCCATGTGGCCCCT
This sequence comes from Gavialis gangeticus, assembly GCF_001723915.1. Taxonomy (NCBI): domain Eukaryota; kingdom Metazoa; phylum Chordata; order Crocodylia; family Gavialidae; genus Gavialis; species Gavialis gangeticus. The sequence continues at coordinate 6,974,990 of NW_017729033.1, forward strand.
GAAAGATCACCAAATCTCACTAAGTGGCCCTCCAGCTGAAATAATTGCCTGCCCCTGATCTAAATACACCAAGGATTTCATCTGCACAGAGCATGTTCCATGGCTGGCTGGCTGAGACCAGCCAGTGTGTGCACTTTCTCTATAGACCGTAAGCTCGCTCCATTCTGGAATGAGGAGGGCTTTCAGTGAAATTGTTCATCCCGGCTGCCAAAGTCTATTAGTGATCCAGGCACTCCTCCAACACTCCTCCTTCTCTGGTGCCAAACAGGCAGCATGGCAGAAGAGGAGAAGACTGCAGCCTGATTAGAATACAAAGGTATGAGGAAAGTGTTATGAGATGCATGATGAGGGATGGTGGAAGTGGTATGACAGAAGCAAAGGGCAGGGCCATGGAGCAGGAACAAAAAAGGACAGATGACGTTATGACCAGGGCCAGGGAAGAATATCAGAAGCAGAAGGACAGAAGGCCAAGAGCTGGATAGGAACATCGATCTCAGGAAGAGACTGATAGGACAAATTAGGTGACCCTTCACTGTCTTCCTCTCCAGAGTCTGGTGCTGAACACATTTGTACCTGAGTTTCACTGTTTCTTTGCTGCCTGGCAAACAGCTGGGAAACCCACTAGCAGAGGGTTCTAGTTTTTATTGTTTTTTTTCCCCTCAAGTGGTAGGTCCACAGAGAAGATAACAGCAATCAGTTCCTCCATTCACTGAAAAGATGAAGGATTGGGTGGTGGATCTAAAGAACCCAGCTCTGCTGATGAACCATGCAAGGGGGATCAGTATGGTTAGCCAGGATAGAGGTTTTGGTTATTCAGTGTAGCCCTCCATTGGCTTTCCCACAGTTCTCTGTATATCTTTTAGCCTTTCTCCATCCTACCTACTCATTTCTCTTATCCTCTACTTCCAAGATTTCTGGCATTTTATACTGCTCTGCTCATCATGTAATGCTTCATTTTCTATGAAATCCATACTGGGCTTCACCCAGCTGACTTCTGCACAGATGTTCCTCCTAAAATGGAATTTTTTGGCCAGAGAAGTATTCCAAGTTTCCACCAAGTTTCCATCAGTAGATGATCTCAAAGAGTGATCCCAGGGCAGGCCACGAAAAGCTCAGATCAGCTCATTGGCCAATCCAGTCTCTTGAATGTGTTTGGAGAGCTCTCAAAGAACGTCTTCAGGCATAGTCACAGATTCACAGAAGTTTAAGACTGGAAGGGATCTTGTGAGATCATTGGGTCCAGCCCCCCTACTCTGGGAATAAAAGACTGCTGGGAACGATCTTCAGCGTAGGTGCCTGCACTGCCCCCACTGGAAGTCTATTCCAGAGTCTGGTCACACGAACCATGAAGAAGTTTTTTCTTATATCCAGTCTGAAACCTTCTTCTAGGAGTTTATGACCATTGCTCCTGGTTTTCCCCATGAGGTGCTTTAGTGAATTAGTAGGGCTGTGAGAAGCTTTGGTCCTTGATTGAATTTGGTGGACATTTGGCCCAATTTGGTGGCTGAATCCGAATCGAACCAGGAGACCCTTTAATCTCTCTGAATAGAATTGGAACCCTCTGAATTGATTCGGAGAGATTTGGAATGATTTGGCGATTCGGATATAGACACAGCTTTAAATGTTTTTTCTGCATACCTCAAGGTACCAGGTGGCTTGTGAATGCTGTGATGCTAGGGAGGATGGAGCATCTCACAGGAGTGTGGAGGTCTCCCCAGCATGCTCGGCAGCAGACCTGGAAGTGGACCAGAAGCTGAGTGCTCACCAGTGGACCCAGAAGTGGACCAGAAGTACTTCCAGTCTACTTCTGGGTTCGCTGCCGAACACATGGGGGGCCCCTTGCACTCCTGTGGGATGCTCCTTCTGCCCCAGCATCCCAGATTAAAGGGTCTCTTGATTCAATTCAGATTCCAATGCTGAGTAGAGCAGGAGAATAACTTCCTGAGTTTTGCTTGAGATGCATCAGTTGCCAGCATATTGTTTGCTCTGCTAATTGTAGCATCAACCTGGTGGCTCATATTCATTGTATGGTCAATTGTGACCCCCATGTCCTTTTTGGATGTAGTGATAGCTAGCGTAGCACCACGGAGCCTGCAAGTTTGTTGTGGATTTCTCCTCCCCAGATGGAGCGCTTTACCCTTCTCAGTGTTGAACAGCATCTGGTTCTAGGTCCACATGGATTGCCAGCCTACCCTGATGTGTGGCTGCACTTCCCCAAAGCTTAGTGTCATTGGCAAACTTTGCCAGTGTGCTTTTCACCCCTACATCCAGATCATTGATATGGATATTGAAAAGCACTGTTCCAAGTACCGAACCCTGGGGGACCCCACTGGCTACCTTCTGCCAGGTCAACATAGATCCATCTATTAGTACTCTCTGGGTCCCACCCCACAGCCAGTTGCCCACCCATTTGACCACTGAATTGTTGAGCTCATAGTCCCCTAGTTTTACCATGAGAGGCTCATGGGACACCAAGTCAAAGGCCTTCCTCAAGTCCAAGTAAATGACATCAACCTCATCTCCCTGATCCAGGTGGTGAATAACCTGGTCATAGAAGGAGACGAGGTTAGTCAGACACCCATGGCAAAACCATGCTAGCTGTCATTCAGAATTTTACCTTCTAGTAGCTTATCACATATGGACTCCTTGAGAAAATTGTTGAGCTTTTTTCTTGGGATTGAGGTCAGGCTGATCAGCCTGTAATTCCCTGGTTCCTCTCTCCTCCCCTTCATGGAGAGACAAAAGTACAGAGAGAAGGAGAAGATCTCTAACCTTATTAAGTGACATCCACCACATTTGAGACTGCTTTGTGGGAAGCCAAAGTACAAAGAGGAAGTGATTTCTTAGGTAATCACCAATACAGTTGCTGTTATGGTGAGGACTTTATGCCCTGGGGTATGGCTGGAAGTCATGGAAAAGGTATAATTTCCATAATTTACTTTCCTTCTCATCCCAATCTGTACTGTATGCATTCCAAGATGGATATCAAGGAGGGGGGGAAATGAAGCCCACAAACAGCTGATGTTTTGTAGTACCACCCTTGCCATATTAACCATGATTACATGTCTAGGAAGTACAGATTTTTTCACTATTTTAGTTTTATGGTATACACTCATTTATTTAGTTTTGTATTACTGGTTTTGCATTGTACTATGTTTCCAGTGCATTGTGCTAAAAGGTGCATTTTCAAATAGTTACCAAGCAGCCGGTCTGCCTAAAACAGTCTTTAATACACTTCCATTTTTTCTGTGTATCAGTGCTCGTTGCAGAGATATTTGCAAAGACATAAATGTCTGAATTTATACCAAAATGTTTTATTAGAGCATCAGAACACAGAAATTACCTAGAAAACAAAATTACATTAACCCTCATGCTGCAAGTTCCATAATAGACATTTTAAAGATTTTAATTTCAAAATGTAAAATTTAACAGATATACTTAATTTTGTAAATGTTAAAACACAATGTGAAAACCAGTATATATCTAAAAAACCACCATAAATGCTTTTAGCTAATAAAGACCCCAAATTCATAAAACATAATTTACTTTCAAAAGAATTATAGCAGCCTCCACTTCAGTATTTTAAGATAGTAGCTCCAAACTAATTGTCCACTCTGGTTTATACATTACAAATACATCACAAAATCATTAGAATAGCCCCTACCCCCTACTGTGCATTGTAAAAACAAAATAAGAAAGTGGATTTAAAAAATTAGTATTGTCAGTCCCTCGTTAAATATAATCAAGAAAGCAACACTTACATTTCCATTCAATATTTCAGCAATATTGACCATGTGCAGCTAGGATGTGGGTATGTATGGCGTACCTCATATCTCTTGCCTCCCGAGTACCTGCTGACAGATGCACTTTCTCATTTTCTGAACCATACTGGCAAAGAATCAATGTCTGGGACTGAGTCCATATGAAAACCTCACCTTTTGCCTTGTAGACACTGTGTAGGGAGCAGAAATCCACAATCAACTTGATGGCGTTTGCACCACTACCACCCAAACCATATTGCCTACAGCCCAACAACTCTGCATTGTGTTGCCAACCTGCATGTCTGTAATTCAGGTTTTTTTTCCAGGGGTATAAATGGTCAGGGTCCATGAGCCATGGAAAACAGGGTAAACAGCCTCCCCCAAAATAAAAATTAAAACTAAGGTCTTGTTGATAACAATATCATGGGGTAATAATAAGGATCCCATTTGTTCCAGGCTGTAAGGGCAAATCTCTCCTCTACTCTGCTGTCGTGCACTTTTTCCTTACTCCCCTCACTGGAGTTCATGAACTTAATCCTATGGTCCACCTAGCCACGAAGAACCAAGGAATCGTTCCTCTTACAGCTGACCAATTTGTTTGCAACAAAAATACATGAACATATGTCTTCCATAGTTTGGGACCCTCATTCTCTGAAAGCTGTTTATTCCAGACACTTTTTATGTCCACCCATGGCATGCCATGGAGTCTGTGTTAGTCTGAGGCTGGCAACTTCTAGAAAGCAATGGCAACCCACTTCTGCATTGGTATAAGGTCCTTCCTTTGAATGTTCTGGTGCCAGGGGATTAGAGCCAGGTCTTCACACAATCCCATGAGGGTCCATTCTTCAAGCACATGATCAGGGATCACTTCTGGTCACTGTAGATCTTCAAAATGACGTAATCCCACCGTATTGTGCTAGTTCTCCTGCTCCAAGCTTACCTGTATTCACAGGGGGATTGTATGGAAATTGCAGCACTCATTGTGTTTACCTAATGAACCACAAATAGATCCTCCTCATCCCTTGAGTTCAATCACATACAGCCCATCCTGGAAGGCCATGTCTTGAAGCACATACCCCAGAGCACAAAAAGTCAGACTGCCATAAAGAGCAGCTCATTTAATGGCTCCATGCTTTGACTTGCTAGGACTAAATGACTGAGATGAGGAACAGGGAGAGCAAGAAATACCTCAGATACCTGTAAAGGTGTGTTAAATTCACTTTCACTTCTAGGACAGGGAAGGAAAGTCATGTTATAAGATCATAAAAGAGTGGGGCTGGGAGGGATCTCTAGAGGTGAGCTAATCCAACTCCCTGCCTCAGGCAGGTTCATATCCAAACCATCTCAAGCAAACTCTTGTCTAACCTAAGTTGTCCCACAATACATTTCTAAGAAAGGCTCCATTCTAGTTTGGGCTTAGAAAGCTAGAATATAGTCCTGAAATCCCAGCACCAGATTATATACTAGGAGCAAGAGTCTGGACACAGATATACAGGGCCTTTCACATGTTTGGTAACTTTGTGTGCCATTAGAGGCAGGTTGGCCTGGTTCAGGCTTGCCTGGGTACAAGCATCCTTCTCAGTGGCCGCATCTACATGAGACACGGACTGCACAGTAGCTCGTTACTCCTACACCGTAGTGTTACTTGTTATGATGTGTGTCACAATGCTACTGCGCAGCAGTAATGAGCTACTGCAGTCAGAGCCACCAGAAAGCTGTTCAGGGGCACATCTGCACCAGTTTCTCTCTCCTAACAATGTCTTTCATACCATAGTGGAGGTTTTTTGGCTGAGTTTCACTCTAGTTATATAACTTACTGCAGTCATTACCGTAGTAACCGAGAGTACAATTTTAAAAAGCAGCGATGGCTTTAAATAGTTTACACCACATGCTGCAAATAGCTTACCCCACATGCTTTTAAAAAAAAAGCAAGATGGGTCTCTAAGGACTGAGTCTTCCTTCTGCACGGTTTGATTTTTACTCCCTCCCAAGCCCTTCCTGCATAAAACCTAAAGCCAACTAAGAAATGCAATTGTATTGCTTATTTTTCTTTTACCCCCTTTGGTCTTGGTATTGTGTTACCACCTTGGCACTAAGTGAATATTTGGTCATTCTGGAGTGCTACCAACTATATTATCAATAAGGTTCTGGAAAAGTCTTACCTTTGATGTGATGTACATAAGTACGTCTGGCCTCAATATTTGTCCTTGAATTCTAGGAATTTTAATACAAGATTTGCTAGCTTGCCTGCAAGCATTTTCTTGTCATTGTTTCCTTAAAGAATCAAAATTCCCATCTTATATCTAAGAGCTGTCTTGTACTTGCCAGGAAATTAGAACTTAGGGAAAATTGAAGTGTGCAACTACTTCCCTGTTGAAACCAGGGCTTCATATTTTGAAGGTTGCTGCGAGAGCAGAACACAATGTCTTTGTTGGTATTGTGATTATAGGCATATAATTGCTCACTTGAAAATCCTTAATTCGAAAGTGTTCTTCATGCTACTGAACATTTCTCCCTAATCAGGGAACATCTGAGTTCAAGTGTTTAATTATAGGTCTAGTGCAGCAGATATTAGAGATATGAGAGAAAAACTGAATATGGATTTTTGGCACTCAGAAATTTTGGGCAAATTTAAGTTTATAAAACTGTATTTATAGTTAGGAAGAAAGATTTTAAGAGTGATCACAAAACAGGAAGGTACCCAGCCAGAAGCAGTGTCTTGCATTAAAACAATGCAAGATTCCAACTATACCCTTGCAATATGGGTTGATACCCTTGATATATATATCTTGCATTAAAACAATTCAGCCTATACCCCAGCTCTCTTTTCTGCCCAGGACAGGGCATCAGACTCGATGATCTACTGAGGTCCCTTCTGACCCTAAAAATCTATGAACATCTAAGAAATCTATGAAATTATAGTGGCCATTTACAGGTGTTATGTTTTTCCTAGGTTTAATCCAGATTACAACCATCATTATATACACATGGACATCTGTAGTCCAAATTAAAATTAGCTCCAGGCTGAATTAACTGATCTTCACTGAATGAGGATTAAAGTCAATGCAGACTAGGGGAGTCCAAACTAGGCAATTTAAACTGTATTAATTAGCCTGTGTATATGACAGATATCATGGGCTTGCTGTTGCTTGTGCCTACCACCAGACGTCCCCTTCTGTCTCTTCTGCAGAAGTTCAGAAATGCACAAAAACCTCCCTGACAGTCAATGATCATCTATTAACCCTTCATTTGAACTGAAATTCGATTTGAACTTGTGTGATGTGAATCAGTTAATACAGTTTAGAAAACAGCGAGCATATCTACAGACAGCCAGAGATACCCAAAAGCAATGAAAGCAGAACATCAGAGCAACTTTGCTTTTCTCTTATCTGTTAAAATGCTAAGGGCTTTGATCCCTTAGAGCATCCTTAATAACTGTGCATGTTATGCATTTACCTGCTACCTCATATTGGATATTGATTCTTTCACCATAGCTCTCTTCAGCTAAGAGGGCATTTTCAGAAGTGCCTCTATGACTTAGACTTGAACTACACCCAGTTTTCCTACTGGCATATGCCTGTTGTGGTTAGGGGTGAGAATACGTATCTAGATAGTAATGGCAACAGAAAGGAAGACTGCCTATAAAGGAACGGATATCTTGTTGGAAAGCATCATTCAGGGCCAAATGTTGCCTTTTGTCACAATGCATTTGCAAGCATTCACATGGATTTAATACGAATTGCTCTATGATTCTGTCCCCCAAAAGAACCATCTTCTTGAATGACACAAGGCCTGAGCTGACACAGAACTGCTGACAAAATGCTAGTGTTGATGTGCTCCAGCCTCATAGCAGTCAGGAACTGTAAGCTTTAAGCATCTATCCATGATAAAGTAAGTCATCTGTAGATACTTCCCTGTAGACTCAACCTCTTGCAGCAAAGATGTTTGTCACCGGGGGAAAAAAAAGCCACATTTGCCAACATTCCAGCAGCTTTGAGCTGACAAGTTTTCTGGCAGGAAACCTCCTTGATAGAGATGTTACCTTAGGGTGAAGCATCACTTTAGATGCAGACAGAAGAACAGCTCCCCATTGTAACTCATGGCGCTTCCTAGAAAACGCTGTGAGTTACAGTAATCCCCCAGACCCAACAGATGTTCATGTTGGGTCCCCGGGATTGGGAGACTGATCTGCTATTTAGATCAGCTGTGAATCTGCAGCCACTGCAATGCATTTCCCTCCCCCCCCCGCCCCAGTGCTGTTCTCTGGATGGGAGGGGGAAAGGGGGTGGAGGAAGCTCATTCTGGGGGTTGCCCAGCCAGCATTGGAGGGTGGGGCGAGTGGATTGGAGCCTTCCCTCCTTGGCATGGCTCCAATCCACCCATCTCACCCTCCAGCACCCTGTTCCCAGCGCACACAGACAGAAGTTACTGAGGACGCTCTGTTTTGAAGTATCTTTATCTAAACTTTCATGCAATGAGCGTTCAGATTGTTGTGGGATCAAGCCCTTTTAAAGCACTCTGCAACCGTGTGCTTGTTTTTGGTCATGGCTGTAGAGTGCTATCAGGGTCCAATCGGGCAAAAACCATCACTTCTGTCTGTACCTTTTAACTATGGATAGGAATAAAGTGGTGCAAACTGAGTGTGTAGGCCAGAGACTCCCTCTTTACATGACTGATGCAGGCAAACCCTAAGATAATCTTATCTGAATGACACATCTGCTTTGGAATATCCCACATGGATTCATTTCTCTGGAGAGTTTCAAATCTAAATAAACTGACAATATTTCTGAAAACCCGTCTACATAAGTCAGGAACATCCAAATGAAAGCAAGACAGCTTTGCTCCAAACAGACATATTGCCTGTCTCTTTTATAATTTGTAGCTATTTTTGTAAGATTCCCAGAGGCCTTCAGCTAATGTAGCTCAGCAACTGACATCTTATGTTTTATTATCAAATTGTCACCGGGTTTGCAAAATGTATTGAAAACCTATGTCTGCTGTTGTTTTTATTTTTTTTTTAATCTGTCCCCCAGCTAAAGTTTATTCATAGCAAAAATCCCAAAGATTTGTCAGCTCTGCTTGAAACTGAGCAATCTCACACCAAAAGTCTTGTCAACACATACAACACACACACAGCAAAAGCAGGTGTTTCCTTGTCAGATGTGGTGATTTATAGTCTGGCCTAAGGAACTTGGAATGACACCTCAACTCTTTTTTACTTCTCCAGGTTCTTTTGAGTAGCGGATGCCCTCTAGGGGTAGAACAATGAACTGAAAGGTAGAATTGCATAGACAAAACCTAGAAACATAGGGAAGGCTGCTTGCAGACAGTAACCCCCTTCCCTCCCCACAAAAAATGGCACTTTAAACTCAGTGCATTCCTGTGATGAGCCCCATGTATGCCCAGAAGAGGCAGTGCCTTAGTTGGACCCAGCTAACCTGACATCTGTATAGACTGGGCACTTTAGTGGGGCTTTTTGGTGCTTTTATCCAATAGATGATTGAATCCGCTTTAGCTAAAAGTGCCAAAAAGCCCCGCTGAAATGTCCGATTTATACAGATGCGGCAGAGCTGGGTCAAAGTAACGTGCTGGCTGCTTCTTTCAGTAAAGCACTTTTTTTTTTAAGCGTCTGCAAGAAGCCCATAAAGCCCCATATTACAGGTGTTGAGCTGGACACAGGTAGCCACCTCAGCTTCTCCATTAGTCACAATTGCTCAGTCACCTGGTTCAATAAAAGACAGAATTACCATCCCGATGTTAAGAGATCCATAGCCTAAACTGACACGCATTACTTTTACTAGCCAGTTGCCCTTCAAGAATGATGGAGGGGGACATGGGTGGTGACAGAGCGATGCCACCCACCACCCTGCACCACTGCTGCCGCCCAGAAACAGGAGTGGAAGAGGGGGAAGCTTGTACATGGCTGCTGCCACCCACCCTCCTGCTCTGCATCCAGCCCCGTGCCAACTTGTCGCCCCATCCCGCTCTGCATCTGGGCCCCATGTTCCTCCCCCCCTCCCTCACCGCTCCATGTCCAGCCCCACGCCCAGAGGCAGATTAATGTGTACAGGGGCCCTGGGCAAAAAAATTGGAGACCCCTTCCCCCATGAGACCTGGCCTGTAGGGGGAGGCCAGGGCCCCTTCCCCTCCTGGTGCTGTCAAGGGAGGCTTGGGAGACCTGCCAGGCTGGGGCTGGGGGGACACATGCCCACCTCTTCTCCCGGCTCCCTGCCCCCCCATCCTTCTGTGGCCAAACATACACACACCCAGGTGTGTACACAGATGGGCGCACACTACTCTCACTCACTCTCTGCACATGGACACACAGACAGAAACACTCTCCCTGCCAGGAACACAGACACCTGCGTGCACACACACATGCGCACATACATGCACGTACACACAGACACATGCATGCACACATGCATGGACACACACGCAGATGGGTGCACACTCTATTCACTGACTCTCTGCACATGGACACACAGAAACAAACACACTTTCCCTTCTGCCATGAATGCAGACACTTGCATGCGCACACAGACATGCACACACACAGACTGCCACACTCTACTCGCTCACTCTGCACATGGGCACACAGATACAAACACACTCTCCCTCCTGCCATGAACAGACACATGCACACAGATGCACACACACATGCAGATGGCGTGCACTCTACTCACTCACTCTGAACAGACACGCACACACAGATGCAGATGCACACACAGAGGTACAGATGAGCACACATGCAGAGATGCACACATGCACTCAGGTGCAGACACAGACACATGCATGCACACAGACACATCCCTTCCCCTCCCAGGACCTTCTCTCCCCCATTCTCCATCATGCTGAGGAAGCCCCCATCCCCTTCCTTCCTCCCTCCCTCTGCCGCCAGCTGCCCGCAGCTCTGTCTCACTCCCCCAACCCATTGCCCTGCCTGGGAGGGAGTTGCTGCCTGGCCAGGAGCCCCGCACCCTCTCTTGTGCAGGTGGCAGCACTGGGAGGGGCAGCTCTGGGTGTTAAGGTGAATGTTGGGAGCTGTGCCGCCCCCACCCCCCACACTGGTGCCTGCCTTGCTGTGCAGCACAGTGCGGCTCCTGCCCCCCTCCCCGCTTTAGCAGGCACCTGGTTCCAACTCCAACAGCCATTCTTTTGTAGTAGGAGTTCAACACGTTTGATAGTCGTAGTCCATGTATTTGGGGTATTTTTCTGTCTCAGCTTTGCTAAGTTCACTGTTACGTTTTCAAAAAAGGTGAAAAAAATGTGCAACAGAGACACGCTACCTCTGCCTGAGTTTGGAACAGCTGGCAGAAGAGAAGCAATGAAAGTCAAGGTATTGAATACTGTCGGCTCTCACTGAAGTGCCCCGTGCCACCGCCGGATCCCAGGAACGGGGCTGGAAGGAGCTTGCACCCAGTGGCCATCAGTGCCTCCTCTCAGCTGCTCCTCCCGCCCTCCCTGCTGTCTCCCCCTGTCTGCTGACACCTGTCGGGGGCCGGGCAGCCACAGCAGTGGGGGGGCGCTGCCACCAAAAAGCCCCACTTTCCCTTCCCATGCCCACCCTTCCTCCCTTCGTCCCCTCTTCCACACCACCTCTTCCTCCCTGCCGTGGCCTTTCAGCGGTGCATGTGCAGTTGTCCTAGAGCATTACAGACAGACAGACAGACAGACAGGCAGACGAAGGCTTTTATTATATTAGAATCTCCCCGTTCCTATTGCATCTAGCAACATTTAATCTGTTTCAGGCCTAGATGATAGTATTTAGGCCACTGTCTTAAAGAGGGGGCACATCGATTTGTGCTGCCTTGGGTGTAGTGACAGCATACACCCCATTAGTGTGACTAGCCCAGAGGCAGCTTCATGTTGGAAGCAGGGAGGCTTGTTGTTGGTCCCCTGTGTTATCAAGGCAGAGATGATACCAATCCATTCTGAGATGAGCTAAATCATTGCACAATGTTGCTGTCCACTCAGAAGGCCCAATGAATGCATGCTGAAAGCCCTGAAAAGATTCCCATTAAGTTCAGTGAACATTGGATTGAACCTTAAGCAGTTGTTGCATTCTTACCAGAGACAGAGGTTGGGATGACTTATTTGTGTATACTCTGCACACAGACCAACCTGTTTTCAGATGGAAGAAAGGTGACGAATATCCCTTCCTAAATCACCAGCACAGAAGCAGACAAGGATTTTTCACAAACCTCAGCGGCCATTTTCCCTTTCATGCAAAATACATCAGTCAGCACCCTGACTTATAAGCAGAATGGGAAATCAAAAAGCTGTATCTCCAAGAGCAACAAATACAAATTCAACTTTTTGGAGCCTGCTATAATAAATAGGTGTATATATTTACAGCATGCTGTTTCCAAAGAATACTCAGTGGGTGTTTTCTGGCAGATCTTATATTTGTAATATTTGTAGAGAAATGAACTCGTAGCACAAGGGGCATCCAAATGGAGATGGTGAGACAGCAGTCTCATTCAAATGCAGTGATTCTTTAATACCGTCAAAACCTTCTAGAGTAGAATTTATTTCCCAGAAAACTAGATACAGTCTGTTCCACCTGCTAGCTCACTTTTTCCACTTTCTATTGCCCTAACCTTTCTGAAATTATACCCACCTACAACCCAGCTGGCTGAGAAATGCAAACCCATTACAATCCTTGTTGCCAACTCTTGTAATTTCACCATGAACCTCATGATATGCTTTTCAAACCCCAGCACCTGGAGATGTGAGAGCCTGAAAGTTCATTTAAAGAATTTTCCAGCCTTCATGGTTGATGAGTAACACTTGACAATGTAACCCAAACGCAATCTAAAGGCTCAAAAATCAGAAGGGAGAGAGAACTCCACATGTATTTTTGCCTAAAAAATCCATGATTTTTAAGACATAATCAAGTTCCTGTCTCCTGATTTCTTCAATGCACTGATAAGTACAGCAAAATACTTATATGTTCCAGGAGAAGGAATTGCCCATAGTAACAGATATTGCAGAGTAGAGGCACAAATAATCAGATTTGTATCCTGGGCACTAATCCAATGGCTTTGTGGGAGAAAGTGCTACAGAAGAAAGGTGCTGGTGCTTCTAGCTGCCTCTGGTAGACAAGGTTCTTTGGGTAACTGTGATATCTTTTATTAGACCAACTATATAGTTGGGAAGATTGTTCTTTGCAAGCTTTTGGACACAAACACCCTTCTTTAATCTAGTGTCACTGAACTGCATTGCCACCAGGACCTGATAACCCTGGATTTGACACATATTTCACCCCTCCCTTGAGTCGTGCTCCAACTCCTCCCTTTTTCATGTGCCTCTCTGATTGCGACCCTGATCCCCAACACTTACCTTGCTCTAAGCACAATGACAACCCCTTTAACTCAGTGCCCTAAGCTTGTGACCCAGTTGTCCACCCCTGGGAACGCTACAGTGTCAGAGCTCAGTAGGTTGCCGGCTACCATCCTGGCATTTCCAGCTCTTACAGTTTAATCATAAACTACACAGTACTTGGTATTTTTCTTAAACTTCCAGTTCCTGGAATCCTATGATTACATTGGAATCTGAACTTTCATTAAAAATGTACAGAGTGGCCTTTGTTATTGTGGAGTACAGCTTGAGACCATAAGCTCTACAAGTAGAAAGCAAATAAAAGGCATCCTGCTGTATTACATTTTTAACCCTAACCAATCAGATGGGGAGGCAGGGGAGCTGATGCTTAATTTTTTAATGCTTGTGATTGGCAATACTGCTGTATAAAAGAGTTAGATCTCTTGTCCTCAGGATTATCCATCTTTAAGAGTGAGGACATACGAAGGTCATTCTCACATCCTGTACAGTTTCTCTAACTGGTTTTAAGATGGGACTTGATAAGTTTATGAACAGGACTAAATGGCTAAGTACAAACAGCCAAAGAGCCTGAGGCTGAATTGATTCAGTCTTCACAGGTGAGCCTATGCTGCAAAGTTTGAACTGATAAACAAATGAACTCACATTTACTTTTCATTCAGAAAATGTAGGCGCATGCCTCCAGTGGCTTAAGTCAGAAGATGGGGTGTGCCAGGGCATGCCTGCCAGTCATTCCAAGGCTTTCTCCCCATCCCTGCTGGAGTGGAGGACACATGGCCAGGCCCCAGCCCCTGCTATGCCTAGGCAGGAGGAGTAGGGGGAAAGGAAGTAGCACTGAATTCATAAAAGCTTGAACAAAATAGTTCTTTCTCTGAAAAGCTATGAATTGAAAATTATTAACATATGGGGGGGGGGTTCCTTCCTCTTCCTGCCACCCCCACGGTCTCTGGGTTTTGCAGTCCAGCATCACAACAGCAGGACTCCACAGGGTTGGTCATCACTTCCTCTTCCCGCTTCCAGGTGCCTCTGGGATTGTAGTGCACAGTCACAGCCAGCACTAAGTAAGCCAGCAGGGCAGGGCAGCTCCACATTCAGGCATAAGTTGAGTTTAACCCCTCTCCCTGGTCCCAGACCCCAGCAGGGTTTGCTTGGGAGGGAGCGGGTGGCAGTGCACCAGCCAATTAGCCAGCCCTCACTGCTCCAGCTAGGGAGCAGAGGCGTGGGTCCAGCCCTGCTCTTTGGAGCAGGCAGCCCAGCCCAGCCCAACCATAGGCAGAGGGAGAAAACATTATTTGGGGTGGGGGGGGTGGCTGAGTGCACACACACCCCTCCACCACACACACGCACACACACACACTCACACACATACCCCCCTCCCAGCAGGTAAGTCTCTAGAGAGGAAGGGGTGTGGGGGAGAGGGAAGGGGCCTGGGGAGGAGGGAAGGGGCCTGGGGGAGGCCAAATCAAGGCCCCACAGTGAGAGAGGGAGTGGGGCAGAGGCAGGGGCAGGGGTCCTGGACTGGGTGATGGGTCAATCAGAGCCCAAGTGGCTTGTCCAAGGGCACAGGGGGGCTCCCACTGCTGTGTGCACCACAGGAAGGCACAAGGGGCATATGCCTCCCAGATTTTTGCCTGGAGCAGAGGCTGGCTGCCACTGCAGGTTGGGGTTCTGTGCCCTGCTGCCTCTGCTCCAGGGCCACAGCAAATAAGTATTTTTCTTTTATAGAATCACAGAAAATGAGGGTTAGATGAGACCTCAGGAGGTCATCTAGTCCAACCCCATGCTCAAGGCAGGAGCATCCCCAACTCAGTGGGCCTGATTCAGCGGTTTTCCATAGATATGGTTTAGATTTAGACAAGTCTGCCTTGCTGACTCTCTCTCCTTTGCTGATAATACTGAATCCTGATGGAATGATAATTATTATATTATTATTGTGGTATCACCTAGGAGCCCCTGTCATGGATTAGGGCCATCTGTGGTAGATGCTGGACAAACATGTAGGAAGAAGATCCCTGCCCCAAAGTGGTTGCAATCCAAACAATAATTAAGACATGAATGACCAGGATACTCTCGTAGCATAGGCCTAAAGCTCCAGGATAACTAACAATTTTATGTGAGGAATATCTTGTAGATACAAAGACTGAGACCATTGCACCCATTACTGAGACCATTGCACCCATAGTATTAGTTCAGCAGGAGGAAGAGATGGATCTTAGTTGAAACAAAAAATAGGGCTGGGGACCAGAATTAAGGATAACAAAACCTCCTTTTTCAAATACATAGAGAGTAAAAAGAGTGCACCAGGTAATGTGGGGGCCTCTACAGGACAGGCTTGGCAATCTGGTGATTGCAGCAAAGGAAAAAGTTGATTTCTTCAATGAGTTTCTTGCCTCCATATTTCTGAGCAGGGACTGGGACAACTCCCCCACTAGGATTACAGACATGCTCAGGGGACACAATGCCATGCCTAGGGCAGGGACTATCTAGTTAGGGAACTCTTGGAGGGGCTGGATGTGTATAAATCAGCAGGTCAGGATGTTCTTCATCTG
>NW_017729033.1:6991451-6991941 GCF_001723915.1 Gavialis gangeticus
GGTGCTGCATCTAGGGAGAAGGAACCAGCAACACACCTGTAGGCTGGGGAACACCCTTCTTGTCAACACAGTGGCAGAAAGGGATCTTGGAGTCATTGTTGACTCCAGGTTGAAGATGAGCACCAATGTGAGGAAGCGATCAGTAAGGCTAACCACACCTTGTCGTGCATCTACAGATGCATCACAAGCAGGTCCAGGGAGGTGATCCTTCCCCTATACTTGGCATTGGTCAGGCCACAGCTGGAGGACTGGACCCAGTTCGGGGCGCCACACTTCAAGATGGATGTGGCTAACCTTAGAGGGTCCAAGGGAGAGCCACTTGCATGGTCAGGGGGCAGCAGGCCAGGCCCTATGAAGATAGACTAAAGGGCCTGAATCTATTCAGCCTTCACAAGAGAAGACTTAGAGGGCGTCTGGTGGCCATCTATAAACTCACTGGGGGGACCAGTGGAAAATAGATGAGACTCTGTTCCCCCGGGCACCATTTGGG
>NW_017729033.1:6996941-7004442 GCF_001723915.1 Gavialis gangeticus
TGGATGTGTATAAATCAGCAGGTCAGGATGTTCTTCATCTGAGGGTAGTGAGGGAATTGGTGGAGGTCATAGCAGGGCCCCTGGCAAGGCTGTATGAGGTCTTGTGGTGCTCTGGCCAGGTTCCAGAGGACTGGAAAAGGGCCAATGTGGTCCCCATTTACAAGAAGGGGAGAAAGGAGGACCTGGGTAACTATAGGCCAGTTAGTCTCACCTCAGTCCTTGGGAAGACCTTTGAGAAAATTATCAAGGAACACATCTGCAGGGGCCCAGCAGGGGAGGTAATGCTCAGGGGCAACCAACACGGGTTCATTGTGGGCAGATCCTGCATGACTAACCTTGTTTCCTTTTACAACCAGGTCACAAAGTCCTTGGATGTGGGTGTTGAGGTGGATGTCATCTACCTGGACTTCAAGAAGGCCTTTGACACAGTTTCTCACCCCATTCTCATATAAAAAATTAGGCAACTGTGGCATTGATGCCTACATAGTCAGATGGGTGGCAAATTGGCTTAATGGTTGCACCCAGAGAGTGGTGCTGGATGGGTCATTTTTGACTGGAGGGATGTGGGCAGTGGAGTTCCCCAGGGCTCGGTCCTTGGGCCTCTGTTATTCAACATCTTTATCAGTGACTTGGAGGTGGGTGTGTAAAGCACACTGTCCAAATTTTCTGATGACACCAAGATGTGGGGTGAGGTGGGCATGCTGGAGGGGAGGGACAGAATCCAACTAGATGTAGACAGGTTACAGGGGTGGGCGGATAAGAATAGGATGGAATTCAACACAGACAAGTGCAAGGTGCTGTATCTAGGGAGAAGGAACCAGCAACACACCTGTAGGCTGGGGAACACCCTTCTTGTCAACACAGTGGCAGAAAGGGATCTTGGAGTCATTGTTGACTCCAGGTTGAAGATGAGCACCAATGTGAGGAAGCGATCAGTAAGGCTAACCACACCTTGTCGTGCATCTACAGATGCATCACAAGCAGGTCCAGGGAGGTGATCCTTCCCCTATACTTGGCATTGGTCAGGCCACAGCTGGAGGACTGGACCCAGTTCGGGGCGCCACACTTCAAGATGGATGTGGCTAACCTTAGAGGGTCCAAGGGAGAGCCACTTGCATGGTCAGGGGGCAGCAGGCCAGGCCCTATGAAGATAGACTAAAGGGCCTGAATCTATTCAGCCTTCACAAGAGAAGACTTAGAGGGCGTCTGGTGGCCATCTATAAACTCACTGGGGGGACCAGTGGAAAATAGATGAGACTCTGTTCCCCCGGGCACCATTTGGGATAACAAAGAATAACAGCCACAAATTGATTGAGAGCAGGTTCAGGCTTGATATCAGGAGGCATTACTTTATGGCTAGGGCTGCCAGGCTCTGGAATAGGCTCCCAAGGGAGGTTGGATAGATATCTGGCTGGGGTATCTGGAGACTGCATGCTATCAGGGACAGTGAGCGGGAGATGGACTCCTAGTACCAGACCCTTCACCCCATGGAGGCATAGGGTAGACCAAGGTCACCTTCCAGGACAAGGGAGGACTCGGGGACCTCCCATTCTGTCCAGCCAAGGGATTGGACCAAGGTGGTCAAGGGCCCCAAGGCCCACCACACCAAGGTCCCCACACCGCTGGAGCTTTGCAACAGATACTACGAACCTCTTGCAGCCCCAGCAGAGCCTCATAATTTGTCAGCTCTGGTAGGCAACACAGGCTGAATTGTAGCTACCACCCTTGCTCTCCCTAAGACAAAACACAAAGTGTTTGTTGTGGGAGACTCCATCCTGAAGGAGACTGAGGGGACAATCTGCCATCCTGACCCCTTAGCCTGGGAAGTCTGCTGCTTCCTGGGAGCCCATATCCGAGACATTGCGGAGAAGATCCCTGAGCTCCTCCAGCCCACTGACCACTGCCCTATGTTCCTTATCCATGTGGGCACAAATGACACAGCTCGGAGCGCTCCCAGCTGGGTCATGAAGCACTACAGGGATTTGGGAGCGGTGCTAAAGGGGTTGAGGGCGCAGGTGGTGTTTGTTCAATCTTCCCAGTCTTGAGCTATGGGCTGAAGAGGGAGAGGAAGATTGAAGTAGTAAACCAAAGACTGTAGTGCTGGTGTCACCGGGAAGTCTTTGGCTTCCAAGACCACAGTCCGCTGTTTGGTGAGAGAAGCAGTGGGCTGCTGGGAAGGGACACCTTCCACCTCTCTCCACTGGGGAGGAGGTTCTCAACCAGACTGGCTGACCTACTCCACCAGGCTTTAAGTTAAGCCCGCCAGGGAATGGGAGGACTACAGCCACTGCTGGCCCACTGAGCAACCCTTGCAAAGCCAGCAGGCCAAGGCACTTAAGTGAGCCCACCCCTGCCCCAACAACTGGTAGGCAAGGCAAGGGCCCCCAAGGGGACACTTGTCTGCCTGTACACAAATGCCAGGAGCTTGGGAAATAAACAGGAGGAAGTTGTCCTCCTGCTTAATGCAAATAATTACAATGTCATAGGGATAATGGAGACCTGGAGGGACTCCACCTATGACTGGGCCCCAGGTATAGATGTCTGTACCCTGTACGGGAGAGATCAAGTGTACAAAAGGGGCGGGGGTGTAGCTCTCTATGTCAAGGAAAGCTACGCATCGCTGCAAGACGACATTGGTGCCCAGGGTGGATGACTAGAGACCCTCTGGGTTAAAATCCATGGGGAACATGGCTCAGGGGACACAATGGATTTGTGTGGGGGAGTGATGGAATATGAAAAAGAAAGCATCAGAGAAACCAGACAGTCAAGGGAGTCCTTGTAGCATGAGAAAAAAGAAAGCAAAGAGGGAGAGCTTTTGGGTGGAATTCTGTCAGGAAAATACTGAGAAACAGAGCTGCTTCAGAACAATACTTGACTCTATTGATTTCTCCTTCTAATAGAAACCATCTGCAAGACCTTGAATATTGGTCAACAGATCAGGTCAAAAGTCATGACAGCAGAAAGAGTTTCTAGACTGGCAAAAAGTTGGGTCACCATCATAATGGCTGAGTCAGGATCATAAAAAATTAACAAGATGGATTTGAGTCATAAAGAGCTAGTGCTGCTTTCTCTAACACCAGTGTAAGCTATGAATAGCTGAGCTGAAGCTGCGTGAAGTACATGCATATGAACACTATGAGGAGCAGTATCTAGTCCCAGGTCCAAAAAGAGACCTAGGCATCTAACTGTTAGCACAGGTGAGATTTTTCCAACCTTGCTGAACTGCTCAACTGAACCCCAGGCACCTTCCCTTGCTATTTAAATTAGTGCTGGTGAAGTTTCCTAGGCATTGGATGTCCACTCAACCAACCTGTCACTGTCAAGGGGTTTTGAAACTTTACTTATGCCTCTGTGGCAGGGGTGGAGAAAATATGGCCCATGGGGTGGATCTGGCAGGCCAACTGATTGTATCCAGCACTCAGCTGCCCCTGCCTGTGCCATGCTTCCCCCCACACCTCCCCTGCAGCCTGGCCCCAGCCAGCATGCACAGCTTCCCAGTGCAGGTGGCCAGGAGATGGAGCTGGAACCCCAAGCACTGGGTCAGGAGCTACTGGCTACAGCTTCCACCCCACCTCGAGTGGTACAGCAGGGCCAGGGGCAGGAGGAGGAGGAGAAGGAGCTGCTGAAGGCAGGAAGATCTAAGCATTAACAAGGTGACTGCAGTAGCAATGAGAGCAGCCTGTCTAGGAAGTTGTTTTCTGGCTGGGGCCAGGGCTGGGGTAGTGCCATCAGCAGGTATGCAGGAGGTGCAGGCAGGAGCAGGTCAGGCTCGGTCCCATGCAGAGCGACATGAGGGCAGCTGCAGGCTGGATGCAGGGCTGGGGTTGGACTTCCCTGGGTGAGCTCTGCTGCATGTGCTTTGTGCCCCTCCTACTACCCCTGGCTAGCCCCCACACATGTGCGCACACCCACCCTCCACACGCCTGTCCCACACCTCCCAAACACACACCCGCACACTCACCCCTCCACACCCTGCCCCCAAGAATATACAAGAGTAAGGCTTTATTGTGAGCTATTATGCAATCTATATACACTACTCAAAAACCAGAAATCAGGCAACAATATTTTTAAATAAAATTAATATATGTTATAGTAGATGTTTGATTTTTAGTATGTGATTTGGTTTTTTATCTATAGTTTGTTAAAATGACATCTTCTGGAAGATTTTATTTGTGCAGCTCTCAACAGATCATCAAAATTTGTTAAGCAGCCTGCCAACCAAAATAATTACCTACCCCTGCTTTATGGCATTACCTGGCCCAATCTGGAATACATACTCAAATATACCTGTCAGGCCAGGCCTCAGACCAGTAATGATCTAGATCAAGGCATTTGTGTCAGATTTTGCTCAGTGGTTAGACTAATAACTTGCCAAGTAGGTAATTGGTTTCCAGCTTTTTGCCTGCTACCTGATGTGTAGCAGTGACTTGAAGGCAGCTCTCCCATAAGCCAAGAGTGCCCCCTTACCCTAAGGTGTTGGGTGAATTATTATCACTCTTTCTAACTCAAAGTGTGCATCAGTTATTTCTTATGCATAAATAACTGAATATTCATTGAGCCTGCAAGCAAGAGAGCAAAAAAGTGAGAGATTGACTGATGATACCATCCTTTGGTTAGGACACTCTCCTGAAATGGCAGAGTCAGGTTCAAGTCTTTGTGCCAATGAATCTTCAACTATTTATACAAAAAGGAAGAGCTCCAAGAGCAGAGCTTGAAAATGACCTGACACCGAATATTCTATAGTGTGGTAGTTAGGGCACTTTTCTGAGGGGGGAGACATGTCTTTGAGTGCTTGCACCAAATCAGGAAGAAAAGGTTGGGTTTTCTTCAAAAATTACTTTCTGGGTTGTGTTGAGTTAGAATCCTTTTAGCTTGCATTGTAGTAGCTTGGATAGGCTTTTAGGTGTATTTGGGTCAAGCTGAATAAGGAATCCTAATGGAAGTAGTATAAAAGGGACTGAGTCATAGGAGAGAGAAACTTCTTGAAAAGACTATTGGACATCAAATCTTGATTAAAGGTTCAAGTCAAAATGTCCTAGCTTGTCCAACAGGATGACACAGGAGTTTCTTCTTTCTGACTATAATTGGCAAAGTAATGTTGTTATGTTGTTTTGTTTGAAGAAGGGGATAAAAAGGGTCTTGATGCTTTACAGTGTGTTCCTCTGGAGTCTTTTGAGGTTCCCATTTGCAGATGCAGTGATGATCTTTTCTTAGAACTTAGTCTCTGAATTTGGGTAGGATCTCCGTAAGAGATCTGGCCACCTGTTAGAAATTCTTAGGATTTTAAGATGTAGAGACTCTAAGTTGTTACGGCTGGTTATTTCTGCTTGGATCATAAAAGCAATTCGAAATATGCATTGTGTTAATCTTTATTTGCTAGCAATATTCATAACTAGAGAATTCTAATAAAGTTTGCTTCTGCATTTGCTACTTTGAAGGACTCATTTTGCATGAGAAGAGAGGCTGTCAAAAGAAACCTTTTAAATCTACTCTAGGGGTCAGCATGGGCAAGTGCCCTCACCACTAAATTATTAAGGAAAAGGGGGCAGGTTCTCATTTTTCACCCCTCTTCTCCTCCATCCTCAATCATGAAGCACCTTCGCTCCCAGCAGTGTAGTTCCTGAAAGGAAAGAGGTGTGTAATGTGCAGACATGAGTCAGGCATCTGATGACTGGGAATTTATTGCCCTCAACAACCCGTGCCAACATTCCCTACTGGCTTCTTGTAGGTGACCTCCTGCTCAATGCTTACAAGCTCTGAAGGCCCACTGAGAGAATAAGAGAGTGATGAGCCTTTCAGCGGGCAATTGCATCACTCTCTTTAGGTAAGACACGCATTTTTGGGGTGACAAAATATTTTTTGTCATCTCAACAGTAGGATCCCGACTTGCCCAAGTCGGGATCCTATTGTTGAGTAAGGGTAAGTGTAAGTGTCTAATTACCCTTGAAGGGTTGGACATAAGATTATCCTCAGAGTAGAATATAGGTATCGATAAATCCTGCATGGTATCTTTTAGGGTCCTTGAGATGTCTGGCTTTAAGACAGATTTGATACAATGTTTATTTATTTATGAGTAAGTTCTCACTGTGAGAATCATAGATAAGCTTTTTTTACCCTAAGAAAGGGGGAAATGTCAAGCATAGCCAAGTTCTATTGAGACAAATTATAGAAAAATGAGCAGTTAAAGATTATACAAAGTCCTCATAAGGTAGAGATTTAATGACTGAGTAACTAGAGTTAGGCTTGATCCTGGCAGAAATGAAATGTGGCATCACTGTGACACCTTGTGCACAAAACAACAGCTCATACAATTGCCTCTTTGCCTCATATCTTCCTCCTGTGTAATAAAAGGGATTACTTTGGAAAGATTATAGAGTTTAGCCTTTCAAATTAGCTAAGGTTTACAAAGCACTTAGGAGAAGAATATTATACATGTGCTAAGTATTATTGATAATTATTTGTTTCCAGAACCAATTAGAGGTTTCAGAAGAAGGCACTGGTATCTGAAAATTTCCTTTACTTGTTGTAGCTGTGTTGGTGTAAGGACATAGACTCTCCCCATGCCTGAAGAAAGGTGTTTGTGCCCAAAAAGCTTGTGAAGAACAATTTTACCAATGATTTAGTTGGTCTAATAACATATCACATTGTGACAGGGGTCCATCTTGAGGCTGGTCACAACATTGGTCCGCCCACCTGTCTAGGGCAATCCACACACCTGAGTCTCCTAATATGCCTTTGTTGCCTTTGGCTTCCATGACCACAGCCCGCTCTTTGGTGAGGGAGGCAGCAAGCTGCTGGGAAGAGATGGCCTCCACCTCTCTCCCCTGGGGAGGAGGCTCTTATCAGCCAGACTGGCTAACCTGCTCCACCGGGCTTTAAACTAAGCCCGTTGAGGGACGGGGGGACTACCACCACTGCTGGCCTGCTGAGCAACCCTTGCAAAGCCAAGAGGCCAAGGCACTTAAGGAAGCCCACCCCTGCCCCAGCCCTGGTACAATCTGTGGGCAAGGCAAGAGTCCCCAAGAGGACACTGCTTAATGCAAATAATTACAATGTCATAGGGATAACGGAGACCTGGTGGAACTCCACCCATGACCCCACAATGGGTATTGATGGCTATACCCTGTACAGGAGGGATCGTGTAGATAAAAGGGGTGGGGGTGTAGCTCTCTATGTTAAGGAAAGATACACGTCCCTCCAAGCTGATTTTGGCGACCAGGGTGGACAACTGGAGACCCTCTGGGTTAAAATCCGTGGGGAACACAGCACAGGGGACACAACGGTGGGAGTCTACTACAGAACTCCCTCCCAAAGTCCTGAGCTTGACCAGGAGTTTGCCCGGGAACTGGCTGAGGCCACATGCTCCGGGACCATGGTTGTCGTGGGTGACTTCAGTTACCTGGACATCTCATGGGAGAATCACTGAGCAAAATATGAGTGGTCACAAAGATTCTTCTCATGCGTGGATGACCTCTATCTGACTCAAGAAGTCTATGGGCCA
>NW_017729033.1:7005517-7013788 GCF_001723915.1 Gavialis gangeticus
TCCCTTCCAGCCCTAATGTCTATGAAATCTATGAAAAAAAGTTATTCATAGGTGGGAGGCTGCCCATTTAATGCCCCGATGCCAAGCGTGTAATACACAGCTTCTAACCATCCCTGCACCGTGTTTCATGCCTCGCAGATGGCATCCAAAATCACTTCCAACTCTCCCAGTCCCTTAGCTGGACTTCACTTGGCCTCCAGCCTACATTTGGCCTCAGGGGTCTTCAGACATAACTTGGCCACATGCCCCACCTCTAGGGCCACAACTCCACCCCCTCACTGGGGCCTGTACTCTGCCCCCTCACTGGGCTCCTGGGCCTTGCTCCCCATTGGGCCTCAGGTCCTGCTAGGTGGACCTTGGCCCATCTCAGGCCCCGCTCAATGGGCCTGGACCCTGCCTCAGGCCCCATTTTATGGACCTCGGCCCTGTGCTTTTCTGTCAGGGTGTGCTCCCCTAGCCTTTCCCCTCCACAGGGTACCCACAAGGCAGTGGGGGCTGAGGCTTTCCAACACCCCATCCTCGTCTTTCACTGGGGAGTCAGAGGTGTGGCATTTCCCGGAGTCTGCCCCACCACAGGCAGCCCCGTCACATCATCCAGCCCCAACAGGGTGTACTTTCAGATCTTATCCAGGACCAGGTACCTCCTCCATCCCCATAGTTCCTACCCTGACCTCCGGAAGTTCTGGGAGCTGCAGGCTCAGTGACGTCGTTCCTCTGGCCCCCTAGACACAACTGCCAGCTCTGCTCCTGAGGCCTGGGTTTATAGTGAGGTTGCTCAACCCTCCTCCAATCTGGTGGCCCCTTTCAGTTATATGACCATTTAACTGGGCCAAACTACACCTGCGGGCTACTCAAAGCCTGCCTGAAACCTCTTAAAGTGGCGGTTACTACCTGTGCTCTGCCACACACATTTTCCCAAAGAACCTTGTCTGCCTTTACTTATTTGGAATGTCTTCCAATTAACTGTGATATTTATACTGTTGGTTCCTGGAGGCAGAAACTGAAATGGATCTGGATGTATCTGGATTTACAGATAGTACTTTTGCAAAAATAATACTCCTAAATAAGTAATTTGGCATCGAGGGTATAGAGTCATGTTTTTGCAATGCATTGTATTTTCATTGGCTACTTACTGCAGTGGAACAACCCAACCATGTTTTTGCCACCCATACTGCATCTTCCCCATACATGTTTACCTTCAACCAGAAGAGTATATCAAATGCTCTGATGGTACAACACAAGCCACAAAGGCAGACTCTTGTACCCATGACTTCTACAGCATTCCACATTGTACAACCCTGTAAATCAAAAGGAAGGACTGAGGCTTGTTCAAGCATTTTGTACAACAAAAAAGGTATCTTTCTATTTGTTCCATAAAGCATCCAGAACAGTAACAATAGTAAATAGCAAGTATTACCATAGTCTTCCTCAAATTTATGACTAACCCTCTGATGACACTGAGCAGCAGATGAGCTTTCCCTTTTGCAGTATCAGATTTACATTGCCAGGTGACAAGAGTGATCTATTTGTTTCATAAAGAATAATGCACTCCTTTACGCTTGAGGGCATTCATAAATGTGACGCTGTGATGACATTCCTATGGAACTTTCATTAGATTCACACTGATAACCAAAGAACTTCATTGTAATTAACAGGACTGGATGGTGACCTAAAAGACGGATTACATCAGAGGGACAAGCTTCATCAGCAAATAGGACGCATGTTTGCTTCTCTGCAGCTTGCCAGGCTTAATCTAATTCTGTAAATTGATTAATGGCATTAGTTTCAAAACCAAGGCTTCTTGGCTCATGTGTTATTTTTCAAATGCACTCTACAAATCACTTTTCCCTCTGTATCTGATGCTTGCTTAGGTTAACACACGTAAGAGAAAAAATAATTCTCCACCCACCTGACCATGTAATAATCTATGTTAGAACTACTTCATTTATTTATAAGAATGGGATGTGACTCTGTATTGAAGGCCTTTTTAATATCCAAGTAGATGACATCTATCTCGACTCCTGTATCTAAGCATTTTGTGACCTGGTCATAAAAAGAAACAAGGTTAGTCAGGCAGGATGTACCTGCTATGAAGACATGCTGGTTGCCCCTCAGCATTATTTTTCCTACTAGACAATGTTGTTGATGAATGAATGAAGGTTGTTGATCCCGATTGGAGGACACTGAATTTCAAGGTGACATCACTCTGTTTTGTGTTTGGAAGGCACTGCAGAATCAAGAGTCCAGAAATGTCTCCTTGGGTTTCCTCAGGACCCAAGTTCATTTTATATATGGCTGTAGTATGGAACCTCATGGCTCAGATGTAAGTCTTGTTAAGCACTGCCTCTTGGGGACCCTAGACATGTAGAACACATACTCCTCTTCATATTTTCTAATCTATGCCTAATCCCCAAATCCTCCTCCCCCTCATGGGGCATTAGATCAAAGAGGCTGTAATTATATCTAGTTGCTAAGATCAAGCCTCAAGAAGGGCAGGCTCCACTCTTTGCAGCCGCCAGGCATAATTTGTCTCCAAAATGGGTCCTGATTACTTTTAACCTTGTCTGTCCTTTTTGAGAAAAGAAAATGTCTCAGTAAACAACCATGCCCTTTCTCTTTATTCATTCCACTGTTTAGCACTTGATAAAAGAAACAGTACTTGAGATTGCAATGCTGTCCTGTTAGGATACTGAGCAGACAATAGGAACAAGCCAGGTGTGAAAGAAATTAAATACACAAACTTATTTTGGGTGAAGGAATCAAGCAGGAGGCTATTTACAGTCCCACCATGATGTAGTCCATGTCCTGCTGTAACACTACTATGCCCAAATGATAACTTGATTTCTACGGTTTAAAATCATTCACTGGTGTATAAAAAACAATACAAGAAAGCACGGCAACTGGAGAAAGAAGACTGCTTTCCTCTGTGCTCTTTTCTCCAGTCTGCAGGGAACACAAATGCTTTGTCACAACCCAAATTAAATGCCAATATATGTGGCATTTCAACATTTTACAACCTGCAGGAGAGGCAAATAAAGAAGGACTATTCAGCATTTCTTATTTATTCTCCTCAGTGCCCTTTCCACAGAGTATATAAATCTGTTACTCTTACCAGCTACAAGCAATAGCTATAAGTTCTGTCTATTGAGATTCATGCTTTACCTCCAGTAGCTGCAGTTCAATGTCCCATGGTGATCAAGACTTAAGTTGTACCCAAACCTGTTGGAGGAGATTCTGGGGGCAAGATCTGTGAAAGGTTAACCCACTGGTTCCCAACCTGCCTAGACTCAAAACACTCCTGGATAGACTCGCAGCACCCCTCCTAAAATGCAAGCTCTTTGTTTTCATTTTCACTCTTTTTTGACTACAGAAAAATAGATACAGTGGGTGCGGGGGTTCTGTCACAGAGAAGTCGGAAATACCGTAGCTATGGATTTCTATTTGAAATCTCTGGGTTTATCTTGCGAATCATGTTTGCAAACCTAATGGTGTGGCACTCTTCCAAGGATCTCAAGCACTCCCCAGGATGCCATGGTACCCTGGCTGAGAATTACTGGGTTCACCAGTAGCTTGTCCTTCCATCTTACCCACTTCCAGTTCCTCCTAAGTCAGCAACTGGTCTCAGCTGACTGTTCCAGACATTTTCCGAAGTGCTGCTAACAAGAGGAGCCAAATCAGAATTCTTGAACAGGATGAACTTTTCTGCAATTAATAAATCTCAAGTAATGAACATGATAGAGTCCCTGGAGCTTTCTTTGCAGACGCTCCAACAGCTGAGCTCAGCAGGGAAACTGGTGACCTTTGACCTCTGCCCTCTTTCAGGATCCTCAGCCAGCAGAGATCCAGCACCGCATTGCAAAAACAGATGCAAGCAATAACATGCACTTCCTTCCTGGTTAACAGGAGAAACATAGTTCAGCAGGTCAAACACATGCATTACATCATACCTCAATGCATGGAAAGTGGGCCAGATTGCTATGACCTGTTCTATCCAGTTTGTACAAAAAAAGGGTGAATTATACTGGGAGGAATATCCAACTGTAAGAAACCTAGAGCTCTCTTCCGTGCTGAACCCATATTCTGGATATGTAATTCAAAAACAAACAAAAGACATGGTAGGAACATTTGAAGCCAACCAAGGAACCAGCTGTGGCCTGCTTGCATTGTTTTGTCTATGGGTATCTGGGCTTCAGATTCCCTCCACCTCTCCAAATTATTACTGAATGCTGACCTTCAAAGTTTCATAGTTGGTCAGGTTGGAAGGGACCTGAGCAGACCATCAAGTCCGACCCCCTGCCATGGCAGGAAAAAGTACTGGGGTTAAATGACCCCAGCAAGGGGTTTGTCTAGCCTCCTCTTCAATGACCCCAGGGTAGGAGTCAGCACCACTTCTCTTGGAAGTTGGTTCTAGTTCCTAGCCACCCTGACCGTGAAGTCGCGCCTCCTGATATCTAGTCTGAATCTCCCCTCTGCCAGCTTGTGACCGTTATTCTTGGTCACTCCTGGCCGTGCTCGGGGGAACAGGGACTCCCCCAGTGCCTGCTGATCCCCCCTGACTAGTTTGTAACAGGCCACTAGATCCCCCTCAGCCTTCTCTTGTGGAGGCTGAACAGGTTCAGGTCCCGTAGCCTCTCCTTGTAGGCTATGGGACCTGCTGCCCCCTGACCATGCGAGTGGCCTCCTCTGGACCCTCTCCATGGTGTCCACATCCCTCCTGAAGCGCAGCGCCCAGAAGGGGACGCAGTACTCCAGCTGCGGCCTGACCAGTGCCGCATAGAGGGGGAGGATCACCTCCTTGGACCTGCTCGAGATGCATCTGTGGATGCATGACAGGGTACGGTTGGCCTTCCTGACCGCGTCCCCACACTGCCGGCCCATGTTCATCTTGGCATCAATGATGACTCCAAGATCCTTTTCTGCCTCTGCACTGATGAGAATGGAGTTCCCCAGCCTGTAGGTATGGTGCTGGTTCTTCCTCACCAGGTGCAGCACCTTGCACTTGTCAGTGACCTGTTAGTCAGGGCACTGTGCAGTGTGGTAGGCATGGAAGATTGCATGGTTATAAGTTATATGCTATTTTCCAGTCTGAGTCACAGTAAACCGATAACACAAGGTGCCCACGTACCAGTAAACCTCAGGACTTGTCTATATAGGGTCATTCAAGACAGTCAATCTGAATTAACTAAAGAGATGAATTTAAAATCTATTAGTTAAAATATATAAAACCCCTTGTGGACTTTCTAATTCAGAATGAGAGTGTCCTTAATTTGATTTAGTTTAATTTATTTCCAAATTAAGCTAAATCAATGACGGCCACTTTCATTCTGAATACGAGTCCACACAATGCAATTAATGCAATTTAACTAATCTGCTTTAAAAGTGAAATAGATTGACTTTTCACAATGTCCCTCTTTGGAAAAATAACCTATAATTCCTGCAAACCTCCGTCCCCTGAGAAAAGTCAAGCTGGTTTGAAAATGGGATGAACAGTCTTGCAAAAAGTGCTAGAGAAATGTTGTCTTTTTGTTTAAATGTTAATGAAAAATGTTGTCCGTATTTCCATTTTGTATCAACATAGTAATGGCATTTTGAAAATCTTGAACCCCTGGGTTTTGAATCTAAACTGTATATGTGATTACCCCTACCCTCTCCAAAAAAGTTTGAACATGAGAAAATCAGATTTGTTTTGCAATGAACATTCAAGTTAAACGCTGCACTCAAGTCCTGTGAGGCTGTGCGAATCAGTGTGGCTATGAAAATGGCCCCAAAACTGGAATCTGTACTTGCCACTTTCCTTCACATTTTTCTTTTGTAATTGCATGTGGCCAGGTGCTGAGTATTGCAGCTCCTGTCCTTCAAAGCATTAAGCAATTACTAGAGCAGTAATTCCATCGACTGTAGTTGGTCTCCTCAAGTGCTTAAAATTAAACACAAACTTAAGACTGTTGGACTAGGATCAAAGCACTAAGAATCTTACAGGATGTGGCTCAGATTGATCAGTTAAGAGGACAGGGGACCATTATGTGTATTAATATGTATTCCTCAAGCCTGATGCAAATGCACAAAAACCAATGATTAAGCAACAGGAGAGCATTGCCTTTGGGAATATAATACTAACAGAATGCTAGAAGCTTATACAAAACTTATCACCAGATCTCAAAATAATGTAAAAATAGATGAGCACTATCATTTCTGTTTTACAGGTGAAAAAGCAGATACATATGTGTGTAAGAGACATGACCAGGGTTGCACGGGAAGTCAGTAAAAGAGCCAAAAGCAGAACCCAGACTTCCTGCTTCACTATTTAATCCTCTATCTGGCGAGTCACACTGCCTTGCCGTGTTTTCAGACAGGAAAGCCTGCAAAAATCAGGAATCATAGAGGTGGAAGGTGATGACAAATAGTTTATAGTTGGGGTGGGAGAGCTGAATTGAGCCCTGTTAAAAGGTAACAAACTGACAGTGACTCAGACTGAGGCCATCTCTTTGTACAAAAATCAGGACTGTCCAGGAAAGTTCCTTATACATTTTCCCAGTCTGAAGTCTGTGTCAGAGGGATGGCATTTAGTCCTTTGCTTCTTTGCTTAGAGACCTACTTGTGGCAGCCTTTTTGTTCTGGGATCCAATAAACTGCTGCAGTCCCCCAAAATGATGAATTAATAACAACACTCTTTTGGATTACAGTTTGGGTCTTAGTTTATAAAATATCCTCTTTCTGTACAAAATACATTGCTGGATCTTTATTTAGGTCCTTCCATGAAGCCTTCCTGTGATGTCCCTTTCTACAAACAAAATGATACCGGCAGCAACCAAATTCTCACTGTTCTTTTTGTTTCATCTTTCTGTTCCCAATCGCACGGTACAAAGAGCGGGGACTGTGCCTTTGTGTCTGTGTTTTGTACAGAACTGCATCCACTGTCTGTCCTCAATAAATAATAAAATGTGATATGAAAGCAAGTGAGCCCACAATGCAGGGATAAGAACGATTGGATTGAATTATCAGCAGCCTGGAAAAGTCTTTACAGTTCAATACACCAACCTTTTGCAAAGTCAAATGCCATGGCTGCATATACAAGTAGGATTGTTTACAGACTGCTAAAATGAGATCCAGCAAAGCAGTTTAAGCCTGTGTTTAACATGTTCATTTGGTTTCAGGGAGATTATTAATATGCTTAAAATGAAGTACATATTAGAGCAGGAGTGCTCAACATCTGGCCCATGGGTCATATGTGGACCACAGAGCCATAGATATCTACCCCGCGGGGCTCCCCGTGGATCGGGAAATTTGGCAGCAAGACAGTCGTTGCAATAAATGCAGCCACCCTTCCCCTCTGCCAAATTCCCAAACCCTGAGCCCCATGCTGGTTGGGGCCAGGTCACGTCCCTCCCTCCACCCCCATATTGGATGAGGCTGGGCCACACCCTCCCCCTGGGCTGGATGGGGCTGGGCCATGCCTCTTTACCCCCATGGGGCTGGGTTGGAGCTGGCTCAAGGAGACTTTTCCCTCCCTGTGGGGCTAGGTCAAGTTCCTTTCCCTCTCATGGGGCCTTAAGCCTGGGCCATGTCCCCTTTCCCCTGAGGGGCCAGGCCACACCCCCTCCACTGTGGGGATGAGCCATGTACCTTCCCCTTCATGGGGCTGTGATTGGCCTCAGCCATGCCCCTTCCTTCCACCCCTCATGGCTGGGTTGTGGCCAGGATGTACCCTGTCCCACTCCAAGCAGCTGCACGGGGTCCTCCTACAACCACCCTCTGTGAGATCAGGACCATCAGCCAGATCTAGCCCATGGACAGCCTGGAAAGTGCCCATTCAACCTGCCAGCCAAAAATGTTAAGCACCATGGCATTAGCATGTGTCTTGGTATCTAAGGGTGCCCGTACACACTGCAGGGTTTAATCCTCATTAAATTAAACAGTTTTATAAAGTTTAAGCATGTTTATTTTAGAGTGTCACATTAGTGTTTGCACACACCAGGTTTTTCATAGTTTCATAGTTTCTAGGGTCAGAAGGGACCTGAGTGGATCATCTAGTCTGACCCCCTGCCATTGCAGGAAAGAGTACTGGGGTCAAACGACCCCAGCAAGGTGTTCATCTAACCTCTTTTTAAAGACCCCCAGGGTAGAAGCCAGCACCACTTGTCTTGGAAGTTGGTTCCAGATCCTAGCCGCCCTGACTGTGAAGTAGCGCCTCCTGATATCTAGCCTGAATCTACGCTCTACCAGCTTGTGACCGTTATTCCTGGTCACTCCTGGCAGTGCTCGGGGGAACAG
>NW_017729033.1:7018788-7023215 GCF_001723915.1 Gavialis gangeticus
GGTGCCGGTTGTTCCTCCCCAGGTGCAGCACTTTGCACTTGTCTGTGTTGAATCCCATCCTATTCTCATCCGCCCACCCCTGTAACCTGCCTAGGTCCAATTGTAGCCTATTGCTCCCTTCTAGCGTGCCCACATCCCCCCACATCTTAGTGTCATCAGCAAATTTGAACAGGTGCTTTTTACCCCCTCATCCAAGTCACTGATGAAGATGTTGAACAGTGTGGGCCCAAGGACCGAGCCCTGCGGAACCCCACTGCCCACATCCCTCCAGGTTGAAAATGACCCATGAATTGAATGAATTACGCTTTGAAGCATTGCATCTGTGTTTGCACACACTTGGTGTTCAAGCAAATTAAGCCTGCTTCCCCAACCAGCACTGCAGGAGAGTGGGATGGTCCAGAGCTGCCCTTCTGGCCCAGGCCCTGCACCACATGTCCTGCCATGCAGCTGTGGGATCACAGAGCTGGCAAACTGCACAAGGAAAAAAAAAGCGGAATCTATTCGAAGGGGTGAACTACAAAAAGTCACAGCGCCCTCTGGTGGACAAAAGATCATTACGTGTCTTTGAGTGCCTTTGTGTTTGCATGTAATGAATCCATGGATGAAATGCTTTAAGTCGCAGTGAGCCAAACTAAACTATGTCCAAGGAGTTTTACTTTAATGCACAAGAAAGACTTTTAAAGCATCCAAAAAACCCACTCGTACAGTCACGCCATTGCGTGCAAGAAAGGGCAAGAAAACAAACAAACCTGTGGCACGTACAAAGGCCCTAAATTTACTTTACATTTGTCCCTTCCTCAATTTCTTCCTACAGCTTCCTTTCTATGAGATCCTCCATGTTAGCACCACTGTCCACCAGATAATGCTTAGGGATCATTAAAGCACAATTAGCCATTAAATGGAACATTAAATATGAACATAGACAACTCAGTGTCCTATAATCAAATTTTAATTTTAGTATTACAACAA
Organism: Gavialis gangeticus; assembly: GCF_001723915.1. NCBI lineage: Eukaryota > Metazoa > Chordata > Crocodylia > Gavialidae > Gavialis > Gavialis gangeticus. The sequence continues at coordinate 7,019,758 of NW_017729033.1, forward strand.
GTATTTTATTAGCAGTTTCTGTATTCAGGAGAGAAAAACATTTAATACAGTGATCTCATGCAATCCCAGATGTTACTTTGCTCAACAGAAAAGGCTGGGCACACAGTTCCTGAAGCAAAAGGGTGCATCATTGGCTGGGATGGCCCAGACAGGAATTGAAGGCTGGATTTATGATGATGATAACAACACTGTTAACTTCCTTGCCGGTCCCTTGTATGCTTTTTTTTTTACTTCACTCCTTCGATGACTCCCTTCTTTCAGATTTGTCTCTCTGAGGTCACCATGCTGTCTAAATTTTATCTTGTCAGTATATTTCTTTTTTCAATGGACTTACCATGAGGACAGCTCTTAATCTGGCCTTTCTCCAGTGTCTTACATTGGACATTGTCCATTGGTATCCCTTATCACCTTTTATTAGCATATCCAATCATTTCATCCCTCTGATGGAGCTGCTTAGTGCTAAGTTCAGTGAATTTGAGCTGGTAACACATTACTATTACTATATTGTGTTAGAAAAAACCTCATAGTGATAGAAAAGGAAAGAAACATCATGCAGGCAAACTCAAGGCCAAGAGCTGCTTGCAAGAGGCAAGGCCAGTTGATATTGCAGACACTAGAAATATGAAAAGTTCAGGTAATAATGAGGCTATTCAGAACTGTATAAGGCTGAATATAAAAGAAAACTTTAAGCAATACTGTAATTCACCACTCTGTATATGGGTGCAATTTTAAAGCATAACATATGGCAAGCTACCCTAACAATCATGCCTGTCTTTACCTCAGGGTAGAATACAATGAGCGTATGCCTCATTGACTGAGCTCCTGAGCCTGAGAGCCGTCTTTACTAAATATGTTACCTCAGGAGGTCCAACTGGGTTTGACACCTTTGGGAACCGTGACTGCGAGTCCAGTGTAATAGAACAACTCCAAAACAAAGTATTAGAACCATAGAGACATAATATTCAATGACAAAAAGGGTTAAAAAGTCCATAAAGCCAATACAAGCAGTGCAAACACATCTTATCCAAAGCATAGCAGTTTTTACAAAGCTTAGTGAGATACAGTGTATTCCAGGTGCTGATTTGTGTCTTCAGGAAAAGAGATAAAACCCCAGGATTCACATGTTCTAATTTCTTTCTTTTTTTCCTTTTTCCACCAAGAGCCTTCTGAATAGGTTCAGACCAGCTTATACACTTCATCCAGTGGGAGTCAGGGAGAAACATCAAAACAGCTGCTTCTTAGATTGTATGGGAAATTTTGACAATTGGGTTATCGTAGACCGGTGGTGCCCAACCGTTTCCCTCAGTGAGCCGGATGAGCACTGCTCAGTTGTAACACTCTTGGCGCTGGAGCAGTAGGGTCTCTTCTTCTGGCCACCACTTGGTCCCTTCCTTGTTACCCTATCTCTGGCCTCTCAGGGTTTGCCCACCCTGTTATCTCGCCAGCCCTGTCTTGATGTTTTGATGTCATAGGAGAGGCTTGCCCTCGGAGCCACATTGGTCATCCGCTATAAACACAAACCAAAACATGAGTACCCACTCCCAAAACAAATGTTCCCATCCCAGGGTTAATCCCACCCATCGGCAGCATTATCACAAAGGCTCAGTGAATTTATCAGTTGCTGCTTAGGGTGCAGGGCTTTTTCCTGCTCTCCTGCAGTCCAAAAGCCTTCCTCTGTGAGCAGCCCAGACTGTCTCTTCCCTGCAGCTCTGCCTCCAATGGCTCTTATGACCTGATTCCCCTCTCTGGGTCAGCCTTGGGCTTATGAGTCTCTCCCTAAGTCACCTGATCCTCTATTTCCATCCCAGGACTGTCAATTGCTGCCTGTATCTGGGATGGGTGGCCATTTGGTTTAGAGTCCTTTTGTCACTGTCAGTCTGCTCCAGGGGCTGGGGCTAGGCAGCTGACCCTGGGCCCCTTCTCCTTCTCAGTAATGGGGCAGGGGCCACATTACATAGGTTAGTTTGCAGGCCAGATCTGCTCTGTAGGCCTGATCTAGCACATGGGATGACCTGCCATTGGCGATGCATAGAGGGTGCATGTGTGTGCATCCCCTGAGACTGGCCATGCTCCCTCTGAGAGAAGCACCGCCATCACTTTTGGGTTTGCTTCCAGCACTTCCAGTTTTGCCACCGGTGACTGGTCACTGGGGGACCCTCCCCCTCCCACCCCCATTCAGCAATTCTCCCCCAGTTGGCAATCGGCTGCCGGTGCCACCCCATCCCTATCCCCACACATATTAGGAGGCACCAGTGGCCCATGCCTGACCCTGCTGTCCAAGTCTGGGGCCCAATCCTGCCAAGCAGCAATGGCCTGGTTGAGATGTAATCCCATCATACAGCAGTAGCCTGACCAAAGCCCAATTCCAACACATGGCAATGGCTCAGCTGGGGCCCAATCTCACTGCATGGCAATGGCCCATCTGGGGGTCACTCCTGTACTATGGCAACAGCCCAGCTGGGGTCTAATGCAGCCATATGGGGCCAGCACCCAATCCCTCCATGTCAGGCTGGTGCAGTCAGGATCAATCCAGCCGTATGGAGAATGACAATTTGGTAGTGAGGGAGCAGAGACAGTGTTAAAAGCCATCACTCCTTAACAATCAGATTTCCAGACCCACAGGGATAAGATGGATAAAAATGGCTTCATAGGCCAGATCTGGCCCACAGGCTTGGGGTTGAGCTCCCCTGTCATAAACCATTGTGTGCCTTCCTATGGACATTACAAAAGCTATCCCAGGAATGAACTTGTTGAACCATTTAGCAAATGTTATAAAAGGTGGAAGATCCCCCTGAACCTAGTGGCCCATAGGGTGGCATGGTCAAAGCACAGCAGTTTCTATAGCCAACAAGGGAATGTTGTGACTGGTACTTTATCTGACTGCCCAGCCTGAATTACCACAGTCCTATTAGCAGGTGGGTTGGCTGTGGGTAGCCATTGCTACAAGTTTGGAGAAAGATTTACACTCAGGTCTCTGGAGTCCTAGATGATTCCTTCAAGACTCTTCTACTACACCTGCAGCCATCAAATAAATCAACAAACAGAATATTAATACAAATAGTGCAGTTAACTCACACTTGTTTCACAGAATATGTTTGTGGTTGGATACTATTAAGGCCACTTTCTGAAGACTTGGTCTGTTTTGATTACTGGCTAATTACTAGATAATTCTGGCTTCCATGGATTTGTGAAGACATAAGAGTATCAAAGGGAGCAGGAGGGCACACAAGCCTCCATGGCTCACCAAAAGCATCCGGGATGTCTCCTTGCTAAAAGGGAGGCGTACACCCAATGGAAAGAAGGGGACATCACCAGGGAGGACTATTCTGCACTTGCTCGGGGATGTAGTGGGGCAGTCAGGAAGGCCAAGGCAGAGATGGAATTAGGACTAGCTTCCAAGATTAAGGACAATAAGAAGTCCTTCTTTAAATACATAGGGGGTAAAAAGAAGGTCCCGG
>NW_017729033.1:7028215-7029001 GCF_001723915.1 Gavialis gangeticus
TACACCCAATGGAAAGAAGGGGACATCACCAGGGAGGACTATTCTGCACTTGCTCGGGGATGTAGTGGGGCAGTCAGGAAGGCCAAGGCAGAGATGGAATTAGGACTAGCTTCCCAGATTAAGGACAATAAGAAGTCCTTCTTTAAATACATAGGGGGTAAAAAGAAGGTTCTGGGTAATGTGGGGCCCCTGCAGGACGCGTTGGGAAATTTGGTCGTCACACCAGACGACAAAGCTAACATGTTTAACGATTTCTTTACCTCCATCTTCCTAAGTAGGGACCAGAACAGTCACCTCCCTGCTGGGCCCCCCTCGGGCCCCAGGGGAGGCACACCTGGGCCAAGGGTTAGTGAGAAACTAGTTAGGGAGCTTCTGGAGGGGCTGGACGTATTCAAGTTAGCCGGTCTGGACGATCTCCACCCAAGAGTTCTAAAGAAATTGGCCTTGGTCATTGCAGGACCCCTGGCACGGCTTTACGAGCACTCGTGGTGCACTGGAGAGGTGCCGGAGGACTGGAAGAGGGCCAACGTGGTTCCCATCTTGAAAAAGGGGAAGAAGGAGGACCCGGGAAACTATAGGCCAGTTAGTCTTACCTTGATCCTAGCCAAGCTGTTTGAGAAAATGATTCTGGCACACATCCACGAGTGGCCAGCAGGGGACTGCATGCTTGGGGAAACCAACACCGGTTCATCAGTGGCAGATCCTGTCAGACCAACCTGGTGGCCTTTTATGATCAGATCACCAAATCATTAGATGCAGGGGTAGCAGTGGACATAGTCTTCCTGG
>NW_017729033.1:7029972-7031158 GCF_001723915.1 Gavialis gangeticus
GAGGCGGAAAAGGATCTTGAAGTCATCATTGACTCCAAGATGAACATGGGCCGGCAGTGTGGGGAGGCAGTCAAGAAGGCCAACCGTACCTTGTCATGCATCCACAGATGCATCTCGAGCAGGTCCAAGGAGGTGATCCTCCCCCTCTATGCGGCACTGGTCAGGCCACAGTTGGAGTAGTGCATCCAGTTCTGGGCGCCGCACTTCAAGAGGGATGTGGACAGAATGGAGAGGGTCCAGAGGAGGCCAGTCGCATGATCAGGAGACAGCAGGGCAGGCCCTATGAGGAGAGGCGATGGGACCTGAACCTGTTCAGCCTCCACAAGAGAAGGCTGAGGGGGGATCTAGTGGCCTGTTATAAACTAGTCAGGGGGGATCAGCAGGCATTGGGGGAGTCCCTGTTCCCCCGAGCACTGCCAGGAGTGACCAGGAATAACGGTCACAAGCTGGCAGAGGGTAGATTTAGGCTAGAAGCTATGAAACTATGAAGAGTACAGTGATAACCAGGTTCAATAAATACAGGCATACAGTGAATAGGAAACATGAGCAATAAACTTTATTTGTGGATCCCTAGGCAACCTCTGCAGACCCTTGGTCTGTCTCTAACTAATTAGATTAATTGAGGGATCATCTCCCAAATTAAGGGATCACTTCCAACCTAAAACTTCTGTCACCACAAAAGGTATCTGGAAAGTAATAGGGTTATTTTCCATTGAGAAGCAGTTTTGCCCAGGTTCATTTCAATTGTCCATGACTCTCCCAGTGAAAACATTTTTAGGTCATGCTTGACCTTCACACTCTCCACCCTCAAATACCCATCTAATATTTCATCTAATATTTCTCAGGCCGTCTTCTTACACAAGGAATTTATTTGGGTTCCAAAGAGTTACATTATGTGAAAAAATTGTGGCATGCCAGATTTTAAAAGATTTTAAGAGCTATTTGTGTTAAGATCCTAGGATTCACTCTTTTAAAATAGTTAACATAGAATTTATGTGTTTCAAATACATATAACAATTTATATAGAGTTGCCCACCAGGACTTGTTTTATACATGTGTGTGTGCGTGTGTGTAAATATATATATATATGTATATATATATAAAAGCAGGCTTCAACTTCACTTCCCAATTTGTATCAGAGCAGTAATTCTGGTGGGGTTGCTTGCCTTTTTTTTTTTTTTTTTTT
>NW_017729033.1:7036158-7051054 GCF_001723915.1 Gavialis gangeticus
TAGAGTTGCCCACCAGGACTTGTTTTATACATGTGTGTGTGCGTGTGTGTAAATATATATATATATGTATATATATATAAAAGCAGGCTTCAACTTCACTTCCCAATTTGTCTGCAGTGCAGTATCACAGTAAGAGAGCTGAGTGCTCATGCCCCATTCACCCTGACTTTAAACCTCCTGACAAGAGTTCCAGATTAGAGAGATCTCACATATGGATTAGAACCCAAAATGATTGCCCTTTCAGACAAGATTTCATTCTGCCTATTGTTACCAAAAAAGTCTCACAGACAGTTGCAAGCACTAATTTAATCTATAACAAGGGATTGAAAGAGAAGAATGTGATGAGACCCTGACATTTGTGGAAGGAAACCACCCTGCAAAAGAAACTTGTTTCTTCCACTGTGTAAACCTGCAGAAAACTAAGATAAAATAAAATCAGAATGAATAAGCATTTCATTTAACTGAAGCAAAAAATCAGAGGAATAGAGGAGATAGCTCTTACCTAGATAGTGCCACAGTTGTGCGGGGACAAATTAATTCAGTGTATCTGCCTGGGAGGGGCAGATCCAGAGGGTTGGGGTTGCACTGATGCTCTTGCATCTCCCCTTTGAAACCTGCTCCATCCAAAGTTTAAAACTGGCTACCAGCAGCATTTTGAGTCAGGCAGTCCTGAGGCATTAATTGACTTAAATGGCTCAATATAATCTACCTGATCCCTTCTAAACTCTTCATTCCACAGGTATTAACAACACTCTCTTCTTTTGAGTGGTCTACATGTTTGGCTGATCAAGCTAGCTTTTGTTTTGCAATTCTGCTGTCTGTTAGCTGCTCCTGGTAACGATGCTCCTATTTCACAGCCCTGCAGACTGTTTTGAACTCATTCCAATGAACTTACATTTGTTTTTGCTTCAGTCCTAAACTGAATAATACAGCCCTTAGCTCCCAGCGTATTAGTAAAGCTTCTAGCTTCTTTTTAACTGGATAAAAATACATTGTTTTATGTGATTGCCATCTGCACCACCCCCCTTTTCAGAATTATAGATCCCACACTGCCTTGAGCTTGAAACTTCCAATGTTTATAGACTGAAGGGAGTTTTAAAATTGCCCTTTTCTCATTAAAAATACTTAAAAAGAACAGGGGTTTATGTACCCAGCCTGTTGGCTAGAGCATACGTTCTCATTATGAAAAACCTTGAAATATAATCCCAGTCCTACTGTTGACACTGGATTTGGACCCAGCACCTATAGCTTTGTTCCAGGCGAGCACAACCCTCAAACCAATCACAACACCTGCCAGTTAATAATAGACAAATGTATTAATACAGAGTAAGAACAAAAAAAGCTACAATACAAACAATCAAACAATTCTATATCTACCAGTTCTATTGCTGTCATCAGAGCCAAAGTACATCTGGTCAGGATGCAGGCTCCACTATGAGGCTCCATCTCTTAGGTGTCAGCAGTCTGGAGGTGGGATGCCGAGGCCCACAGCCCCCTTCCAGTGAAGTGAATGAGATGGGCTGCTGGTATACCCTTGGTCCATGGTGGCCTTGGGAACTCTTCCCAGGGGACAGGGATGAGGATGGGGACCCCTCTCAGGGAGCAAAATGGGAGGGACAGGGAGGGACCCTTTGTTAATCCCAAATCTCTGCTTTTATAATCTCTTTCCCCCTTGGTGACTCCTGATGACTCTTCGCCCATGGCTATCTCTGGTTGGTTGTCTCTCTGTGGTCACACATCCATGTAGCCATCCAAGCCTTCTCCTAATTTGGTCTTTTCCCCACAAACCAGGACTCAGGCCCCCCTACTTTCTGGGACTTTGTAGCTGGTGTCACTTATACTGTGTTATGGGACAGTATGGTACATACTTCCTTTGGTTCCCAGGCTGTTTTCTAAACTCTGGGTCCTTGTTAGTCTTCTTGTGTTAGACAACCTGTCTGCCTTGAAGGCTGTGGTCTTGTGTTATGGCATACCCCGCTTCATTCTCAGGCTGTGTGTCCATCCATTGGCCTTTTTGTTCTAGACAGCCTGTCTGCTCTCAGGGCCATGAGAAGCTCTGTGTGTGTGGTCAGCTGTGTGTGTCTCCCAAGATCTTTAAAAATCCATTTAGCCCCTGCTGCCCACCTTGACCCCTTATAAAGCATATATCTATACCTATAAGCCAATTCCCCAAAACCAGACCTTTAAATACCATTTCTAAGCCAACACTACCTGTTCTCTTTGTTGCCTTGGCCAAGTCTATCTCCCCAAGACAGGACTTTAGGTATTGGTGTGTTCCATTGGAGTAGAATCCAGAAACCTGACTTGTATCCCTAGGCTGTCTATCCAATGCTTGTGGGGAGTTAGAGGCTGCAGAATAGCAGTACCATAGCAGGCAGCAGCAGGTTGGGGAGCTACCTAAAGTCACCAGTAGGAAGAAGTAAGTGCACAGGCTTGACAGAAAGCCAACCCTCTCCAGAGGATAAATACCTGACTCAGGGCTGCAAAGGAAGTGACTCCATTCAGTCAGGACCAAGAGTGCAGCATCCTTTCTTAAGGGTAGGGGCCTACAATTATTCTTTCCAAGACCTGACAGGGCTCACTCTTATCTTTAAAATGGGGACCAGGGGAGAAGGAGATACTTCTCCCCTTCTGTATATGTCCTCTAGTGGTTAGAGCACTTGCCTAGGAAAGGAAAGACTTAGGTTCAACTGAGAGGTTTCAAACACATTTCCTTCCTCCAAGGAGTCATCCCCAACCCACAGGACAGATGGGATGGGCCTGCCCCAACTATGGTTTCTCTATTTTCTTTTTGTGAGAATCTTGTTCTAGTTGGTGACTGATCAGCTGTCATGTCTCCATTTTTAATTACCTCTCTTAATGCTCACCCACCACACCTTGATGTTAAATGAAGAAGGAGAATAAGGGGGGGTAAGATGTTTGTTACTGAGTGACTAGCGATCGTCTCCACAGGGCTCCACCTCCCCTACACCCTGCCCTTTCCACACCAAGATAGGTATTAACCAGTGACCTGCTTCAGGTCTCATCTTCCTACGGACTGAGTATTAAGGCCTACTAAGCATTTATATGGCTTCCAGTGATTACCTAATTTAATCCTTGTTTGCAAAAGTTCAGAGGTTTATGCCTCTGATAGGCATTTAATGCCACATCATCAGATTCCACATGAGCTGCATCAATTGACTAATGTCCCCCTTCCAGCTCAATAAATTATCTCTCCCTACATCAGGGTCATCAACCTCTTCTCATTACATTCATCCTGTAGTTGCTAGGCCACAAAGTCCATCTGTACTTGACATCAATTTTCACAACAGTCTAATTGGCAGCCTGGTAAACTAACTGAGTTAATCTATTTCGCTCCAACAAATTTCTTAAATCCCATGAGGGGCCAGTTTCAGGTTCAAGTACATGAGGCAGGAGCTTGTCCCTCATCAGCCCATATTTCTGGGTTAAATTCACTATCCCAAGACACATCCCCTCCCTTTCTATCTTCCCACCTTACTGGTATGGGTAACCTTTCCCCTCTTCTGTGGCTTTAAGCATCACCGCCTGGGGATGTCTGCAAGTCTTCATCATCCTGCTTAATTTCACTCTGGCTCTGATCTGCTGGTTTGGCTTCTGTCAGCAGTCCTGTGCCTCTGCGTGGTTCACCCAAGCTCCTCTGCTCTTGTGCTCCCCCCCTCCTGGGTAATCTCTCTGAAGCCTGTGCAGTAGTACCTCCTGGTCAGGCTCCTCCCGGCCAATAGAAGACAGCTTGGGCTCCCATGACCTTGCTCCTTCGTGCATGAAGCGTGGAGGCAGCCATGCCTGCCTCAGATGTTGGCACCCTCACTCCTTCTGCTGTACTGCAGGTCTTTTGCCTCCTCGTAAGTCTCCTCACATCCCCAAGCCCGGCAAAGCTCTCTGGACCATAACAGGGCTCAAGGTTGGTGCCCTGTTGCACTCTTTAACACTTATTTGCATTGGGACACGGACCAGAACCCAGCACTGCTTCCTCCCAGATAAGTGTCCCAAAACCAGTGATTCCCAAGGGATGTGCTACTAATTTCCATGTGCCATGAGACTGATAGAAGTGTGCCAGGACATCCCGCTGTGCGTGGAAGTGAATCCTCTCCTCCCCTGTCCAGCATGGTGTGCCTGCCGCAGCTACTTCAACAGCACCTGGAGCTGCTCCTTTGGGGGTTGTCTCTGCTGCTGCTTGCTTCCTTCACTCTTCCTCACCCCCAGTCAGCTCTTGTGGATGGATTCACAGCCTGGCCTGTCCCCTCCACTCCACCCATGTTTCCAGGGCTGTGGAGATAGTCACCAGCATGTGAAACCCTGGAGGAGCAGCATCAGCAGCATGGGCTGTGTTTACCCCCTGAGGTACAGACCATGGTTTGGGAGAGGCAGATACTGCAAAAAGCAGAGCACAGCAGGGTGCTCTTAAAAGGCACCAACTAGTTTAGTGATTCTCAGGTTTTTTTGCCTCAAGGGCCACCCTCCAGGCCTTTACTGAATTTAGATCTATCTCAGTGATTCTTGGTTGAGGTGCTACAAAATTCAGAAAAGCTATGGAGGGACCTTGAAGCTAAAAAGGTTGAGAACCATTGGTATAGAAACTAATTCAGGGCATAAAGAAAGAAGTATTGGTGTCATTTTTTAACAGTATATCTCAGCACCGGTATGATTTCCTTTGGCAAGAGAATGGAATATGTTATGTTTTGAAAATACACGCACACTCTGTTTTTCTGGGGGTAAGAGTGGAATGTGTGACCAATTTTAATCCAGAAAAAAAAGTGTGCTACTGATATCAAAAGTTTGGGAAGCACTGCTCTAAACATTAAGCTACAGCATCATGCGCCCTCTTGTACCCGTGCTTTCAGGTTTCATGCATCTTGTATTTTTTGCTAAACGGTGGAATAGGGGCTTCAACAACAGGGGCTGTGAGAAATAACTGAGCATTAAGCATTACAGCAGGCTGCCTAGAAAGGTTCTGAGCTCTCCATCGTCAGAAATTTTCAAGAGCAGGCTACATAGACCCTTGACTGTGATGCTTTAGCAGGCATGAACTTCCTTGCGTAAGGGTTTTCCTGAAGCCCTTTCCTGCGGCCCTATGATCTTAATTGCCATACCCAGTTAATCAAGGCCATATTCTGAAATCCTTCCTCAGTAGCTCAATAGCACCTCAGCCCATAGTTTTCAACGAGGTCAGTCATAGTGTTAGATGTTGCTTAGAATGAGTAAAACAAAGAATTGTAATTGTTGTGTCCCCATACTTGTAATGTTTTTGCCTTCTTCAGGGATAACAATACCAGGGTGCATTCAAGAAGCCTCTGGATGTTCCTGCAAGATAGGAAAACATCATTATCAATATTTTGCCAAGACAGGAGGGCAAAGCTCTGAACTGCTGAAAGCCACACAATGAGCCAGGACAGCACTAGGGCCAAGAACAAAGACCTTCCATGTTCCTTCCTCTTGCTCTCTTCTCCCATCCAGCTAGTGGTAGAGACAACACACAGCATGAAACAGGCTTGGAACTGAAGGATTGAAGCTAAAAAGCATCTGAGAGTTCAAATGGCCATGCAGTCTCCAGAACCTGGGTAAAAAAAGCTTGTGAGAGCACAATTCCTGGTAATTATGCTGTGGGTTCTGGTCAAAAATACACCTACTCTCTTCTGGCACTTTGACTTCTGGCTGTAACTTAGCAATGAAAACCAAGCAAACCAACCAACGAAAGAAATCCCAGTTAATCAAACAGTTCCGGTCTTGGTTTCACTTCAGGTTAACACAGTAGGGGAGGAAATTTATTCATTCCCATATTACGGCCATGTGGAAATTACACTGCAACTTACTTTCATTGGTCACATAAGTCTCGGCAAAATTCTTTGTCTGATGTCACACTTTTTCTGAAACATTTAAGAACACTTTCAAATAATTTTTAAAACCCAAGACTTGGGAAATGGACCTGCTATATAATAAAGTACCGTATCTGTTAAAAATCTCTTGAATGACACATGGCACGGTCTCATTTCCTGTCAGACTGAGAGCTTCTATCTATCCCACTTCTCAGGTAAATGCCTGGAGCTTTCAAGGATAAAAACCCACTGAGCTGCTCTGTAGTAATGGCAAAACTACTGTCCTCTGATTGTTCACCCCTCCCCCCCATCATCCTTTCTATTAATCCTTGTTGAAGTGGAAAATATGAATCATACTGCAATCAGATGGTCTTTGCCGGAGATATTTACTGCTTCTCCACCTGCATCACATATTTAAAAGTAACCTGCCACTTCTGTTCCCTGTGCAAACAAAACACATCCGTTAGGCACAGGTTTTTGCCTTAAACAACAAAAAAAGACTAATATGCTCATTTTGCCAATTTCTAAAGCCTTTTGGGAGATCAAGGGGGCTCCTTTCATTGTGGCTAAACAAACAACATAGTTTTCCCCTCCCCAAAATGAGCGTTTCACCCTTTCACAGGGGATTAATTGAGAGTCAGATAAAATCTACTCAACCCACAGGCAGGCTGCAACTCAGCCACTCTGCAGTTACTGTGCCTCCTATGGACTAGAAGAGTGTCACTTGCAACTACCAAATCCCTTTAAGGATTATTTGAGCCCTCAGGTGGATTATTAATACCAGTGAGCTTAGAGTTTGCAGCTCAGATCACAGCCCCACTGAGATAAGCAGTGTGCAGCCTCGTAGGAAGAAAGAGCCCTGTCTCAAAAACTTAACAGTCTCACTAAAAGATTAGACAAGGTTCTTTGGGTAAATCTGATATCTTTTATTAAACCAACTCCAATAGTTGGAAAAATAGTTTTCCAACTATTGGAGTTGGTCTAATAAAAGGTATCAGATTTATCCAAAGAACCTTGTCTGTCCATGTCCTTAGACCAACATGCCTACAACCTGTACCCCTCACTCAAAGATTTGCACTTGTAGGCACCTAATTACCTTTAAAAATCTGAACCTGTGCGACTCACCGTAGCTCAAACACTGTGCACACATTTTCTGAACTGTGCATACATTTTCTGAATCCATCCTTTCTTCCACAGAAGTGCAGTGACCATGCTCCCAGTAGCCTCCTCTGTGACAACAGATTTGCAGATGTTTAAGGAAGCCTCCTGCAGTACAAATGAAGTGCATGGGCCACCTTAGTTTTCCTACTTGTTCCTTCCCTTACATTTAGCGATGTAGAGTGTTGGGTGCTAACTTCCTATGTGTGGACATGTTTCATACGTGCAGGGTTTGTCTTAGATACACCTGAACACTAGGGGTGTGCGAAGCAGGCCCCATTCCATTCGGATTCAGATTGGGCCCAAATCAAGGCCCAAATCAGGGACAGGGCCCTGGCTGCCCCTCCTCTCCCCACCTCAGACCCAGGAAGCACCAGTCCGTGAGCCAGCGGGGGGTGCTGAGAGGGGGGGCACTCACTCTCCGGTGGACCTGGAAGTGGACTGAAAGTGCTTCTGGTCCACTTCCATGTCTTAAGCCAAGCACGCTGGGGAGCCCACTGCACTTCTCTGAGGTGCTCCATGCGCCCCACCATCGCATCATTCATGAGCTGCCAGCTACCTAGAGGTAAGTAGAAAAAACATTTAAAGCTGTGTCTGTATCTGAATCTCTGAATCTTTCAGAATCTCTCCAAGTTGATTCAGAGGAGGGTTTGATTTGATTCAGAGAAATTAAAGGGCCCTCTGATTTGATTCGGATTCAGAGATTTGGCTACTGAATCGAGCTGAAACTTTGCCAAATCGAATCAGGGACCGAAGTTTCTCACAGCCCTACTGAACACCCATAAATAACATAGAAGTAGCATCTAATGGGATTTCTCATCTTCTTTAAAGCTTGGGCACCAAGTCTGCCAGATGCTCTTATAAAAATAAGTGCACATTAAGGTAGGTCACATTCCTCCAGTATCCCAGGTGACTTAGTGGGCTCCCCTGCTCCCCCCCACCCACACACACCTTTTTGCACAGAGGTGTGTTGGTACTCAGCTCACTTAGCTGCTCTGCGGCACAGGCAGGGTGGTGGTGGGACTTTGAGTAAAAGCACGATACTTAGAGCGCTTCTACCTCAGGCTTTTTGAATGTCTGTTCTTAGCCATTGTGTCGATAGAAAAGGATTATTTTGCCAGCAAGAAGCTGCACTGTATGAAAATGAGGGTTTTGTACACACATTTTTTGTTTGGTTTCAATTCATGTGGGTTGCCAGTCACTTTGTTTTCAAGGTTCATCCCATCCCATCACCTCAGATCCCTCCAATTTTGTAACAAACCTCTGCAAAGGAGTCTCTGTTTTCCATCAGGTTCACTTGAAACGTCTGTAAAACTTAGCAAGCCTAACCTTGGACCTGGACCAAATTTAGATTTCTTTCATGGAAAGAAACAAACTCAGTGAATTCCTCTGGGCTTGGACTCCTTGATGAAAGTTTATTGCTTTCCTAGTATAGACACAAAGGAATCATGTATGTGATTATTGCTTATGACTTCTGATTTTCTATGCCATAGATATTTCCCATCTTAGTTTTGGAGGCAAGGAAGAAGACTAGCTCTTGCTTCTCTGTGTTTTGCAGTACTAGAAGATGCATGAGAAGGTACCAACTGTCAAAATAAAATGGGGATTTGGAAAATTGCTCTGTCAAGGGAGTTGCCATTAGCCAGTGGGAATAAAGTTAGGCCAACACCATGGTTTTGAACACCTCCTTTTAAAGAGATCCAATGACAAAAGCACTTTAAAAGATTTTTTCCCCAAAAATGGTACATAATTCAGCTTTATCTTCAATGTTTCCATGTAAAGACAGCGACATTAATAAAGTAAAACAACAACAAGCTTGTCACTTCAGTACAAACAGCTGTTTTTGTTTCAAAATCAGGGCTTACATTCCTTGTACAAATAGCAAAATCTCATGTGGAAATAATGTGAGTGCTTGTGTTTTTCTTTTATTCTTTAAGTGGTTTTCCTATCTTAAAATACCACTAACCTCTTGAGTTTTGAAAGGCTTATGCTTTGATATTCAAAAAAATTAACAAATATTTCAGTTTCCTTGTGCAAATGTTTATAGACTGAAAGCTAGATAAGCGCGCAAAGATCTAGTTTTCTTCACCAGCCTTCACAGAAAGTGTTTTCCAAAAGTGGTGCAGTTATTCTAGCAGTGGTATATCACAAGACAGATAATGTTTTATCTTAAATTAGGGGAGCAGGTTGTAGTTTTATTGGTCTAAGGACACAGGCAATCAAGTTTCTTTGGGTAATCTGATATATTTTATTTTATTTTATTTTGACTTATTTTAATAAAAGATATCAGATTTACCCTAAGAGCTTTGTCTGTCTTGTTTTAGATTACACAGCAACTTGTTTCTTCTCAAAGGATCCCCAATAGCTTTATATACTTCCCATATACGTGTCACCATCACTTCACCTATTGAGACCCAAATTCAGGAGAGCACTTAAATTTTATTTTCTGTAGCAAGAATTATTAGTCTGAGAGTAAGGCATTTCTTGCGCATACATGTCGATGAGAAAACCTCGGGTGATAGGGGATTGCACATGGAGGAAGTTCTATAAGGGGACTAAGGCCTTTATATGTTCTTGTAGTAGAGGTAGATGTGGCGGACTGGATAAAGGTACTCTAAGCCAGTGGTTCTCAACCTTACATCCCACCAAACGTTTTGTCAAAAAGCCCTGGTCCCACCATGACAATACCCCCCCCAACACACACACTTTTCCCAAGAAATGTATTTTTACATTTACATGCATTTTATCATTATAGTAATAGAACTTAATGGAAATTTTCAAATGAGTTGAAGTCCCACCTACACAACCTTCATTTTCCACCAGTTGGACACGTCCCACTGGTTTCATAGATTTCATAGACATTAGGGCTAGAAGGGGCCTTGAAGATCATCAAGTCCAGCCCCCTGCCTCAGGGGCAGGAAGTCAGCTAGCATCAAAGAATCCCAGCAAGATAAGCATCTAAATGTTTTTTGAATGAGTCCAGAGTAGGTGCCTACACTACTTCTGGAGGGAGTCTAGCCCAGGCCTTGGGGGCTTGGACAGTAAAGAAGCTTTTCCTTATGTCCAGCCTAAAATGGTCATGGAGAAGTTTATGACCATTGGTCCTTGTTATCTCTTGGGGCACTCTGGCAAACAGACATTCCCGCAGATCTTGTTGTACACCCCTGATCTACTTATAGGCAGCCACCAGGTCACCCCTGAGCCTGCGCTTTTCTAGGCTGAAGAGTCCCATGGCTCTCAGCCTCTCATCGTAAGTCCTATTCTCTTGCCCTCTGATCATGTGTATGATTCTCCTCTGGATGCTCTCAAACTTCTAGACATCCTTCTTGAATTGAGGAGCCCATAATTGGATGCAGTACTCCAATTGTGGCCTCACCAAGGCTGAGTACAGCAGGAGGATGACATCCTGAGATTTACTTGAGAAGCATCTATGGATGCAAGCCAGAGTTTTATTTGCTTTACCAGCTGCAACATGACATTGATGGCTCGTGTTCATCTTGTGTTCAATAATGACCCCCCAAGTCTCTTTCAGCTGTGGTGCTAGAGAGTGTAGCACTGTCGAGCGTATAAGCGTCCTGTGGGGTTTTTTTCCCCAAGGTGGAGTACCTTGCATTGTTTGGTATTGAATGTCATCAGGTTTATATCCACCCACTTACTAAGATTATCCAAGTCAACCTGGATCACTAGCCTATTCTCAGGTGTGGACACTGAGGTGTCCACACCTAAAGTTTAGTGTCATCGGCGAACTTGGCCAGTGTGCTTCTGACACCATTGTCCACATCATTGATAAAGATGTTAAAGAGAACCGGTCCAAGGGGGATGCCACTGGTTACGGAGCGCTATAATGATTTGCTTCCATTGACTACTACTTTCTGGATCTGACCTTGGAGCCAATTTCCCAACCATTGGACTGTAGTGCAGCTGAGGCCAGAGCTGTCTAATTTTTCCATGAGGAGATCATGGGACACCATATCAAAGGCTTTTTTAAAGTCCAGATATATGATGTCAATTTCTTCTCCCTTTTCCAGGTGATAAGTCACCTGGCCATAGAAGGAGGTGAGATTGGTCAGGCAAGACCTACCCGTAACAAACCAGTGCTGGCTGTCCCTCAGGATGTTGCCATCAGTCAGCTTATCGAGAAGGGTCTCTTTGATAATTTTCTCCGGTATCTTACCGGGGATTGAGGTCAAGCTGATTGGCCTAAAATTCCTGAGATCTACTTTCTGCCCTTTCTTGAAGATGGGTACCACATTGGCCTTCTTCCAGTCTTCAGGTACTTCAGTTGAGAAACACTGCTCTAGGCAGTCTTCTAGCCTGCAGCCAGACCTTTGGATAGCATACCTATCTTGTTTAATCACACCTGTATATATGGATGCTTGGTATGCATATCACCACCCCATAGAGAGTGTCTGACTGCGTGGGGTATTTCTTAGTCAAACTGTAAACTCCATTATCTGTTTTGAAAGCTATTTTGATTGTAAGTCTCACATCACTTCACATTATAACCTGCATCTTGAGAGAGATCCTGGTGGATGTGAAATGCAGCCAAATCCTGACAGTCTATCCTAGACTCTGTGGTTACATCTACCCTGTATACTATGGTGTAGAGATAGCTAGTTTTAAACAAACCAGGATTAGAAGCAATCTAGCTAGTGCAACGCTCCATGTGGACTAATTTACCTTGCTTCTTACACTGCAAATTATGCTGCCCTGCCCCGGTACCCAAGCTAGCTTCTATATTTGACAATGCACTGTACCCTGCTGCAGAGAGATATCCTCTGTGTTCAGGCTACGGGTGGGGCACTTTTTAGAAAGCTAAAGGGGGGGAAGCCTTCAAGGGCCATTATTTCTGAACAGTGGCATACTGACGGGGTGGGGAGGGGTTGCGCCCAGGTGCTGGCCTGGGCAGGAGGCAACAGCTGGGCCCTGCAGGGTCCCCTAGAGGCACTTCTGGTTTTGCCGCTGGTGTTTCTGGGCTCAGTGATTGGCAACTGAGGGACGCACCCCCCTCAGTCAGTGATCAGTCGTGGATGGGGCGGGGGGTTGCAAATGCAAGTATTGGCCCCCAGGCATCGGAGACCCATGGTACACCACAGACTCTGAATGATTCCTCCTTGGTAGTGCATGCCAGGAAGAGCCAGTGAGTTTGAATGAACTCTGTGGCTAGAAACTGGTCTCTGAGGAAAAGGAGAAAACCCCAGCCTAAGTGCTTTAGTTGCTGGGCCTGGCCACCTGACTGAAAAGGAGGGATTTTCTTGAAGGATAGTACCCCTCTGAGGAATGAGGCCATTCCATGTCAAGTAAGCAGGAAGAGCTGCCTGCCCTGAAGGTTCAGCCAAATTCAGGATCCACAAGGTGGTGAGGACACCGAGAGAAATTGTACTCTGGAATTTGCTCTTTCCCATAGATTGTGCATGGAAATGAAAAAGTCCTTTGCTAAGGGCATGTCCACTGCTTTCCTACCTTGTTGTGTAACTAGGAAATGAGAATTCACACTTCCCGGTAGACTCGGATGGGAGGGATTTGTCTTTAAGTAACCAGGCTTAGAAAAGGCCCGGCTCAGGCATTGAAGCAGCTGGGCAGCAGGTCCTACTGCCCAAGAAAATAGACAAACATGGAATCTGCCCCGGGAATGTGCCTGAAAGAACAAGAGGTAGGAGCAGAGATAAGTAGGCTTAGAGGCATCTGAGTTTTAATGGGTGGATCCCATTCATGGTGCTTTCAGAGAGGAGGTTTGGGCCAAGCTGTGATGCAGAATAACACATGAAAGTGAGAGAAGACACAAAAGTTAGTCATTTCAATACCTTCATAAGCCTTATGTTGCACCCAATTTGCCTCTCCTGGATTATTTTCTATGGAGAGCCTGGCTCAATATTATGATAGTCATTTTGCCATTACTTTTTCACCTTTCTTTGCCCAATCTGTTGTTCTGCTTTCTGCTCCCCAGTTTGTATTCCCTGCCTTGTCTCCTGCTTTGCTTTCTGCTTCCTGCCCCACGCTCCCTGCCTGATCATTTAATCTCTCTACATCCCTGCCACTAAATGTCTGACTATTCCTCTCCCTGTCCCTTTCCAATCCACTTTTTAGCAGCAAACTCTCAGTGAGTATAAGAAAAGGACCAAATTCAGTGAGAAGACAATGGACTTTGATGAACTCTACAAGAAAATTGCACAACAAGTGAATTCCGATTGCATGATTTCCATAGAAGACAAGCATAAAATGTGACCCAGCATTGTTACCAGTATAGATTGGCTATGCTGAGGAAACACTGAGAACAATGATTTTAGGGCACTGAAAAACCTTTTCTGAAGCACAGAGTTCATTTAAACCCAAGACAAATTTGTACGGGCCAAGGATAAGGCTCTGTGGGGTGCCTGCAGCTAAGTTATCAGGTGCATTCAGCCCACTGAAGTGCTTAAGTTCTGACGTGAGCCTGCAGGAAAGAAATGGATTCAGTTTACCATTAGCAGGGCTGATGAGCTACACTCTATCTCTTATAAAAGGAAGAGTGATCACAGTGTCAGAAGTCACCTTTAAGTCAAAAATGCACCCCACACTGAACAGCCTCTTCTCCACAACACCCTTAATATGCTCAGCAAATTTAAGCAAAGCAATGAAGGGAGAAAGAAGGCAGAGGCCCAAAGCAAGGCTGATATTCATTAGGATCATCACCCCATACCTCCTGAAGGATGTAATGCAGAAAAGCAAATGCATCCCACTAAGTATATAAAATTGCCAGGTGGGTTGAAATAAAGTAGCAGTTTGTTATTTTAATCAGCTCTGCAGATAGCAGTTCCATCCTGTGTGACATTTTCTCATTTTGAAAGTCAGAGATAATGTATTTAGACATATATGAAGGCAGAGATATGAGATTATTATGTGCAATATTGCCCTATGCCATTTTTTTGTCATATTGTCTTGTTATTTTTTAAAAGCCTTAGTATTTGCTATGTGCCAAGTGTAAAGTGGGAAGGATGTCCTCTTTACAGGTCACTGAGGCCCTTTGGGGTAATGGAGACAAAGCTTCACTATTTCTTGAACCTTAGCATGAGATGTCCTAAATGAGTTAAGGCATCCTTAAATAAGGAGCTGACATTGAACAAAGAAACTTCTCTCTCCACCTATGGTACATAAATGTTGGGCTTTATTGGTCAAATCTCCACAGAATGAATACACTTAGCTAGGGAGAGAGTTCACAAAAAAGCCACCAAAATGATTTGAGGAGTGAAGAAAGTGCATTACAATGAGAGAGTATCTGATTATCTTGTCAAACAGAATATTAAGTGGCTTGATTAGGGCATGTAGGTGGAGAGAAAATACTGGGCATCAAAGAGTTCTTTACTACAGTGCAGAAAGACGTGGAAGTTGAAGCCAGGCATTCAAATTAGAATCAAGGTATGAAATCTTAATTCCTGAGAGTAGTTAATCATGGGAACAAATCACCAGTGTTAAGTCTTAGATACTTCCCTCCTTCCTGCTGGTCACCTGATGCATGCACTTTTTATACCTAGTCTTATGCTAATCTGTTGGCTTTAGAGCCACTCACAATCTTGCCCCATAGCTGTTACCCTATGGGATTGAAAGGTGTTAAAAATGATCATAAAAAGGTTACTACCCAGACTCGGGTTTATCCAATAAACAAATTATAATGCAGTACCTTTAGGTTTGAAATTGACGTTGCCCCGCCTAAGCCCGACCCCTTTTAGGTTTCTCTGAATATGCTTTCTTGGGATGTGCTTTCCCACTGGTGCCACCTCAGTTAGCCCAGGGCTTTCCTCCTCTGCAGCTGGAACAGAATCCCACCTCCTTTGCCTCCAAACAGAAGTTTTGAAGTCTGGGTCCTGAGACGGTTCTCATCAAGCCTCCTGCTATCCGCAAGGCATCTCTTGCAAGTTTATAGCTCA
>NW_017729033.1:7056054-7064872 GCF_001723915.1 Gavialis gangeticus
TATAGCTTTGTCTATGTGGCCCAGTCAGTTCCACGAACAGTTAATTTATCATTTTGGCTAACCTCATGACAGACAAGTTACATTTGCAGGTTATGAACTTAAAGGCTTTATATTAGCTAATATTACCTGTGTAGGCAAAATAACAAATGCCTCCAGGAAGCACATATTTATTGCTTATTAATCCCTCTGGTTCTGGCCATCACAGGTGGCCAATTGTCCATAAATTTATAGGCAACCCATAGAAATTAGAGTAAAAAAATCCTTGTCCATAAAATCTAAATACACTGGCGCTGTCCATAAAAAGCAAAGCAAAAATTATCTTGAAGGACAGATAAAGCACAGCAATGTCATCTGCTTCATCCTACAGGGAGCCCTTGTCAGGGGTTTGTGGTCAAGGGAAACTGAGGAGTCCCTTCCACCCTGTCAAGCCATGTGCTGATGCTGGTTCCTTTTGGTAACTTCCTGCCTCTAACAGCTTCTGACCTCAGTGGTACAGGAAGGGGGCAGCATGGCTGGAACAGAGCTACAGGCTGGAAGGAGGAAAGGTAGTGGGTAGGCATCCGTGCTGGGATGCGGGGAGCAAAGCTAGTGGGGGTAAGGCTAGAGGGGTGGGCTGTGGTGTGGTATAACCATGCACAGTGTGATCAGAGTGGTCTCTGGGAGTGTGGGTGACCCATGGGGTGGGGCCAGCATAATGTAAAACAATTGTTGCAGTCAAGCAGGGTTGTAAACCCAAGAAAAAATCATTTACTTACAATTTGCAATTGTTTTACTAACAACCAAACTTGTTGACTGTGGCTGATGTTCAACCCCAAATCTGAACCCTGTGTTTGTCACTGCCATCTAGGACTTGGCAAAAGATTTACATTTACTTTATGTAAAACATACATCAGCCAATATATATATATATATATATATATATATATATATGTAAAGAGGTTGCCATTTGTCAGTAAAAAAAAATTTGAGTTGGCCACCCTGTCTGTGAACCACACAGAACTGATTAAATTCTCTAATTCCTGCCCCATCATGGATCAGTCCCAGTTTGATCCCAGATAGTCTATTCCCAATTTAATTTCCTTTTGTGGCCTGTGCAAAATCTTAGGCCCTGATTGCAGCATATATTATGGAGGAATATTTCCTGGATCCATAGTTAAAGTTAATACATACTCTTTTCTCTTTTTATTCATCTGTAAACACAGGTATCATTTCAGTATGGAATTTCATTCTGGTATTCTTTATTTTTATGCTCTTTAAATTTTCTCCTTAATTTTTGTTTGTTTCATTTCTTTTCCCTAAATTTAAGTGCAAATGTTTGTAAGGGTGAAGTTGCACATTTCACTTAGACCAAGAACACTTGAAATGCAAGCATCCACATATTAATTATCATTACCTAGTGCTAAGTGCCCTCTGAGCATCTCTGACTTACAGCACTTCAGGCAAGGCTTAATTCTGGGTCATGCTACCTATCTCATGTTAGGATAATTTCAGTCTGCTCCACAGAGATAAAATGAACAACTTGCAGTCCTCCAGCATTCCAGGATGCACTTCTTCCAGCCTCCTACCTCTCCACCCCTCCAACCCCCAAGCATGGATAGAGCCCGGCCAGGCCTCCTGGCTCCTAGCCACACCCCTGCTCACCATCCCTCTAATGACAAGTCATAGTTATGCAGGCAAGAAATAATATTAACTTTTAATGTGGGACTGCTCACACCACGTTCTAATTTTAACAGTGCTTAACACTCCACTGATTTAGTATAGTCTAAGTGTAATGTGTAACTTCACCCATATAATTCATAGATTCATAGATGCTAGGGTTGGAAGGGACCTTAATGGTTCATCGAGTCTGACCCCCTTCCTGTGGCAGGAAAAAGTGGGAAAAGTGTTGGGGTCATGTGACCTCAGCCAGGTGCTTGTCCAGCCTCTTCTTGAAGACCCCCAAGGTAGGGGAGAGCACCACCTCCCTTGGAAACCTGTTCCAGATTCTGGCAACCCTAACCATGACAAAGTTCTCTCTGATGTCCAACTTAAATCTATTCTCTATCATCTCGTGGCCATTGTTCCTGGTTATTCCAAGGGGTGCTAGGTAAACAGAGCATCTTCTATTCTCTGCTTCCCTGCCCCCTCCACCTGATGAATTCGTATACTGCCACAAGATCCCCCCTCAGCCTTCCCTTGCAGAGGATGAAAAGGTCCAGGTCCCTCAGCCTTTTCTCATAGGGCCTTCCCTGAAGGCCTCTAACCATACAAGTGACCCTCCTATGGATCCTGTCAAGGTTGTCCACATCCCTCTTGAATTGCGGTGCTCACAATTGGATGCAGTACTCCAGCTGTGGCCTGACCAGTGCCACATAGAGGGGAAGCATCACCTTGCTGGACCCGTTCGTGATGCACCGAGTAATGCATGACAACATGCGGTTAGCTCTGCTAATTACTTCATCACATTGATGATTCATATTCATTTTGGAGTCAACAATGACTCCAAAATCTCTTTCTGCTTCTGTGCTGCTGAGAGGGTCATCCCCCAGCCTATAGGCATGCTGGTGATGCCCTCTCCCTAGGTTCAACACCTTGTGTTTATCCTTGTTGAACTGCATCCTATTGTTCTCTGCCCACTTCTCTAACCTGTCCAGGTCCATTTGGATTTGATTTTTTCCCATCAGGGTGTTTATTTCGCCCCATAGTTTGGTGTCATCTGTGAATTTGGACAGAGTGTTTTCCACTCCCTCATCCAGGTCACTGATGAAGATATTGAACAGCACCGGCCCAAGGGCCAAGCCTTGGGGGACCCCACTGCCTACATCTTTCCAGATTGATACAGTCTCATCCACCATCACTCTCTGGGTAAGACCCTTAAGCCAATTTGCCACCCCCATGGCTGTGTAATGATCTGTGGCACAGCCATTCAATTTGTTTATGAGAAAGGATGGGATACCATGTCTAAGGCCTTCTTAAAGTCCAAGTAGATGACATCTACCTTGACTCCTGCATCTAAGCATTTAGTGACCTGGTCATAAAAAGAAACAAGGTTAGTCAGGCACAATCTACCTGGTATGAACCTGTGTTGGTTGCCCTTCAGCATTATATTACCAGCTGGACTCCTACAAATGTGATCCTTGATAATTTTTTCAAGGGCTTTCCCAGGGATAGAGGTGAAACTAACTGGTCTATAGTTACCTGGATCCTCCTTCCTCCCCTTCTTGAAAATAGGGACCACATTGGCCCTTTTCCAGTCCTCTTGGACCTTACCTGAGCACCACAAGTGCTCAAACAGTCATGCCAGTGGCTGTGCTATAACACTAGCTAATTCTTTCAGCACCCTTGAATGGAGCTCATCCAGTCCCACTGACTTAAACACATCCATCCCCTCCAAGTGTCTCTTTACTACGTCAGTGCTGACAGTTGGTGGGTTGGTGTTTCTCCTGTTTCTGCCAGTAATGCATTTGGGAGATTTGTCTAGAACTGAGTTCGAGAATACAGAGGCAAAAAACTCATAGAATCATAGAATCAATGAGTCAGAAGGGACCTAGACAGATCATCTAGTCCGACCCCTAAAGAGCTCTGCTTTTTCCCTCCAATCTGTCACCAACCACCCTTGCCTATCTTGTAGGGGTCCTATGCTGCCCTGTGCCTTTTTTTATTTCCTATATACCTGAAGAAGAACTTTTTGTTGTCCTTAATTTTTGTTGCCAGCCTAAGTTCTAATGCTGCTTTGGCCTTCCTGACTAATTTCCTGCAAGTGTGAGCCAAGGAGGTATACTTCTCCTTGGTAGCTTTCCCCTGCTTCCACAGCCTGTATACCCCTTTTTTGCCCTTAGACCTTCTTGGATTTCCCTGTTTAGCCAAGGCGGCTTCTTGGCCCCTTTGCTCCCTTTTCTACCCAGTGGGCTTGCCTACTTCTGCGCCCAAAGGATTGCTTCCTTGAGGAATGACCACCCTTCCTGGATCCCTATTTTGTGAATGCTCTTGAGCTTTAATGCCCCAATAACTAATCTGCTAAGCACACTGAAGTCAGGCTTTTTGAAGTCTAGCACTTCTTCCCCACCCTTTGCCAGATAGTGAATTCAATCAATTGATGGTCACTATTCCCTAGGTTATCTTGTACCTGCAGATTACCCACCAGGTCATCCCCTGTAGCCAGCACCAAGTCCAGCAACCCATTCCCCTGAGTAGGACCATATATCTCCTGCATTAGGTGGTGGCCCTGCATGCAGGTTTAGAACCAATGTGAGTGGTTTGTTCTGGCTGACTGATCCTCCCAACAGATGTCAAGGTAGTTTAGGTCACCCATGACAACTGTATCTCTTAACAGTAGGGCCTCTGAGAGCTTCTCAGAGAATTCCAGGTCTAGCTAATCCTTCTGGTGTGGCAGTCTATAGTATACCCCCACTACCAAGTCCTTTTCCCCCCGACCCCCTTGTATCCTAACCCACAGTACCTCAGTTTGGACCTCCACTGATCCCAGCTTGGTTATAGAAGATGTACATTGCTCCTTAACATAGAGAGTAACACCCTTTCCTTCCCCCCCCCCCACAACTCTATTCTGTGTGTAAAACCTATAATCTTCAATGCCTACCACACAGTCATGAGTAGGATCTCATCAGGTTTCAGTTAGCTTAACCAGGTCAAAGTTGTTGCTTGCAAGCACAAGTGCAAGTTCCTCCTGCTTGTTGCCCCT
Organism: Gavialis gangeticus; assembly: GCF_001723915.1. Taxonomy (NCBI): domain Eukaryota; kingdom Metazoa; phylum Chordata; order Crocodylia; family Gavialidae; genus Gavialis; species Gavialis gangeticus. Next base: position 7,060,733 of record NW_017729033.1, read on the forward strand.
GCTCTTACCATTAGTGTAGAGACATTTAAACCCCACAGTGGGTGCCCTTGGTACCCCCTTGTTCTGATGTCTATCAGGCCCCTTAGTGCTTACCTGGGCTGATCCAGGGCATGGCTCATGGCTCTCTGATTCTAGGTTCTTGTTGTCCACTGCATCCCCATCCCCCAACAAACCTGGTTTAAAGCCCTCTGGATATCAGCCAACCTGTAAGAGAACAGACTCTCACCTTTAGAAGAAAGATGAAGACCATCTCATCCCAGGATACCTCTCTCATGGAAGTGCAGATCATAGTTGTAGAAACCAAAACCAGCACAATAGCACCAACTCTGGAGCTGCAGGTTGACTTCTCTGATGTCAACATCTTGGTGTTGACAGCGACTGCTGACCACTAATTGGTTTGTGGTAGTCTGGTACACCTTCAAAACCATTTCCTGTCTATTTAAAAATTGACTGAGAGATAATTCATGAGTAGATGTTATACACTGGGTTGTTTAAACAAGTGGGGGCCAACATTTTTGGTAGGCATGCCACAAATTAGCCCCGTATTTTTCCCAAGTGCCATTCCACTCACTTTTCTCTACCTGATCCACTGTTCTGCTTTCTGCTCCCCAGTCTGTATTCCCTGCCTGGTCTCCTGCTTTGCTTTCTGCTTCCTGTTTCATGACCCCTACCCGATCTTTTGCTCTGCTATATGCTACTCACCCTATGAGTGTCAGGCTGCCAGTGCCCTACCTGATTGGCTAGGTGCCATACACAGAGTTTCTGTGCCACTTTTATACCTTGTGCCACAGGTTGGCCACCCCTGGTTTAAACATACTTAGGGCAGTGGGATACTTTTATCTATTATCTGAAATGGTCAGAAGTCCATATGCAATGTAAACATTTTGCTGTTGGACACATACAGTTTTCTTCACCAGTTTTTGCACATTTCTGTCTGATTTTATCATACTTCTTTCTTTTTCACACAGCTGCTGCTAGGCAAACTATTGCTTACCAGAGTAGCATGGGTGTTGATGGATAAAATCTTCTTCATCAATAGCTGCCCTTGTCTCAAAGCAGGTACAATCTATTCCATCAGCAGCTGCACTTGTGTGATACAGCTCCAGGGATTATCTCTGTTAAGGTTCACACCCCTTGCCCAGCCCCTATACACTGCTTATTCATTAAAAGGTACAGGAAATGAATGCACAAAATCTTCTCTGTGAAATGATTGAGATTGTGACACGTGAAATAGACCTGATACAAAAGCACAAAATCAAAGACTGAGAAGTTAAACCATCAAAGATATCCCCCTGCTACTTCTTCAACACAGATACATAATTTATTGCTATCTCTCTTACCACATGCCATACACTGAAACCTTATCTCTTCTCACACTTTCCCATCTCTCTTTACTACCCTATCCCCTGCCAACACAAGAAACTGTTAGGAACATTGAACTGGGAAAGACCTCCTAAGTTACTGACCCCAGCTTCCTCCTCTCACAAGCAAACATGTCCTATCAATTCACCAAACATGCCCATATAATCATGTCCGGGGTGGTTTTTTTTATTATTATTATTAAAGGGACCTGTGGTGAGACTTGATCTGAGGGCCAGAGCTAATATCAATAGGTGTGGTCTCTGGTACAAAACTGTTGGTAAGATTTGTGTCTTTGGGAAGAGGAGTAAAAAAGGCAAGTACTCTCAGGTGGCTTAATTTTTATTTTCCTGTTTCTGCAGTTTTGTGTCAGGGAAGAAGTATGTCCCCCATGCATACTTAGTGGAAAAAAATATCAACATTTTTATCATAAAATTAGTTACTATAATTGGGAAACTATCTATGAAGCTTTTTGTTCTCTGTTTCACCTTCACATCTTTAAGACCATCTCTGAGTGCAGAGTTATTTGGATATTTTGCCCTTAGTCTACAATACAACTGCCACAGTGGAAAAACACACCCCATTATTTCTCATAAAGACTTCCTTTTCATTCTGTCTTGTTTTGACTAAAATGTAACTTAGACTGAAATGATCTCTTTCTAAAGTATACAGAGAAATGGGATAAGGCTGTGTACACATAAGTAACCACAGTCATGACTTTCATAGCTACCTACATTACAAAGAAGGCAATCTTTTAGGGGGGAAAAGCTGAACTTAAGGTTTTTTTATACCAATATTTCTGGGAATAATCTGGCCCAAAAGACACAGGTAAAAAATAGTTAACATTTATAGTGCTGTGTTCAGTTACACCATGTACATGAATTTCTTGGAAGATCCATTCTTGGGAAATTCCAGTACAAGTTGGGAGTTGCAGCTAGCAAGGGACATGAAGGCTAACAAGAAGGGTTTCTACAAGTATGTCAGCAACAAGAAAAAGATCAGGAAAGGTGCAGGTCCCTTACTGAATGAGAGATGCAACCTAGTGACAGATGATGCAGAAAAGGCTTAAGTACTCACCTCAGTCTTCACAGGCAAGGTCAGTTCCTGGACTACTGCAACTAGCAGCAGGGTTTGGGGAGGAGATGAGCAGCCAACAGTGGTGAAAGAACAGGTTAGGGTCTATTTAGAAAAGTTGGATGTGTACAAGTCCATGGGACCAGTTGTAATGCAACCTAGGGTCCTGAGAGAGTTGGCTGGTGTGATTACAGAGCCAATGGGCATTTTCTTTGAAAACTTATGGTGATCAGAGGAGGTCCCAGATAACTGGAAAAGGACAAATATAGTGCCCCTCTTTAAGAAAGGGAAGAAGGAGGACCAGAGAACTACACACCAAGCAGCCCCACCTCAATCCCTGGAATAATCATGGAGCAGATCCTCAAGGAATCTGTTTTGAAGCAGTTCACCAGTGAATGTGATGTACCTTGACTTTAGGAAGGCTTTTGATACAGTTTCCCACAACATTCTCACAAGCAAGCTAAGGAAGTATAGGTTGGATGAACGGACTGTAAGGTGGATGGAAAACAGACTGGATCATCCAGCTCAGAGGGCAGTAATCAATGGCTCAATATCTAGTTGGCAGCCAGTATCAAGTGGAGTGCCCCAGGGGTCAATTCGGGGGCCAGTTTTGTTCAATATCCTCATCAATGACCTGGAAGATGGGATGGAGTGCACCCTCAACAAGCCTGCGGGTAACAACAAGCTGAGGGGAGTAGTAGATACACTGGAGGGAGGGCTATGATTCAGAGATACCTTGACAAATTGGAGGCTTGGACCAGGAGAAATCTCATGTGGTTCAATAAAGAGAAGTACAAAGTCCTGCACTTCAGATACAATAATCCTATGCACCGGTAGAGGCTGGGGACAGACTGGCTAAGCAGCAGCTCTGCAGAAAAGGACCTCAGAGTTACGGTGGACAAGAAGCTGAATATGAGCCAACAGGGAGCCTTGATTGTAAAGAAAGCTAACAACATAGTGGGCTGCATTGGTAGGAGTGTTGGCAGCACATCAACGGAAGTGATTCTTCCCCACTACTCAGCACTGGTGAGGCCACATCTCACCAGTGGCCCCCACTACAGAAAGGATATGAACAAATTGGAGAGAGCCCAACAGAGGGCAACAAAAATGGTTAGGGGAATGGCGCACATGACTTGTGAGGAGAGGCTGAGGGAGCTGGGTTTATTTAGTTTAGAGAAGAGTAGGCTGAGAGGAGACTTAATAGCAGCTTTCAACTACCTGCCAGGGGATTGCAAAGAGGATGGAGCTGGACTTTTCTCAGTGGTGGCAGATGACATAAGGAGCAATATTTCAACTCTCCCACCCCATCCTCATTAAAAAACTAGGCGACTGTGGCATTGATGCCTACACAGTCAGATGGATTGCAGATTGGCTGAAGGGTCGTACTCAGAGGGTGGTGGTAGATGGGTCATATTCGACCTGGGGGGAAGTGGGCAGCGGAGTCCCCCAGGGCTCAGTCCTTGGGCCTGCGCTGTTCAATTTCTTCATCAGTGATTTGGACGACGGGGTGAAATGCAACCTGTTTAAATTTGCTAATGATACCAAAATTTGGGGTGAGGTGAGCACGCTAGTAGGGAGGGAAAGATTGCAGCAAGATCTGGATAGGTTACAGGAGTGGGCTGATATAAACAGGATGCGTTTCAATACTGACAAGTGCAGGGTGCTGCACTTAGGCAGTAGAAACCAGCAGCACACTTATAGAATGGG
>NW_017729033.1:7069872-7078203 GCF_001723915.1 Gavialis gangeticus
GAACAATGGACACAAATTATTAGAGAGTAGGTTCAGATTAGACATCTGCAAGAACTACTTCACAGTTAGGGCAGCTAGGAGCTGGAACCAACTTCCTAGGGAAGTGGTGCTGGCTTCTATCCTAGAGATCTTTAAGAAGATGCTTGATGACTACCTGGCTGGACTCATTTGAGTCCAGTCTTTTCTGCCGCCCAGGCGGGGGGTCGGACTTGAAGATCTACAAGGTCCCTTCCAACCCTACTTCTATGATTCTATGGTAAGTTGCAGCAAGAGAAGTTTAGGTTAGATATTAGGAAGAACTTTCTCACTAGAAGGATAATTAAACACTGGAACAGGGTACTCAAAGAGGTTGTGAACTCTCCATCCTTGGAGTTTTTTAAGACTTGGCTAGACAAAGCCTTGGTTGGGATGATGTAGTTGGGGCTGGTCCTGCTTTGAGCAAGGGGTTGGACTACATGATTTCCTAAGGTTCCTTCCAACCTTAATTTTCTATTATTTTAGCTGTTAAAAATAGATGGAGAGGAGTGGAATTTAAAACATCTGTCCAGAAAATGTAGCAAAAAATTAAGTCAATGGCATTTCTGAGCAGAAATATTTATATTAAGTTCACTGAAATTTAATTCTTCAAAAGCAACTGTATTCAAAGTAGTTGAGGATAACACAGGAAAGTAAAAGCCTCAAGGGTAAACAGACAGCATTTAAAAGGTTTATAATAGCCTTGGAATGCATTTGGCATGCTGTAAAAATAAAATAATAAAAAAGTGAAATCGAATGATATATTAAGCAGAATGTCTCTAAAATAAAATCCAGTCATGTGGGATTAAATCCTGCAGTCCCTACATAGGAAGAAATAAAAAAGGAGAACATTCAACAAATTCTCATTTTGGTTTCTTGCTTTGTTTTGTTTGAGTGAAAATGCCCTTACTAAAGGCTTTTCTGTTTGAAGTAATCTAATCTGCCTGCCAAACGTATTTGCAATACACCCATCATCAAGCTATGATGTTACTCGAAGCCATGGAAAGGATAAGAGAATGCATAGGGTCAGGAAAGGAAATCAGAGCTTATCAATTGTGGCCTCTAACTAGGGACCTACAGAAATTGCAATTGCGTGATTTTTGCAGAAACCGTGATTTCAGATGGGCTTCATGGAAAAGCATGGGTGCTGCACTTTGGTGGGATCCTTGAAAAAAAACCTTACTGAATATAAGATGCCTGCTCCCTCTGGGGAGGTGTGGGGGAGCAGAAGTCCTTGTGGGCACTGTAGCTCAGCTGTGCAGCCCACCAGGGGGTGGAAAATGCATAGGGGGAACTACTGGCACAGCAAGATGGCTACCACCTCCACTCCTCTCTGGTGATTGGCTGTGAGGGCTATATGGCTCTGTCCCTCTCCAATCAGCGGCAATGGGGCAGGCTTCCAAGCCAATCAGCAATGATGGATGAGACTGTGTGATGGACAGCCCTCACAGCCAGTCAATCAGTGATGAGGGCTGGGGCCACCAGGACTCCTTGGCCAGTCAGAGGTGTAGGGGGCCTTGTGGACTCAGCCCGTGAAAATGACTGCCAGCCCAGAAATCTTCCGTGAAATCATTCGTCCGCCGCCTCGAGTTTGGCAGACTCTTACCCATAACATTTCTGTCCTATGGTAGTTCCATGGTTTTTGTGCTGAGTTCCTACTTATATCTGATCATAGTTAGCACTGACTCGCACTCCTGTTGCCAAGACTAAGAAAAGAACAAGACATCAGGAGTCACGCTACGGGCTTGCCTGACTATACACCAACAGATTCAAGGAGTGTAGTCGGGTGTAATATCATTGATGTAGTGTGCTAATGAAAGGAACGTGAACTAGCACCTTTTTTTTTGTTAGATTATTCTGTGACTTGTCAAAGATTTTCCACCATGCCCATCACACCATGGTTCAGAGATTCCAATACTGAAACAATTCTGGATACATTCAAAACTCCAGACATGAACACATGATGCCATCCCATGGTTGTACTGCTGTTCTCTATTCTTATAATGGAAATATTTCAGCCACCTGTTGTGCAAATGCTGCAGGAGCCTGCATCTTGTCTGAACACAGGGTGGTTTCAACATCTGATAATGCACCATGCATTTAGGGAGTATTCAGGGGAGCATCAGGCATGCTCGCTCTAAAACCAATATGGATTTGCTAAGGTCTCATTTTAAGCCCATCCGCTCTGCCTTTGTCCCCTGAAAATAAAATGGTATTTCAAATACACTGTTTCCTATGTTCTTTTGTGGGGGTCAGGAATTAATGACACAAGACAATGGGTTTCCTTTCTGTTTGCTTTTATTATATGCGTCCTTTAGATATGTGGTAATGTTCCATCTCCTGCATTATGGGTTATTTTCTCCTGTACTAAGGTCTTGAAATTCTGCTGCATTAACTATCATCCACAAGAAGAGGTAAACTGTTATCAAATGCAATATTTTTGGAAAACAGAAAATTATGAAACAGGATAGAGGATACATGAGCTTGAAAGAAAGCGGCTTGTCCCAGCACCAGAAATAAAACTGAAGTGTAGGCACCTGGAGTGGGTACATGACTACTTTCCTTAATTCTGAATCTATTCACAGAAAATATCGGTTGCTACAGATAGCAGCTGAAAGTCCCTACCTCTTTAGCTCAAGCTGTGGTTGCTTTTATCTTTAGAAGTCCCCCAGTTCAAACCATCTGTGACAATGCAGAGATGGTCATCCCAAAAGCACGTGACACAAATTAAGTGCTTTCTCCTGACCCATTAGCATTGAGTCATTGCACTCTTACAGCCAAGCTGTAGCTCCTAGAGAGGACTGGATCCTGGAGCTTGTGAGCAAGGGCTTAATGAAGGTTTGGAAATAAGGACCTCCTAGGGCCACAAGGAACTGCTTTATTAATATAAACTAGGTCACACGTGTGACATGATTAAGAGCTGCAGATTACAGCCTCTGATGAATATTGTTGAAAAGGCACCAAGCACTGGAAATCTGCCATTTTTATTTTTTGCATATCTATCACTTTAATGTTTGTTTTCTTTATTTAAACCTCACCTCACTCCAAAATTACAGATTTTAGTATTCTGTTGTCCTACTCCCTCCACATTAATTTTGTAGGATAAAATCAGACAGAAATGTGCAATAACTAGATCTATTACCTAACATGATCAGAAGTCCATATGCAATGTATAGCTGAAGAATAAACATTTTGCTGTTAGACACATACAGTTTTCTTCACCAGTTATTTATCCTACTTCTTTTTTTTCACACAGCTGCTACTAGGCAAACTAATGCTTGCCAGAGAAACACGGGTTTTGATGGATAAAATCTTCATCAATTTTGGCTTGTAGACATTAGTAACTGTTGGCTTCATTGTCAATCTGTTATAGTGCTTACAAGAGTTAAGTGTCCATCTTCCTTGGAATTTCAGTGGGGTTTCAGTGTGAAGTCTCATTTTCCTTAAAAATCTTGAGCTTGGCTGTAGTGCCCAACCTATTAAAACAAACTCAATAAATTTAGTGCCATTTGCCAATACAGAACCTCAGATCATGGAAAACAGACCTCCTCGTACCCTTCTCATCTTAATGAGCGTTTAAATCTCAAGAGAATTTCTCAAGTGCAACATTCCTGTTGTCTCCTCCTGTTCTATTCCCCAAACCCTTAACCCAGGAGAAGCTTGAATGGAAGAATGCACTTTTATCTTGTGTCAAAGACTACTAAATTCAAGTATTAATAGATCAGAGAGAGTTCATTCCAAAACCTAAGAGGAGAAGTTAGATTTGTTTGCTTTCAAGCAAACGAGGCCCTTCCTTGGGGCCCAAAATCTTGCTTAACATCTCTTCACAACTAAGAATTTGCTCCAATAAAATATAACAAACAAATTTTCCTTCTGGCATATACCCTGGGCCATCACAGGTACAACAATGCTACTTACACATACCCTGATATATGGAAAATAGTGCTACATTTGTGTGTGCCCTGGAGAATAGGTTTCTGTGAGAGACGCTAGTACATTTGCAATTGTTTTTTTTTTCTTCCTCTCTCAGTCAGAACTGAAATATTGGATCTTCAGAAATGAGTTACAAATCAGAGAACCATGCCTGAGAAAAGTAGCATGCCTGAAAATAGATCTACAATCCAAGGCTGGACTCTGATACCATTGCTTGCATTGAGAGGGATCTTACCCCATGACTAATAGAACCGGCCTGTTAAGGATTTTTAAAACACAGATGCTCTGATATGATAACTAAGCACAGACAGCTCCTACCTTCCAGCCCCAACAAAGAGCTCTTTATATAGACTCAGTGAGGCTTTTACATTTACCTGTTCTGGTTACAAACCATTTTGTCACCTTTAAAATAGCCTTCAAGATCTTTTTAGAAAGCTATTACTCATGTCATGCATGCATGGAGTTTCTACAGACACTGTGAATTTAATGCCCACTGTAAAGACTTCTGAAAGCAATGCTAAATTGTGAAGAGATGCAAAGAAAAAGCATTTAAATGGGAAAGATTGCTGTGGTATCCAGAGAGTTCAGGTAACTTTGCTGCTATCGTTGTTGCTAATTATTGGTTAGCAGGTGCATAATAAATCCTGAAGCTAACTTGTAAGAAAGTACAATTGGCTAGGAGATGTTGGGTTTGACTACTAGCCTACTTCAATGTGTAATACTCTTGTCTATTAATTGTTTCTCGGCACTTTCAGTCAGTTATGGCTTCTGAGGATTATCTTGTGGCTATTGGCAGTTGCGGTGGTGGTAGTCCCTCAAAGTCAAGGATGACATCTGTCAGGCTTGATGGGTCCTCAAGTAACTGAGGAGCCCGATTTTGGTAGCACACATTCTTCAGCAATGGGGACATGTTGCTGCACAGAGGTGTGGGATTCCCAGCCCAGGGTTGGTCTCCTTCTCCTTCCTCTGCTGCCACCGTTCCACTTCGGTATCAACTCAGGCCTTGAAGTGGCGTGCACTTTGGTGAACCAGCTTGCTCCTCCCAGCCATTGGTGTCGATGCTTTCATGCCTGAGGGTGACCTTAAATGTGTCTTTGTATCATTTCCTTTGGCTGCCCTTTGAGTGTTGGCCAATGGAGAGCTTGGAGAAGAGAATCTGGTGAGGGTGGCCGTACTTGGACATCTGGATGCAGTGGCTCATCCATCAGAGTTGATTTCTCAAGAGCAAGACTTTGATGCTGGTGGATGCAGATTCATGGAGGACACTCGTGCTGAACTAGTGGTCCTCCCATTTGATCCCCAGGATTCAATGCAAGCACTGCTGGTGAAAGCTCTCAAGGGTCTTAATGTGGCATCAGTAGATGGTCCAAGCTTCACTGCAGTAGAGGAGTGTGGTCAGCATGACAGCCTTATAAACCAGGACCTTTGTCAACTTTTGAAGATCTTTATTTTCAAAGACATGTTATCGCAGCTTGAAGAAGATGGCACTGGTGCAGTTGACCCAGTGCTGGACTTCTTCATCGATGGTAACCCATTGAGAGAGATGGCTGCTGAGATATGGAAAGTGCTCCACTTACTCCAGAGCCTCCCCATTGATGTAAATAGTGTGAGGGATGTTCAGCTGGCCTGGAGGGAGGGGAAGGGGGGCTGTGGTGGAGAAATTTAAACCTGGCAGCATTCAAGGACAGGCCAAGTCTCTTATATGAAACATTGAAGAGGTCTAGAGTCACTTGCACATCCTGTGTAGAACGAGCCATCATGCAGCAATTGTCTGTGAACTGAAGGTCACGGATGTCCTTGGTGGTGAGTTTTGTTTTTTCCCCTGGAAGTGCCCAAGATTGAAAAGTTTCCCATCTAGTCGATACTGGATACTGACACCGGATGGTAAATCATCTTGGATGAGGTGGATGATGATGTTCAGGTAGATGGTAAACAGGGTGGGGGCAATCACACAACCTTGTTTAACCTGAGTCCGGGTGCAGAAGGTGTTGGTTCCAGATCTGCCACTCAGGATTGTGGCAGTCATATCATCATGCAGGAGTCTCATCGTACATGGTGACAAACTTCAGTGGGTAGCCAAGGCATTGGAGGATGGTCCACAGAACTACACAATTTAAGGAATCAAATGCCTTAGTCAGGTCAATGAAGGTGAGGAACCATTCTTGATTTTGCTCTAGACATTTTTCTTGGATCTGCCTGGCAACAAAAACCATGTCCGCAGTGCCCCAAGATAGTCAGAAGCCGCATTGGGCTTCCAGAAGGATCTCCTTGGCGACAGGACGAAGGCAGTTCAGGAGGATGCAGGCCAGGATCTTACCCATAAATGGACAGGAGGAAAATCCTCCTGTAGTTTCCACAGTTAGATTCGTCCCCCTTCTTGTAGATGGTCACAAATGTCACATTCTTGAGATCCCCGGGGATTTCGTCTTTGTCCCAAAGGCGGATGATAAGCTGGTGGAGTCGTGATGGGAGCCGGAACCTGCCAGGATAGTAGACCTCTGTGGGTAAGCCCTTCATGAATAGGTCCTTTTGGACTTCATTCTTTTCCTGATATCAGCATTCTCCCATGTGCCCATCAGAGCCATAATGCTGCTGCTGACACAGCTTATAGAAGCATTGTTCAGGCATTGCTCTGAACCAAGAAGTCTGCTTTGTTTGGGGTGCAAGCTCTAACAGATCCGTGTTGTCTATTATGAGTCTCTGCATACTACAACAATCAGCTGACTCTTGCAAGAGCCTTTTAAAGGTGCAGTTTCCACAGGGTGACTGGTGTACAAATTTTACCTTCTTAGTTGAGATATCAGAAATGGGCGAGGCTTCTGGTGGTGGGGTATGTTTTGTGTTTTGTTCTCTTAACACTTGTTCTCCCTCTCTGGGACAGTCTGTAAGAAATTCCCCATGAGAACAATGACATGCAGTAAACTTTTATGTATTAAAGCAGCACAATGATGCAGTTGGTCCATTAAAAGATATCACTTACAAAAATTCTTGACTCCTAGAAATAGCACCCATGTCATGACTGCGCCACACATGCAATATTAAAAAATGGCATCACATCAAGCCTGGTAGCCCAAGGTCTGACTCAGCCTAGTAGGTTCCTAATCTGTCCATCAAGCAGCTCTAAAAGCTATAGCTTGTCATATAAACCAGCAAGAAATCAAGTGAGGAAAACCTGTTTGTGTTTCATCAGAAGGTTGTTGGAAGGGGTCCAGGAAACAGTTCTGCTTTGATAAATTAGCATGTCCTCATGGAAGGCTGTTTGTTTTATCAGTTTCTTGATCATCAATAATTGTAATAATTAATAATTGTGGGGTGCTTTGATTATCAGATAGACATGTCAGGAAAATAGTCTTTCAGAATATTCATTGGATCAGTATCATTACCAATAAAGCCATATAAAAAAATACATAATTTGGGCTATATGAAAGATTAAGCAAGGTTTTTTTTGTTACATCTTTTGTTGGACCAAGTGTCTAGTTGGGAGACCTGTTGAACAAGCTTTCAGACATCAAGTGCCATTCTTCTGGTGATGAAAACACCTTTATTTTTGACATTTCCTGGACCATCACCACTACAGCAACACCACAACACTACCATATGAATGAGGGAAAAAAATCCTCACTATGATATGGCTTTCCATGCTTCAGGGAACGCTTAAGGCCTGGCTCCTGGTAAAGCAACTGAGAAACCCAAAATGCAAAAAAAAAAAAAAAATGTAAATGAATGTAAAACAGGGGTCAGCACAAGACACTTATGCAGCTAGTCTGATTCACAGGCAGAAACCTGCACCTTTGGATGTTGCTACTTTGAAATACTCTTTAATTTCATCCTCTCACAGGAGTGGTGACTTTTAGTAGGCCCAAACAAAAATAATCTGAGGGCCTAACTGTAGACTATGGGATTTTCTCCAGAAATTTCAATATGAGAAAAGCCAAACAAGCTATAAGAAGTTTGTACGTGTGCATACTGTTACAGCCTGAGCTCAGTATACTGAGTAATCAACCAGATGTAAATGTACTGAAAGGGATAGGCCAAGCCTGGTAACTATCTACCTACATGTGGTTATAAGAGTTGCTTTGTTTTTCTAGATGGACAAGTATATCATGGAAATTTACTTGATCCTCAAGTGGGATCTTGCAGAGCCATGTGTATGAGAAAAAGATATTTGTTTCTATCAGATATTTTACTGTCTAGTTGGCAGCTGATATCAAGTGGAGTGCCCCTGGGTTTGGTCCTGGGGCCAGTTTGTTCAATGTCTTCACCAATGACATGGGAGATGACACAGAGTGCACCCCCAGCAAGTTTGCAGATGGCACCAAGCTGGGGGGAGTAGTGGATACTCTGGAGGGTAGGGCTAGGATTCAGAGTGACCCAGACAAATTG
>NW_017729033.1:7083203-7090340 GCF_001723915.1 Gavialis gangeticus
GAAATCTCATGAGGTTCAACAAGGACAAGTGCAAAGTCCTGCACTTAGGAGAGAGCAATCCCCTGCACCAGGACAGGCTGGGGGCAACTGGCTGGGCAGCAGCTCTGCAGAAAAGGACCTGGAGGTGACAGTGGGCAATAAGCTGGGTATAAGCCAGCAGTGTGCCCTTGTTGCCAAGAAGGCTAACAGCATCCTGGGCTGCACTGGTAGGAGCTTTGCCAGTAAGTCAAGGGAAGTGATTATTCCCCTCTATTCAGTACTGGTGAGGCCACATCTGGAGTCCTGTGTCCAGTTTGGGGCCCCCCACTACAGAAAGGATGTGGACACATTTGAGACAGTCCAGCAGAAGGCAACAAAAATGATTCAGGGGTTGGGGGACATGTCTTATGAGGAGTGGCTGAGGGAACTGGGCTTATTTAGTCTAGAGAATGGTAGATTGAGAGGAGACGTAATAGCAGCCTTCAACTCCCTGCAAGGGGGTTGCAAAGAGGATGGAGCTGGGCTGTTCTCAGTGGGGGCAGACAACAGAACAAGGAGCAATGGGCTCAAGTTGCCACAAGGGCAGTTTAGGTTAGATATTAGGAAGAATTTTCTCACTAGGAGGGTAGTAAAACACTGAAACAAGTTACCCAGAGAAGTGGTGGAAACTCCATCCTTGGGGGTTTTCAGAACCTGGCTGAACAAAGCTTTGGCTGGGATGATGTAGCTGGGGCTGATCCTGCTTTAAGCAAGGGGTTGGACTAGATGTGACCTCCTGAGGTCCCTTCCCACCTTCATTTTCTAGGAGTCTATGATTCTAAGTGTTAAAGAAGGAAGTGTAGAGAAGGAGGCTCCAGAATACAATTGTTTTCCTTGTTCAGGTATTAGAGTAGATATGCTTCCAAGCAGGTTCTCTTGAATCCAGGCTTGTGTAATCCCCTTCACAAAATAAGCCTGTGCACCAATATTGGATTTTTTACCATCCACCTAATTTGCTTAACAGGCATGATTAGTTTCCCCCCTCTATAAGTAAACCACAGATTGAGCTCTTCCAGTCACTTGTCTAGCTTTGCAGCTCACATAGCGGCCTTCCCTAGGGATTGACATAATGAGCCTTCTGACAAGGAACCATGAGTATCTCTATGTCTGTACATGTGCTCCAGGGTTGCTGAGGAGGCGGCATTTTAATTAGAGCAGCTCTCGGGAGCCACTCTAATTAAAATGCTTGCAGGATCTCATGCATTCAGCATCCTGCATTTCAAAACGGGGGCGGGACGTGCTTTAACTAAAGCTTGTTCAACACCACTTGCAATTACACATTTTGTAGGACCAGAATCTTGTTTGTCTGGGTTAACACTGGAGAGATATTTTAATTCATTTAGGAGCATTAGGATCCTGTTCAAATGTTAGGGCACTATTTGTATGTGTATAGTGGAAGCACTACTGGATTAAAACCCCCCCCACTTTTAAAAGACACTGCTCAGACAGTGTCTTTTATAACAAATTGTGATATTACTTTGGAAGGTAACTGAATTTACAGGTCATGTAGTTTAACAACGAACTGTTTTGTGGAAGAATGTATTTACTGATACACTGGCCAATTAATGGCTTCCTATTGATCTTTCTGCCATTTGTCTCCTGCACCAAGTTGCAATTTCTCTCTTGACAAACATTCTTGCCCCTTCGAGTGAAGATAATTTGCCTTGCTTACAAAAGCATCTCTGCCTTTTCTTTCCATAACTAAATTGTATATAGTTAAGTATTGAGTGTTGCAAAAGTTTCCTGAACAACTTAAAACTCATAAAATTCAAATTTTTGAGACAGAGGCTTTAATGTTTCTCCCTGCTTCATCCTCCCAGACTGGCAGGAATAACCAAAACTAATTGATTTCCCTGATTTGATGAATGCCAAGTGTGTTTGGGGGAACAGCGAATTGCAGCATTAGTATCGGGGAGGGCGGGGGTTGTGTGCATGCATGCACCGTTTTCTACACAGCTTTCTTTCATCTGAAGTGAGAAGACACTTCATCTGAAACTGATTCTACTGTATATGTTTAATCTGAAATATATTTTTTCAAGGATTGCGCTTTGTGTAGGAAGCTTTAGCTAAGTAATGAGGTTGGCCTTATGGTTAAAACATGGGTGTGGAACTCTGGACCCCTGAACTCACAGGGGTAATCTCTTTGCTACAAACTTCCTATGTTGCTTTTGGCAAATTAGGTTACTCCTGTGTCCCCAGTGCCCACCATAAATAAATTGGACCTAAAAAAAAAGATACTGTGAAGGTAACCTCTTCAGAGCAGGGAACATTTTTCATAACGTGTCTGTATTGTCCTTGCTTCAGCCTTGGTGGTTGTGGCTGTGTTGGTTTAAGGACACGGGCAGACAAGGTTCTTTGGGGTGATGCGATATCTTTTATTAGCCCAACTAAATAGTTGCAAAGAACAATTTTTCCAACTATTTACTTGGTCAAATAAAAGATATCGCATCTACCCAAAGAACCTTTTCTGTCTGTATTGTCCTAGCACAATGGGTCTCTGACTGGCCTCTAAAAAGTATAATAACACTAATATATTCAATAGGGATAACTGAGGTCAACTGGAGAAGGGCTTTCAGGGGAACGGGCATCAGGAAGCAAGTTTCAGACTTAATTGATGCTTTCTTATAGAAACCTGAAAGTGCTTGTTTCTGGTGCCAAAGCTGCAGAAGAGAGGATTGTGACCCACATCCAATACTTGAAAAGTACAGGGTTTCTAAACTAGGTCAGTATTTTTTTTTCTTGTGGTAGTTTCCACCTTACACCAGATAGTCCCTTGTTTACAGTATTTACAAGAGCTGTACTTAGGGCACATTCCTGGGATGTGGAAGACCTGGGCTCATGCTGCTACAAATTGGACAGAGGGTGGGACTGGTCTGACCCTGGGTTTCCCATGTGCCAGGTGAATGCTCTCAGTTATGGATAGACAAGAACAGGGACATGAGCATCTCCTGTTTTTGCCTGTGTTGTGCAGGATCCAGTTGATAGGTGAGCTGTAAAGTGAGGCGCCACAGATGATCAGCAAGACAAAGCCCCCGCTTGTGAAACTTAACGTTGGAGTCACTATTGGAGCCACATGGCATCACTATGACTTGGGTGGTTGTGAGCAGGCATTCAGAGGCCATGGGGGCTTAGCAGGCTTGAGGGTTAGACAGGGGCTGGAGGACAGCAATCACAGTCTTAAATTACAATTAAATGCCCCATGTGAATGTAGCACTTTAGATTTACCGGAACAAAAAATTACTAAAATCAGCTCCATGGGGGAATGGAGCTAAACTCAGTTGTAAAAACTAACATGCCTTGTCTCCACTCAGGTTCACCTTGGGATACCTCTCACACTCCAGTTAGCCCGAAGCAAAAAAAGCACTACTTAATTAGCAGTGAAGATACACTCTGAGAATGAGTCACCTGGAGAAGGAAAAGGCAATCAGGACTTGTAGTAGAGATGATATCTTTTATTAGACCAACAAGATTTTTGCAAAAATAAATTCTTTCGTTGCAAGCTTTCGGGCACAAACACCCTTCATCAGGCATTAGAGAAAAGATTGTAAAAGTTCTCCTGGGTAGAAATGAAAGTTCATATTTCACAGGATGTCACAGAGGAGTCAGTAGGTGGAAAACATTCCTGCCCTGTAAACCCACTGGGAGCTGTTCCCCAAGTTTGTACAAACACAGGAGGAACTGGGTGTGAATAAGAGAGTTTCACTCTCATCCGCTGTTCTTCACCCAGCCTGTTATATCATTATTCCCTTACATTTTGTTTCTCTTTATCTATAGTGACTTGCTGCTGACTCCTGGGAATTGTTGGAAAGCAGCAGGTTCAAATAGGCCCTGTCAGTCATCGGAAGGGCCCACAAAGAAAAGGCACATTTCCATGACAGCTGAAGCCATGTGATCGAGTTAGCTAGAAATACCTGAGCAGGTCCCATTGCTGGGAACAGGGACTGCCTTAGGAAAAAGGAGCCCGAGCCCTGTCTTATTACCCATCAGATTGCTGGGATATTTCCTCAACCACTTTCAATTACCATCCTCAGGTTTTGACCAGCTCTTCATCCAGTTATTTTCCCCTGTACAGCTGCTGTGATCACGTTCCTTCACCCTATAGCTGAGATGGCTGGTGTCTGTATTAAGATTTTCTTTGTCAATGGCAAAATCATTTGCAGCTGGGGTCTGTATATCCTGATTTCATCTTCCTATCCCTTATGGTCTTTAACGCTTTTGTATATGATTAGGTTTGGCCTCAAAGCAAGAATTGCAGGTTGGAAGACTTCTGATTTCATCTTGTTTTCACCCTAATGAAGAATGAAACTTTTTCACCAGAAGGGAGGGAGCCACTCCTTTCCTTCATAGCCCAGAAATGTCAGTAACCTGATGGTGCTAGGTCAAGTACCTGGCATGTGGTCAACCCAGGTTCAAATTCCTTCTGTGCTTGGTTTGGAGAAGGCCTTGAACAGAAGCCTGCCACTTGCCTGGGGCATGTGCCAACCCACGGTCCCTAGGGTCACTGTCCTGTTGGAGGTGGTAGGTACGCAATATTCATGATGCCAAGGACAGAATCCAGAGCTTCGAAAAGCTCTCCTAATTGTATCTGGGTCTTCCAAGTCCCGGGGGAACGTCCTAACCACCAGGAAACTGTTCCCTCTCTGTTATTTGTCCCTGACTCTGGTTTTGGCAAGTAGTTGCATCCTGGAGCTCTGAAACTGGTACTTTTCCCAGGCAATGTTCCAGCTTGGCTGAAACAGCATGTTCCAATTTGGGAAGTGGGGAAATTGCTGGCCAGCTCTAGTGAAATAAGTGTAGGGTTTGTTGGTTGCCTCTCTCCTTGCCTGCTCCATACAGCAGTTGGAAATGAATGGAGGAGCTCAGGTCACAAGATCAGGAGTATGAAAAAAGTACATCTATGGATGTAGACCTGAGCCAGGACCCAGCATCTTAAACTAAGAAAAAGCTCAAGTCCCAATTTCAATGCCGCCTTGTCAGGACCATGGTGCAGAGCAGGATTTCCTCGTAACCTATAGTTCACCTGAAGACTTGTTGGATTTTAAGTTAGTTTCTCTACTCTAGATCTCCCATTGACCAACAACAGGGAAAGGGGTGTGTGTGTGCGTGTGGTTTAATATGCAGTGCTCCAGAACCCTTACTTATCTAGGCCATCTTGTCGTACTACAGAAGGGCTGCTATGGAGATCTTATGAATTGGTCTACAGCTCCAGTTTCACTTAAAAGAACTGGAGGTTGTAGGTCTGTCTCCTTGCAAGCTCCTCGGGGAAAGATATAGTACAAGGAAACAGGAAAACAGTCAGTAGTAATTATTTCTAAAAACTTCAAGTGGTGGCCTGCAATTTTTAAAAAAATATTTTAAATGGTGTCAGCAAAAATCCACATAAGTAATGCATTACTCATTAATGCACTAAGTTCAGTTCCTCTTAATATACTTTCCAAGCACAAGGGACTAAGTCAAGGGATCTAATGACACATTTTTATCACCTGATGAGGAAACCTTTGTTTTAAAGTCCTTATTTTCTCTTGTTTCATGTCTAGGATCAAAGTGCACAGAATTCCAACACAGATCCCTTGGCTGAAGCTAAAATAAAATAATAAAAAGGCATCAAAACAATTCCAAAACTGAAATCTTATTAATGTCTCTTCGGTTTCTGCCAAATGAGCTATTTCTCTTGACTTGGACTAATCTTGTGGACCTAATTAATTTTCTTTATCTCCATTTCTCCTGAAATTTCACCCCTTAATTCACTTCCAAAGGATGAAAACAAGTTTTCATAAATTGGAATGACTCTATCTTCATTCTTCTTTTTTGTCATGGTGATTAGTTCAAACAATATTTACTACCTAATCAGAAGGTTTTGTGTGATTTAAAAGTACATGTGAGATTAAATTCTCTTTTACAAATAAATGCATATTCCTCTGTGCTTTCCATCATTTTACATTCTTCTCCTGCTTATAACTTCAGTGACATTTGCTGTGAATGCAAGATGTGTTGGTCATCCAGACCTATACCTTTGAGAGGAATAGTCTGCTTTGATCGTCCTTGTTTAGATGTATCTGCTTCCAATTCTTTGATGCTCATCAAACTCCTGGTCCAATTATAAAGTTTGCTTCTGAGTTTTTTCTCTAATTTGAACCTTAGAAATGAGCTTCAATAACTGCACAGGCTAAAAGCCCAAAGATGGGAGATGAGAGCAACATGCAATACTAAATGTCATCATTGATAAAGAGAGATAAATGTGTGTGTCAGCAATGGGAGGGGGGTGCTATCTGTAGGATGTTGCAAATATCAAGTCCACCTTCAAAGCATCTTGGTGAAAATGTCATGGTGCTGGGAAATGGCCAGATTGTGGATCTCTAACTGATGTGCATAAGTGTGCTCAATTGTGAGGAGAAGGCTTAGAACCTGGCCCCAAATCAAAAAAGGCATTCCATTTTAGGCTGAAAATGGCCAGCATTTATTCTTCACAATATTTGCTCGAATGTAGGCAGATGGGTGTTTAAGAGCTTTAAGACTCACAGAGGGCATCATCTACATAAGACATTTATTGCCCAGTTGACTAATTAATGGCGCAGTAAACTTCTCAGGGTCTACACAGGAGGCCTGTGTGAAGCGGTTAGTATTCACTTCAGATCTGATTGATTCGGGGAGAGTGAATCGATTCGGTGATTCAAATCACTGTCCCAAATTGATTGAGCAGAATCAGATTTGGAGATTTCGTTGCCACTGAATAAGCTGAATTGCTGAATCAAACAGGCCTCAGATCGCCCCCCACCTACTCTCCCAGCCCCATCAATGGCTGCCCTGCTTGGCCCCAGAGTCCCTGCTCTTAAAAAAAAAAGAAAAAAAAGCCCCACATCAGCTCCTGCCATGCAGGGGGGTAATCTCCACTGCCCCACACCGTGTGGGGGGCTCTGCCACTAGCCCCAATCTCCCACCCACTCTCCCAGCCCAGTCAATGGCTGCCCCACCTGGCCCCAGCATCCTGACCCTTTTTAAAAAAAAAATTAAAATGCCAATTCACCGGCTGTTGCTGGGAGGGGTGGGGGTGATCCCCATTACCCTCCACTGCCCTATGCTGCATGGGGGGCTCTGCCATGAGTCCACAGAGGCCCCAAA
>NW_017729033.1:7095340-7095548 GCF_001723915.1 Gavialis gangeticus
TAAAATGCCAATTCACCGGCTGTTGCTGGGAGGGGTGGGGGTGATCCCCATTACCCTCCACTGCCCTATGCTGCATGGGGGGCTCTGCCATGAGTCCACAGAGGCCCCAAACGCTGCTGCAGCAGCCAGTGAGCGCAGGGCTTTTTTTGTTTCTTTAAGTGCTGGGCATGGAGGAGGCTGGATTTGCAGCCGTGCACTCGGCTTGGCT
>NW_017729033.1:7095559-7099829 GCF_001723915.1 Gavialis gangeticus
GGCAGGGGGTGGGGCCCACTCCTCCAGGTCCAGCTTCTGCAGCAACAAGTGGGGACTGCTCAAATCTATGAAGTTCTCCAAAGCTCTCCGAATCTTTTCCAAATCAATGCAGAGAGCTTCAAATCGATTCAGACCTTTTTATTGGTCTCCCAATTCGATTTGGATTCAGAGATTCAGCTGCTAAATCATGCCAAATCTCCTCCAAGTTGAATCAGCACCTGAAGCTTCGCACAGCCCTACTACACATGCACCCCTTTTAGGGCACGGGAACTAATAAATTCTACAGCAGGGTAGGATATTTAAATACAAGTCCTATCCTGTTATGGAGGGGTTTTTGTGCACAATAGTATACATGTGCATACTGACCCGGCTGGCTAGGGCACAAAGGTGCTTCAGGGTGAGGGCTGCCTGCTGGCTAGCCCTGCACTAAAACACCCTCGTGCCCCAGCCAGCCCCCCTGCAGCACAATGAGCCTGGTCAAAGCAGCTCTGGGTTGGCAGGCTGACCTCCGCCATTCCTCCCCACCCAGGTCGCCTGCCAGCCAGGGCTGCTCGGACCCTGCCCAATATACTGCAGTTTGGGTGCATGTATATACCATGTGCCCTGGAGCAATAAGCTCCACAATTTATTGCTGCACACTAATGGCACATGAAGATGTACCCAGTATGTAACAATATAGCCTACCTTCAACCTAGTATGAATTCTGGATTCATTGCAAACGTGGGGAGGGGGGAAGCTATCTAACTTCAAGATGTACCAACCAAGGGAGAGGCTATGGAGCAATAAGGCAATAGGCTGAGCAAGAAGAAGTTAACTGAAAGAGTTAAGAATTTATTATATATTTAAAGACAAGGATTGAAAACTCAAAATGAGGGTTGTTAGTCTACCATTTGTACCTCATTTGTCCTCCTTCCCACCCCCTACTTTAATGACAGCTGACAGTCATTAGACAGTCCCCTCTCTTCTTAGGGGAGAGAAAAATAAAGGAAACACCAAGCTACTTAGAAAAATCCTTATGCAGAGTTTTCAGCTAGATAAGTCATGGAAATAAAAAGCCCTGATCCACCAAAGCATATCAGCTTATGCTTAATATTAAGCACATGAACAAACCCATTGAAGCCACATGCTGAAGTGATTTGCTGAATTTAAGACAAAACCATTAGAAAGACCTCAAGGCACAACTGGTGCTTCTCATGACTTTTCTTCCATGACTGTTTTGGAAGCTACAGTAGGAGCTATGTTTGGACCATTATCTATAAGAGGGAGAGAGCTTTAATTTTGATGGGTTATTTGGCTGGCTGTGAGCCTGAGTCTGTCTGTAATCATCGTTCTGTGCCTGGTGCACTCCAAACAGTTCTGTAAGTGAATAAATATGAAAGGGATCATCATGCAAATTCATCTCTCCCCTCCCTAATCATAAGTTACAATATGGTGCTTTCAGTCCCCATGTTTTATTTCTCCTTTCTACCTCCTGCTCTTTTCCTTCAAAAACCTCCCCTTAATTAAGCTTGATTCTCTTTGAAAAGAAATTAAAACTAAATGACATGTGAAGGTTCTGTTTTATTGCATTAACTTCACAGATGGTGACGGCCTAGTTTATTGAATGCTGGTATCAACATTAATCCTATTCTCCTCTCTCTGCTAAATAAGACCTATCCTGCTGAAAAGCAAGGCATATTGATATAAATATTTACAGTGAACAGAGCTATGCCTAAATATAAAAAGGAAAAAAATCATTTTCTTTTGGATTTTTCAGAGGATATGTCAATGGCTGCAAGATGGAAGATGAGGTATTTGGGTTTTACTACACTGCAGACTTAAAACCCTGCCAGAGGTTCCTGGAAAGAGGGTCTGGATCAGTCTGACCCTAAGCAGAGGAGCATCACATTTGGGATTTTTTTGCCTTCCTTTGCAATGCAGCTGTGTGAAAGGGTGAGGAGGGAGGGTGAGGCCATGGTCATCTTCCTTGGATCTCTTGAGCATCTTGTTAGACCCTGACTCCATATGGCACCCAATGACTAGAGAGATGACGATCCAATCACTCATGGATCCTGTTACTCATTAGCCAGAGCAAGCAGGGAGCAAATGCTACTTGCACACATTGCTCGCAACAGCTTTATTCAGAAGGGAGACAGCTTTGGGGGAGCTCCCTCACAGACACACAGCCTGTGAAAGTGGGGAGCAGCCACGAACAATAGTTCTTTCCATATTTATACACTTTGGTTCATACTTACTAACTTTTGTTCCACCTCTGTCCCTCCTTCTGCTCCACCCATTTCTCCTCCCATCTTAAGCTCCACCTCTGTTTACTGTTTGCTTCATTAGCATGGAATTGCCTATGCATTTTACTCATTTACATTCCTTTTTGCTATGAGAGCATGTCCAAGGCCATGACCTTACTTCTTCTGTCAATGGGTAGACTTTGACCAAAACCTGGAAGCTTCTGGAGCCTTCTTCCCCAATCACAATTCACCTTTTTGAATATGTTCATCTTGGATTTTGTTACCAATTACATGTTGTTTTTTTACATTCCATTCTGTTTTTCAATCCCAAGTTGTACCATCTTCTATATTCCTAAGGCTTCACCTCATTTACAACACACAGAGTCACTTGAAAATGGTTGACACAGTTAAAATGGTTACTTAGCATAAGCAAATGGCTGGCTTAGCATAAGCATTCAGAAGCAAAATCTGTTTGGCTAAATGTATGCCTTTATTCAGCTGCAAATCCAATGCTTGCCAAGATCCAGATATGGTCACCCTAACACTTCTTACATTAGCATAAAGCAATACTTTAAAGTTTGAAGTATTGTTTGCCACAATGGCCACCTCCATGTTAAGATCTCAAAAATTCATATTGTATCTTCAACATTAGGGTGATGTTTAGATGATGATAAATCATTTGCAAATGCAAGCATCTGCTGGAGGATAGCACAGGAAAACCTTCAGGCCAACAGAATTGTGATCCTTTGTGGTGCCAGATGCAAAGAAAGCCTGTCTGAATCCCCTTACTATCATTGTGCATATGTGTACATGGGCTTTCACCTTTCCATCTCCCTCACTCTGCTTTTTTGTTACTCTTCTGCTTCAGAGATGCCACAGACCATCTTAAATTCTAAGGTCACACTTTGCTATCTTCTAGCCATATGTTGTGTCTGTCATGTGGGCTTCCTAAGCATACTACGGTTGTCCTTTAATGATGAATTGTGAAATGGGGAAATGTTTGTATTTAAATGGTGGCACTCCTCTAAGATTTTATTTATTCCTTTGATTTCCATGTTGCCCTTCCCAACAAATGATCAGGGTGGCTTACAATAAGAGAACAAAATATCTTTTACAAGATGCAGTTCAGACAGCTGAGTTATTGGTTCAGGTGATGTGGAGACCTTGAAAGATATTGCATTGGTCCACATTTGGCAGGTTAGTTTTGTTCACATAAGGGCTAATAATCTGATATAATGAGCAGTTTCAGAGTGGGCAACAGATAAAGAAGCAAGTTTGTCAGTAGGAAGAAGATACCTTGAATTATCCATTTGTGCTAGACCTTAATTCTAGAAGATGGTGGGTACTTACTGAATGTACTTGGCCCATTTTTTTTTATATGGTGACTTCTGGAAACCAGACATTGCAAATCAGAGGACTGATTCTGTTCCATATGCATGAAGAAATGATCCATTTATCAAGATATCTAGCTCTGTCTCCCTACCAGCAGGCTTTATTTTGCAATAACTAAAGTTAAAACAAAATGAAGTGTGTGATTAGCATCTGTAATGCCAGTATTGTATTCAGCTTAGGATACATGAGTAAGTAACTGCACCGGAGAGACTACAGAATCCAACAGAACCACCTTATCCTGTAGTGTTACCAATGGACTTGGCAATGAAAATAATTAGCACAAGTTGCCTGATTGTGGAGATACCCACCATGGTCACCATAGCTCCTCAACAGATGCTTATTGCTTGAGCCCAAACTGTTTCTGAAATACAGTAGTGTAAGATAAGCCCCCATGGCTCACCAAAAGCATCTGGGAATGTCTCCTTGCTAAAAAGGTGGCTTACACCCAATGGAAAATAGGGGTCATCACCAGGGAGGGCTATTCTGTAGTTGCTTGGGGATGTAGGGGGGTAGTTAGGAAGGCCAAGGCAGAGATGGAACTGGGACTAGCTTCCCAGATTAAGGACAATAAGAAGTCTTTTTTTAAATACATAGGGGGTAAAAAGAAGGTCCCAGGTAATGTGGGGCCCTTGCAGGACGCATTGGGAAACTTGGTC
>NW_017729033.1:7100184-7102233 GCF_001723915.1 Gavialis gangeticus
CTCCTACCCTGGGGGTTTTTAAGAGGAGGTTAGATGAACACCTTGCTGGGGTCGTTTGACCCCAGTACTCTTTCCTGCCATGGCAGGGGGTCAGACTAGATGATCTGCTCAGGTCCCTTCCGACCCTAGAAACTATGAAACTAGGGGTGGGTAAATAGGGCATCAATCCCAGGTGCTGATTTAGAGGAGGCACCAGAATAGCAGAGAGGGCCGCTGTGGACAGCATGTAGGGAATCTGTCCCAGAGCTGCAGAAGTGGGAACTGCTCCAGCAGCTGCTGCCAAAGTGATGTGAGCCCAAACAGTGTCAGGTAAGGCTCTGCCTGCCCCTCCCTCCTTTCCTGCTTGCACCCCCACTCCAATCTGTCCATGGCACCAGAAGAGCTAGCTATCCCCTTTGCTGAAATGTTGGCTTCAATGAAAATTTCACTGAACCTAACAGGTAAGGTTCCCATGGAACCAGTTTGCTGAAAACTGGTCCCAGGGCTGGAGATCCTGCTCTACCAGGGTCCCCAGCTCTGGGACACAACCACCAGACAGCCTGTCCTAGGGGTGGGAACATGATATTCACCCATGGCTCTAGGGCACCAGCCCAGCCAGGTGCTTCCAGGCTTTGTGGTATGCAGCTGGAAGCACGGACTCCAACCAGAGGCAGAGACCTGGAATCCTAGGCAGCTTTTCTGTGCAATTTGCATTCCTGTTGGTATCACCTCTGCTATTAGTGAAACTGACAAGAATGTCAATTTCACTAAGTTGCTGAAGTGCCTGGGGAGCATAGCTGACTTCAGAAGCACAGTGTGTCAGTGATGCTGAAATACATATTCTGTTTTTACACAGAATTTCCTGTTCTTTTATCCCCCTCTCCTTCTCTCCTGCTAATATGCAAGCAGGGTTTGGTCAGATTTGGATGGAAATCAAACGTTGCTTTCTCCTCCTAACTTTCCTTCTCACCAGATAGCTATATTAGTGACTGACATGAATTTTACCTAAGTCTCTTAAGGAGTGATCTGTAAGACACCTTCACCACTTAATTTGAGTTTCAAGCAGAATTTAGGCAACCTGGACCCATCTCTCCCACAGCAGATTCTGTCTAATTCTGGAAGCACCTAAGCTTCAGAGGCCCTGTATGATGGGATCTTAGAGCTTTCAGGTACATTAAGTGTCTTTTAATCCTGGACATGTGCAGGAGCCCCACCCTTTTGACAAGGCTGAGTAGATGCCTAATACCGACCAGGATGCAGAAATTAGGTAATCCTCTACCTTGGCCTGAGAGGATCCATCCAATAGATGGTCTTTACATGCAATTAACACAACAAACACAACTGGTCTCTTCACAAGATGAAATGGTGTCTGCTGCTTCCTTTTAAATGTAGCTGGAGGTTTGTCTCTATTTTTATGTGATAGCCTAGTGGTTGGAGCATTTACCAAGGAAATGGGAGACCTAGCTATTACGTCCCAAGGACATTCAGACATGCATCCTTTAGGAGAAGACCTGGATTCCAGTCCCTGCATCTTAGACTAGTTCTGTATTTAATCTAATGATTGTTTTAAATGCATCCTACTCACATAAAAGAAAGCCATTAGGAAAGGGTTGCAAGATGGAGATTCTGAGATGAGACTAAAGATTCATCCCTGTCTTCAGCATTTCCATATTAGCAATCTCTATTTTGAGTAGCTCATAGAGTTGCTTATTTCTCATTCTGAGGCACCTAACTCTATGTTCTGAATTTCATTTAGGAGGCCAGGAATCTAGAAAGGAGGCATTGTGACTTCTAACTATCGGGCATCCAAAGCCTCTATTGGCTCTAGCCCTTAGTCTCCCTGATCATCAGTTCCCTCCTTTTAAAGGAGTAGGATAATAATTCTTCCTTTGTCTTTCCCATCAAATTCAACTGTAACCTCTTCAGAGCATGAACTGTGCCATACACTGTATGTCTTATATCTTGAACTTAGCTGGAGTCTCCAGTAGAATCAGGCATATAACATATATATTTTTCTTTTCTGGCCAAAGTAGTGTCATTACAACTGTGTTTTTTTCCGGGGGGGGGGGG
>NW_017729033.1:7102474-7109134 GCF_001723915.1 Gavialis gangeticus
GGGGGGGGGGGCGGGGACCAAAATGCTTTACAAAATTATTCAGTTTTGCCAAAAAAATACATACATTAAAAAAAATAAACCCTCAAATTTTCGGAGAACCCAAATAATTTGTTTTGATATCTGCAAAATGTTTCCATCCAAAATCACTTTGTTTCTTAATGCTTTATTTTTTATCAGAAACAAAAACCTAAGTAAAGTTGTTTTGTTTTGTTTTGTTTTTTTGAGGGGGGGTAGAATAACATTCTGTTTAAACTATTTTCCCCTATGTTATTGTTCTCAAAAATAATTTAAAAAAAATCTATTTTACTTTCAATCCAAATTCTGTGTGTGTGAGCAGACTCTTCACCCATTCTCTCTCCAGAATTGGTTTGTAAGTTCTCAGAAGCGTACCTAATAGTAGGCTATCAGGGCATAAGACTTAGACAGGGCACCAAAATAGAGGCCTCCTGGGGAGTCTTCACTTTTCTTGCTACCAAATCCAGTGTTGCCCATTGATGGCGGTCAGTAGTGGCTGGAGTTGGTGGCAGTGGAGCTTAACGCTCTGGTTGCTGAGAGTGGTGGCAGGAGTCAGCATTTGTCAATAATGTTCTGCTATTGGGAGTAGCTGGTGCTGTGGGGTTAATGTATCAGTGCAGCCAGAAGCTAGGGAGTTAACACAGTGGCCCTCCTCAAGAAGCAGTTTATTCCCAACAGCAGGATACTCTTGGTAAATGCCAGCCCAGGATGAAAAGCCGTACCCTTCTGCTTCTGTGGGACCTATTATTTGTATTGCAGTAAGTTGTTTCTTCTTAAATAAATACCCAGAAAGAGGATAAATGGACCAGGAGGCATATTAGTTCCATAATAAAAGCAACTCATATCTTTTGTTTAATTTGTATGAATGGACTGAATCCATGTAGTCTCGCAGCATGTTCCCAGGAAGTGAGGGAGAGTTATGATCAGTGCAGAAAGGAAAAGCCCAGTAGTGAGTGCACATGGTCACAGGCAGTGCAGGATGTTATTGATGGGGCTGGATGAAACCTGGCCTCACCCTAGTCGGATGAAATATGAGAAAACATATGCCTCTAGACCAAGGGTGTCCAAACTTTTTCAATGTGGGGCCAGAACATGAACTTTTTATCACCCAGTGGGCCGGCGAGCCATATTCAAAGACCTCACAGGAAGCGGTATCACAGTGTTTACTTTCATTTCCTGTCGCAGCACCTTGGGCCTCAGAAAACGACTTGGAGGGCCACATGGCGGCCCACGGGTCATATGTTGGACAAGCCTGCTCTAGACCCTCCACTGAGGAAAGATCCTTGCTGCACCACATGTAGTGTCATAGGAGAGAATTATATTAATGATGTGGAAAAAAGGCTGCCCCGTCACTTCTGCTGAAAATGGAAACAAAGTGATTCCCTTCAATAGCTGCAGAGACTTCACTGTAACAACATGGTGTGCTCGAGGAAAACCAAGCTTAAAGACTGGTTGATCAATGACCATGCAGGTTGCATGATCGTTTTACAAGGTCAGTCCATTGCTAGATGATCAAAAATATTGTTGATTCAAGTCCATCTAAAATCATTCATACTTTTTAAAGGGATAGTCTTTGCAAATGGAGTGAGCTTCTGTCCTTTGCATGACTATTTATATAGAGAAGTGATTCTCAACACTTTTAGGCATAAAAGTCTCCCTCCATAGCATCTTAGGATTTAGCTGTACCCTCTGCAGGTGTGGACAGAGGAACACCCTCCTTTTCCTTGCAGAGGGGAGGCATGGCTTCCCCCTTCCCCACCCCAACACATTTCCCCTGAGGTATTAAGCCCAGGGAAACCCTGGTTGAGAATCACTGTTCTAAGTGCTCCACTTTTTGCAGGGTTCATAGATTCCATAGACATTAGGACTGGAAGGGGCCTCAGAAGATCATCAGGTCTAGCCCCTGCCCAAGGGGCAGAAAATCAGCTAGGGTCAAAGCATCTCAGCACAATAGGCATCCAAAAGTTTCTTGAAAGTGTCCAGAATAGGTGCTTGTGCCACCTCTGGAGGAAGTCTATTCCAGGCTCTGGGGACATGGCCAGTAAAGAAGTTTTTCCTTATGTCCAGCCTAAAACGGTCTTACAGCAGTTTGTGACCATTGGATCTTTTCTTCCCCTGGGGTGCTCTGGTGAACAGATGTTCCCCCAGATCCTGATTTACACCCCTTATGTACTTATAAGCTGCCACTGAGTCACCCCTGAGCCCACGCTTCTCCAGGCTGAAGAGTCCCATGGATCTCAACCTTTCCTCATATGACTTATTCTCTTGTCCTCTGATCATGCATGTGATCATGTTCAGCTTAAACTTTAACAGGACCCATCTTTCCAGAAGTGCTGAGCTCTGGGTCTCTGGATATGAGTGCCCCTGCCTGCAGATAGGGATGGGGCTGCCTAAATCATTGGTGACAAGGTGCAGATTCTCTCTCTCTCTCTCTCTTCTTTTCCCTTTTAGCTGTATTTCTGAAATTAGATAATGTAGAGAAGGAGGCAGAAGGAACAGATGAAGCAGGAGCCCTTGCTCCTTCTTCCTGAAGCACTTCTGTCTCCTATGAGCCCTCGCTCCCTTCCTGGGCTGTGATTGATGAAAGGGGAGGTTGCTTTCAGTAGGATCCTGCTACTGGGACCCTCTGTTGCTATTCTACCAGGGCAGTTGACCCTCCTTGCCTGGCACAGCCCCGGGTAGCACCATTCAGAGTTTGGCTCCTGCTTCCCCATGCCTCCAGAAAGAAGCCTCCCCACATTGCCAGTGAACTCCAGCTTGCTCTGCAAGGACCCACCCCTTCTCCTCCACTGGCCTGCTGTCCTGCATGTCCTGCTCCAAGTGCTCACTGTTTCATCCAATGAAGAAGGCATGTTTGGAGGAGGCAGGTCTGGGGAGCCAGACTGCCCTTTCCAACCAACAACTGTCACTGCACAAAGCATGTGGGCTCTATCAGGTGCAACCTTCCTGGTCTGGCCCTGCATTGCCACTGGAAAATGAGGTACATGGGACAGTGCCATCTCCTTCACAAGCCTGTTTCTGGGAGATCCTATGCTGGGCCAACCTGGGAACGACTGAGATTGAACCAGTGATTCCTGCCTGCTTAAGGTTTGTCGGAGAACTGTAATGTAGGCAGAAGTGGGGTGCATATTGCAGCTGTTTCCACTCATGCCATGGCACCCCTGAAAGGGTTTTGTAGCACCCCATTTGCTTATCAGAATAATCCAACTGAAGCCAATGGACCTATTCAAAGTACTATTCAAGTGGAGTAAGGGTGTCAGAATCAGTGCTCAGAAGATTGCTACTGTATTTGTCAGGCTGGTTTCACATCAGCAAAGGAGGTGTGATAGCCTAAAGAGGATGTCACTTATGAGCAACAAAGCCTTTGGGCTGGTTTGAATATATCCGAGGAATGGCATGGTTTTAAGGAATAAACGTGCCATCATTGGATTAGGGAGGAGAGTCCAGGAGGGACATAGTGAAAGGCTCATTGCGATGGACATGTTGAAGTAGACTTCATTAAGTGCTGGAATATGTACTGTCTGATCTAATTCAGCAGAAGCTTTGACTGGAAGATTTAATAGGTAATCTCCTTCTCCAACTTCTGTGTGTTGTTACCCTTAAGGATTCAAACCAGAAGTTAGCAACACTTCAGAAACTCATCCATTAATGCTAACAAATTATATGGAGGTGGGTTTTTGGGGGGAGGTTCCCCCTTTGTATTGCCATAAGGCTGCTCTCTGTGTGCCCTGTTTGCTTTGCCTGAGAGTCCTTAGGACCTGATCTTAAATGTATCAAAATTGATGGAAAGAGTTCTCTTTATTCACTTCGGGACCTTTACTCAGCACTGCGGGCAGACAAGAACAGATCTACCAGGCTTGAATTTTTCAGCTGATTACCATAAAAAATTATTAGCACATGGTGCTGCTTGAATGTGATCTTAGCAGAACAGTGACTAGAGTTCTGGGACCATTATCCTGCAATATCTTGCTGACATAAAGTGCTTCAAAAGTGATTTTGTTGAGATTATTTTTTCCCTCCGTAGTGTTTAAAGTAAATGTGAGGGGTGGGGGGGCGGTGAAAACAGTAATTAAAACAGTAATTACTAGGAATGTAAAAACTAAGTTCGAAGAACATGGCTAATGATGGTATTGGCCAGGCAGTCGAACGCAAAAGGGGAACTAAAGGATTGACTAAACCTTTGGGGTAAAGCAAATGCAATTAAAATGGTCTCAATTTCCAAAGCTAATTGCTGCTTCCATATGTTACCCTTAAACATCCCCGCTTCATAGTTGAAGCCCTTAAAAGTCTCCACCTCAAGGTTTGCTTGGATAATAAAGGTGTAAAAAATAAAAATCTCCAGGTTTCCTGAAACTGAAAAAAAGGTTGGGGAAGGTTAAAATGACCAGATGAACGTCTACATCATTTTGAGTCTGATCTATTGTAGACTCTTAGAATACCATGTGTCCAGTTAATGAAGATGGCATCCCTCGTGTAGGATCATAGTAAGCTACCATTTGCCTAGAATAAGAAAATACTTAAGTCACACTCCATCCTTTTAGTTTATCATAAATCTTGAAATATATGCCGCTGAATTTTGGAAACTTAAAGAGGGGGAAAGAAATCTTTAAACTAAGACCGTAAGGCATGAATTTTATCTGCAATATTGAAATAAACACCATATTGTTTTGAAAACTTAACTAGGAAAAAAAACCATAAAAATTTTGTTTCTTTGTCTTTCTTCTAAGGATATAGCTCTTACATAAATCTAACAAGAATAAAGAATGCAGGAATCCCAAATCAGCATGGAAACATTTAAATCCCTTTTTGAAGACCCATGACTGCCAGGATACCTACAAAACATGGCCAGCTTCTAGTTCCTGGCACAAGAACTGGTAGAAACTGATCTAATGTATTAAAGAAAAGGAACTTGAAATGAATAACTGCTTGTATTTTAGCAATTTTTTTCCCTCCAGCTCCTTGGCTGTATCCTGTTATGTAAACCCTCTTGGGCAGGGCCTGTGCTGCTCTTAGCACCTTACGGGTATTACTGTAATGCAAAACCAGTCACGTGGTAAAACCCTTCTGCCAGTAGGCTGCAAGAAGAGCTGGGTTCACATTTTGGGGTATCCCATAAATGATACCAGTGGCTTGAGCCCCCATGCAGAAATCTGGGAACACTAGATTTGCTGGGGCATCCCATATAAACAAAACACCCTCCTCGCAAGCAGTATAAACACAAAAACCCAAACCAAAAACCCCCACAGAAAATAAAACCCAAAAGAAACGAAAGAAAACACTCAATGTAATTTTAAAACACTATTAACTACAAAACAAAGTATATCTGTGGCACCCTCTTGGGAAGGCTTCATCCATGCCCAGACAGTCTGGGACTTGGGGCTCTCCAAAAGAAAGGGAGTTCTGGGGACCTTTACCCTATACCTGCCCTTCAGCAAGGGGCTGAACAGGGGAGCTCACACCAAAGTCCTATGAACTGCTCATTGGGTTTGCTGTGTGGTGGGGAGCTGCTCAAAATTGTGGGTCTTTTTGCATTGCAAGAGGATCCGGTGCTCCTGGAGAAGTGGTAGAGCGCCAACCCCCACTTCTGCATGGTGGCTTTGAGGGGTTAACTGTGGCTTTCATCAGCATACCACACCCCAAAATTCTTAGTCCCAATCCCAGCTCTGATGGGCAGAAAAAACTGCAAAAGAGCTGGAAGGAAAGGTCAAGCCTGGCTTGGCTTGGGCCTGAACTGGGCAGCAAAAGCCAGCCAGGCCTATACTGCACTGGGGCCTGGATCAACAACAAGAAGTGCCAGGTCTCACCCTGGTCCAAATCTGCCAGTCAAACATATGACTGGGGTTCAGCCAAAAGAGCCCAGGCCTATGGCCGGAGGCTGGACATCCAATCTCAGCTACACCACTATGCTGAGATACTACAGGCGTTTCTACACATACATTTGTCTGCTCTGAAATGCTGGAGATCTGGTGTTTTGGAGTATATTTGATTAATCAAGTCTGCTCCACACCCAACCTGGCGTGCCCAGTGCTGTGTCACATGTATTTGTATAAATGGTGGAATATGTGTCAACCTTTGATGTGTTTTAGTTCAAAAGCCACCATTTCCTCAACACTGATGCACATTTCGCCATTTATACAAAGACGTGTGCTGCAGTGCAAGCATGTGTACAAATGCCCAGCAATTACAAACAGAGCGGGGCCAGGCTCATGTGGCCAGCAACTACAAGGATCCCATTCCTGGTTAGTCTGCTCCAGGGATGAATACCCCCATGGTATTATCCCACTAAAAAAAAAAGGCGGGGGGGAGGCAGGAAATAGGGGTCTCAAACTCCAAGACAGACTTTCTCTCCCTGTACCTGAAGCTTTCCCTTCACATAGCTTTTACTTGCCTCTACAGGGAACAGCAAGGAGAGAACGGCTCTATGAGCGATCGTGGTGCTTGGGCCAGGTGCCAGATGATTGGAAGGTAGCAAATGTGGTCCCCATCTTCAAGAAGGGGAAGAGGGAGGACCCGGGCAACTATAGGCCCGTCAGTCTTACCTCAATCCTGGGGAAACTCTTTGAGAAGATCATCAAGGAGCACATTTGTGATGGGCCGGCATCAGAAATGATGCTCAGGGGCAATCAGCATGGATTTATTAGGGGG
>NW_017729033.1:7109326-7118567 GCF_001723915.1 Gavialis gangeticus
AACTACTTCACAGTTAGGGCGGCTAGGAGCTGGAACCAACTTCCAAGGGAAGTGGTGCTGGCCCCTACCCTGGGGGTCTTTAAGAAGAGGCTGGATGCCTACCTGGCTGGACTCATTTGAGTCCCGTTTGTTGTTTTTGGGGTTTTGTTGTTCTCCCGCCCTGGCGGGGGGTCGGGCTAGAAGATCTACTAGGTCCCTTCCGACCCTTAATCTATGAAACTATGAAACTATGAGATACTCCATGGGGAGCAGGTTTTTTTGCCTCCCAATTCAGCTGTACAGCTCTTGGCAGCCCCAGGAGAAAGAGAGAAAAAGACTTAATTTGAATTGCTCTTATAGACCTGGTGTGAAATCACCCAAGCCTTGTCCAACTAGGGAGTTGGACTCTCTCTTACTCAATCTGCCTGGGGAATGTTCTCCTTCCTTTGGTCAATGAGGCCAGAGGATTTTACCTATTTTGCCCAAATGGAGGCCCCAGCTTTCCATGTGCAGAGCACCTGGCCAGAACAACAGGGGACATCTTCCCGCATAAAAACACACACATAACCAGAAGCGCACACTTTACCATACACAACCCAAGTGTGCGTGGGTGTTACACAGGCATTATAGGAATTGTCTGTTATGCCCCTAAGTCCCACTAAACCCTCAGAAAACACGGAGAGCACCTTTTATCTATCAATGGATTTAGACCTTGAGGTCAAAACTCATTCTCAGATTTGGGGGGCAGGAACAGTTGCCTGTAAAGTGATGGCTTGGCCTTCATGGATGGTCTTTCAACCCTAAAACTTGCGGAGGTCTCTAATTAGTATAACACATGCTGA
The DNA here is from genome assembly GCF_001723915.1 of Gavialis gangeticus. NCBI lineage: Eukaryota > Metazoa > Chordata > Crocodylia > Gavialidae > Gavialis > Gavialis gangeticus. The sequence goes on from NW_017729033.1 coordinate 7,110,148, forward strand.
ACAAGGTCTACAAATCCCCTGAAATATAATCCACCTAAAGCCACAACAAGCCTTTTGAATCTGCATCTGGTGAGTCAACTTTGAGATCAAAACTGTCAGAAATAAAAGGGCAGGGGCCAGAACTAAATATCAAGTATAAAGGGAGGGACACTGAGGAGCATATTCTTTCAGGTAAGGCAATCTCTTCTTTTTTTTCCAACACAGATGTCACATGATGGTACCACTCTGTATACAGAGAGATACATGTGGCTCATTAACTTACGGAGGGAGTTGTTTTTACCTGTAGCACCACTGCAGGGCAGCAATTCAGTAACTAGGCACACTGGAAAGACATCTTCCCCTCAGTAGCGGAGCGCTGCTACTTATGGTGAATTATCTTGAAAACACAAAGGCAAAGCCAGCAATTTTCATTATGTGAGTTGCCTTGTCAAGCCACTAAGAGCTAAATGGAAGTATCTTCATTATCCATTGTCCTCAGCCTGCCTGTTTTTACAGCTCTTCTCCTCTGCCAACCTTCTCTTTTCCTGTTTGTTATTCCCCTTAGCTCTGGCTATTGCTTGGGTTTAGCTCTCATAGCTCTATTATCCTCATCTTAGATAGTCAGGATCTCTGTGATTATTGTGTAGCCTGACACTTTTTCTGGCTGTAAAATTTGCACTGATAATATCTCACACCGATAATATTTATTTTACTGTTCTTTTTTCCCCTATAGTACTAATTGATTGCGATTGATATTTGGCCCTGTTGTCTCAGGGTCATACACGTAGATAAATCAAAGATAGTCCTTTCCACAAAGAATCTGCAATCTAAACAGGGAATTGGAAAGGAAACATGGATGCAGAATGGTGAAGTTTCCTGCCTGATATTACACGGGGATCATATGTAGCATCTGACCAGAAGCAGCCTGGTTCACCCAATAAAACACTGGGTCTCAGGGGTCCTGAACTGGGTCCTGAGAGCCTCACATGAACCAGGCTGCTTCCATGTTACTTGACTTACTATTAATACTACTATCATTACAAACAGTATCAACTGAAATGCATGGTCAAGAAAAGGAATATCTGTTTCGCTTCAATTATTTGGAGTTAATCCTGTTCACTTTTACCTCCACTTAACTCCTTTATTTTCACATGCCACAATATCCCCCCTTTCATGTTTGCCTGAAACACCCAAAGACCTCAGCGTTAGCTGTACAAGCTGAGCAATTTTTTTTGCTCGGTTTGCAAGGAACAGTAAATCAGCAACAACATCAAAAATATTTCAAAGTCTATTTCAAGAGAACTTTTTGCTTCTGCTAATCGTTATTTTGGTATACACTGTACATCCTCTTTTTAGAAGAGTATTTCTAAGATATCTTCCATCATTTCTGCTCAGGACCATAACCCCTTTACATCTATTAAGCTTATGCCTTTTCTTTTCCTTTTTTTTTAAATATTTCTGAAGATTGAAACAGGCATTCCAGAATCAGAGATTCTCCAATATGGATATTCATAAATATTTTTTTGGTGTTAATGAAGTATCTACATCAACACATTTTGCCTAAAAAAGCACCCATTCATTGCTAAAGGCTCTTCTACAACAGCAAGTTGCATTGGTTTAAAATTAAAATCAGCTAATCAAACCAAAGTAATAAGCTGTGGCCAGTTATTCTGGTTTAGGAGAAGATCATTTCACTTAAGCTTAATGAGGAATTAGTCTCAAGGGGTGCGTCTACATATGCAAATAAGCAGGCTTAAATTGAATGTGCATTAAGATAATGCGCATTAAGCAATTTTTGGCAGGTGTCTACACATGTTGAGATTTGGAATTAAAGTTAGTTCCAAGTCACTCCAGCCCTACCATGTGCCCTTGTGGCCACTGAGGGGAGCTCCAGACTCTAGCCACATAGCTGCCAGCTCCCTTGGCAGCCATGTTGAAGCCAGAGTCAGATACCAGTACCCAGCAGCCATCTTGGAAGCTCTAATCCCTCTTGAGCCCCTTCCCTGCCCAGAAGCTGTGTGCCCAGTGCAGGGACAGCACATGCCAACTCCTTCCTTTCTCCCCCAATGTTCCCTTGCCAGGGCTGCCCCTGCCCCATCCCCAACCCCTGCCAGCAACACCCAGTACCCTGCTGCTCCCACCCAGCCCCTGCCAGCGATGGCCAGCATCCCATGCTGCTACTGGCCATGGTGCTGGCCCTGCTGGCCCCAGGAGGCCCTCCCTGCCCAGGCCCCAGGACATCCACACACCCATTAGAAAAGGCTAGGGGACCAGCTGCAGAAGCCTCTGCCCCACCCACTTCTCCTGTATTCCCTGCTCCAGCCTGCCTGCTCCATGGTGCACATACCCCCTGCCCACCCCAACACCACTCTCTGGACATGCACACAGTTGAAACAAAACACCTTTATTGCCCTCACAACACCCACCCCTATCCCTCCCCCCTCAACACATAGAGCTGCCTTCCCACACCCTCCCCCATACACAGTCCCCCTCCATCCCCAAGAATAAAAACCCTCTTCCTAAAGTGAAAACTATTTAAAACAGTCTCAGTCTCTGTCACAGAGTGGAAGGCCATGGGGTGGGGGCACCTAGGGGGCAGGGCCTAGGGGTAGGTGCCCAGCATCTCAGTCCTGGCCAGTTCCCCCATGAGTATGGGGCCTGCAGTGAACATAATGGGTGGTGCTCCTTAGTGGTGAGTGGCTACCCCTCTTCCTGCCCCAGTCCAGGACCAGCATGTATTTGTAGTTTTGTGTCTGGCACCTGGAGGTGGCAGGCATATGGCCTAGGGGTGAGCAGCAGGGCCAGAACAAGGGACAAGGGCAGGGTGGGGACTGGGAGAGCCCTCCCCCTAGTGCAGGACTTACCTCATGTCCTGGGCTGGCAAAGCTGGTAGCTTGGCACAGGCCTCCCTGTCAATGACAGTGAACAACTGTGCCTGGTGTTCACAGCCCACAGTATGTAGCAGGGAAGGACTGGCACTGGCAGCAATCAGTGGTGTCTTCGTCATCCACTCCTCATGGGGGTGCAGAGCTGGCGAGGCAGCCACTGAACTGGGCTCCCAGAGCTGCCAGTGGGTGCAGCACCGGGGAGGTGGGCAAGCCAGGGCAATGAACATATGAGGGTCTCTGGTGAGTTTTTCACACTGTAGGGATCAGGGTGGGGTGGGGACTCAGCTAGTATATACTGCAGGGCTCTGGTCTGGGGCCCAGGGAATCAAAATGTGGGTCAGTAGAATGATGGAACACTAGGGTCGCCGTGCTCTCCCCTAGGGTGTCCTCCGTACCGTGCCAAATGTTCGCTAAGCACCATTGGAATCTCGCCCACCATGTCTTTGATGTTATGTAATTATTGTAGGGAGGCTGCCCTTCATTCCCTTGGCTACGGTTCTGCTGCTATCCCACGTCTCAGTTCTATAATGGGATTCCAGACACCCCAGCCTTATGGGCTATGCGTGGCTCCAACCACCCCTGTACCACACCCCAAGCCTCACAGATATCCCGGATGTTGTTTGGTCTGACTGGCCACCGGCGCCCCACCGGTGCTCTGGCTTGTCTCACCACTGGCGCCCCACCGGCGCTCTGGCTTTCCTGCAGTCTTGTCTCGCGCTGCCCACTCTGGGCTTCTCGCATGGCCCACTCTCTGGAGCTTCTCACACTGCCCCCTCTTCTCAGGGCTGGGGTCGATGCACCCCCGAATGCTGCGCCCTCTCTGGCTCTGGGGTCCCCACGCTACCATGGAGCCCCTATGAGGCTTTCTCCAACCCCTAATAGCCTCGCCTGGTCCTCCGGTGTAACAACAACAAAAACAGAATCCAATTGACTATAACACAAATCTATGCCTCATGGCTAAAACGTCCTCCAAATCACATTGCAGGTGTTCCATAGCTCACCTGTGTCATGAGCTGTTTGTACATCCAGGCCTTTTCTCTTTCACACATTCAGGGCCAGGGTCCCCCTCCCTGGGCTTTGGCCTGCAATTTATATGTGAGCCAGGCCCTGCCTCTTTTGTCCAGCTGGCTAAACAGGTGTGTGTCCTTAACTCCCTCTGGTTGCCCCTAGCAACCAGCACCTGAGCCACTACTCCAGCTTTCCAAGTAGCAGGCACCTTAGTGCCCTGCTACACTGCCGCATGAAGGGCATGGTCTTGCATTCTTGTGGACATGACCAGACTGACAGTTGTGGTCAGTTATGGCCACCCATTGTGCCCACAAGGCCTTGATCTTCATGCAGCACTGCCGTGCCATCCAGGAGTGGCCTCTCCAATACATTCCACCCTACAGAGCCTCATAAATGTTGGCATTTGAGCACCCATCCTGCAGAAACTAGGTCTGCACATTCGAATCCCCCCAGAGGGCCACAAGATCTTGCACCTCCTCCTGACTCTGCCTGCGTCCATGGATGGAAGGCTCAGACATGTGCATGTGCATGTGGGCAGCGATGATCTTCAATGGGGAGGATGTGGAGGACCTGGTGGTGTGTCTCACACTAGTTCTCTGGGCCTCCACACAGCTGTCCCTGTGTGGCCAGCCCATTAAAGCTGGTTGCAGCACCCAGTGCAGGGGCTCAACCAGGGACTGCAAGCCATGCAGCACAGGCAAATTTGGCACAGGATCTGCAAGCACAGCAGACAGTGCTGGGGGTGATCAGCAGCGGGGTGCAGGTGCTGTCCTGTTGCCAGAGACAGTCAGACAGCAGCCCTGGAGAGATCCCAGAGTTGGGCAGGGGGAGCAGCGGGCTGCAGCCCTTTGCAACATTCACCTGTAACAAAGCGGGATCTCTGGCTAGCTGGCTAGCAGATAGGACGAGCAGCAGCAGCCTGGATCCTATCCAAGGGGCACACGGGACCTTCAGTACTGAAAGGTCCTGTGAAGTGTGCCCCAGGGCACAAAAGTGCTGCAAGCTTTTAGAGCCTGCAACTGTAGGTAGAGGCTACTACAGAGGCAGCCCAGCCCTGGGGGATGAGAGGCTTCTATCTAGGAGCCTGGGGTTGGGCTCCAGCTGGCCCCCTAGTGGGTGGGCAGTGCCAGCACTAAAGTTATTACTGGGTTGCATCTACACGAGCATTAATATGTATTAACTAATCAGGCCTAAATGTGATTAGCATAAATTCAACATTTTCAATGTGCATTAAGGGTGCACCCATGTAGACATGTGTCCTTAATGTGCATTAAATTAAACTAACATGCATTACCACATCTTATGTAGACACACCCAAGGAAAGCAAAATAACCCAATTTAAAACCAAATTTAAAAGTCTCTACCAGGTCCTTTTGGCAGCAGCTGAACTTAATCAACTTAAAATCCAAAGCAGCACAGCTTTTTTTTTTCCAGTAGACGATGCCTAAGAATACTTTCTTTTCCCCAGTGGACACAGTTATACCCCTTTGGCATTTTAAGTATCTGCTACTAAGAAGGTATTTCTGTCAAATTCTGTACAAGTTGCCAGGTTTTTGTTTACTCATCTGTAAAAGTTGGTAGTTCTGGCAGCACAAGAATGAAGAAATCAATTCTTTGTAAAGACTTCCTAATTTCACTTGTATTACCCTAGAGAGGGGATAAAACAGAATATCAGTTAATTCCAGAGTTGGATAAACCCTGAGGATCCACTCACAGGCATGTAACTGGGACAGCAGGAAGCCCTCACTGAGAAACTGTTCAAGTCTGAGACAAAAGAGCACATTCCTGAATCCAAGCTTTGCTTTACTTGGTTAGCAACCAAAAGGTAATATCAGTGATGCCAGGGAACTTCTAACTCTAGAAAACTGCCTCCTGAACATGAATCAAACAGTGAGTTAAGGAAGGAGGAGAAGGGAAATCGGCAGTAACATTCTTTAGCTGAGATTTCATTCAAAAAATCACAATGTGATTAACTTCATTTCCTGGTTATATAAATTATGCATTTCCTCCAAATAATAAGGTCTCAAGCTCTCAGAAATCTAGAAAAAAAATCTCAGTACCAGGGATTTTTTGGTACATATGATGTTCTTGACAGATGGGGAAATTAATTAGAGCTGTGCAAAACAGCACCATTTTGTTTTGACTCCCATTTCACCGTTTCGATGGGACAGTGTTTTGTCTTGACTTTCATTTAATTTTGAGGCACTGTTCTGTTTCGTTTGGTCAAAACTGTTTTGCTGTTTCAATGCTGTTTCAACATTTCACCCATAGGCTATAATGGGCAATCACAAAACTGCCTATAACTTTGTCATGTCTTGCCTGTTCAAATGAAAACAGCAGGGAGGGTAGCCCCTGCTAAGGCCACAAAGCCTGTCAACTTTCAAGAAGATAGGTACAGGGGTTTCTGGGAAACCACCTCAAGCTGCTGACAAGCAAAACTTGTGTCATGTGTGTTAAAGTGCGATGGGGTGAAAACAGCAGGCATAGTAACCCCTGATGAGGCCATGAAGCCTGCCAGGTTTCAAGATAGGTGCAGGGGTTTCTGGGAAACTGTACCTCAAGCTGCTGACAAGCAAAACTCATGACGTGTGACTGTGTGTGTGTGTTAAGGCGCAGCTGTTTTTCTGTCCCTCCCCAAGAGCACTGGGATTGGAAGGGACCTCAGGGAAGGATGCCAGACACTGGCCAGCTACAGTCAATATGAGAGCAGTCCTTCCCCCCCTCTTCCTCCTCCCTCTCCTTACTTTCTGTTTCCCTGCAAGCAAGCCCAGCTTCGAAACTCGAAATATTTCAGAACTTTTGAAACGTTTCAAGTGCCCTCATTTCATTTTGAAGCTGTTTTGAAGTCTTTCATTTCATTTCAATGTCGGTGTTTCAAGCTTGAAACAAGTCAACACAGCATCAAAATGAAACACCTGGCGAAATTTCGTTACAGCCCTAGAAATTACATACAAGTAACAATAACTCGATAAAAAAATGCATTTCTCTATTGCAATGAATCAAAGAGGCCTTATTTTTCCTACCAGTGCACAGGAAAATATACATGGGCAGCTCCCAAGTGTGTAAATCCCATACATACAATTAGAGAACTAGCTCCCTAAATTTCTAAATTGTCACTTGCAATGACAGTGAGAGATAAAAGGGTCTGAGATTATAACAACTTTGCATGGGGAATGCACTGGATGAGAAGTTTCCTGGAATGGTAGACTTTCTAATTTATCCCAAGGTGTGCTATTCTTTTGTAGAAGAGTTAACTTTCTTATCAGAAAATTGCTTTGTGTCAACCACTGCAGCAAGTGGTTATATTTATAGAAACTCATTGGCATCCTGCAAGGTGCAGTGGTAACATGTGTGTGGTGTCTTGGGGGTGGCCAGAGTGTGAGTTTGAGTCTCTCCCTGGACTTGTGTTGAAGGCTACTCCGATGTGATGATACCTTTGGGCTGTTGGCAACCTGACCACTGTCAGCTTCTGGGCCACCAAGGCTCAGGTGGATCTTTGACCTTGAGTTGCAGGACTAGAGAGAGCAATTACGTTCTTCATTTATCCTGATGCTACTAGTGATTGGGTCCATGTATCAGCCTCAAGGCATAAGAAGGTTCTGATCATGGGTGACTGGTGCCTCCTGAGTCTGGGGTGGGGGCACCAAATTGCTGACAGACGGTGGTCCTCCAGCAGCTGATCAGTGACTGGGGGGGCTGGCTGATCAGTGACCCAGCGGCCAATTGCTGAGTCAGCAGTGAAACTGGAAGTGTACTTCCGGTTTTGTGGTTGGCACTTTCAGGGGGTGCATGGCCGATCTCACGGGGTGCACGTGCACTCCCTACACATTGTCAGTGGTTCTGATGTCTTATTTATCAGCAATGATTTAGACGCTGGGGGAGGAGCAGTGTTTAGGACTGCCCTCGCAGGATGCAGGAAATACGTTCAATCCTCACTTCTGCCTCTGGGAAGTCCAACCTACATTACCCACCTCCGTAGAGACTACCCTAACCCTCATGAAATAGGCTGCCTCATGGTCAGGAGAAAGCATGCTTCATCCCTCGTTTTGAAGTGAATCCACTACAGCAAGGAATTCAAGATGCATTGTGCCAGAAAAAAAGCATATGAGGAAGCAGGACGCTGTATCTTGGTGGTTAAGGTACTTGTTCACCCAGGTGGTGGAAGGCCAGGTTCTATTATGTTAGCATCTGCTCTGAGGATTGGTCACACATTTAACCAAAGAGTCTTCCATCTTCCTACAAAACTTCCATAAACTGCAGAGGATTACAAACCTCAAGCCTAAACAGTTAGTAGTCTTTTTCTTTCATTTTTCCTTCTTGTTTGTAGCTCACATTTGGTTTATGGTAAGCAGGTGCTTTTGGGGAGGGGAAGGATTGTTAGTTTTCCCTCATTTGGGTCAAATTTTAAAGGTTTTCAGAGGAAAAATTGGAAACCAGAAACTTGGGGGACACTTAAAATTCCTATCAAAATCAGCTTTTGAATGGGACAAAAAGAAATATGAGGTCTTTGGGGTTGTTTTTTTGGGGGGGGGGGGGATTATGTTA
>NW_017729033.1:7118750-7128597 GCF_001723915.1 Gavialis gangeticus
GGGGGGGGGGGGGTATTATGTTAAAATAACTGAAAAAGAAATTTTTACAGAAAAGCTTCAAAAATGCGCTAACATTTCCTGTGAATACATTTATTATTGTTCTTATTATTGGGTTAGTTTTTGTCCAGCCATCTCAGATTAGTGTCTTACTGCTGCTGCTTGCTTTCCCTACATGATCTGTTCTCTCTTGATCTGAATTACCCACCACTCCCCTCCAGACTCTCTTTCTCTGCAGCCTTTTGGGTCTCCTATGGCATTAGATCAGCTTCGGAGAAGGCACAAGCTTCTGAGTAATTTATCTGCTCCCTTCAGCATAAAAAATATTCAGGAAGATGGTGGGAGCAGCTGGGTTTATTTTATCTTTATGATGTAGCCTCAAGCTTCAGCCCCACAGAGTATGCACCTCTGGAGCAGTCTGCAAACTTTATTCAGAAACCTTTCGTTTGCTGAATGTATCCATCAAAAGATTATTGTGCTCAGCCAAGTTGCTTCTGTCTCTGTGCTGGAGGTGCAAGGGCAGCAATCCTCTTCTCTGCTCCTTGACTTTGGAATCGGCAGAAAGACAGTTTTTGTTCAGTAAAGCAAACATGCATGTAATTGCTGGATTGGTTTGGTAGGGGGAAAGGGGCGAATGCAGCTCAGATGGAGTGACATTATGGGGAAAGAGACATTTGTTAATGGACACATTTTCTACCCTGATAATTGGGAACGGATTTTTTATTTGCTTTTTTTCCCCATGTCATTATTGCTTAGGTTCTCACACTGATTCTGTCCTCTCCAGTTGCTGGTGGGGAAAAAAACCCCAGATTGGCTGTTTAAGATCAGTCCTAGGATTGAGCTCTTCCTGATCTCTGCTATTTGATACAGGATTGTGCTAGAAAGATAAATTCAGGTCTGCCCTCATCCTAGGATGATCATGTGTCCCATTTTCTCTAGGACAGTCCTAATTTGAACACCTGCCCTGGGTGTCCTGTTGGTTAAGTCAAATGGACATTTTGCTCTGCTTTCAGTGGGATGCTCAGGGCACATCTCTAAAATGGGACCCTCTCAGTCAAAAAAGCCTTGGCTCTTATGCATACACATGCATTCGCTGCCATGCTCAGCTGAGGCTGAGCTCCAAGACTGCTGAGCATGCTGGGAATGGATGTCCAATTTTGACACTCGGGGAATATGGTCACCTTACCTCTGCCTACATCTGGCAATACAACAAAAGCACTGATGGCTGACTTCTTCTCACTTGTTCTCTATGCTGTTTTTTGTTGTTTTGAATTTTCTCCAATTCCTTCAACATCCTTTGCTGCCTCCTCCTTGCTCAAATCTTGCCTTATAAAAGCACCTGCCTGCTGAAAAGCCTTTCCGTAGCAGTCCATGATGTTATTAAAAACATCACCTTCAAACTATATGACAGCATGTGTGAACACTGCATCATCTGTATCTGGTTTAGAAGAAAGAGAAATGTCATGTCTGTGACTCATTTATTGCAAGTGGTAAAGTTTTGTGTAAATAGGTCTGCATTCACACTCTGCCAAGGACCCATAGAGCAGCTGTGACACACAGACTACACGCATTCAAATGTGAGGGAAGGATGGCCTTGAAATGAAGGGGTAAGGAAGATGTACCAGCATAGCACTGCCAACAACAACAAGGTTAAAGCCCCTGTGGCTCTTACCATGGCCCAGTGCCACCGAACCCTATCATCAGTGAACCCTGGCAATGCTGGTTTGGGTGGTACCTATCTTTGATCTGGGTACCTAGGTGCCTACCCTTCTCTGAGCACTATGCCATCCTCTGTCCCCTTCCCCATTACTGACATCCTCATTAGTTATGCTACTGCAACCTGGCATGAGTACTGATAGTGAAGGCATGGCACTATGGTGTTCAGCCAAGAGGGGCCAAATTCTATCCCCCTTTGAATACTTGAATGGCAATTGTGTCAGTGGCATTTTTGACCACAAAGATCAGGTACAAACATTACACTTTTACTGCTATAAGGGATTGGAAGCCAGTCTATACCCTTAACAAGACAGAAATTCAGCACAACAAACTGATCTAAGTCCATAACAGAAGTTCAGTGCACACTGACTAGTTTAAAAAAGGTGGAACTGGTTTAAGATTTGCGCCCCCCCCCCACCACCAAAGGGTGAACATGTGTACTGTTCACTACTGATCTAAACTATGCTGCTTACAGAAAACCGCATAACTTAGATCGATTCTGCCTCAGCCTTTTTGAATGTCTGTACATAGCCAATAAATTGTAAAATGTGCGTAAATGCCCAAAATGCTACTTATGCAACTATTTGGTGATTCAAGGGTTAATAGAATTTGGCCCTAAGTTCCCAGGATCACAGGAGTTCCTGCTTTGTCTAAGCTGCTTGGGCTTCACTCCAACTGGTACCAGAGCAACCCAGATTGAAGTCTATTTGGGTATATTTACATGAAGCAACCACTCCTCCTAACTTGTGCATGGACATAACCTCCGTTTTTCTGCACTTCAGCCTCTTATCTGTAAAACGAGGATGCTATTTTTCACCTCTCCAATGGGCATTGTGAAAATCCAGCCATTAATGTGTAGAACATGCTCAAATACAATGATGTGGTCCATGAAGGCATACTGAAAAAGATATAGATACACACACATACATATGTTGCGAATCACAAGCCAGGGTGGAAATTGAGAAGGATACAGGCTTGCTTTACTAGCCCCGATAAAAATGCAGGGACCAATGAGTTCTGCACAGACTTTTTTTTTTTTAATGGCAGAGGAAACAAAGTACTGGCTTTAGTATTTAAGAGGAGTAGGAAGAATAATATCCTGTACCACACCGGTTTAGAGAAGATTGTAAAAAATAATTAAATGATTCTACATTAACATTTGTTAGTTTCTCCTCCTAAGCCACTTCCCCAGCAGATTAATGTCATCAAGAACATTAGCACATTTAAAAACACTAAAGGCAACATGGCTGCACTCTTGTTTAAAGAATAAATGAGAAACAGCATTTTGTAATGGCAATTCATCACTTAAAGTGTGCAGTTAATGGGAGGATCAACAGTAATACAAAAGCAAATCTTCTGGTAAAGTAAAGAAATGCAGCAGCCTAAAGTCTGAAATGGAAGGAAGACAGTCTCTGAAAATGGGAAGCTTGCTGGCTTGGTTAGCCTTCAGGCAGTCTGGCAGCAAATCAACCTGACGACAGAGATCTGTGCAGATGAGAAAAGCAAAATTGTTGCACAGCTGAGAGGTGAGCTCGTCAGTCATTGTCCCGGGTTGGGTACTGCTCTCAGGTGCATTGGTGGCTAATCTAAGAAGTGCCAGTATTACTTCCGTGCAGGTGGGACAGCAATTAGGCATTAATAAGAAATAAAAATATGAACAGAACTGAAGCCTTTCCCAAAATGCCAAATGGAAAAAAGAGATTTGGGGGGGAATCAGTGACTTTATGCTTTTGCACATTTCTTTGTTTTCTGTTTCAGGCCCATAAGCATAAATCCTGGGAGAGGCACTCATTCTATATACATATTTATGATTCAATGCAACCAAAAAGTATCAGAAAATTCATGACACAGGGAAGCTTTCTAGTTGCTCATCTAGAGGTAGTTCATATCAATTTCGGATTTCAATAATAATCTGGTAATTTTGGGGACGGGAGGGGGTAAAACTGCACTTGGTATGAATAGGCAAGGAAGAAACGAAGACTATTTATCCATTGCCAAACACAGTAATAATGAAAAGAAAACGGTTTATGAATTGCCAGATGTAGTAATAATGCTTGATGCTTCTGTCTACAGATCTGAAAATCCTGTTAAAAATTCATCTCCACTAATTCATCTTCAGATCTGTAACTTAGAAAGGTAATTATTTTCATTTTTCATCTGGAGAAACTGTAGCACAAAGAGCTTATATGTCACACTGAAAGCTTAGGGCAGGACTAGAAATAGAATTCAAATGTCCAGACTTCCAGACCAACGCTTTAGTACTAGCTTCATCTTGTCTTTCATTTCAGCATTTAAAAGTTTGTGTATTTTTCTGTACAAAATTGGATGGGGTTCATAGGTTCATAGTTTCATAGATGTTAGGGGCTGGAAGGGACCTCGGAAGAATATTGGGCCCAGCCCCTTGCACCAGGCAGGAAAGACAACTGGGGTCAGGTGACCCCAGCGAGGTGACCATCCAGTCTCCTCTTGAAGATTTTTATGGTAGGCGATTGCACCACCTCTGGAGGGAGCTTATTCCACTATCTGGACACCCTGACTGTGAAGACATTTTTCCTAATGTTGAGCTTGAAACAGTCTTCCAGGAGTTTATGACCATTACTCCTGGTTTTCCCCAAGGGTGCCCTGGTGAACAGTTGTTCAGAGTCCTACCTTCTACAAGCCTAGCCACATAGACGACTTGATGAATTTTCCCAGGATTTTCCCTGCGATAGAAGTTAGGCTGATTGGCCCATAGTTATCCAGGTCCTCCCTCCTTCCCTTCTTGAAATTGGACACAACATTGGCCCTCTTCCAGTCCTCAGGGACCTCTCCGGCATAGCACAAGTTTTGGAAGAGCTTCGTCAGGGATTCCTTGATGACTTTGGCCAGCTCCTTCGGTGCTCTCAGATGAAGTTCATCTGGTCCTGTTGCCTTATACATGTCTATTTTTTTGTTATTGATCACACACCAGTTCTATGGCAATAGTAGGAAGGCAGTCATTCCTACCCTGCTTATTCTGTACCCTATCTGGCATAATTTTCTCCTTGGCCTGGTGAAATACTAAGGCAAAGTAGACATTCAGGAGTTCATGTTTTTCCTGAGTGTTGGTGACCAGCTGTCCCGAGTTGTTGAACTATGGCCCCACACTCCCATTTGTTTTCCTCCTGTTCCCTCCATCCCTAAAAAAAGACTGTTTGTTGTCCTTGATTCCTGTTGCTAATTTAAGTTCAATCACTGCCTCAGCCTTTCTAATCTGTTCTATTTAAATTATTCACAAGCCCATGTCAAGAAACTTCTTTGGATGAGAAGAATCTATTAAGTTGCATAAGGGTATATATTGTTTGTTCTACTGACTTTTCAGATACGTTTGTTTATTTCTTCATAAAACCAAGTCTCTTCATTAAGATCAAGCACATTCTGCCTTTCACATTTTATGCGGAAACTCTTCATGAATTTTTCATCACAATTGCTCTACTCTCCCTGGTTTTCAAAAAGGTTTTAAAAGTCAGTTGCTTACAAATTGAAGCAATTTAGTCCAAATTTGAGCACCTCATTTTTTGGCACCAAGTTTGGCTTGGGAAGAAATCCAAAAATGTTTGCGTTCCCCATGGGTGAAGTAAACATGCTTCTGATTCATGGGGGTCTTGCAGGCTATTGTGAAGGAAGAGGTTTTGGAATCAAAAGAGGGAATAAAATCCCAACTGGAAAATATTGCATGATTTATCTCGAGTGATCATTTCCTGCTATACGCTGTTTAAACCATAGAAGTACTGTTATGCAACAGTCTGTGACAACATGATGACTATTCAGGCAGAACAAAACATGGATGCATCCCACCTTGCCAAAATGTCTGCAGACATGACAAAAATCGCTACTTTGTGAACACAGCTCGAAACTGAAAGGGAGCAGAGTTGCATTGTATTGAGGTCCCACCCCAGGGTTTTTTCACTCGCTTTTCACTCTGTGGCCGTTGCTACCGAAAGGAACAGCCACAGCACTGCAAAGATAATTGAAAGAGTATTATATACAAAGAAGATTTAGAATCTATGTTTTCAAACCTACCACAATTAATCACTTCTTTCACGCAAAGCCGTCACCAGCTTACTCCGATTCACCACAGTGAACTGAATTATGAACAGGTCATTTGGGCATGACATATTATTTAGGGATAAATTCTGCCTCTAATTGTATTGTCAAAGCTCTCATTGAAGTCAATAGGAGCTATGCATGCACATCAGAATGCAAAATCTGGACCTCACTTTTTTTCTGCCAATCACCGTGTGATGAAATATGCATTGCTTTTGTGAATACTGTTATTGCACAGTGCCTATATTACAAAATCTCTGCTTCAGAGGTTCTTCATACAGGACATCCTTCTCCAGAGGCATCAAAGAGGTGCATTATATTCTTAGTAGCCAATTGCCTGTCGTGAATGACTGAGTGTTTAAGGGAGTATTTACATGGCGCCTGGTCAGCCCCCTGGTCATCCTTTGGGGCGGGCCGTGTAAGCAGTCCCTCTGCTGCTGCTGCCTCCTCCTCCAGCCTCTGGCACAGCAGCTCCCTCCCCACCGCTCACCTCCTCCTCTGCCTCCTCCCACAGAGCAATGGGGCTCCCGCCTCCCTGCCTGGGGAGGCAGCAGCTCCCTCCCTGCCTGAGGAGGCAGAACCCCCACAGCCAATAACCGCCAGCCCTCTCGGTGGTGCATGCGCAGTTGCCCAAAAGTGCTATGGACAGACAGACACACAGACCGACAGACTAAGACCTTTTTTATATTAGAATTCTTCAGATTGTCTGATGGAAAAGCTACATCCATTGTGATGCTACCATGGGTGTATGTGTAGCAGGCATATGCTTGCAGTGCTGCTGTTGGCATGCCCTGCCTGCCCAAGTATGCCGCAACAGGGCCTACTCACCTGTCATGACTTGATGTTACCTGAAGTTTCACTGGAGGATGTTGTTCAGTGGTTCTTGATGACTCTGGGCACCTTCGCTGGTGTTTCTTCTGTGGGGCTCCTTACCTCCCTTACATCCCACCCCCTTCCACTCTGGTCACCTGCTTTGGGTCTTGGCTGGATATGGGTGGGCCACAGGTGCCATCAGTTCCTCCCAGGAGACTTTTCTTTATGCCTCTGAATGGACAGGGGCTCTGGGTGTCTCCAACTGAAAAAGTAGCAACTTTCATAGATTTCATAGATTTCATAGACATTTGGGCTGGAAGGGACCCTGGAGGATCATCGAGTCCAGCCTCCTGCCCCAGGGGCAGGAAGTCAGCAGGGATCAAAGGATCCCAGCAACATAAGCATCCAAATGTGTTTTGAAGGAGTTCAAAGTGGGCGCTTGAACCGCCTCAGGTGGTAGTCTGTTCCAAACGTTGGGGGCTTGAACAGTGAAGAAGTTCTTTTCTATGTCCAGCCTGAACCGGTCACAGTGGAGTTTGTGACCATTCGATTTTGTCATCCCTTGGGGGGCTCTGGTGAACAGTTGTTTCCCCAGATCCTCATGAGCATCCCTGATAAATTTATAGGTGGCCACCAGATCACCCCTGAGCCTGCACTTTTCCAGGCTGAATAGCCCCATTGCTCTCAGCCTCTCAATATGTGAACTGAAATTCCTTGAGTGGGATGCAAGTGAGCAGGGCAATGAACCTCGCTGCATCTGGCACATCTTCTCAGTGCCCCCACCTATATGTGGTGCACCTTGTATGGCCACTGTGTGATTCCCTCACTGGGGATATATCCCAAAGAGCACTGTGCCCTGGGTTGGTTGGACCCTGGCCATGTCCTGTGGGGCATTTCCTCATGCCTCTATGACCCTCTGGGTCTTTGCACTGGCTGGCTGTGGATTTTAGTACCTGAAGCCATTCAAGCATGGTGGGCTGTCTCACCAAGCTCTCAGGTGGGTTCTTCCCCCTGACAGGTCCTGCTGATCCCTCTTGGGCGGTCTTCATCCTACCCCAGTTACCCTGTGTGTACCTACTAGTAACGTTCCATGCATGTGGGTTTTCGGTGAGGTCCAAGCCCCTAGGTCCATCTGTAGCTGCTCCTCTGCTGGGGCTCCCTTTCCCTCGGCAGCATCATTTAGGGCTCCTTGCTCCAAGACAGGTCTCTGATGTCCTTGATGCTTGTAAGGGTTGGTTCAGATGCTGTGGGGGAGTCTCAGCCATGGTCTGAGCTGCCTTGCTGCTCAGTGCATGGTCCCACCAGGTCAGTGGTAGCAGGTTGGGGGTTGTAACCAGGTTGTGAGGGTACATGATTTCGCTTTAGTCCTTGAACAGATTAATGGAAATATAGGAGGGGTATCTGAAAACTTCATTGCAGTATGGAGTCCTGGCATGGAAAAGACTGAGAAATATGAGCATTAAATGTATGATTAAATGAACTGGAATGTCAAGAAATAGACCGTTGTACATATGCCCTGTTGCTTATATTCTTCTGCTACTTGCTTGTGTTGGAGACTGAATATTAGGCTAGCTAGACCTGTGGTCTGTCCCACTACAGCAGTTCATATGCTCTTAATTCCAAAACAAATATCTCCCTGGCATACCGGTGTTCCCCTGGGGAGCAGATGAAAGAACAAACACAAGGCAGCTGTCATTTTTGTTGCTTGATGCATTACTGCAAGGCTACCCAACTGCCAGCCCATGGGCCACATCTAGCCTTCAGGGGTTAATTTGTAGCCCACAGACTCATGCTGGACTCCCACTTCCCCTATTTGCTCTGCTTCTATGGTGGTGACTGACGTCTCTGTGGCAGACAGTATGGCAAGAGGGGGCCCAATAAGCTTACTGCTCTTGCAACAGCAGGGAGGGGGCTCCATGTAGTGGTGGAGAAGACTTGTGCAGCAGCGGTGTAATAAGGGGTGTTGCTCACATGGAAAAGGGGCTTTGCATGAAGCCCACATGGTGTGCAGCCTGGGACCCAGGGCCCATACCCAGTGTCATGTACAGCCCCCAACTGCTCTGCAACTGGACAGCCCT
Organism: Gavialis gangeticus; assembly: GCF_001723915.1. Classification (NCBI taxonomy): domain Eukaryota; kingdom Metazoa; phylum Chordata; order Crocodylia; family Gavialidae; genus Gavialis; species Gavialis gangeticus. Next base: position 7,127,420 of record NW_017729033.1, read on the forward strand.
GCCTTACTGAAAGGCATTTGGATACTGTGGTGATGAACCCAGTCAAAAAAGCTACAGTGACAAAAAGAGTGGGGCACCATCTAAAAGGAGACAAGAAGACAGCTGTCATCAGAAACACTTCTGCTGAGATTGTCTCATGATGTTCTTGTGGTCCTCCACCTGGATGGCTGTCTACCTGCTGTTTTGTCCTGTTTTACATGTACATTGTAAGCATTTGGGGGGGAGGGGAGGGCAAGGGCTTCTCTCTGCATGGTTGGACAGTGCCTGGAGTCATGGAGACGGCATCTGTAGGTGCTGCAGGGAAATAAAAATGTTGATGTCTAGTTCAACACTGGCTGGGTGCAGAGTTGTTTGATTGTTTGCTTTGTGACCACCGATCCATCAATGAATTGAATTAAGATACCAGGTTATTTCAAATGGACACTGAAGGGAGTGTAGAGGTACTTTCTGGGAACGTCTACATGTGCACATTTACTGCAAAGTAACCAAAATTACTGCTCAGTATGGGCATATGTCTACATGTGTGTGCCTGTACTATGCAGTAAACATGGAAAATTGCACTGACTTGAGTGTAAATTTGATACCTGCATGGTATCAAATTTATGCCCAATTAGTTACTGTGCAGTAACCCAGGGATTCTTCCTGTTGGGTGTGCCTAGCCCCTAGGGGGCTGGCCTGAGCTTGCCCCAGAGCTCTTGGCTGGCTGCCTTTCCTGGCTTCAGCCTGGAACTAAAGTTAGTCCCAAATTGAAGCCAGAGCCAACTGCCAGCACTTGGGACTAAGGTTAGTCCCAAGGGCTGGTAGGCATGTGGCCAGAAGCTGAAGCTCCCCCTGGTGGCCACAGGGACACATGTCAGGCTGCTCTGACCTGGGGCTAAATTTATTCCCAGGTCACCTGCACATGTAGACCCCAGACTATTCCTGCTTACTGTGTAGTAACTTACTGTGCTGTAAATTTAAGCTAGTGTGAATGTATGTGTAGACATGCCCACTAAGTATCTAAGGCAGGGTGGTACCTTGGATACATAAAGGCAGTACCTGTTGGATGGGCCCAGATGTAAGTTGCTGAAAGACTTTGCATCCCATCATCCATCTTCTGAGTTCTTTTCACTGTGATGAGCTATTAATATACTAGAAGCCTGTTTTTCCAGTGGCCTTTATATAGTCATGTGCCATTA
>NW_017729033.1:7128608-7130960 GCF_001723915.1 Gavialis gangeticus
GCCAACTGCCAGCACTTGGGACTAAGGTTAGTCCCAAGGGCTGGTAGGCATGTGGCCAGAAGCTGAAGCTCCCCCTGGTGGCCACAGGGACACATGTCAGGCTGCTCTGACCTGGGGCTAAATTTATTCCCAGGTCACCTGCACATGTAGACCCCAGACTATTCCTGCTTACTGTGTAGTAACTTACTGTGCTGTAAATTTAAGCTAGTGTGAATGTATGTGTAGACATGCCCACTAAGTATCTAAGGCAGGGTGGTACCTTGGATACATAAAGGCAGTACCTGTTGGATGGGCCCAGATGTAAGTTGCTGAAAGACTTTGCATCCCATCATCCATCTTCTGAGTTCTTTTCACTGTGATGAGCTATTAATATACTAGAAGCCTGTTTTTCCAGTGGCCTTTATATAGTCATGTGCCATTAGAAGAAGCAATTGCAGACGTGTAATAAAATGCTGTTATTCTGGTAGCATGTTATACTCATTTTGCCCAGCAGCAAATGATAACACAAGATGAAAAGCCACGTAGAATCCAGTTCTTTGTCCTAATAACTGAGTTGATTTGATATTAATATATCTGTCATATGTTACTATGTTTAGCAACATTTTTTATGGCCAAGACACCTTTTATTACCACTTTCTCTATAAAATTAACTGCATATAATTCTTGTAGTATCTGTGTATGGATATAATATATAATTGCATAGAAAAATCCTTTCTGTTTTGGCATTAAAACAGCTTAAATCTATGGTTCTGGAAATTAAATTTGTTAATGTTGCACTGACACCAGGAAGCAATGGTTTGTGTTATGAAATCAAAATCCTAGCTCAAAGGAATTAGTGTTAGTTGTTTTGCCGATAGTACATTGATTTCTTTACGACTTGTTATGGTTAGTGAGTTGATGTGCCGAAAGAATATTTGCTCTTTTGTCATCCACTTCTGTAAAGCTGTTCCTAACTAATCCCAAGGTGGTGATTGACCTAAGAGGGCAGTGCTAACATCTAAGCGTTTGATGTTTCATCTCGTCCACACCCAATGAGTGGGAAGGGGGTGGAGCAGTTAATGAGCATAGTGCAAATAAAACATCACAGCTAATATCAAGCCAATCTGGGGAAATAAAAGATCATTTGAACCTTTCCTTAGAGTACCATTAATGTTTTTCAGAACATAAAATCTTATTATACCTTTTAGGTAAACTGAGGCATAGAGGACAAGTGATTTCACATGAACCTCATGAACCTTGAGTTCCCCACAACTTAAACACTTGATCACACTTCCTCACATGATTATTGTGAGAAGAATTATTATTCTTTTGCTCACACGATCTTTTCAAGAGATTATATGTGATCTAGGCACTTTACCCAATGTAGCCAAAAAGTTTTATAATCAATTTAGTGCAGACCAGGGTTTGGTTTGGGAGGTCTTTATTTTATAGTTGGATCAGTTTGGGAACATTGGTACTGAACCCCAGTCACAGATACAAATGCTCACAGAGAAGTAATGTGAGGACAGATTTTGCTTAAAACAATGTTGTTGCATCACAGCCCACACCATAAATTTAACTATATTCAGATAAAATTAATTTTCAGTTCCTGCATGGTCTTAAATAACAATAGAAATCTTCAAAGCTAGTCAGCCACAGCTGCAGATACAGCTGTAATTTGCTATTTGAGAACTTTCTCAAACACTTACCTTACTTTTGCATACAAGAAACATAAACAGGTTAGGTGCAGAGCTGCTTTAATCTACCCATTTTCCACTGACTACAAATGCAGTTCCTACCCATTATATGCATCATATCATTATAAAACTTGGATCAATGGGTGAGGGCATTTTATGAGTTGAGCAATGCTTTGGGAGCCAGTGAACTTACAATTAACTCTTGGCTCTTCCCCTGTTCAGCTGCTCAGATGCCTTCAAAAAGAAAATGAGACCATTGTAATTGCCATTAAAGTGCTAGTATTTTTATACAGCACTTTTCATACACGCCTTCCATAGTCCTTCACAAAACATAATGCAGAAATTGCTTTAGAGAAATGCAGCTACTTCTGTAGAAGGTGAAATCAGTTAGTGAGGTAGAACAGTGTTAATGGAAACCCAAGCGGTAACATAGGCTGACCACAGGGGCTGGTGACTACCTCTGGAAGTTTGCTGGGCTTCACCCTTTCCTCTTGGGAGGGAGTGCATGTTTGTGGGGAGGGAAATCAGAGACTTTTTAAGGACTGGAGTGCCCTTTTGAATGACTGTCCCTTGTGCAATTAGAGCAGCTGGAGAAGGAACAGCACTGAAGATGGAGTTCCCTGCAGAGAATTCCCTATATCCCAGATACCCCTACAGACACAGCTAAACCATCTAA
>NW_017729033.1:7131008-7140115 GCF_001723915.1 Gavialis gangeticus
GAATCTTAAAGTGCTATATCAATATTAGGGAACTGACAATCAGAAATAAAGGAAGGAATTTAATTGTCTCATTTGCACAAAAAGTCAAGGGGAATTAGAGTCTGAATACCCTTCAAAATCTGTCCCCAAACCTTGCATACAATTTGCATACAATATAGGAGAGCAGACAAAGAATTAAAAGCCAGTTAGTTGTTCCTCGTATACTGGACTAGTGTGTACAATGGTTAGCACACTGTATTGAAATGGTGGGGAACTTCCCAGCTCTGCCACTGGCTTTCTGAGGTGCCTTAGACAAGTCACTTCATTACTTAGTGCTTCAATTTCCTAGTCTGTATAATGGGGGTGATTATACCGACTACCTTTTGTAAAAGTTTTTGAGACCTGAGAAGATCTATATAAGGAAGAGATGTCTTAAATATTATAGAAAATAAAATTTGTCATCATTTACTATGATTCTGTTCCCAGCTGCAGAGGAACCTAGTAAATACTATACTGGATCTAACAAACCAATAGCCAAGGCAGTCCAGTATCTCTCAAACTGGTTAGTATCACATGTTGCAGTGGAAGATGGGAGAAACTCTGAAGAGGACAATTATAAAGTAACCTGTCCATAAGGAGAATTTCTTTCCATCCTTCTGCTTAAAGGGCTATTTTAGTTTATTCTTTTCTAGACTAATTCTTATCATTGTGATTTTTATCACTTATGATGCTTATCACTCATCACCGTGGTATTTGAGTACCTCTTTCACTCTGAAGCACAAGGGATCATGATTCTCCCAAGCTTCCTTGGTTTTAACACTTACTGATATAATTGTGGGTATTCTCCTTGTCTGCAAGAAATGCGCGATCCCTTTTTGAACGCTGCTAAATAATTGGCCTCAGTTCCAGAGAGCTCCGCAGACTAAAGGGAGATTGTGTGTGTGGAAGGCGCTGTATGTATTTCCATCTGTCTGCTTTAAATAGAAAGCACGTGCATTCTCACCCACCTAATGTAGACGAGGGTGATTCATTTGGCATAGCTGGCTGACTTGATTGTTACTGGTGTAACTTGCTACAGGGGAAGTTGGCAAGCCTCACATTTTAGAAGGCAGTGATTTTTGCACACGCACGCACACACATGCACACACACACACTCACTCAGTAGTCTCTACGCTTGGTTCCACATTTTTATTGACTGGTTGCCTTTGCTTTGCCTTCTGTTATCCTTTATACTGAGTTTACCACTGACCTAGAAGTTGCCATTCTTTGCTGGGCTGAACTGCTTTGCCTACATTTCATGAATCCAGAGGCATGATGCCTTCCCTTTTACCTTGAAGGCTGATGAATAACTCAGCAGTGCCTCTGCCATGGGCACTCTCTCAATAATGGAAACAAACTAGTCTATGTACCTAAGTAGAAATTTCTGTGACTGTTTTTTTTTTCTATGATAACTCAAGTCATGGAGACTGTTTCTGGACATGCTTAGTGCACCCTCTTGTGTTGTTTCTCTGTCAATGCACAATTTATTCAACTTTACAATTTTCCACATTTTATAGATTTCCCACCCTAGCCTGTCTGTGTCTAAATGCAGTTTCACTTAGTTTTCCTTTGTCTTCAGAAAGTTTTTGAGATCAAGATGAAGAAAAGGAGTTTTCATCAAGGACAGAGGCAATTCAGCTGTCGGCAGAAGATTATAGGCTAGATCTCTACATGTAAATAGCCCACTCCAACTCAGTTTTAATACTGACAATTTGCACCAATTAGAGAAGTGGCCTTTGCTATAACTGCGATTTAAAAAAGGAGGAAACAAAATGAAAAAAAGCTAAGAAATAATTTGCAGAAGGCTGTAGTGTGAAATTAAAACATTTAAACCATTCATTAAAACTCCAGCTACTCTGAATAAATGTGTAGGAGTGTTACATTCAGAAGTGCTGGTTAAAATAAAATGCAGAACATGTCTATACTGTCTCTGAATCAGGCTAGCACACTATGCTGAAGCCTGGCAAGGCCACTCAATGCTCACTAAGCCTCCCAGAATATAGTGTTGTTACGCCTACAAGAGATCTGGGCACCACCAGTAAATGTACCTGTTGTAGTGACAGAAGTTATAATTTAGAGATGGTCCCTTACAGGAAACCAAGGGAGTTGGGAATTGAAAGTTGGTCTGTCAGTTAGATCACTGCTAGATAGCAAGTTGGTGAGACTAAAGGACTGCAGAGTTTTGCCTACTGCTGCAAAAATAACACTTGTTTCTTGTTTCTTCTCATTCACATATGGCTCTTTATGATTACTACACCTGAGACTATAACAAGTGGGCCGTCCCTGAGCTGGTCCAGACACTGACCCACCTACTCGTCTAGGGCAGTCCACCTACCTGCCTTATCCTGCCATGCCTTTATTGTAACTGAAGATGTCCCTAGGTGAGAGGCATTGTCTTGATGTCAAGTGCAAATACACAGCTCCAAACCTCTCCTTATACCATGCCCCATGCCTCTCAGGTGGCATCCATATCCACACACTCCTTTGGCCCCTTAGCTGAGCCACACTTGGCCTCACCCAACCTAGATTTGGCTTCAGGCTTCCTTAGACCTGCCTGGGTTCCCTGTACTCCCACACTAGGGCTCTGAATCCCATGCCACCATACTGAGGCTTCTGTCTTCCCACACCCCCACAGTGGGACTTCCACCCTGCCCTCTGGAGCCTCAACACCCAGATCCCTCACTGGGTTTCTGGACCTAATGCCCCTTGGGCCTCAGGCCTCACTCAGTGAGCCTGGGCCATGTCTCAGGTCCCCTTCTCCTGGCGTGGAGCCCACCTCAGGTCCCAATCCACGTGCTTTGGCCCTGTGCTTTTCTGTGGGGGTGTGCTCCCCTAGTCTTTCCCCTCCAAGGGATTGGTCACTCATGAGGCAGTGGGGGCTGAGGTTTTCCAGTGCCCCACACACACACTTCACTGGGGAGGCACAGGTGTTGCAGTTCCTGGAAGCTGCCCTGCCACAAGCAGCCCCACCACATGATCCTCCCCAGCATGGTGTAGTTTTAGGTCATGCCCTAAGACCAGGAGCCCCCTTCATCCCCATAAATCCTGCCCTGAACCCCTAGGTGTTCTGGGAGCAACAGCCAGCTGGGTGAAGTTGCCCCTTTGACCCCCTGCAGCAAGTGCCCACTCTACTCTGGGGCCTAACCTTACACCCAGACTCCCAGCCTCTCCACCAACCAAGCAGCCTCCTGCCTAACATGTGACCACCTAATTAGACCTGCTCTCACCTGCAGCTGCATACTGCCTGCTCAGACCCCTTAAAGTGACAGGCACAATCTGTGCTTTGGCACAGAGACAGAGCTGTAGACAAGTAGGGATGGAAGGGACCTCAGGAGGTCATCTAGTCCAAGCCTCTGCTCAGGGCAAGATCATCCCTGCCTAAACCATTCCAGCTGAAGGATTGTCTAACCTGCTATTTAACACTCCAGAGATGGAGATTCCACAACCTCTTTGTTCCAGTGCTGAACCACCCTTGTAGTTAGAAATTTCTTCCTAACATCAGTGAGATGCTCCCTAGCACAGTCTGGGGGTGGTTTGTCATATGGTGCACGCATGCTAAAGAGCATTTTCTGGTCCTCCTTCATGCTGCTGCTGGCCTATCCTAGGCATACTGTCCAAATCTCTCTCCTTCATTTGTTTCGTGCCATTCCCAGGTGAGGAAAAAAGCGTTCACATGTTGCAAATCGATTCCACTGCTGTCAGCATAATTTCTTCCTATTGATGTCGCTTCCTAGTTTCAGCCCTGCTCTTGAAAATCTGGGCTTTCTAGGACTGTTCACTATAGTGACAACTTGGAAAGACCAAAAACGAGAGTTACAATATCCCCTTTTACAATTACGTTGTACCCCAGAAAACATTTTCTTTCCTCCCCACCCCTCAATCTCATTCAAGCTGAAAATTTAAATGTAGTGTAAACTTTCTGTTACATGGTTGATTTTGATTTTTCTTTTCCCCTTATCTGCAGTGAAAGCTCAAGGTTTATCACCTGGCCAAGAAATTCCTCAGCTGAGAAAAGCAAATATATATTTTTGGTTTTGTTTACATGGCTACCATTGCACCCAGAGGGTGTTGAGGATAAAATGGGCACACACTTGCTGCTGAACAAATAATAGTGGCACATATTTGTACTGCTGCATTCTGCACTCCAGCGCATGCCAAATTGTCCCAGGTGGGGTAGGCAGGGGAGGCTGGAGCCAGCAACTTTGCTGGCCCTATAAGACTTACCTGGGATTCTGGAGGTCTCCCAAGAAAATAGTGGCACCAATCTGGCTGCACCAGGATCTAGAGCATGGCTTTGTTTCTGGCAGCACACAATACTGCCAGATACACAGCACTGCTTTTTCTCAAGGCATTTTTTTTTTGACATGGCAAATTAGCAGCAGGGTGAATGGGTACACGTGCGTTGTGTGTGGTTTACATCACCTCAAACAGCTTTGAGGCGCTGCAAACTGCACGTGTGTGCTCATCTGGATGTGCTCAGTGAGGTCCCTAATATGTGCCACATGGCACAGATTTTTTTGGGAGACTGGCCAAATTCTGAATTTATCTGCATTCCTGTAATTTGGTTACTTTAGTTGTATCTTAAAGGTTCCACTGGAAAGCAGATTTCATTGTAACCCAGTGAAAACAATTCAGATTTTCAAATTTCCTACTCAAGAAAATGGAAAGATGTTTTGTGAAAAGCTTGACAAAAAAAAATCCCATTTTTTTCCACCAGCTCAAATGAAAATATTTTTGTGACATAAATCCTTTCCAAGAGAATAAAGGGAAAAAAAAATCTCTTCTCAAACTTATGTTATTGTCCCAAACACTCTGCATGCTATCTGAAGTCTTAGAGCCAGATCATAGCCCACCTATTAGGTATTTAACCCTTTTAAACCTGTTTGAGTCCCCAAAAAACTGTTATTACAGAAGGTAGCTGGATTCTCCTCATTAACACCACCAGGTTTTTGGGGGAGGGGGTGGGGTGGGTTTTTTGTTGGGTTTTTTTGGTGACCTAATGTCAAGGCTAAGATGACAGCATGTTACAAATGTAGATGCATTAATGGATATTCAGGGGGTTGAACAGGTTGGAATACATTGCACATTAGGTACCTAGATTCATGTAGACTAATTAAGTTCACATAAGCACCTATATAGGGACAATAGGATCTAACTTTTAGTCTGTGTCTAAACTAAAAATGCATGTTTCTTAGGGCTGGGCTTCTGCATGTGTGCTTGTTTGTACATGCAGAGAGTCAAGTGCTGGCACACACTAAATCAAGAGGAGGAAGAGGAAGAAGAACAATCTATTGAGCACCAGGCTCATTTCTGCTTGTCACTAAACAGGATTTTCAAGCTGGGCAAAGGTCTAGCAGGGGGAAAAATAATACTGTGTGTATAGGTATGAAGGGGGTTGGGAGAAGCAACATGGTTAATTTCAGATAAGGTTTGTGTCATATGACATAGCTGTTGCCACTGTTGCTATGGTACCCAGCCATGACAATGTGTCAGACAAGTTAATTTTAGATAAAATAAACTCTTTCTGAAAAGTGTTGGATAAACAGATGGATTTTGTCTTAAAATGGACTCTTAAACATTTGCTTTTTGGAACAACTTACACATTCAAATAAAGTAAATACACATTTGATTCACAGTAGCTTGTTCAAACAAAGGACTTGCTGCAGGTTCCTCTGGCATCTGAAATCCCCTGTCTTATTCCAGTCAAGCACTTGCCTGGCTCCCATGAAAAGGTGCATTGCAGCCATTTGCCAGGGACAAGATTGTAGAAAGATTTGAATTCTGTGCCTTCCTGTTTCATTTCTTTCCTCTAAATCAGGGATGGTCAACTCCTGGTCTGTGGCCCAGATCCAGGATCATGTCATCCAGCCTGCAGACCTCCCTCCAGGTCCATTGGGTGCCACTTAGGCTATGACCCTATGCTCTAGATCAGGTGTGCAAGGCAGCACAGAGGCCGATCCCAGCATGCAGGGCTGGGTAGAGGTGGTGCAGGGCCCCATACTGCCTTTTCCCAGTCCTGTGCACTAGGATCTGGGCCCAATACTACCCATGGGGCCCAATCGCAGCAGATGAGGGCCATCTGAGATGGCATGGGGCCCATTCCAGACATCCAAATGCAATCTTGGTGCAAGGGGTCCAGTGTGACCCGTGCACCGGCCCCATGTCACTTCTCTAGCTCACAGGGACAAAAGGTTGAGCACCACCGCTCTAAATGATCCATTTTGGTTACTTTCATAGAAAATTAAATTATCATAAAAAATTAGGGTTCTAAGGGACCTTAGAAGGTCATCTAGTCCAACCCCCTTTCAAACTAGACTCCTAGTTACAAACAATAAATGTGGAAAAACACAGCTGGAATCATTGGCACGAGCTGCTGTGGGATTATTTGTAAATATGGCCTACAGCACTAGCCCTTGCTCATATCTTTAATCACTGGTGTTACTATTCCTGGAGTGGGCCAAAAACCTTGGTCGTATGTACACAACTGAAAAAATTGTCCCCTCAAGTTCTTTGACATATCAGTTCAATCTGTTTGTGACCCGTTGAGTTTGAGCTTGCACTGGGTTACCTTTGTAGTACCATCCCCTTTGCTGTTATTTTATTGCCCTCCTGGCTTCTCCCACAAACTCAACCATTAGCTGCCAAGCTTTTTTCTAATGCAACACACTTTTCACCCAGCACAAGCAGGCTGTATTTTGGACCAAACAGTGATGGATAATAATGAATTCATCACTTGACTGAATTCATTATATGATTTCCAATTATTCCATCACTCTAAGGGAAGCTGTGGATACAGCTTTGCTAGGTAGCAGCATTCTGAACAATCTTGTGACTGTTTCTAAAGTATGATGACTCGAAGTAATACAAGTGCTGCCTTTGAGAAACTCATCTCAATACGGATGTCTAATATCCTCAGAACTGGTAATAGGCTGGATCTCTTAAGTATCGATGTACACAAGGCACAGTCCTGTACTTATTGGAATTGAGGAAAAATTAACCTGTCTCTTCAACAGAAGTGAAAACACTTTGAATATCTGACCCAATCATGCACATTAAAAGTAAAATTGGCAGATAAGATTGGAGTCAGCACAGTTACCAACAGCTGTTCAGTACTGGCAAGAAGTGGCTGACCATAGTTATATTCTCAGAAGGCCAGGAAGCCTTGTTTCCACAGCCCCAAAGCAAAAGAAAAAGAGATGGTCCCAAAGGGACTCTTCACAACTTGTTAAGGAGTGAAGCAGCAACTCTGCAGGTTAAAAACTAGAGCAGAATAAGGGAACTGACCCAGGATAGGATGGAATGTGACAATTGACCTCTGCTTTATACATTTAATGATGTGAGAAGTGGATTGGTTTGGCCTGGATTGAAATCACTGTACTGGAAGTTGATGGTTGCCTAGGGATCAGCAATCATGACCTGCTTACATTCATTATGGACAAAGAGCAAACAGTTCCAACCAGTAATACACACACACACACACACACACACACACACACACACACTGGTTGGGACTGTTTGCTCTGCGTCCATAATGAATATATATATACATTGCTTCAGAAAGGCTAATTTCTGAAATCTGCAGAAACCAACGAAGGCAACAACGATAGGAAGCAAAATATGAGATGGAAAAATGTGAATGCAAATTCGGAATTCCTTTAGACTTCTTCCCACAGTTGGAGAGGGAGACAACTTTGGCCAAAAACTTCTCCTGCTTCAATTGCAAAATGATACAAAAAATAGTCATAAAATGTAAGACTGAAGAAATGGAAGGGGGGAATAGAATAATAGTCTTTGTAGCAGGCACTCTAGTGCCTGCTACTGACATTGGTGAGAGGACTTAGCTGCCAATCAACAGGACAACACAGCTGGCGGTTGCTAGGCCAGCTGATTGGGTCAGCTGACTGCCAGGGGGCTGGGCCTGGCCCATATAAACAGAAGAGGCTGAGATCAGAGCAGTTCCCCTCTGACAGCCGAAGGAGTAACAGCTCTGCTGTAGAGCAAAGCAGAGTAAGGCAGAGTAAACCACCCTGGTTGCCCTACCGCCTGATTGTCTGTAGAATGGTGTGGAGTGGAGAGGACCCCGACGGAGATGAGGAGTAGCCAGGGCAGCGTGGAGCGTATGTTGTAGCCAGTTGGATCACAGCTTGTGTTTTGTTTATGTAAGACCAGCCAGGAGGCTTATCTGTGTTGTAGCCGGTCGGCTTATGGTTTTATGTTTCTTGGTTGTTATTGTTACACCGGAGGACCGGGTGACGCTGTACGGATGTGAGGAGGCCTCATGGGAGTTCCCCAGTAGTCTGGGGGTTCCTGGGTGCCCTGTATGGGCACAGCAAGCAGTGCCTGCAAGGCACGGCTGTTTGGTGCCGGTGTGGCGCTGCATGTGGGGTATTAAGCCCCAGCCCAGGAGGGCGGTATTTTGCCCACTAGGGCATAGGACCCCGAGAAGGGTCAGGGGGCCAGGCACGGCTACGGGCCACCTGAGCCCTGGACGCAAGAAGTGCGGGACAGGCCCCAGAGAGGGCAAGTAGCGCAGGGAGTGCGAGTGAAGCCCCAGTGAGGGCAGGACCGTGAGAAGCCCAAGCAGGGCATATGACCTAGAAGACGGGACAGGGGGCCAGGCACGGCTATAGGCCACCTGAGCCCCAACCACAGGAAGCGCGGGCGATGAAACCCCAGTGGGGTAACCTGCCGCGAGCAGCGTGGACGACGAAACCCCGGTGTGGGTGAGAGCGCGTGAGGGCGGGGAGACAGGCCCAGTGGGGTGCTGCCTCTACATAAGAGCCCAGCAGGGGCAAAGCTATTGAGAAGACCAGCAGCGGCAAACCTGCTGGGGAGCCCAGCTGGGCTTACTTGGGGAGAAACCCAGACGGGCAAGTGTAAGAGCCCAGAGTAGGGTGAGCGCGCCGGTAGAGGCCTGAGGCAGGGTGGGCATGCGTTTTAAAGCCCGGAGAGGGTGATTACATGAGCAGGAGCCCCAGGAAAGGGCGTGTGGGACAGAGTCTGGAGAGGGCAGGGCGCGCGGGATAGAGCCCAGAGGGGTGAGCTTAGCAAGAAACTTAAAGGAGCCAGCTCAGGGGCCGGCCTGAGTG
>NW_017729033.1:7140126-7142792 GCF_001723915.1 Gavialis gangeticus
TTAACTTGGCATGGTAGGGGGTGCTAGGGAGATCACGGCCGTTCCTAGGGCCCACCCTGTGACAGTCTTATATTAATTAAAAGGTATGAAATGCAGATAACTTATATAGGCAGCTAAAAACTTCAATGAAAAATTAATGGCTGCCAGGGTTTTGGAAAATAGGAAGTAATGTTTTACGTGTCGTAGCTACAAAAGAATCCTAGCAATGTGACAGCCCCACTAATGAATGGAGAAAGCAAAATGGTAGATAATTATGCTAAAAGGGCAGCAGCATTCAATAAATATTAATATCCTGCATTTGGAAGGCAGCAGAATGAACCTCTAATGAACTCATTTGAAGTCCATTAGTAAATGGAAAGAATGTCCAACAAAATTTACCAAAGAGAAATACTTTTAAATCCAGCAGGCCTAGTGAACGTTCATTGATTCCTAAAAGACTTGGATGTGGAGATTTCAGGGCTACTGATAGTAATTTTAATAAATTTTGGCAAACGTAAAATCTAGAAGGCTGGAAGAGTGATCCTCAGGGGTCTTTCCTGCCACATCTTTGATGGTAAGTGGTTTCCTATCAGGAGGACGATGTCTGGTCCTGCCTCCCCTGATACATTCTCTTGGTCGTTCTCACGGTTATTTCTTCTTGAGGCTCCACCTCCCCTACACCCCGCCTAATGCCAACCGTGATGTTGTCCTTCAGGGCCGATGCTCTGACCCTCCCTGGCACTCCATTTCTTAGGGGCTGCGGTCATTGGCTACTGGTGATACTTGTACCGTGCGTCCCTCACGGCCCCTCTTTGCTTTTGGTTTATGTGGCGTCTGACTCCACCCAGGCTTCAACCCCCCTTGACACATTGTTTCCTCTCCAGGTTCAGTACCTGCTGCCTGTCATCCACATCAGGGCTCTGTCCCCGTTGTATCTGCCGGTGTCCCAGTCACTACTGCTGCCAACCTCAGTCCACGCCGGCCCCGTGTGTGACTCCTTGGGCCCTTGCTGGCCCAGTGTTCCCGTCCTGCTCCTCTTCTGAGGTAGCTACCACACCCCCTCACCAGGATCACCCGGGTGCTCTGGCCCCTCTGGGCCAGTTGGGGACACTGCTTCTGGTCCCCTCGTCTTCCTTCCTGCCAGGCCTTTTGTCTTGGTGCCGGGCATCTGCCTGGCCAATTGGCCCCAGTACACTCTTATAAAGTGCACCCAGGTGGACGCGGGAGCCATTCCAACTCCTTCTGGCTCTGCCACAGGTTTTTCCTTTGATCTTCGCCTACGGCGGCTCTGGCTGCCGCGGTTTCACTTTTGTTCCACCATCTCTCCCCTGACTTAGGTAAGTTTTCTCCACAATGTGCTTCTTCACAAAAGGCAGTTGGGGAAACCTGGCTGATTTCCAGGCTGAGATCACTACTAGGCAAAATAAAGGAAAAGTTGATATGGGATTCAATCGGTAAAGAACATGAATAATACATATGCAAATTAACATGTTGCTTTGGGAGTGAGCCCTATATTTCTGAGGCACTTACAGGTTTGGTTAATAAAAGGATCTGTTAGATGTAAGAGACTTTAGTCAGGCATTTAAATTAACTTTTTTTTTGTTTTTTTACAAAATTATGATTAAAACTCTAGTAGTAGAATGATATTGATAGGTTGCAAGTGAAATGATTAAGAACAGGCTAAATGACAGATCTCTAAAAGCAGCTGTCTGTGGGAGTCATTTCCAGTGTAGTTTCATTACAACAACGTTATTCAACATTTACATCCATGACTGGAAGTAAATCTGCTTCACTCCTGATACCACGAAGACCTGCACTTGATGCCAAGGGGAAGACAGAAAGTGGACGTGGTATAATTAGGGGTGGGTGAGCATGGCGCCAGCCCCAGGTGCCAACGTAGGAGGCTCAAAATAGGTGGCCACGGCCATCCCAGGCACCACCAGTACTCAGGGAGCAACATCTATTAGTTATACCTCTACAAAGAGGAGCAATTCGATGATTTCTTTTTTTTGTGACCTTTGATAGACATGAGGTCAGAATACATCATGTAAAGGTTTTCTCTCACCTTAAACTCTAGGTATGGGAGGATTCTATTAACACCTAGCAGAGACTTCTAGAAATGATTGACTTTTTCCTAAGAAAAGATCTGGAGGATTTCACAGAAGATACTGAACTCTTACAGGATCTATGAGATTGTCTGTTCCACCCTGTGAATGCCGGACTGATCCCTGCCATGTGGGATATTAGTATGTTTTGCCCAGAGAGGGTTTGAATATCCCAATTATGTCCAAATCGTTTCCTACAAAGGCTCATAATATACCTGTTGCAGTGAAAGAAGAGCATAAGATCTTTCCAAAACTACCACCAAACCCATACATTTCACCATCAGAAAAGATTTGCTCCTGATATTGCTGGGTTTTTGGTTGTTGTCTCGCCTGCCCGCTCCTGATATTGAAACCTATGTCTTAATTTGACCCACTTTTTCTACTCCCGCCCCTATGAGTAGAGTTGTTTTCTTTGCTGGTTCTGAAAAAAAAAAAAAGCATCCTCATTTTGAGTCACCAAAAATTCGAAAAGGTTTGATTTCTTCTCATCAAAACAACCCCCCAACACAAGTTTTATTTTGACTAAATCTCTTGGGAGTTTTTTCCCATCCAAAAACAAAACATTTTGTTTCTTTTTTTTTT
>NW_017729033.1:7142803-7147605 GCF_001723915.1 Gavialis gangeticus
TCCCATCCAAAAACAAAACATTTTGTTTCTTTTTTTTTTTTAAATGTTGTCACCAGTTTGGTCTCCAAAACATCATTTTGAAGTGAAACTCAAAATAATTCATTTAGATAATGAACTTTTAACAAAAAAGACAAAAAACAGTTTTTTTTTACTGAAGCCAGTTTCCAGATTTACTCTCTGCTTACAAATAGTCAGCCCCAAAGTTACATTTTTGGGTAAATAAATTTTTCATCCAAAATATTACATCCAGATTAAAAAAACCCATGTTTGGCATTTACTCATCAGATATTAACAAAAACATGCCCTTCCTTTAACTGCCCATTTGTTCTTCTGATCTTTCCTCCCAAGTCCATACTTTCAGCACTCAAATAATTTTTCTTCTTGGAATTCCCTCCAATGGGTCAACATCTGGCTGCATTGGAGATGCTTCAAAGGTTATATGCGTCATCAGTTGCACTGATACCTTTTATAGAAAGCTGACATTTGCTTTTTTTCCTTGCAATAATAATTTCTTGTGCAGTTTTCTTATCCTTACCAATCTCCCTCAGACACTTTTCAGGCTAGCAAAGGTTTCTTCTGCTCCTTCTTCTTTCTGGAAATGTGGAGATGGCTTAGCTAAGGGAGTATGCTGAAAACACATGTACCTTTGACACTGCAGCAGTCAACTGCACACCAATAGTTTCTGAAGGTTTTACATTTCTCTGTGCATTAAAGCATCTTTTCTTGCCCATCTCAAATATTCATCAGATTTGCCTCTGGCAGTAACTTAAAACAAACACTTGGGGATGCTTCCTACCATTACTTATGAACATCTCTGCATGTTTAGATGCCTGAAGCAGTAATAAAACTTAACCTGTCCATGTGAAATATTGCTGTAGCAGAAAGGGCATAGGAGGGACACCAGTATTGAGAAGAGGAAAGGAAAAAAAAACCTTTTCCAGCTTGTTAAAATGTCAACTGTAGTCTAATCCCCAGATTTACCCAAGCAATCTGATAGCAAATTGCATTTGTAAATGATGGGAGGCATTTGAGAGATGCAAGGAGGGCTGAGGGAGGAGAGAAATCTGTGGCACTTGTTTTCTGGGTTCGTAATTTATTGGAGTAAAGCAATATTCGCTGCTCCTCAAGGTGAACCAGCAGCCTGTCTTGCTGCCAACATTCAGACCTTGCAAACAGCACAATAGCAGTGAGAACACTCACCCTATTGGTGTTACCCCCCACTTTCTGACTTTCATTTACAAATATGTTATACACAATTTTATCTATTATTCATGCTTAATTGATTTACATTGTATGCACGTACCTTACCTGAGTCCTTAAACCTCATTAGCTTCTGCTGAATATCTATTTAAACTTGAGTTTTATTCATAAATGCTAATTTGCAAACATCCTTAATTGTATGTCATGCGTCAGTGTGATTACAACTCTATTTCCTCTGTTTTGACATAGTGTGGATTTAATACTTTGCTAAATCACTGGCCTAGGTAATGCGTAATGACTTAATGCTTATACAGAGGGCAATGTTTTTCATTGTCTACAGATCTGGTCAATACCTGCTGCGAGAAAAGACATCTTGTAATTAGCAGGAGGAAACTGTTGTAGCCCAGCACAAAAGCAACACAGCACCGACTTCAAGTCAAGAATCAGACAGGAATCCTTTGTGAAGGAACACAAATGCAGCCAGACCTAGATGAACTTTATTTTCTATAGAGTCAGAAATAGAAATTCTCTCTCAAAACCTTTGCAGTGTTGCATATCAGAAGTACGGAGACAAAAAAAAAACAAATGGGCAGAGACTGGGATGTCCAGATTGTGTCACTTTACATTGCTGGCCTGCTTCATGGGTTTAGGAGCCCCATACCAAACTATACTGTGCCACTCTAGTCAAAACTCGGTGCACCTGCTGCATGCATGGCAAAGTGGTGGTCATCTTTATACTAGCCTATTCCTTCTTCTCTGCCCTGTGCTACTTGGCTATAGCTGGTCAGTAAGAATGAGGGTCCAGGCAAATCCGCATGCAATCTTGTTCTGGATAGGGAGTCTCTACATGCAGAGCCCTGATGACTCTGCTGTGCTGAAGTCATCAGGGTTAGCTCTTCTGGGTAGTTGGAGCTGAGCCCAGCCCAGCCATGTGTAGCCTAAGCACTGTAGGAAGGAAATTGCTTCAGGAAATACATTCCCTTCTCCAACTCCCCAGTACCCACAGGGAGAATGTTCTCTGTTATACTTTCAAGTGATGCAAGCTACACTTATCTACCTTATACAGTGGGGGAGTAATGCTTGAATGCACCCTACATGTGCTGCTTGTATGTGTATTAATGCTGGTATGGAAGACGCCAGGCTGTGAAGGGACCTCCTGGGGCACTACTTCCAACCCCCTCCTCTCACAAGAAACTATATCCTATACTACCTTTCAAAAACCAAATGCAAGCTAGTTTGGAGCATTGTGCTCAAACTGAAGGGTCTTTCCTGTAAAAAGGGCACTGGGGCCTGGGGACAGCTAATCTCTCTAATAATAAAGGTGCTCAAGTGGGGATTATTCATAGATTCATAGATGTTAGGGTCGGAAGGGACCTCAATAGATCATCGAGTCCGACCCCCTGCATAGGCAGGAAAAAGCGCTGGGTTCAGATGAACCCAGCCAGATGCCCATCCAACCTCCTCTTGAAGACCCCCAGGGTAGGGGAGAGCACCACCTCCCTTGGGAGCCCATTCCAGACCTTGGCCACTCCAACTGTGAAGAAGTTCCTCCTAATGTCCAGTCTAAATCTGCTCTCTGCGAGCTAATGGCCATTATTTCTTGTAACCCCCAGGGCACCTTGGTGAATAGAGCTTCACCAATTCCCTTCTGTGCTCCCATGATGAATTTATAGGCAGCCACAACATCACCTCTCAACCTTCTCTTGAGAAGGCTGAAGAGGTCCAGGTGCCTTAGACTCTCCTCATAGGGCTTGGCCTGCAAACGATTAAAGGCAAACCATACGATTAAAGGCTCTGGACCCTCTCCAGGTTATCCACATCCCTCTTAAAGTGTGGTGCCCAAAACTGGATGCAGTACTCCAACTGTGGTCTGACCAGTGCCCGATAGAAGGGAAGTATCACCTCCTTGGTTCTGTTTGTCATGCATCTGCTGATGCACGATAAAGTGCCATTAGCTTTGCTGATAACTTCGTCACACTGATGACTCATGTTCATCTTGGAGTCCACTAGGACTCTGAGATCCCTTTCCGCTGCCATGCTGCTGAGCAGGTCATTTCCTAGGCAGTAGGCGTGCTGGACATTTCTCCTCCCTAGGTGCAGCACTTTGCATGTCTCCTTGTTAAATTGCATTCTATTGTTTTCTGCCCATTTGTCCAACCTGTCCAGGTCTGCCTGTAGTTGTTCCCTGCCCTCTGGTGTGTCCACTTCTCCCCACAGTTTTGTATTATCTGCAAACTTGGACAGAGTACACTTCACTCCCTCGTCCAAGTCACTGATGAAGACATTGAAGAGTACCGGTCCAAGAACCGAGCCCTGCAGGACCCCACTGCCTATGTCCTTCCAGGTCAATACCAACCGGTCTACTACCTCTCTCTGGGTAAGACCCTCTAGCTAATTTGCCACCTACCAGACTGTATAATCATCCAAGTCACAGCCTCTGAATTTCTTCACCAGTATGGGGTGGGTTACCATTTTGAAGGCCTTCCTAAAGTCTAAGTAAATGATATCTACCCCTACTCCCACGTCCAGGTGCTTTGTAACCTGGACATAAAAAAGAGACTAGATTAGTCAGGCATGATTTGCCTGCTACAAACCCAGACTGGTTTCCCCTCAGCATAACTTTCCTGCTGGGTTCTTACATATGTGAGCCTTAATAATCTTTTCAAAGACTTTACCAAGGATCGAGGTGAGACTGACTGGCCTGTAGTTGCCTGGATCCTCCTTCGTCCCCTTCTTGAAAATAGGGATCACATTGGCCCTTTTCCAGTCCTTCAGGACCTGGCCCGTGCGCCACAAGTGCTCAAATATTCTTGCCAGTGGCTGTGCAATAACATCAGCCAGTGCCTTCAATACCCTCGGATGGAGCTCATCTGGGCCTGCCGATTTTAAATGCATCCAGTCCTTCCAAGTGACTCTGCAACATCTCAGGGTCAGTGCTTGGTAGTCTGGCACCCAGTTGTTGTCTGTCTACGAACCCATTGTGAGACTTGTTTTGCCCCTCGTTTAGGAATACTGAGGCAAAGAACTCATTGAGGAGTTCAGCCTTGTCCCCCCTGTCTGTCACCAATTGCTTTTGCCTGTTCAGTAGTGGTCCTATACCACCCTGGGCCTTTCTTTTACTCCCTATATATCTGAAAAACAATTTTTTGCTATCCTTAACTTGGGATGCCATCCTCAGCTCCATGGTAGCTTTGGCCTTTCTAACTGCCTCCCTGCAACTGCGAGATGAGGAGGCATACTCCCCTTTAGTAATTTCTCCCTGTTTCCACTATTTATATGCCCCCCTTTTTACCCTCAGGCTACTCTGGATTTCTCTGGTCAGCCAAGGAAGCCTCTTTGCCCCTTTCCCCCTTTTCCCCCGCATTGGGATCGTCTCCCTCTGTGCCTGAAGGACTGCTTCCTTAAGGCACAGCCACCCTTCCTGGACTCCCATCTCAACAAATGTCTTACCTTGCAGTGCGTCACTGAGTAAACGCCTAAGCTCACTGAAGTCAGCCTTCCTAAAGTCTAGCACTTCCACCCTACTAGTTACCTTTCCCACTCTATGCCTTATGGTGAATTCTATTATTTGGTGGTCACTGTCCCCCAGGTGACCACTGATC
>NW_017729033.1:7152605-7153998 GCF_001723915.1 Gavialis gangeticus
TAGTTACCTTTCCCACTCTATGCCTTATGGTGAATTCTATTATTTGGTGGTCACTCTCCCCCAGGTGACCACTGATCTGTAGGTCCCCTATCATGTCATCCTCGTTGCCAATACCAGGTCTAGTACGGCATTCCCGCTAGTGGGACCATGTACCTTCTGCGTCATGTGGAGGCCCTGTACACAGGATAGGAACCTGCGTGAACGGTGGGAATTTGCTGTCTGCATCTCCCAGCAGATGTCCGGGTAGTTCAG
This sequence comes from Gavialis gangeticus, assembly GCF_001723915.1. NCBI lineage: Eukaryota > Metazoa > Chordata > Crocodylia > Gavialidae > Gavialis > Gavialis gangeticus. Next base: position 7,152,858 of record NW_017729033.1, read on the forward strand.
GTCCCCCATGACTACTGCTTCCCTAGTCTTTATGGTCTCCGAGAGCTGCCTTAGGACTTCCAAATCTAGTTCTTCGCCTTGGTGTGGGAGTCTGTAGCAGACCCCTACAACCAAATCCCTTTCTCCTTGATCTCCATGTATCCTAACCCACAATCCTTCTACATTCTCTTCCTCTAATTCCATTTTGATAAGGGTCGATGTATAACGCTCCTTGACATAGAGCGCAACCCCTCCTCCTCTCTTCCCTACTCTATCCTTTCTGTCCAGCTTACAGCCCTCAATGTGTACTGCCCAGTTGTGGGTAGAGTCCCACCAGGTTTCTGTTAACCCCACTATGTCATAAGTGTTTTCTGCAAGCAGGAGTGCTAGTTCTTCCTGCTTGTTCCCTATGCTCCTAGCATTAGTGTATAGGCACTTGAGCCCTGTTACTGGCGCCTTTGTTGCCCCCTGGCTCTGATGACCAATGGGCCCCTTATTGCTTACCTGCTTATTGCTTACCTGTTCTGTACTGCTGGATGTCCCATGGATTGCAGGTTCCTGATGTTCTCCTTCTGCCTCCCTATCCCCCGTCTGAGCTACTTTAAAGCCCGACATAAGACATCAGCCAACCTGTTGGAGAAAATACTTTTACCTTTTACTGAGAGGTGAAGTCCATTGCACCCCAGGAAGTCCGTTGCCAGGAAGTGTGGGTCGTGCAGGGCTGTTGGTTGTAGCCGTGTTGATCTAAGGACATAGGCAGGCAAAGTGCTTTGGGCAGATGTGATGTCTCTTATTAAATCAAGTAAATAGGTGGAAAACAGTCCTTTGCAAGCTTTCAGGCAAAAACACCCTTCGTCAGGCCTAGGGAGACTCTTCTGGTGTCACCTGAAGAGTAGGGCTAGGTGTTAATTGGGAAGCTAACTTCCACTGGTGACACGTAGGGGGTGCATGTGCATGTGAGCATGGTGGTAGCAGTGCACCCCCTGTGAAAAGGTGCTGCGGACACTGCCAGTGGCACCTCCGGGTGGTTGCCGATCACCACCCCTCTCCCGCCCTCGCTGCCAACACTGCTGGTGGTATCTGCGGGTGGTCTGCAATTGCCTCTGGCCACCGCTGATGCTGCCAGTGGCATCTGCAGATGGACCACCAATCGGTGCTCACC
>NW_017729033.1:7158998-7163421 GCF_001723915.1 Gavialis gangeticus
GCAGACACTGCCAGTGGCACCTCCGGGTGGTTGCCGATCACCACCCCTCTCCCGCCCTCGCTGCCAACACTGCTGGTGGTATCTGCGGGTGGTCTGCAATTGCCTCTGGCCACCGCTGATGCTGCCAGTGGCATCTGCAGATGGACCACCAATCGGTGCTCACCATCACCTCCCCTCCCCGCCACTGGCAGCGCCACAGTGCCTGCGGGAGCTTCCTGCTTGCCACCAACGCACCCCCACCACCAACAGTGTCGCTGCCTATGGGAGCTCACCATGCCCCACCAGCTTCTGGGGGCACACGGCATTCATGCTAATTTCCTATGTAGCATAAAACCCAGGTGTTGGGGGGCTCCTTGGGGAAGAGAACTGAAGAGAAGGGATCTGCCTGTGACAAGAACTAGAAGGGATGCTGGTGAACTGTGCCACAGCCCTGTGAAGCCAGGCTCTTGGTCCCTTAACCAGGGTGAGGCATTGTGAATGCAGGGACCATGGTAGGAAGTGCTTGTGAAGAAGAAGGTCAAGAAGTACAGTACCAGGAGCTAAAAGCTTTGGAAGAAACCTAAATTGGAGCTGAATCTCCCGTGATGTGTGGGTGAGTCCCCCACCTTCCACCAAAGACTCCCTCATCTTTTTTGCCCCTTTCTTTTGGGCACTTCCTCACCTGTCACACACACTGACACACTCCTCTACATGATGGCTGAAGGAGGAAATCATTGTTAAATGACTGGCAGTAGCTTGAAGGGATGTTGATAGAGATATGGTTTTCAGTGAGCATACTCCAGAATTTAAATACAGTATGGGATTTCCTCTTAGCTAAGATGACAGCTGAAATATCCCTCTTCCCATTTTTTTGCACTAATAAATACTCTATTTACAGATTTATAGTAGGTATCTTGTCTTTTACAGTTATGGACCTATGGAGATTTGAAAGTAATTAATCATATTGAAGAGGCTCACTGCCAAGAAAGGAGAGATGTGCAATTCTGCAGGCTAACAGTCAATAAAAAGAGACTTTTTAGGTGTTCTTAATTGACTATCATTTGTTACCAGTTTAAATACAGCAAAGCTCTGCTAATGATCCCCTTATAAGGCATACTTGTGAGTCATGATGAAATAGCAATTGGCATCCCGTAAAACAAATCGTTTGGATTCCCATTCCACCCCCTTCAGATTAGATTATCCACGTGTGAATTTGCAGAGAAGACAGGTTTAGGAGAAGTAAGAAGCCAAAGTCCATTTTAACAAAGGTGAAATAAAACTTCAGGCCGAAGTGAAAAAAAGACAGAATAGTATATGCAGAGGAGATAGGACAGTAACAGTTGTGAAGGAAAGCAGAAAAGTACCAGAACCTCATAAAACCACTGGACAGTATTTGTGGAACCAAACTTTGTACCAGCAAAAGTGTTGTAGAGGGGATAAGACCATCTACAGACACATGGGGTAAAACATTAAAGCCTAGAATGGAATAATTGTCTTCATTGTGTAAAGGAGCAAGGTTGAAAAAACCTAAAATAAGGCAGAGGAAGAGAAAATTTAGAGCATGCATCAGAAAAACATTTCCAACTCAGTAAGATCTGCTAGACTTCAGTGTATTTGCTTGAGGAAACTAATGGGAGCCATGTTACTTGGAACATTTAAAGCTGCATGGCTACAATAGTTTTGTGCAACTTGCTGTTTTCACAAAACAACAATAATACAAAGAAATCAGCTAGTCAGAGCTGGGGTCCAACATAACTGTGGTGAACTCACAAACTGTTTAAAAAGAGATTTTCCTGTTCTTAGCCAGGACAACAATGTGAGGTCCTGCATTGGGCAAATCCTGTAGTAAGAGGCAGCAGGTGTATGTGACTCACTGAAAGTATTCCTATTCTGGTATCTGTGATCCCACATCCCGTCAAAACAGAAAGTGTGAGCTCTGGCTCTGGGACTTTTTTCTTGAGTTTTTTACTGGTGGCTATTTGCAGTCTGGTGCTTGCAAATAAAGTCATAAGCTTCAGCTAGTCCATGCCCCAACATGAAGAATTGACTCCCCTTCAACTTCCATGTAGTAGTCTTCCTTACCCTCAAACCATTTCTAAACTGGTACTTTAATCACTAATATTTAACAAGGCCTATTGTGGGACTGGCCTGTATTTCTACTCCCTTTTTTTGGCACCTGAATTTCTGGATTCATTAAAGAAGTTGCAACCTCAAATGCATCAAGAATGGGTGGGTAGAAACCAAAATTGCTTGCACAAATACTAGATCCCCCTGAAAATGTGAGATTTCTCAGCTGAATCGCATGCCTCCCAGCCTAAGATTTGAAAAATGTTGCACTTTGTACACAGAGCATGAGAAAGACTTGCTAAGTTGGAGAAGACATTTTAGTTTCTGTGAGCTAAATTATTACTTGGCCTACAGATGAGTAAAGGAGAAGATGAGGGTAGAACAACAGCTCTTATTATGAGGCCCATAGGGGGCTTGCTGAGACCTGAACACATGAGAGACAATGGCTTAGGGAAAGACGCAGACTCTACAGGCAGGGTGAACAAGGGCCTAATTAGGCCCATAAAACCTTCCCTTTTTTTTTAGAAATTTAAATTCTTTCAGTTGGATTTTGTTAAAAGGGATTTAACAGGACAGGTGAAAATGAGGGATTGAGTCAGTACAGGGGATGGAATAGTTAACATGAAAATGGCAGAAGACATTTTGACATCATCAGCACGGGGCAATCCCTGCTATATGTGCTTTCTAGCCCCTGATCTGTAGCTTGGCTCTTCTATGATCTCTTTCCTCACAAGCCTGAGACCAGGGGTCAGCAACGAACAGCCCATGGAACAACAGAGCTTTGCCTGTGCCGGTAGCCATGGTGGGGATGAGCACCAAGGAGCAGCACCAGGGCTGGGGAGCTGGGAGCTGTTCCTGTCCTGCTGTCACTTCTTTCCACCTCTCCACCATCCTCTCCCTCCCCAAGGCTGGGGTGTGAGTATAGTTTCCAGCCAGGGCAGAGCTATTCCAGGGCCAGGTTGGGTTAGGGGACTGAGGGTGGGAAGAAGTGAAAGCAGCTTCTAGCTGCCTGGCCCCAATATAGTTCCTCATTGTCTCGAAGCTGCTTCTGTCCCAGGTTGTTCCAACCAGTGGCTTGGGAAAAGGTCACCGGGCCCTGTCCTAGAGGATGGGTCTCCCCTGCAGAGTTCAGAGCTAAGACAGGAAGGTTACTGGAAGGAGTGGGCTCTTTTTACCCTTTCCCTGCCAATGCAGCAACCCCTGGTTGAACTGTTTCTGCAGCTGCCTCTTACACAAGTATGTTGGCTGCAAAGTTCTGGGCATGGAGGGAAAAGTGAAGCCATATGCATGCTTCTTCTGCCACCAAGCAGGCAGGTGGGAGTAGGCATGAAGTGGAAAGAGCCGTAGCTGGGCTTTCCCTGTTGCTGGCCAAAATAACAGGGAAGAAGTTCCAGCTCTCTAGACAATTTTAGCACGTTTAGTGTGGGGAAATGAAAAACTCCCTTTGATTGGCTTCTGTTCCAACCTAACTGACTCCTTGAGTAAAACAGCCAATCAGAGACTGTTCAGGAAGTATGTGGAGCTCTCCATCTTCCCACAACCCAGTACCATCCTTGCAGTAGGGAGCAGGAAGCATCAAGAACCCAACTGCCTGCTGCCCCCTCCTCCCTCTGTTGAGAAATGGGAAAATTCCTCCACACCTCCACACTATCCTCACGAGGATCATGAAGAACCTAAGAGGAACAGAGGTGAGGCAGGAAGAGTCTTGGGGAGGAGGCACGGGGTGCCAGGGTGGCAATGAATGGATAGACTAGGTGGGAGGCCAGTGAGTGTGGGTCCTGAGTAATGGGGAAAACTGATAGAAGTGAAAAAAGATCCAGGGGATGGGGTACACTGGAGGCTTGAAAGGGCAAAATGAGGTGGTGAACCAGTGACTAAGACATTGGAGAGCTCTTCCAATGAGCTTGGGAGAGTGAGTGGGTGATCTTCTCATGGCCATGTACTCACTAAAGATTTGCAGGTTAAATTAAAAAAAAAAATCAGACCAGAACCCCATTTTACTAATTATTTTTAAAATATCCCCAAAAAACTCATGCTTTTTGGGGGTCAATCTCATGATTCTGGCGAACGCAGAGGGTGGTGGTGGATGGGTCGATGTTGACCTGGGAGGGTGTGGGCAGTGGAGTCCCCCAGGTCCCAGGGCCGGTGCTGTTCAAAATCTTCATTAGCGACCTGGACGAGGGTGTGGAAAGCACCTTGTTCAAGTTCGCTGATGACACCAAGCTGTGGGGTAAAGTGAATGCACCGGCAGGCAGGGACCGCATGCAGGCAGACCTGGATAGGTTGGAGAAGTGGGTGGATCTGAACAGGATGCAGTTCAACAAGGACAAGTGCAGGGTGCTGCACCAGCATTATGGTTATAGGTTGGGGGCTGCCC
>NW_017729033.1:7163475-7185432 GCF_001723915.1 Gavialis gangeticus
GAGGGAGGATAGGTTTAGGTTAGATATTAGGAAGAACTACTTCACGGTAAGGGTGGCCAGAGCCTGGAATAGGCTTCCCAGAGAGGTGGTGCTCTCACCTTCCCTGGAAATCTTCAAGAGGAGACTGGATAGGCACCTGGCTGGGGTCTTATGACCCCTGCCACCCCCAGTGCTCCTTCCTGCCCATGGCAGGGGGTCAGACTCGATGGTCTGTCTAGGTCCCTTCCCACTCATTGATTCTATGATTCTGTGATTCCTTTAGATTCACAAAGCCCTTGTTTGCTAGCACTATCGGCCAGTCGGTAGTTTACTGCCTTCTTGGAACAAGGAGGACGCAAGATAAAATGGTATCTTGGAACCATGTCCCTGCATTACAGTGACCCTAGTGTAATTCTTGCATTGGCACAGCTTCAAGGTTCCTCTGGGCTGTACCCAAAGTCCCAGTTACTGCATGTCACATTATCTGGCACATAATAGGCAATGGTGTCCACAAACCTCAACCTTCATACTGATTCCTTCTGTTTGAATGTTTACTATATATATTTTTTATCTGCACAATAGTGAAGCTTAGGGGTTTTGGGGAGGGGGTTTAAATCTTTTTCTTTTTTTTTTTTTAGGTTTTTCAAGTAAAAATCTGCAGGATGGGATAATAGTCAAGGTACAGTAAGTTCAATGTTTAGTTCTAACAGCTTCCCTTTAAGTGTCACCAGAGAGAACTTTTAACATAATGATCTGGAAAGGAGGTTGTGGAAGCAATTGAAGACATGGCTCTTTGGCTCTATTAGGAAGAAATCTGTCAAACATTGCAGGCAGAAATGGCTGAGGAAAAGTACTGAGTACATTGAAAATTGCATATGGGGCACAGGCACTGCAGGCAGTTTTAATGCATACGGTGTGACATTAAGCCCCTTAAGGTCACTGTAATGTATTCAACCTGGCATGGGAGTTGAGAAGTACTGTGCTGCAGTTTACTGCTGAAATGCCGTGCAAGGCAACTTGGGAGGGTGGGGGGCGGTCTGTGTGTGTTTGCAGGCACAGTGTCATAGCAGTCCCCTCAGGCTGTTTTCCCCTTCATCAAGTCTCCAGCTTTTAGACCCAGGATCAGTTAATTTTGAAGGGAATGAGCAGAGCTGCATGCGGCTAGTGGAGGTGAAGTGAATTCTGATCCTGCCTCCAGAGCTTCAGAAGTTGCCTTGGCAATGGGAGCAGTGTGAATTGGGTAATATGGGGGCTGGGTAGGTACAGGGGGCTTGCTAATTTGAATCAATAATCTTCACCATTGGCAAGGGAGCACACAGCTTCCTGACACCTGTCCTCTTTCCATCATGCCCTCCATATTGCCTCAGCACCCAGCTCTGCTGCTTATGCAAGGTGTTTCAAAGAGGATTTCCCCAGTATTTGAAAAGACTTGTGCTTGGAGAACCAACATAGTTGGATGAGTTTTTAGCAGGATTTGCTTAATTGAGATAGATCAGGGCAGGGGGGACTCTTTCTTTCTTTCTTTTCATCTCTGCCACAGCAACTTCTAGTCTCTGGAGCTGATAACTAACCTTTCCTTTTCATAGGGAAAATGCTGTCGAAAGTGCACTAATTAAGTGATTTTCTGACCACTTATGAATCTGAATGATTGAACATGGCTCTTGTCACCAAATGTGATTAGTGGTTTTCTGATGATTCTGGTTCTATGAGTGCCACCTGCTAAATCACCATTTTCTCTTCATTGCCTGGCTAGTGTTGCTCAAAAGCCTGCCATTCAGGTGTTAACAACATCTGGCTCTGCTTAGTTGAATCTGAGGTATTAGGACTGCATGTCCACCCATGCCACATACAACAACGGTCTTGCTATCTTCCTCCACATACAAAGAGCAAACCTATTTATTCAGCTTGAATAAATGTATTTTCTATTAATGGAAGTAGCAAAGAATAAAAGAACAAATAACATGACCAAGAAAAAACACTGATACATAATTCATTCTGTAATGGCTAGGGACCTACCTAATGGGGATGTGCAAAGCGGGCAGTGTTCAGTTTGGATTTGGATTTGGCCTGATTTGGGGGACAGTGATTTTATTCACTCATTTGAATTACTGTCCTGATTCAATTCGGCTGAATCTGAAAGTTCGATTCTAATTCGGAGAATCAGCAATTCGGCCATAGACACAGCTTTATGTTTTTCTACGTACCTCGAGGTACCAAGTACAGCTCATGAACACTGAGATAGTGGAGCAGATGGAGTATCCCACAGGATGGTGGACCGGTTATTGGCCACAGGGGGACCTGGGCTGCCCCCCCAGACCCAGGAGGCATCATTTGCTGAGCCGGAGAGTGGGGGGCTCAGACCCAGGAGGCACCAACCAGTGCATTCTCATCCTGGGTGGGCTGCAACACTGGGCTGCAGTGGCAGGACCACTCACTTCCACTGGAGAGCCAGCATTTTATTTTTATTATTGGGGGGGTGGGCATTGGTTAATTTCCTTGGGAAATCGCGGCCAATGCCATTTTTCATAAAGATTGTTTTTTTCATGGTTTCTACAAAAATTGTGAAACCACAATTTAGGTATGATCCTAGTAATGACTGCTATCTTGAACTGAAACAGTTCTCAGAAGCAGAGGGCCAAAAAACCAAGGGGAAGGCAAATACCATGGAAATCAAAAGGCCCAGCCCACAATACTTAAATCAGTATAGCGTCAAGGTTTGTTTTTCTCCAGTTCTCTTCAGGATTCTGTATAAGCAAAAACTTTGGGGAGGTCTACAGAATAATGTAGACCCATAAATTGGACTTGTGGCTGCAAAAGTTCAAACGTGCTGACCTCAGACCCCAAGGCCTACTCTGGAAAGAGCTTAGGAGGTGCCTAAAGTTTGTTGGTGACTCACTTTCTTGACCATAGCAGTGCCTAGTGCTGTAAGTCTTGCTTTTGGGCCTGTCCAGATAGGCCTGAGTCTTGAGAGGACTGAGCTGCTTAGTATGGCTGTGAAGCTTTGGTCACTTATTTGATTTGGAGGAGATTTGGCCTGATTCAGTGGCCAAATCTGTGAATCTTAACTGAACTGGGGGACCCATTAAATGGTCCAAATCAAATCCAAAGCCTCCAAATCAGTTTGGAAAAGATTCAGAGAAATTCAGAGATTTGGATTGACTGGGAAGAGGCAGGCACAGCTGGGGGGCTGCAGTTTCTCCTATGGCTTCTCTGGCTGTTCCTGCCTCTCCCCAGGCAGAGGGAGCCATGGGAGAAGCCTCCATGGCTGCCCTGCCTGGCCCCATCCCTCGTGTGGCCCCAGCCTCCCAGCACTTAAAAAAAAATTAAAAATTGCCCTGCACTCCCCGGCTGTGGCAGCAGGGATCAGGGCCTCTGAAAGCTTGTGGCAGAGCCCTCCCGTGCAATACAGGGCAGTGGGGGGCAGCAGAGATCACCTCCCCACCACCGCCTGGCACCTGCACAGCAGCTACCCCATGGTGTGGGTGCAGTGTGGATCGGCAGGGAGCTGAGTACTGTCTGGGAGCTCAGACCACTGGGACTGAGTGGTGCTGGGCTCCAGATGACTGCTGGAGCTGCCCCAGCTCCCAGACAGTGCACAGCACCCTTCTGAGCCGTGCTGCACCCACGCCATGGGGCAGCTGTCATGCAGGTGCCAAGCAGGGGGCGGGAAATCCCCACTGCTCCATGGTGCATGGCGGGGGGCAGGGGCTCTACCACAAGCCCTCAGAGGCCCTGATCTCTGCTGCTGCCGCCGGTGAGTGTGGGGCTTTTTTTTTTTTTTTTTTAAGTGCCAGGAGGCTGGGGCAGGGCAGCCATGAGGGCTTCTCTTGTGGCTTCCCCCACCCAGGAAGATGCAGGCACAGCTGGAGAAGTAGCGGGAGAACCCGTAGCAGCTCGGCTGTGCCTACCTCTCCCCTGCCAATCCGAATCTCTGAATCAGCACTGAATCTCCAATTCTGATTCAGCCGAATTGAATGAGGACAGTGATTTGAATCACTGAACCGAATCACTGTCCTCCGAATCAGCTGAATCTAAATCGGATACCTCCCTGTTTGCACAGGCCTAGTGCTTAGTGCCTGTCTTGAGGGATAGACTCCATCTGTTAGGTCTTTTCAGACATCATCAAATGGGTCAAGCTTCTTCCTGCACACTCCCTCCCCCCAAAAAAATGGTGGTGGCTTTCTTCTTAAAATAGGACTGAGAGATTTCCCCCTGCCTTTTATTCTATGCTTTTACCCGGCATGCTATAGGCTATGTGGGCAGGTTTGTGGCTAAGCTTCTTGCTGACACTGTTTTGCTTTGAAGAGAAGAACTAAATATTCACTGGAAGTGAGAGCAAATGTAGTGGTCTAGGCTAGGATTTAGGTCTCTTACAGGGGAGCAGAGTCCCAGGTTCTAGTCCTTGCTCCCAGGATTGTTTCTATATTTCTCCCAATAATTGTTCCATTTAAAATCCATGAATGATCCCTGAAGCCAGGGCTGGAATCCAACACTCCCCTCCTAGGTGAGTGCAGGGACCTCAAGCCTGCACACCAGGCAGGCCAGTGAATACAAAGTTAAATGTCTTGAACAGGAAGGGGAGGCCCCCATGCCAACATACCTCAGCCATGTGGTTCAGGAATAAGATGTGGGCTTGAATCTACCTGGGCAGAGCAGGACGTTGAACCCCAGTCTGCCTCATGTTGGAGGCATTCACCTGTGCCTGAGATGCAGTACAACAGGCAGTGACAACACCACCTTTCTAGTGTTTTAGAAGACAGCAGTGACTCCTCCTTAGTTTCATGACCAAAAGGGGTAAGGTGCCTGTCTTCATAAGGAGGGTTCGGAGCTGTGAGTTTCCAGGGATGCCAGCCTGGAATCAAGCATCCAACCCCCTGCAGAAGGGTGGGAATTAAGACGTGCCCCTGTCCTCTGCATTTCCACTCAGTGTGTGGACTTGAGTTGGCTCCTGGATTAGCATGATGGATTTCTGCATAGCCCATTTGGCCTGCCTCTATCCTGTGCCCTGAACAGAGAGCATAGACACCTCTCAGGGCTGTGGGCTATGCAATGGTAGCCAGGTGACTAAACCCTCCTGTGGACCAGGTACTTGCATTCATTCTCTGCCTCATGTTCACAGACATAGCTGTTTCAGCATATGCTTGAAGTGCTGCTCAGCTTCCACACATAAGCTTTTGCCTACTAATTTGCTACTTTGTCTTAAAGTCAGCCTTCATCGGAGTTTAGCGGCAATTTCAGGGACTAATATATATTAATCGGGGAAGCAGCAGTCCTACCTCTCTTTCACTAATGTGCCCAACTAATATCTTTAGTCTATTATACCCCTCACCAGAAACAAAAGCTACATTTAATAAGACCACTGGACAGCTCATCCATGGGAACACAAAACATGAGCCACTCCTACTCCAGCTAAAGGGCAAAGAGGCCCGAGTCGAAGCCCCCTGAATTCAAGGACAGTCTTTTCAGGACTCCAGTTGGCTTTGGATTGGGAATGGAGTCCATTAACTGGAAGTGGTAGGAAATAGCTAAATGCTGTAAGTGCACCACCTGCTAAGGAGGAACAAAGGCCCAGAGGGTGGTAAAGAGAATTGCATACTCTTAAAAAGCTGTGTCTGTTGGACACCTCTGTCTTTAGCCTCTCTCAATTCTCTGTGAAGCCTTTTCACTCAGTGGAAATTTCCACCCTTGATATCAGACAAACGGTATTCTCTTTCCTGAATGTTTGAGGCAATGTCATTCAACCGATTGCAGGTGGTTTGTTTGGTTTTTATTCCCACTTCAAAGAGAAGCTGTACCCACAACCCCTCCCCCACCTCTTTTTTTAAAGTCAGCGGCAAGACAGAAAACAGTTTGAAACTTTGGCCTCTTTACTGTTATTCTTTTGAGAACTAGCATTTGTGCTATGAAGGGCCAACAGAAATTAAATATGAAGATACCTGATTTGCATAGCACCTTTCTGAAGACATCTGATGAATAAAAAGTAGCCTAGTACAGCCTTGTGCAGGGGAAATGATGGCTGTCAGTTTAGTCATGGGCTGCATGATTTTTAAGATAAAAGGCCCACCTTACTCCTATTGTAAGTATCTGCATCCAAGATTGCAATCCACAAAACTCCAGTTAAGCTGCTGTCTAATCCTGCAGCTGCAAAAGTTGGTACCTCCTGCAAAGTTGGGTAATGAAGGTCAATGGTTCTCAGCTAGCAAGAGCCCTACCCCATTCCAGCCTTTGTACTGCAAACCTCCCCACAGATTGCCTTGCTCAGGGCCCTCTTGCCATGTGGTCCTGGTTTCAGAAAGGAAGAAGTGTACCCATGTTCATGCGGCATCACACCTTGTTTAATTAGTGCTGACCCTCAGCAGAGCTAATTAGCCACCCACAGGACTGCATGGAGATGGCTTGTCCTGTTTTCCATTCAAGCAATAGCGTGTGTGGCACCCCAGGAACGCTGGAGGTCCAAATTGATTCATACCTTCCTCCCACTAAATCTGCCCATGAATCCCATCTCTGCAGCCAACTGGTTGAGAGCTGTTGCCCTCAATGCCTGATCATCTGTTTGTGGGCACACACAAAAGTGTCTCACTTCACTCTCGACAGTGCTAAAGAGCCCAGCACCTATCTTGCACTTGCATCCCATCAGCATCCCCAAGCTGGGCATTCCTTTGTCTGTCACCCAAGGGTCTTGATCCAGTAGGTATGCTCCACATACAAATGCAGCAACAGGAGGTAGCGCCCTCCTCTTGTATCTAGTAGTTCACCCAAGATACCAAAGACTTGGGTTCAAATTGCCTTAACCAGCAAACTGCTGATGATCGTGGGAAGGGAACTGAAAGACCCTCTCAATTTCTCCTGTTAAAATAGTGCGCACGGCATTGGTAGATAAAAAAAGGAGTAAAAAAGGGATGAAACTCACAGGTCAAAGATCTGGAACCAAGTCGTAAAGAGAGTATGGCTGGAATTGAGGTCCCTTCTGACCCTAGCATCTATGAATCTATGATTTTTTAAAGAGTCCACGCCAATAAACGTTTAGATACCCTGTCCCTTAGTCCCTTAGAGTTGTTTAAGGTCACAGAGGAAGGCTGGGGACTAAAACTTCTTGAGTCTTCATCCAGCACTTTTAACTCTGTTTGATAGATGAGAGGATGATTTTCTTTTTTTTTAATTAGCCTTACAGAACACCACATCCTGTCAAACATTACCAACAAACAAGGCCGGAACAATCTGGACAAAATTGGCAATTATGATCGTTCCTCATTAAGTTACCAACAAACGGTTAGCATATATAGACATGTGCTTCACCATGCTATTTCCTTTTCTCTCTCTCTCGCTTCTGGTAAGTGAGGCAGTGGGAGTGAGTTTGCAGGAGAGGCTTGTGTGACATGGTGAGGGAGGCAATGTTAGAGGAGAGGGTTACAAGCAAATGGGAGCCTAAAAGTGAGCATAAATATGTGAAGATGCATTGGATGTGGAAATGACATCACTGGGAGAGTGGAAGACATGATATGATTTTGAGCCCATGATGTAAGCAGTAGCTAAATTGGCACTTTGCCTTTTCAAGAGGGAATTTTTGGTATATTAATTGTGCCATATTTCCATCAGGTTGAGGTTCTTGCAGAACAACAAGGGATAGTCCTTGCATGACATTTTTTGCCGCTTTTGCCTTGAAACACATTCTTTCATGGGAAAGCCCTAATTATGACTGAAAATGAGGCCTGGATTCTCAGTCTACTTCCAAACATGCATCTTCATAAGAGGCCAATCCCATTAAACGTCATGGAAATACTCCCGGTGATTTCACTGGGATTTGGACCTGGCTTTAAGGGCCTTAGACTCATTTTCAGCAACTGTAGGCACCCATGGACTCTGATATTGCCAGGGCAGTGAGAAAGTGGTCTTTGTGTAAATGAAAATTGAGTTACAAGAGAGAAAACAAAGAGACAGAGAGACTCCTCTGGAAATGATCCCACACCCAGCAAGACTCCAGTCTTTCTTGGTTTAAAACAAAGCAGCTGCCATGCATCTGGCCTACAAAACTGTCCAAAACCCATCCCGGGCAGACATCAAGCTAGCAGGGTGCCTACAGGTGCACAGTTGTGCATTGTCAGCTTGCTACTTTATTCTGGGCTTATGTTGACTAAAACCTTGTGTCTCATGCAAGTCAGGTTGAAGGCTTATTCCAAAACCCTTTTCTGGAGTTTACATTTCCCTCACACAGATCCCATTTAGTGCCAAAGAAAGAATGTGCTCAAAGCAGCAGAATTGGCTGCTGAGTAATCCCAGCTTCAAAATAAGAAAGCAATAGCTATTACCCAGTTGCATGTTTTGCTCTATGGGCTTCCTCTACAGGGTGGTATTAAACCACTAACCATTCTGCCTAATGATAATATCCACAAAATGAATTTCTTCAGACTGGCACATAACAGTAAATTTAACTGACAGTCTGACATGATTAATGACACCTTGGAAAGAATTCAATTCTTCTTCCAGTCCTCAAATACAGATACACAGAGGATGATCTCCCTGCTGTATGGGTCAAATTCCTTACAGTATATTTTTTCCCCATAATGGTTTATGATGATAATCAGAATTTATCAACTTCAGAGCCCCCCACACACACTTTTAATAATATGGAAATTTTGTTTAAGATGTTAGTCATCCAGAGAGGAGGAGAAAGTTTCAAGTTTAGTACAGAATAAATTAACTGGAAGGCTAAATAGATCAAGTGGCTAATTTCATCCTACTGACGCAATGCAGTATGTGCTAGATCATTTCTGTGTGGGATTATTTGCTGAAAGAATAATACACTGTGATATCCCTGATGGCTATGGACCAAACCCAGAGCCCATTGAAGTCAATATAAAGGTTCCCGTTTAATTCATGGGCCTTTGGATGAGACCCTTCAACATATCTCTCTATTTATATGCAAATCAACGTAAATTGCAAGTTTCCCAATAATACCGATGTGACCCACAATCCCAGAATTCCCGGCCAGTTAAGAAATGCCACTGTTAAAGTAGCTTGTGCAGTCTTAGTTGTCTCCCTTGTGAATGTGCATTATGATGAGAGCTGTCAGGAAAAATGAAATTATCTGAGAATATGGCAAGCAGAGCGCTGAATGGAATTGAGTTCAGCAGGCTTTCACTCAGATGCAGAAGCCTGCCTCTTAAAAACTTGGTCCCTGCTGGCATAGGCTGAAAGTTGTTAGCCACTGAAAACTAAGTATTTGCTGGCCTACTTGACAATGAGTTTAGTAGTCTTGGTGTAGTTCTTCCATCGTAATCTATCAATATTGCCAGGGTCTTCAAGCACCTCCTAATCCTTAGTGCAATTTTTTGCAACACTTTGGTGAAGCCAGGAAGTACAATTTAAACTTGTCTTGCAGAAAGAGGAGTCAGGCACAGAGAAACTGAAGTCCAGATCAGTATTTCTCAACCTGTGGCTCCTGACCCAAAAGTGGGTCACAAGAAAACATGAAAGGGTCGCAAACAAACTTTAAAAATGGATTCTTCTTTGAAGGAGAAAAATGTGGGAAACTCACTGGCAGAGTTCCAGCCTGCAAGGGGCTGTTTGGGCCCCCTCCCCCCATGCCCCAGACATGGAGGGGGAAGGGCTGGGGCAGGGGGGCAGGGGGCCAGGAGTGAGGGGCACTGAGTTGGGACTGGCCATCCATATTTACAAATGGGTCAAAAAAGGTTGAGAACCACTGGTCTAGATCCGCAAGGTGAATGGATGCTCAGTGTTGCAGAGCCTAATTCAGAGATGTTCATGTACTTTGGGGGATTCATAGCTTTATCTAGGGCTTAAGTTTCAGGTAGTTCAGTGCTGTCAGGATTTGGGTGGTTGCATGCATGTCCAGAATTATAAATTCAGGCTTACAGGGAACTGTACAAATGCTAGTGGAAACCTAGGGGATTTAGGCACACTTGAGAGTTAGGTAGCAGCAGAATGCCAGTTTTGAAGCTGCAACATCCATTTTTTGACTGAGTCCCTTTGGGATCTAGTCTTAAGTGACTTCTGCAAGGTCACCCAGGAAGTATGTGGTAAAGTAAAGAATGGAACATCAGTCACCTTAGTCCCAGGCTAAGTATCCTAGCCGCCAAACCAGCCTGTTTTCCACAGATTACCCTTCCAGTTAGCATCAAATTTTAGTCCCAGAAGAAGGG
Source organism: Gavialis gangeticus (assembly GCF_001723915.1). Classification (NCBI taxonomy): domain Eukaryota; kingdom Metazoa; phylum Chordata; order Crocodylia; family Gavialidae; genus Gavialis; species Gavialis gangeticus. The sequence goes on from NW_017729033.1 coordinate 7,173,615, forward strand.
CCAAGCTATAAATGGGTCATGGATCACTTCAGCCCAAAAATGATACCTCCGGATCAGAGACACAGCATTTGTCATATGCATGTTGTCCTTTGTTTGCCTTTGCTCCTCCTGTTCTCTGGATTAGCAGATGAATTTATTCTCTAGTGCTGTGCTGTCAGTGTAGCATCCTTCATAAATACTAAAATTCACATAAAATGAATAACTACAGCAAAAAAAAAAGGTTCTATATTGAATGTCCAATGTTGCTCCCTTAGTGGACACGTGCCCATTGAAAGTGCAGGTTTTACATGTCATCCCTGTGTACTGTGACAGCATAATCAGACTTGACAAATCATCAAGTTGCCATATCAACCCAAGGAACCTTCAAGGACAATGTGCTTATACAACCTGTGGCTTTTTTCCCCCTGACTGGCTCAGAAGTTTGATGCTTAAGCTAGACATGTAGGATTTTTTTTTCTGCCCCCTTTGATGGCAGAGAAGGAAAGTCCTTTGAATTCAGGTCCAGGAGAAGATGAGAGGATATGGCTTGGCCTGAAACATGGACAAGAGGCAGAAATTTCCCAAAAATCAAATCCTGAAACGGCCAAACCTTTAGCTTTATTGTATTTTTATCAACAATAAAGGCAGACCCTAGAAAGTAGATAGGGTAGGACAATATCCAATGGTCAATGGTAACGAGTATCAGGGTTGGCCAGAACCCAGCCCCCAACAGTTTGACTTCATCCCTCATTTACTGTATATAGTATGTATTAAGCATAAGGAAATGATACAGTTATTATAGTAAGAGCATTTAATCATTGTCAGCTGGCTGATTAGACCTGATATTGGAGGGCAAGTGTACAGGGGTTATATGTACTAAACATGATAGAACAGTTGCATCTTTTATACCTGTGTTATACATTGAATAACTACAGACCCGAATCAGGTTCTAATCAGCACATAAGAAAACCAGTCACCAGCTACTACCCAGTCATTTCACATGTATCTTATTTCACTATTTTGGAGCACATATCAGTTACAGAATCATAGGAAATGAGGGTTGGAAGGGACCTCAGAAGGTCACATCTTGACCAACCCACTGCTCCAAGCAGGACCATTCCTAACTAGGTCATCCCAGCCAAAGCTTTGTCTAGCTGGGTCTTGAAAACCTCCAAGGATGGACCCTCCACCACCTATCTGTGTAATCTGTTCCAGTATTTTACTAGCTTCCTAGTGAGAAAATTCCTCCTAGTATCTAACCTGAACTTCCCTTGCTGTAATTTGAGCCCATTGCTCCTTTTTCTGTCATCTACCACCACTGAGAACAGTCCAGCTTCATCCTTTCGACCCCCACTTGAGGTAGTTGAAGGCTGTTATTAAATCCCCCTCAGTCTTCTCTTCTCTAAACTAAATAAGCCCAGTTCCCTCAGTCTTTCCTCATAAGTCATGTCCTCCAGCCCCGCAACCATTTTTGTTGACCTCCACTGGACTCTCTGCAATTTGTCCTCATCCTTTCTATAGTGGGGAGCCCAAAACTGGGCACAGTACTCCAGATGTGGCCTCACCAGTGCTGAAGAGTGGGGAAAAATCATTTCTCTTGACCTACTGGCAACACCTACCAATGCAGCCCAGGATCTTGTTAGCCTTCTTGGCAACAAGGGAACACCGCTGGCTTATATTCAGCTTATTATCTACTGTAAATCACATCCTTATTGGTGAAATTCTTTTCCAACCTCCCTTTTTTACCTGGGAGATGTGTCACTTGACTTACCTTCCAGGTGTGGTCTTCAAGGACCTAGAAACTCCTTGCTTGTTATCTTTTTGGCAGCCCAAGTGACCCTGGTGCTGTCTTCCAGGAAGGGAGAGGGAAGTGGAGAAACTTGAGACCTCATTAAACTAAGAAGAACAAGGGTGAAGGGGAATTAAGTCTTGCAAGAAGCTGTGACCTTTGCTGAGTCAAGTTTCTTCCCTGGTTGAAGGGATTAATTTATTTAAATGACACAACAGAGTATAGTACTTGTGTGATATATGGCCCATGACTACTTCAGGCTTGAAAATAGTCATCTCCAGTGCGAATGTCCAGCAGAACATTGCTTTTGGACTCTCATTCCTGTGTTCTGGGTTTTGCACTGGTTGAACAGCAATCATGCCAGTGGGGTCAGTTGTGATTGCTGCTGCTGTGAGGGGCAAAAGAATCCTCCTAATTTCTTCTATCCTTTTTCCATGTTTCAGTCTTGCCTCTTTTCCCCCTTTTCTTCCCTCTCTGCTGGTCCCATTTGTTTTTCTCCCACTTTACTCCGTGCCATTTATGTGGGTTTTGTTCACCTTCTTATGTAATTTGTTCAGAAAGGCTTAAGGTAAGCACAAAAGAGCAGCCTGATAAGCAACTATTGCAAGAAAGCCAAGTACAAAGAAAGATAGCAGCATGGAACAATATTTGGGCGGAGGATGTAATTTTAAAGGTCAATAATGCGCCAAGGAAATTTTGCCTGGAGCACAGCTCACATTGATAACAGTGAGTTTGGTATCCTCAGATTTGTCTTTTTTTAGCTACTAAATGAGTTTAACAGCCTACCTCTGAGTTTATCATTCTATCTCCCATATCTTGCTTCAAGCTAGCTCCCTCTTTTCTCTTCTTTTTTTACCTCTTCTAGATTTATCATCTTGGCTTTTAAACTCTTTTAGAAAGACCTGAAGTGCATCTGTTTAGTGTTTATTAAAATTATTTTTCATTCTGTGGGCCTGTTGGTGTCCACGCTTGCAAGAGTCACAAATAGACACAATAGCCAAGATCGGTTTTGGCTTCAAATTGTGAGACAGGGCATCTAATGGATGAGGATAAGAGCTTAATATACTTGGGAACCATTTTCAGCTCTGACACCATTCACTGTGACCATGAATAATCCGTTTCACTTCTCGGTGCTTCTGTTTTCCCGCCCATGCTTTGTCTGTCTTCGATATTTGTATTGTAAGCTCTTGCAGGTAGGAACTTTCTCAGTGTTTAGCACAATGAGGTCCTGATCTCACCGGGGCCTCCAGACACTCCTGAAATGCTAATAATAATCTTCAAAGCAAGCAACAAAGGGAACCCAAGAGAACAGAAGGAGCCCTGAGGTCTTTTCATCTAAAGTTCTCTCTCGAAAAAGAGAACTCAGATGATATTTAAATATGTTTAAATAGACATTTAACTGTTGCCTTCCATTGACTCCTCCTGCTGCTCACAAGGCAGAATGAAAACCCAGGCAATAAATATATCACTCTGGCCATGATTTTGAGACTGGTTACAGATTTGGGGCAACTTAGTTTTTTCACGTTCAATTTTAGATGCTTTGAAGAGACCTGTTTTGTTTGTCATCTGCCTCTTGGGTCAGGGAGATTGAGAACCCAAAACTCGAAGCAACCAAAATAGCTAGTCACTTCAAAACAGGTCAAAACACATGACATTAAAGGAATCTGCCATTTGGTCTAAAATAGTCAATTTTTCTTTCCTTTTCTTTTATTGGAGGAACTTTAAGTGCTTCACAAAGGCACAGGCATGTTCTTGTCCCCAGTGTACAGGCAAATAACCTGAGGCACAAACAGATGATATGAATTTTATAAGGTCATGTGGTTAGGAATGGATCATATAACTACTTCCTACCAAACATTTCTGGTTTAGCAAATAATTACAAACATGCACTTGCTAAAAATTGTAAATAAATTCATGAACAATAAAAATCAACATGATGCATATTTTGGCTTGGTACAACAGTCTGAAACACAGGACAGTATTTTTGGTTCAGATGACAGTGTTCTTTATGCAGTCAATCATAAACGTTATTTCAGTGTTTTGCAGATCCATATATTTGCAGGAACAGTTTCCTACATTTGCAGGTACAAATGGAAAATAGCCTAGCAAAACAGAAAATGAGGAGCCTAGTGGTTCTCCACTGCCCTCTCATTTGCATCTGCTCAGAGTAAATATACAATTTCTGATTTGGTAACTTTTTAAAACCTTTGAGCTCACTATTCAGAAGTGTAAATGAGGGTACAAAATGGCAGGCAGTGGAGAATCAGCTGAGGTATCAAACTACTCACTTTTATGACTGCATTGTAATAGTCTTCTCTATCTTCTGAATGCTCAGAGAGATTCTATGCAATTACAACTGTCACTAAGGGCCTGGGGCTGGGCTAGGAGGATGCTAGCTATTAATTTGCCTTGGAGACTAATTGGCCTGTATTGTGCGAGAGGTCAGAGTAGCTGATCATAGTGGTCCTTTCTGGCCTTAAAATATGACACAATGAACTCCCTAATTGTAAGGGTATGTGTTTCATACATCACAACCAAACTACACTGCTCGATCTGTGTCCTACGTGTTAGATGGAGAAAGATTTGTCAGAAGAGCTGAATTCAATTGGCACGGAAAAGAAACCCCCTCTGAGGCATAACATGAGCCCCTGTTAAACAGTACTCACTAGTAACCTAGAACAGCTTGATAGTGGCACTGAGCTTTCTGCATGGCTGTTCTATAAGATACATAGATACTTTATGATCATTTACTACCATTACTATCAGATGTTTTACTATCCCTAAAATATTACCAGCTAAATCTTGCGTTCCACGGAGAATGTCTTTTAATGAAGATTTTAGGTAGACTCCTATTCCAATAAAAAAAATGAACAAACAAGAAACCCCTCTATAAAATATTAAAGAAAAAAAGCATTATTGTTATACAGTTGTAACAGTAATATTGCAAGTCTCCTTGGGGAGTTTTCTGAATCTTTTCCTTTTATATAGCTGGCATGATCTCCACTCCCTCATACTTGTCTGTATAAATTAAGATAGGAGGAAAATTGCATTTGCAACTGAGCTCACTCCATCTGATCTACAGAGCAATTAATACAATCAGCGTCAATTAATAGGGCACAAGAACAATATCCAGGAGCCAGCCACATATGGGGCTTAATATAAGAAAATGATCCTAGCAAAGAAGACTTTCTTATGTTAACTAAATATTAGAAGTGCACGAAATGTGCAGTATTCGATTTAGATTCAAATTCAGCCTGATTCAGGGGACAGTGATTCTATTTGCTGATTTGGATCACTGTGCCTATTCGATTTGGCCAAATTTGAATCTGAAGATTCAATTTTGATTTGGAGAATCAGTGATTTGGCCATAGACACAGCTGTATATGTTTTTTCTACCTACCTTGAGGTGAGGCGCAGCTTGTGAACGCTGTGATGGGGGGCGGATGGAGGGTCCCACAGGAGCGTAGGGGAGGGTCCCCCCATGTTCAGTGGTGGACCCCCCCGAACCCCTCCCAGATAAGCAATTGACTGCAGGGGGACCCCAGGTACCCCCCCAGACCCCAGAGGCACCAGTCACTGAGCTGGGGGGTGGGGAGGTTCCCTGCGCACTCTGTCGCAGACCCGGAAGCGGACCAGAAGTACTCCTGGTCCGCTTCCGGGTCTGCCGCCAAGTACATGGGGGCACCCCCATGCTCCTGTGGGAAGCTCCATCTGCCCCAGCATTTCAGCATTCATGAGCTGCCTGGTACCTTGAGATATGTAGAAAAATCATATAAAGCTGTGTCTATGACCAAATCACTGAATCTCTCCGAATCTCTCTGAATCAGTTCAGAGGCTTCTGATTCAATTCGGAAAGATTAATGAGTGTCCTGATTCGATTTGGATTCAGAGATTCGGCCACTGAATCAGGCCAAATCTCCTCTGAATCAAATTAGGGACAAAAGCTTTGCACACCCCTACTAAATATATGCCACTCCAGTTACCCCCATCCTTAAAATGTGATACACTTGTACAACCAAGCGAAGAGGCATTAAGTAGGACACATCAAGAGATCTGAGAGCATCATATTCATACTCCTGGACTGCCATGGCAGCAGTTGGTCAAAGTCCACCTGGACTGAAGGGACCATTGGGCCAGCTTGCTTAACATACACTAGTTTCTGTGCCCGAGAGAATGACATGGCGAAGCTTTCTCCTGTCTGCCTTTGGCTGGGTCTACTGGGGGGCTGGGTCTACTGGGGACAGCCTTCTGCACAAGTCTAGACAAGGGATTGAATTCATGCTTCTGGAGTCACAGCGGGAATTCTTAACTGCTTGGCTACAGGTTCCAGTACTTTTAGCAATTAACTTTATATTAAAAATCTGAATTACCTGTGTAGCAATGCAGTGCTGCCTTCTCATTAAAGTGTTGCTGTATATTTATAAAATGTATATACACAGTTGGCTCAGAAAAACAGAGCAGAAAACTTGCTCCAAATTTATAGAGCTTTTTTATTTCCCTATAAACTCAGCAGAGTTTCTCAAGAAGGCAAAGGCTTTGCCTTGCTATATAATCTAATGGAGACAAAGCATTGTGGTTTTTGCTCTGAGATAGCCAGACAAGGTCAATACTATATCCCCATTCTTTCTTGACTTAATGTAGTTCACATCACGGCAAAATTACAGTGTCTTTTTCTATTTGAATTTTACAGTAAATAGCTATTATGTATTAGCTACCCAATAGTAAAATGCTCCTTTTTTTTTGGACAGTGATGACAAATCTGAAATCAATAACTCCCCTCCTAAATAGGTCCTCCACGTTGCAGAGAAGCTCTTGCAAGAATATTAGGTGAACACTGGACCCAGCTAGAGCTGCTCAAAATTATTCACAGATTCACACAAGTTTAGGGCTGGAAGGGATGTTCTCATTAGTCTTTTTCTTTTTTCTTTTTTTAAGGAAAACATCTAAAAAGAGTATTCTGATAACACAGAATGTTTCATGGAAAAGAAGAACCCATTTTCGGTTGAATTTGTTTCAGGTTTTCAATAACAACTTGTTTATTTTCATTTTTCACTACTGCCAGCCAAAAATCTTTGGTTTCAAACAAAAAGGGAATCTGGCTGTAGTTGCTTTTCTTCTTTTTCATTTAGGTTTTCTTAAGGCAGGGTGGGAAGAATCTAACAAGGCCTGCTGTATGAAGGAGCTAAATGGCTCAAAAGGCAGGGAGCAGACTTTTAGGAGTTAGGGCACTTCTCTCTGTACAGGAGTGGACAGAAAGTGGGTAGAAAGAGGCACTCCATTCAGCCCTATAGCACTAGCAAACATTCAGGGTAAACTAAAATGTAATCAGTCATCATGAGCTTCCTCCCCTAGGTTCATGTGGTTTAAAGTTCTCATCCTCTGTGTGTCTCCGCAGGGGTGTATACTTTGGGTCTGGAAGCAAAATAACACTCAACCCCCAGGGAATTTCCACCTTCCACCCAAGAGATTTGTATAACTAGGATGAACACCCAAGATTATAGGGTTTTTTTCCAAATCTGACATGGATTCTGACCCTTTCCAGTCTTTCCATCACAAAGAATAGTGTCTAGTATGCCATAACTATGTCTCCACTTCTCACATGCCTCTTCCATTTCCTTATGTTCAGCTCATTCCTTGCACTGCTATCCCTTCAGCCCTCTTACGCAAGTTACAGCTTTTCATTTTCTCTCAATTAGTCCCTTCCTGTCTGATAATTGCAGCTCCTTGTATCTGAGCTTCCTGTACTGTGTCCATCTCTGGTCAAAGACAAAGACAGTCACCTCCCTGCTGCTCAGTGCTATTCTGCTGCATAAATAGGTCTATATTAAATGCAGGTTTAGATTCCATGTGCCTGCAGATTTCTCTTAACCTTATTAAATACTTACAGCCAGGTGCATTGAAGTCAATAGGAGTTTTACAATTGAGTTCGACAAGCCCACGCTTTGGCTGTTGCTTGCTTGATAAAAGCAGTATCACATTTTCAAAATGGAATGACATAAACGTGCTGTTATCGTACAGCTTATCTTCCCCGTCCCCTCTCGGTGTGCTCTTTATGTAATAGGTTCTGCACCAGTCTGCAAGTCTAAAGCAAGATAAATAGAGCAGGTGTTTAACAAACATGCAGAGCTGTTTCGTGCTACAGTAAAACACTGAAAAAGGATGGGAATTCTCAGCCAATCTGATGTGGCCTGATCATTTCCATTAACAATCCATATAAATTGCTTCTCTTCCTTTGTCACTTAGATAGACATTTTCCACAGCCGACATACTGACCTTTTTTGTACAGCAGTCCTTAAGCCTGGAAGAGCCTTGCTCTTCTGTTACTATTGTTGTAGATTGTGGATTTGCAGAAGAATGGAGAACAGCAGATTACCCAAGAAGGACTCAGAGCAGAAATCCGTAGTGAGCGCAAAGGAACTTGTTCATGTTTCTGTTAGGTTTAAATTTCAGTGAGAAGCACTGTGAGAAACCTCTGTGAGCCCCAGTTATGCAAGGAAAGGGAAGATGGAAGACCTAAAAGGAATGTAGACATTGTCTGCACCAGTGCCGTAGCAATGAAATTTGGTACCTGAGGCAAAGGCCACAGCAGCAGCTCGCCCTCACCCTGCACACAGATCCGGGGGGCACCCCCCCCCGCCATGCTTGCCCAGGAGTGCATGCAGCGGTGGGAGCTGTGCTTCCCCATGCCCCCACAAAACAGCTGCTTGCAGCTCCATCCCATGCCCTGCCCTGGCTGGGCAGTGCCAGTTAGCGCCCCTTCGCTTCGGCACCCAGGGCGGTCGCCTCGCTTGCCCCCCACCTTGCTATGGCACTGGTGTGGATTATCGGTATTTTGTTGACTTTTTCATGTGTAGGACAGTTTCCCTAGCAGAGGTGAGAGGGATCTGATGAATTAAGTCATGGGGCAGGAGTGGACAACTGCAGGGGTGTAGTTCATCTGGGCAAAGGTATACAAAGGGCCGTTAGTGTAGTGAATGGTGGTTAATGAGGGCGCCAGCCCTGGCGTTCCACTTAGATGAGACACATGAACAACAGCCACCATCGCTACTGACCCCTGCTCTCTATTATCCATGGTACGGACTGCGGCTGTTGTGCCTTTGCACTATCAGGAGACCCTGATAGTCCATGTCTAGCCACCCAGGGCAGGCTAAGCTGCAAGTTCTGCTCTGTCAACTCCGACATTGAGGGTGTAGAAGAGATTTGAACATGTAGAAGTCTGAGGCCCGTAAAAAGTGGGAAGTCATTCTCTGCATATGCATATGCTAGGTGTGCAGAAAGGTGTGACAGGAAAAGGGCTTCAAATCTATCATCCTTGGCACAAAAGATCTGGCAGGGGAAACTAGAGAGTGACAAGGGCTACTGTATATGCTGTGGGAGAATTGTTCTAGGCCTGGAAGGGCAGACTGTTAATTTACAGGCAAAAGGAGAGAAAGGTTGTTGTTATGGATGTCTTATGGGCAGCAATTATGCTATGTGTGTCCTGAGAGAGTTGCCTGTTATACTGACCAATATTATGTCATTAGGTCCTTATCCTCCTTGTCTGTCTGCTGGAATAAATCCATTGTCTCTTTCTGTGCTCAGATTATGCATTGTTTTCTTCTTTTTTTCTACAGCACCTAGTACAATGGGTCACAGTCCAAGACAAGGATTCCTTGGGTACTACTAAATAATGATAACAAGAAAACACTAATCTAGGACTTGAGTGATCAGTGCTTTCTTGGGCCACAAATTTCCTGCGTGGTGTTAAGCAAGACAATTTTTTCATTCCTTAGTTCTCTTGTTTATTTACAATGTAAGATTTGCATTGCTTTCTTTGCAAACAGTGATGATCCCAGTGAAGCCCTAGTCTGAGATGAGGGGTGTAGGTTGTAGCCGTGTTGGTCTAAGGACATAGGCAGACAAGGTTCTTTTGGTGAATCTAATATCTTTTACTAGACCAACTTAAATAGTTGGAGAACAATTTTTAAGCAAGCTTTCGGGTTCAAAAACCCTTTGTCAGGCTAAGGAAGTTTCAGCAGTTGGTGTGTGCTCTTCCTGGCTCCTTTACTTTTCATTCCATCCAGGAAGAGCACACATCAACTGCCGAAACTTCCTTAGCTTGATGAAGGGTTTTTGAACCCGAAAGCTTGCTTAAAAATTGTTCTGCAACTATTTAAGCTGGTTTGATTAAAGATAGTCTGAGATGAGGAATCTAAGGGCTACTGTTTTATTAGTAATGATAATAAGTGCTTAGAGACACGTTCTAGGAGGAAAGCGATATAGTCAGACCATCAAGCTAGAATGAGCACAAGGGCTGTGTGAATCTTCAGTCCCTGATTTGATTTGGTGGAGATTCGGCTCAATTTGGTGGCCAAACCTCTGAATCCAAATTGAATTAGAGGACCCGTTAATCTCTCCGAATTGAATCGGAAACTTTGGAACCGATTTGGAGAGATTCAGAAAGATTTGGAGATTCGGACATACGCACAGCTTTAAATGTTTTTTCTATATACCTCTAGCTAGCAGGAGGCTTGTGAATGCTGCGATGCTGGGGTGCATAGTGCATCCCACAGACGAGCAGGCGGCTCCCCAGTGCGCTTGGCAGCAGACCCAGAAGTGGACCAGAAGCACTTCTGGTCCACTTCCAGGTCGGGCTGGAGAGGCACTGCAGGCCCCCGTGCCCTCCCAGGCTCAGCAACTGTGCCTCCTGAGTCTGGGGAGGCACCAGGGGACCCCTTGTAGCCAATTGCTGAGCTGGGGGGGGGGAAACCACGTGCTCCCCAGTGGACCCAGAAGTGGACCAGAAGAAGTTCTGGTCCACTTCTGGGTATGTCGTCGAGCACATGGAAGGCCTCCTGGACTCCTGTGGGACGCTCCATGATGTCCCAGCTGCTTGTGGAGGGTTTAGATTGAGAGTGTGGTCGGGGGTAGAAAGGTAAGAAAGATTTATTGACTTAAGAAAAACACAGCTATGTGTAGTAACAAGACAAACGATGACAGACAAAAGCAATTCATGTTGGCAGCTTATCGGCAGTCCCTCTGATGCCCGATACACAGGAAGCTTCTCTTTCCACAAAGTTCAGCGAGGTCAGGCATCCCCGAGCAACACTGTCTGAGGGTGGCGGGAAGGCCCCAGGAATGCAGTTCTTGGCCTCCTCAAAGTCCATGGGCCCACTGATCCAGGCAACAGCTAACTAATCCTTTTCACAGAGCTGCATCTTCCTTCTGAACGGTTTCCAGATATTTCAGTTAATTTACAGCTTCTGAAAGACACTGATAACGTACGACCACTTAGATTCCTTTTTCTTCAACTGTCCTTAGACTGACCAATAGCAGTACAAGCCTTCCATTCCTTTGATAAGGTAATTTGAACTGTGCCACAGGGCCTTACTACTTCTAGGGTTTGCTAAATTTACTAGGCCTTACTTATACAAGGCCTCACTACATCTTAAACTATCATTAGGCTTTTAGCAACAACATATAGCTTAATATCTAAACAAATACAGAAAAACACTTGGTCTAATTTTCATAGAGCCTTCAGCAAACACCTTTATCACACAGACATACTTTTCAGCTGCCACACATGCGCCCCAGCATCACAGCATTCACAAGCCACAGTGGTACCTCGAGGTATGTAGAAAAAACATTTAAAGCTGTGTCAATGGCAGAATCGCTGATTCTCTGAATCAACATTGAATCTTCAGATTCGGGTTCAGCCAAAGTGAATCAGGGACAGTGATCTGAATCAACTAATCGAATCACTGTCCCCAATTCAGGCTGAATCCGAATCGAATACGGTCTGTTTCACACACCCCTAATGAGTATTCAAATAGGGAAAGGGCCTGCAGGCAGCCTGAATGATGTTTAAAAATACCATATTAGAGGTTCAGATCAAGTGTATACCATAAACCAAAAAGGTACCAAATGGTCCAATTAAATACTGACATAGTTTAATACCAGAATTAAGGAGGGTATCCAAGGCAAAAGGTCATTGTTCAAAAATAGAAGGTATGTCCAAAAGTGCAAAACAAGCGAAAACACAGAAATTGGCATGTTGTATGTAAAAAAATA
>NW_017729033.1:7185660-7193121 GCF_001723915.1 Gavialis gangeticus
TCATTCCATCCAGGAAGAGCACACATCAACTGCCGAAACTTCCTTAGCTTGATGAAGGGTTTTTGAACCCGAAAGCTTGCTTAAAAATTGTTCTGCAACTATTTAAGCTGGTTTGATTAAAGATAGTCTGAGATGAGGAATCTAAGGGCTACTGTTTTATTAGTAATGATAATAAGTGCTTAGAGACACGTTCTAGGAGGAAAGCGATATAGTCAGACCATCAAGCTAGAATGAGCACAAGGGCTGTGTGAATCTTCAGTCCCTGATTTGATTTGGTGGAGATTCGGCTCAATTTGGTGGCCAAACCTCTGAATCCAAATTGAATTAGAGGACCCGTTAATCTCTCCGAATTGAATCGGAAACTTTGGAACCGATTTGGAGAGATTCAGAAAGATTTGGAGATTCGGACATACGCACAGCTTTAAATGTTTTTTCTATATACCTCTAGCTAGCAGGAGGCTTGTGAATGCTGCGATGCTGGGGTGCATAGTGCATCCCACAGACGAGCAGGCGGCTCCCCAGTGCGCTTGGCAGCAGACCCAGAAGTGGACCAGAAGCACTTCTGGTCCACTTCCAGGTCGGGCTGGAGAGGCACTGCAGGCCCCCGTGCCCTCCCAGGCTCAGCAACTGTGCCTCCTGAGTCTGGGGAGGCACCAGGGGACCCCTTGTAGCCAATTGCTGAGCTGGGGGGGGGGAAACCACGTGCTCCCCAGTGGACCCAGAAGTGGACCAGAAGAAGTTCTGGTCCACTTCTGGGTATGTCGTCGAGCACATGGAAGGCCTCCTGGACTCCTGTGGGACGCTCCATGATGTCCCAGCTGCTTGTGGAGGGTTTAGATTGAGAGTGTGGTCGGGGGTAGAAAGGTAAGAAAGATTTATTGACTTAAGAAAAACACAGCTATGTGTAGTAACAAGACAAACGATGACAGACAAAAGCAATTCATGTTGGCAGCTTATCGGCAGTCCCTCTGATGCCCGATACACAGGAAGCTTCTCTTTCCACAAAGTTCAGCGAGGTCAGGCATCCCCGAGCAACACTGTCTGAGGGTGGCGGGAAGGCCCCAGGAATGCAGTTCTTGGCCTCCTCAAAGTCCATGGGCCCACTGATCCAGGCAACAGCTAACTAATCCTTTTCACAGAGCTGCATCTTCCTTCTGAACGGTTTCCAGATATTTCAGTTAATTTACAGCTTCTGAAAGACACTGATAACGTACGACCACTTAGATTCCTTTTTCTTCAACTGTCCTTAGACTGACCAATAGCAGTACAAGCCTTCCATTCCTTTGATAAGGTAATTTGAACTGTGCCACAGGGCCTTACTACTTCTAGGGTTTGCTAAATTTACTAGGCCTTACTTATACAAGGCCTCACTACATCTTAAACTATCATTAGGCTTTTAGCAACAACATATAGCTTAATATCTAAACAAATACAGAAAAACACTTGGTCTAATTTTCATAGAGCCTTCAGCAAACACCTTTATCACACAGACATACTTTTCAGCTGCCACACATGCGCCCCAGCATCACAGCATTCACAAGCCACAGTGGTACCTCGAGGTATGTAGAAAAAACATTTAAAGCTGTGTCAATGGCAGAATCGCTGATTCTCTGAATCAACATTGAATCTTCAGATTCGGGTTCAGCCAAAGTGAATCAGGGACAGTGATCTGAATCAACTAATCGAATCACTGTCCCCAATTCAGGCTGAATCCGAATCGAATACGGTCTGTTTCACACACCCCTAATGAGTATTCAAATAGGGAAAGGGCCTGCAGGCAGCCTGAATGATGTTTAAAAATACCATATTAGAGGTTCAGATCAAGTGTATACCATAAACCAAAAAGGTACCAAATGGTCCAATTAAATACTGACATAGTTTAATACCAGAATTAAGGAGGGTATCCAAGGCAAAAGGTCATTGTTCAAAAATAGAAGGTATGTCCAAAAGTGCAAAACAAGCGAAAACACAGAAATTGGCATGTTGTATGTAAAAAAATAAATAAATTAGGCCAGACCAAAAAAGGATTTGAGGAGTGTCTTGCAAATGATGGTAAAGTTAAAAATAAAATTAGCAATGAAAACATTTTAAAATAAATCAGAAGCAGGATGGCAGCTAGAAAATCAGTGGAACTATTAGATGACCAAGGTGTAAAAGATGCACTCTGGGATGATAGAATACTAGCAGGGAAGTGAAATTCATTCTTTCTGTGGAATTTCTTTTTACTGCAGAAGTTATTGGGGTGATTCCCACACCCAGATCAATTCTTCCTAGCAGATAGGTCTAAAATGTTGGACCAAACTGAAATAACAATCTAGGAAGCTTTAGAAAAAATTGACAAATAAATTAAACTCTAATAAAATAGTCTAAATAATCTCTAATAAATTGCAGGGACCAGACAATATTCACCCAAGAGTTTTGAAAGAATTCAAATGTGAAATTGCAGAACTGGCAATAGTATATAACCTGTCATTAGACATGGTGTCTTGCCAGAGGACTGGCATGTTGCTATCATAACACCTGTCTTCAAAAAGGGCACCAGAGGTGATCCTGGGAACGGCAGACCACCGAATCCCTTCCACTCTTGGCAAATTGGTGGAATCTACAGCAAAGAATAAGTCACCAGTCACATGAACAAACACGATATGCTGGGGAAGAGTCAGCATGGTTTTTGTAAAGGGCAAGCCTGTCTCTAAAATTCAGCTCTTAGGGTTCTAATCAGCATGGGGACAAAGGGGATCCAGTTGACATAATACATTTAGATTTTCAACAAGTTTCACAAGGTCCCTCCCTAAAGGCTCTTTAAAAAAACCTGAATTTCCACAGGATTGGAAGGAAGGTGGATTTGCAGACTGAACCATCCGCAGGGACAGGAAGCAAGGAGAAGACTTAAATAGTCTCTTTTCTGGATGGAGGAAGGTCAATCATGGAATCCCACAGGGATCCATGCTGAGCCTGATTTTCAACATTTTCATTAACGACCTGGAATAGGAAGTGCACAGTGAAAGCCTGCAGATAACACTAACTTATTCTGCATAGTCAAACCCCAAGCTTCTGTTCAGGAGATGCAAAAAGATCTCACAAAGTGAAGTGAGTGGGCACAAAAGTGGCAGATAAACTTCAGTGTCAACAAGTGCAAGGTGCTGCACACAGGGAAAAATAAACTCAATATGTACACAGTGCTGGGCTCTGAACTAGGTGTTACAGCTCAGGAAAGAGACCTTGGAGTCATTGTAGACAGTTCTCTAAAAACATTAGCTGAATTTGCAGTAGTGACCAAAAAAGCCCATAAAAAATTAGACATCATTAATAGGCAGTGTTGGAAGGTTGTTGTAGCTGCGAATGGTGCAGGAAGTCTAGGAGGTGCAAGGGTTTTTTTATAATATTTTTTATTGGACTAAGTGTGTAGTTGGGTATATTGTCAGACAAGTTTTCAGGCATCAAGTGTCCTTCCTCAGGCCCACCACTCTTCCAACTGCACAGCTGGTCCAATAAAAAAAAATTAAGATAGGAATTGAAAAAAAGACGTAAAACAGCATCATGCCACTATATAAATCCACAACGTGCCCACATCTGGAATACTGCATGCTGTTCTGGTCTCTGTATCTCAAAAAAGATGCCGGAGAATTAGAAAAAAGGTATAGAGGAGGAGAATTAGAAAAGGTACAGAGAAGGGCAACCAAGATGAATTGGGATATAGAGCAATTGCCCCACCAGAAAAGACAACAAAGGCTAGGATGCTTTAGTCTGGAAAACAGAAGGCTGAAAGAGGGGATATGATAGAGGTCTATAAAATAATTAATTGTCTAGTCCCATAATATTAAAACTAGGAAACACCCTCTGAAATTAGTGGGAGACAGACTTAAAGGAAACAAGAGACTATTTTTTTTTATGCAGCACATACTTAACTTGACCAAGTGTGGCACTTTGTGTGGATTTTGAATGGTTGAAGAATGACTTGAGAATTTAAGGAGGCTGTGGGGGATGAGGTCAGAGGAATAAAGCAGAGCATGGATAAGCAAGCCCTTTGTGAAGAAATATAGGGAGGGTCAGGTTTTAGAGATATTAGGGGCAGGAGTAGTTTGAAAGGGTCTACAAATTCTGTAGTAAGATTAAAACATGGCTACTAATTTCCTAGGCCTATGAGTATTCTGGGGGGAAACCCACACCAATTAATATTAAATATCAAGCCTAGAGTCCACCTCAGCTCTCAAGACACATTACAAATATTGGCAGGAAGGATCATTAAAATCAGCACCAAGTGAATGTTTGGCTTGATTTGTAAAGTGCCTGGAAGCAAAGGCAGCATCAAGATGGATGGGTTTGTTAAAAGGCAAAGAAGATTTCAAATATCACTTGGGGAAAATGAATAGCTCCTTCCTAGTCCTGTGATGTGGCCACAAATATTTAAAAAGGGGGGGAAAAAAGGAGAAAGCTTTTCTTGTTATTATCGGAAGCCCACAGGCTGCTGAAAAATAGTCTGTCTGGCATTGTAAAATAGACAGTCTCTTGATAGAAATCTATCAAGGGCTGTATCACAATTATCTACATTTCTCACACCTACCTATCATTTTCTCCAGCCCACTTATCTCTTCACCACCCTGCAAGGCTTTCTTTTCATCTTCTCCTCACACCTCTATTTGGCAGGAGAAAATACAAACAACAGGATGTTGGAATTTAGGACGCCTCGCCTATGACACATGCACCAGGTCATCAATGATCCCCCCCCCCCCATCAGGAAATAAAGTTATCCTGAACATTAAGATGTTTTGAAAGGGCCCAATAGGGACAGTCAAATGTGTTCCTTTTACGGTTAAGGTAGAGTGACCACACATCCTGGTTTGGCTGGGACAGTCCTGGATTTCCTAAGCCAATCCCAGCCTGTTGGTGACAATTAAAGCAGAAGTCCCAGAATCACAGGTGCGGGGCACTGCCCGGTAGACAAGCGGAGAGGCATGGTGTGCCAGGCAAGTTCATGGTGTGCCAGGCACCCTGATCCCCACCTGCCTACCCCTTCCTCAGCCTGCAGCAGTCCTACTGACTTGGAGGTGGGGGGAGAGGAACAGTGTCCCAGATTTCTTTTAAAATAATATGATCACCCTAAATTAAGGGGATTTAGGCTCTTATGACCCCTATATAACCTTGAGATTCTCCTCCTAAATGAATGAGACCTTGGTGAGACTCAAGAACTGTCTTCTTTAAGATCTAAATGGGCTTCCCTACTCAATGTCCTTTCCCTGACTGTACCACTTACAAGGATAACATTGCATAGGCTCCTGAGGCAGCCCTTACCATTGGAGAAAATCATCTGAAAGTCTGGGTCTTAGTCCCAAAAGGGCTAGCGTTACTTTTCTGCCTTGTGGAATTCTCTCTTCCTAACCCTGCTTCCAGTCCCATGACTTGCTTTCTTCCCTTTAGATAATAATATCTTGCCTAGTTTAATTGTAAATTGGCCTAACAACCTACGGCATCTATACTTATGCTCTGGGGAGGGTGTGGGGGCACTTTAATTAGAGTGGCTCCAAGAGCCACTCTAATTAAAGTGCCTGCAGCATCATGTGCATGAAGCGTCCTGCACTTCAAAATGGTGGCAGGGGCTTCAAAATGGCTCGTTTGATAAGCTTTGTTTCAAGTGCCGCCACCACCCTTTTGAAGCTTGAGGACACTGAATAGACATGACATGGAGTCTGCTGGAGCTCATTAATTAACATGCTCCAGCTGACTTGATTAATCAAGTCTGCTATGATGTGTAGCAATTAGCATGCGTCAGAGCAGACATCATGCATGTGTATAGGTGCCCCTAGCATCTGTGAAGCACTCTGAAGATGAAATACTCTGGAAATGTTGACCATTTTGGTTAGTTCAGCCTCTACTCTGTGCATCGCCAACTATTGTCTTCCCTCTTACATATATTACCTGTGTAGAATTAATTTTGCCATTGGCATTACTCTTAGATTCATAGATTGTAGGGGTTTGGAAGGGACCTGGGAAGATCATCAGGTCCAGCCCCCTGCACCGGGCAGGAAAGACAACTGAGGTCAGGTGACCCCAGCAAAGTGACCATCCAGTCTCCTGTTGAAGATTTCCAGGGTAGGCAATTGCACCACCTCTGGAAGGAACTTATTCCACAATCTGGACACTCTAATTGTGCAGTAGTTTTTCATAATATTGAGCCTGAAACAGTCTTTCAGGGGTTTGTGACCATTACTCCTAATTTTCCCCAAGGGTACCCTGGTGAACGGTTGTTCACCAAGCCTTTGATGTACGCCTTCGACGCAGTGGTAAGCTACTACCAAGTCCCCTCTCAGCCTTCTTTTTTTCATACTGAAGAGTCCAGCCTTTCATCGTATGACTTGCTGCGCAAGTCTCTGATCAAATGGGTGGCCCTTCTCTGGACTTTCTGGACTCTTTCCCTTAGGACTTAATTTTTTCACCCTTGAACTCAATAACAAAGTTCCCATTGACAGTAGTGGTGCAGTGACTGTCAACAAAATACGATACTACACTATGGAAGAAGAGAAGACTGATTACACCAAGGACAACATTTCAAGAAGAACTTAAATGTCTATACAGGCAAGATTACAGCCTATGTTTTAGGGTCTTACACAAATAACCTCTCAGCCTGCCCCTCCCCTTCTCTCCCCAGTAAGCTGTGAAATACAGCTTATTTATGAAAGACAGGCTGACAGACCCTAGTAACAGCTAAGAATTTTATCTGGGTCCTGCAGTACCTACAAGTAACTTAGGTGTCTAATTGCTATTGACTACATACAATCTGTGTTCATACCTCTTTTCCTTCAAGTGAATCTCTTTTTGTGAAGGATTTTGTGACAGTGCTATAGTGTATAAAAATAATATGCATTTTTAGTAAGAGCTGAATAGTATTTCCCTGCACTTTGTATTGCAGCATACATCCTTCCAAAATCATGCACAATGGTGTAGCTTTTTAGATTAGTAGTTCTCAACCCTTTTCATACTGGGACCCATTTCCCAAGATCAATGGCTTGTCCTGACCCCCACCCTCTGGCCCGGCTGGTGCCTGACCCATAGTCCCCTGCCTCCCCGGGCCAAAGTTGGGGCACCTCACTCCCAACCCACAGCCTCCTGCCCTACTAGCCCTGCTAAAGGGAGTTCCCAACTGAACCCATCCTGCTTAGGCTGCCATGTGGTAGCTGAAGTGACTCTGATTCATGCAGGCAGCAGCACAGTGAGTCTAGACCAGCACAGGCTGGAGGAGGGAAAGCCTGTGGCACCCCCACCCCTGCCCTGGGCTGGAGCTCCTGCACTGCACCAGATAGCTTGGTCGTGGTCCCTCCTGCCCCTTGAGCAGCATCTCCTGGCCACCCCACCCCTGCGAGTATGGGCACCAGCTCTGGTGTCACCAGCTCGGCCATGCAGTTCTCCTCTTCTCCTTCCCCCACTGAAGAGGCAGGTGCCTTCCCCCCACCCCCTCCCTGCCCT
>NW_017729033.1:7193368-7195884 GCF_001723915.1 Gavialis gangeticus
GCCCTGCCACAGCCTCAGAGCCCAGCTACCTTCCCCTAGTGCCAGTAGGCACTTGCCCCCCTCCCCTGCCACACACACCCATCCCCTGCACACATGCACACACACGCACACACACACACACACAAAGTTACACACCACCCCCTTACCCCAACAGTCCCCAAGCCCTGGCCCTCCAACCCCTGCTCCCCATACACTTACCCTCATCTGGCTGCTGGGATTGTTCCCATGACCCTGCCTGGCTGCATGCTGACCATGCCCCCAGTAGCCCCTTGCAGGCTGGAATACCGCCAGTCTGCAAAGAGAAACCTGCACTTACGCGCATTTTTCTGGCACTTGCTCATGGCCCATTGAAATATTCTTGCAACCCACTTTTGGGTTGTGACCCATGGGTTGAGAAGCGCTGTTTTAGATGACACTCTCATAATAGCTGAGTTCTTGGAGGGGAAAAACCCTTGGGAAAGCAAATGAAATTTCCATTACTGACATGCTCATTGACTGATAAGATACTTTTTCTTTGATAAAGATGCTTGTATCTGATGGTTAATGTTCCCCATCATATGGAAAATGGATGTGTCCATATTGGAATCTTTCTACTACGACTGCTTTGTAACACATTCATAGCTTTGATGGATTTACCAAGACTAAATAATCAGCAACACCTGAAATCAAACACTTCTAACCAATGCTAGCTGTCATAGTTACCACCATGTGGTCACATCCTTGTAGCTTCAATACAAGCCAAGGTCTTTATTGAAAATACCAGCAACTTCTTTAAAGAAAAAAAACCACTTTCAATAGCAAGAATGGTGTCAAATATTTTGCTGGTAACATGGTGCTTCATGTGCAGAGTTCAGTGAAGCAATGTTGAAGAGCAACAACACCTCTACTTTTACAAAATGAATTGAAGCCTATGAGTCAGAAGTGCATAGCACTGCTAAAGGTACTCTTTTCCCCAAGTGGGCATAAAAAACAAGGCCTTCGTTACTTGTGGTCACTTATGATCCCAAGTTAATTTTGCTGGAGCAGAAGTACAAGCTTTAGTGTTCTGGCTAAATTCCAAATGGGTAATTACGTTCTGCCAATCTAAATTCCTCCTTGAGTTTATATTGGCTGACGTATTTTTCACTTAGGAGTGTTGCTTTTTCCAAGACCGTTCTCTGCCTGACCAGAATTCAGTGCTTTTCAATTATGAGTGAATTCCCATTTTAATGCAATTTTAATGAGTTTAGAGTGCTTCGTGTGATCTTTGACTTCAAGGTGTTATGTCCAGTTATGTTAATGGGTTTTTTTTCACTTACTTACATACATCAAAAACAACCCCACGTTGAAAAGAAGTCCACCCAATGTGAAATCTAACCACAAGCAGCGGGGAGAAAATGCCATTGGTAATTCACTTTTATGTTCAAAAACTAATTATTCCAACATTCTGTTCATAAAGAACTTTTAATGAAATGATATTTAAACTGTGTATGTTGCATATAAAAATAAAAAAAGCCATTCACCTGCTGAAAATCCCATTAGCAAAAATCCAGACAATGAACTGAAATTAATAAACCTGTGAACTCCCTTGTAAAAAGTCCTCCAGTTCAGTAAATAATTAATTGGTTTGAGTCTCTGCTTCAGTTCAGAAATATAAACTCTTGCTGGATAGCTTAAATGTGTTTTACTTACTAATCATTCTCAGTGCATCAAAGCCTAGAGGTGTCAGTAGAGGCAAAAGCGCTGAGAAGAATGTGTAAAATACAACAATAAAACTGACAGAAAGGATACATTACAGTGCTTGTGGATCGAAGCGTTCTGGGCAAGTGTTCACAAGATATAGTTTGTGGAACTGTTGTGAATGCTGTGCAGAATGCAAGTGAATACCATGAAATTGTCTGTTGTCTTGACACCTAGTGGTAAGTCATACTAAAGGATATATTAAATACTTTTCTGCTATGGCTTTTCCACAGAGCCATGAGAAAGTTGCTTGGTTATCAGTGGGAATGGATTCTCTCTCTACCAAGATTTCACAGATTTCATAGACATTAGGGCTGGAAGGGACCTCAGAAGATCATCAAGTCCAGCCCCCCGCCCAAAGGGCAGGAAGTCAGCTGGGGTCATAGGATCCCAGCAAGATAAGCATCCAATTGACTCTTGAAGGTGTTCAATGTAGGTGCTTGAACCACCTCCGATGGCAGGCTATTCCAGACCTTGGGGGCTCGCACAGTAAAGAAATTCTTCCTTATGTCCAGCCTGAAATGGTCTTGCAGTAGTTTATAACCGTTCAACCTCGTCATCCCTTGGGGCGCTCTGGTGAACAAACGTTCCCCCAGGTACTGGTGGTCACCCCTGATAAACTTATACGTGGCCACCAGATCACCCCTGAGCCTGTGCTTTTCCAGGCCAGAGAGCCCCAGGGCTCTCAGTCTGTCATCGTAAGGTCTGTTTTCCTGACCTTTGATCATGCGCGTGGCTCTTCTCTGGACTCTCTCAAGCTTCTCCACATCCTCTTTGAATTGTGGAGCCCAAAACTG
>NW_017729033.1:7200884-7225260 GCF_001723915.1 Gavialis gangeticus
GCCTGTCCAGGTCAGCCTGGATTGCCCTCCTGTCTTGAGGTGTGGATGCTTTGCCCCAAAGTTTGGTGTCATCGGCAAACTTGGTCAGTCCGCTTCTGACTCCAATGTCCACATCATTAATGAAGATGTTGAACAGTATGGGTCCAAGGAGAGAGCCTTGGGGGACCCCACTGGTCAGAAGGCCCCATAACAATTGGCTTCTGTCAATTACCACCCTCTGGGTCCAACCATGGAGATGGACCCGGGGGAAAGGAGTTTGAGAACTAAACGAACAAAAACTAAAAACAAATTCCTTTTTCATGGTACCTTGGAACTGGCTTCCAGGTTACCAACTAATATCAAGGCTAAGTCAAAGTGCTTACAAATGCCTGTTTTCTGGCTTTTCTGACATTGATCGTTAGCCTCTGATATTCCCATCACAAATCCATCAGCAAAGTTGGTAAGTTTGATGCATGTATTAATAACGAGGCCAAAGACTGACCACCAGGGGTGTCCAATGCCTAAGCAGCCTGAGGCCGCATGCTCTGTGGGCCACATTAGCAGGGACAATATGTTGTGGGGGCCACAAGTCCCCAAGGCTAAAAGCTGAATATGTACAGGTGCCTCCTCTCCCTTTCTGCCCTGCACGTGGGACCCCCCCCCCACACACACTTTTGGCAGCCCAGCCATGGGTTGTCCCACTGCACCATGGGCGTCCTTGGTCACCAGCTCCCCTGGCACTGTGGGCTGTGCTGTGCTGCTGGCCCTGCTCCATCCTGCCCACTGGGGCTGTCAGGCAGCAGAAGCCAGAGGAGGGAGGGGGAGCCCTGAGACCCTAGCTGCTACTGCAACCAGAGCTATAAGGGCAGAGAAAGCTGATTGAGAGCGAGGGGCTTCATATTAACCCTTTACAGGCCACATGCAGGCCAGTTGGATAGCTCTGGACTACCCCATGGAGCAAGGCAGAAGCACCCAAGTGGGAAGCTAGCACTGTGGCAGCATGTGCTATACATGTATTTTTGACACCAAAAGACTGTTTTAGGACTATCATTCTGTTACCCATCCTAAGCACTGAATTTGCTATTTGAGCTATATTTCGGGAGAGAGGGAAAGATACCATTAAGCTGAAGCTGCTAGTTAATAGCCAGTCAAAGGATCAAATTAAGCTCTCTGTGTCTGAGTACTGTGCTATGGGAATGTGCAATGCCACCAAAGTCTTCAGGGACCCTATGGTGTAAGAGTATAACAGGATGCAATGCCCAGAATTAAGAAAGGCAATGAACACCTTAATTCACCAGGGTCTTCAATTCCCTTGGCTTATGTTCACCATTTTTTTTTTACATCTGCTCTGGAGGTGGGGGGAAGCATTTTAATTAGAGTGGCTTTAAGAGCCACTCTAATTAAAGTGCCCTTAGCATCTCATGTATCAGCATCCCCACACTTCGAAATGGCATTGGGGGCACTTTAACTAAAGCTCGTTGAACAAGCTTTAGTTAAAGTGCCTCTGCCACTGTTTTGAAGAGTTGGGATGCTGATACATGAACACGAGACACAGAGGCTGGCTGGAGCGCACTAATTAGCACATTCCAGCAGATTCCATTAACGAGCCTGCTCCAACGTGCTGCAAGTGCAGCACTTCGGAGCAGCCTTGCCACACATGTTTAAGCACCCCATGTTCCTACATAGAGCTGCTTTAATTAAATAAATGTTCGTTTTTCTTCTGATGGTACTGTTAGAATATAGGTCTCAAGCTTCCTGGGATCTTTTAAAGATGTTTCTTAGTTTTAAAAAAAGTATTTCTAAAACAAAAATATTGCAAAAGTCTCTTGATTTGCAATTTGGGGTTGATTTTTTGTGGGGGGCACAACTGGCAACCGATAATAAGTAGTGGTTTTTACTTTTTTCCATTGGGGGGGAGTAGATTTGAGTTTTCTTTCCTCCTCTTTCTGTCCCCCTTCTCAACTTTTTTTTCCTATGTGGAAAATTAAAAAAGGGCTGGAAGCATAATGGTCAGCTCTGTACCTTACTTGAAACTGATGTAAAAATGGCCTCAGGAAATCAAGGGTAAAACTGCTAAATTCTGCACGCATTGTGTCCACAATTTACCCCAGGGCACCCATTTGCTGAAATCACTTGCTCCCGGCTGCGTAGTAGTAAGGTGTTACAGTAGTTGCCTACTATGTATAGTCACAAAACCAATGTAAGTCACACCAGTGCAAACTTCTGTGTCCAGATGCTGAGCACAAAAAGAAAAAGTATGATGGGTATACCTTTTGTCTTTGCTTCCTTTTTCCAATTCTGTAACTTTTTAAAAAGCTGCTTCAACATTTACAAATCTATATTAACAAAAAGGACAAAAATGTTAACAAAACCTTCTGGGCATCATTAATTTTATTGCACTGAATGGCAAAAAAGGGAGAAAAGAGAAAAGTGTTGAAACCCATGGGATGATAATCACCTAAGAACTTTTCCTCTTTCTTCTCACTCCCTTTTTGACTACCTCGCTATATTTCCAATATAGGAAGACTTGTCTTTAAACAGTGTTAGGCTTAACCAGGTTCTCTAAAATCTATCAGCTCTGGTCTTTAGAGTTTTCCCCAATATCTGCATTCACTACAGCTTTCTGTACCCTTGAATACTGATATCCAAACCTTAATCCTGTTCCCTTTCCTTTGACCTGGATGTAGTACAATTCCCATTCAAGTTGTTCTGAGGCCAGAAGTGAGCTTCGTTTCTGCAGGCATGCCCAACACTACCTGCTTAGTTCATCACTCCTTTTCTGTTTGGATAAAACAGTATTTATTTAACTGAGAAAATACGAAGCTAACCAGGGAAACAGCTCATGTTAGACCAAATCTTGTAAGTACAAGTTATTGATTAAACAGGATTAAAATTCTCACCTCCTAAAGGATCTTCTGTCATGTAAAGTAATTACAGTTACTTTATAACTAGTAATGTGTCTCTAAGCTCCCTGGGTGTAATTCTGGCCCCACTGAAGTCAAAGATAACAATTCCATTGTCATTAGTGGAGACAGGAGGCAACTCTTTTTTCAGTTAATATATGTATATATTAACTGAAAAAAGAGTTGCCTCCTATATATATTTACTTAAGGTGTGTACTTAAGGTACAGTATCTGAACAGCAGTGCTTATGTGAGAAGCAGGATTTGTCTAGTAACTCACATATTCCCTACAACTCTACAGCTCCCTAACACTTCTGAGAGCTTTTGTCCTGATCTTCCAAAGTCCTTTATTGATATGTCAGACTTGTGAGCAAATAGCTATGAATGGAGAATTTTTAGACATTAAGATCTTATCACTGTTCAAAAGCTAATGGAAGAGGAACTTCCTTCAGAATCGGAAATTACTCAAAGGTTCTTCTGATATGAAATTTTCCTGGGAAGGGATTGTGTCTTCCCGTGCCTTTGTATAATGCATGCCAAAATGGAACGCAGGGTTTGGGTCTTTTGAATAATATTGCAATACCTATAATTACTATTATTGTGGTTGTTGTTGTTACAACAACCGTGATGATAATAATAATAATAACAACACAAAGACACTTTTTAAAATCAGTGTTAGAGTTCAATGTATATATGAATTAAGAATTCCTCTCTACAAAATTACTTTCCAAATGACTAGCTGTCCCCTGCTGAGACCATGAGCAAACATGCCCTTTTGAATAAGGTATATTAGCTTTGTAATCACCTCTGCATCTCAGGAAGTGTCTCTGTTTCCTCTGCTTAATTGTTGTGCATATTTATTTTAGATGCCAACTTAAGTGTGTAATCCTTTTAGGATAATTACAATTTTTTTTATCCAACAATCAAGGCTTAAGATTGTTACAGTGAGGAAGTTTATCTAAGATGCAAATTTCTGGCACATTCTTTCCATTAATCTAAATTCCAGGTACTGACATTAGGCCACTCTTTCGGAGAAATTTTAGGTATCATTAAAGTGAATTAAGAATGCCTCCCAGATCTGGGCCTAATCCAAAGCCCACTGAACTCAATGGAGAAGATCTGCATAGACTTCAGCGGGCTTTGGATCATCACCTACAGAATTGATGCAGTGCTTATTGCTGTCAGAAGAAATCTTTCCATTGACCTCATGTGGTTAGGTGATGCCCATTGGTTAGTGCCTCCAGCTCAGCTATTTCAATGGCAGTTTTATGACAAGTACATTATGGATTCTTCCATGTGAGTGTTGATGGGTATGGCGATTCTGTATAGTAGAAAAATGTATACCGTCTGATATTTATGTGAAAAATAGCCACAGATGCTTATCTGTTCTTGTTCTGAATTTTCAGCTTTAAAACCTGGACTTTTTTCTGAGATCCATGAATATTTGCAGTAGGTCAGGATCAAGGGTTCCTAAGCCTAGCCCTGACTCCTGGTGTGACCTTGGGCAAAGTTCATGCTAAATTATATCATCCCATAGATTCTTCATATATCAGATTCACTATCTGCAAAATGGCAATAATAATGCCCACTCTACAGGACTGTTGTGAGCCTTCATTAATGTTTGTAAAAGCACCTTGAAATCCTTGGATAAAAGGTGCTGTAAAAGGGCAAATATAATTACTGCTATTGTAGTGGTGCTGCTATAAAATATTCATGGTATCATGGCAAATCCAGTGAGCATTCAGGAGCTTGTAAGATCAATTGCTGTGCATGAATGCACAAGAGCATTAGCACTTTGTACGAGATGCATGACAATTTTGCTCTGACATACCAGGCCTCTGTTCTTCAAGGTATTGAGACCCCCTAATCTCCCACAAAACTCAAAGGGAGACTTTTGCAGTCAATGGAAGCTGAAGGCCTTAGAGTTACATTTAACTCTACAGCCCCTGTTATAAAAAAGGCCACCGTGTTTTTCGCAAGAGGCACGATCATAAACTTATCATGAGCTATAGTGCTCGTAACTATTGCTTACAAATACTGGGTTCTCCAGCTAATGTAAATCATTGGAGCTCCTCTGAAATCAATGAATCACTGATGATTTATGCCAGCTAAAAATCTGGCCCAAGGTATTTTCATTTAAACAAGGACTCAGGGGAGGCATGCTTGATAGGTCTTCTACCCAGATTAAAACATCTTTGTAAAAAGATTAGAAGAATTTTTTTTGGTTTGCATTTTAAGATTCATTTGCCAGGCAGTTAATTAAAAAGTGCCATAATTACTTTATTATTGAAGTAGATGTAAAAGTTAATACTTTTTGGATTGTAAACAGCAATTGATTATGCTATCAGTTTAAATTATTACTGCTTCTCCTCTCCTTGGATGCATTTTTACCTAGAGGTTCATGGTAAATTGGGCTTTGTTTTGATTAAAACATAGTTAATTGCATTTTAGTCAATTACAGGATGGGAAGAACTGACAGACCTGTTGCATAACATGGGCATTCAGGACTTAATCTTACTTGCACTGAAGACAATAGTAGAAGTCAAATTCATTTTAATCAACGAGTGTTCAGAATCATAGGGCTGGAAAAGACTTAGGCTCCTGCTACATGTTAGATAAATAGATAGCTAGATAGACAGACAGACAGACTGCAATTAACTGGCTAATCGCACCATAAATTTAGAGCAACTGCATGTGCACAATAGTTATTGTGGGATAAAAATGACTTTCCAGCTACAAAAAGAGCCAGCCAGATATGAAGTTAGTGCTTGACAATGTGTAATAGCGCTATAGCTTGCTTCTGTGTGGCTTTAACTTGAATGTGTAGTAGTGTTCACATATTAACCAAATTTCAGTCTTCTGGGACCTTGCCTGTCACCCGTCGCTGAAAATATTGTTGCCAGTGAGTCCAAGATTTTTTTTTTCAACTAGTTCCTTCAGCACCCTGGGATCAGTTTAATCAAGCCCTGCCAACTTCTTTTCATTCAAGTTTGTCAAGACCCCCCTAATATGCTGTTCACTTTTGACTTGCAGCCCTTCTCCTTTATCTACATTACATTGGTTAGCTTCTGGATCACAGTTTATCTTTGCCATGAAGGCTGAGCCAAAGTAGTTACTGAGCAGCTCAGCTTCCTTTGTGTCTACTGTTTCTCTGAATTAGGTGAAGTCTGCCCTTTTTAGGTTCAGTATCATTTGTTTTGCTAATTTCGTGCCTTTTAGTAATAGAGCTTTAAATTCAGTTGTATCGTGATCGTTTCATTGCAAGTTTCCCATCACTTCCATATTTACAAACAATTCTTCCTGTGTATCAAAATAACTAACACTCTCATCTATAACATGATGATCCTGTCTTAATGCAGCTTCGCCCACACAGCAGTAGCAGCTGCTTGCCCATGCGGTGGTGGCAGGGGCATGGGTGACTGGTGCCTCATGAGTCTGGGGGGGCAGCCACAGAAGATGCAGCAGCATCGGCGGTGGGGACGGGGCTGGCAAGCACTCGCAGAAGCCACTGGTGGCATTGGCAGTGGGGACAGGGCCGGTGAGCACCTGCAGAAGCTGACTACAGCATCGGTGGCAAGGACGGCCCTGTTGGGGGGGGCACGTGCCTCCCCATGTCCCCCTACCAGTCACCTATGGGCAGGGGTGAGGGGAGCTCCTGCAGCAGAGTGGGTAGGAGCTCAGACTGCTCTCACAGCAGGAGGTGCTGCACACGGCAGGTCAGCCAACTTGGGCAGGTAACGTGAGATGGTGGAGAAGCCTCATTCCATTGTGAAGGAAGAGAAGTCTCCCTGCTGCACACTTATTATTATTATCCACACATAAAAAAGAAAAAGTCAAATGTTTGTCTCAATTCCAACTTTTGCACATTTCCTGTGAAGTAGACTAGGCTCCAGGGTTACTGTAGCTTATGACAAGGGCTTCCTCTGTTCCTAGCCAGTCCAGCATGTGGAAGGTGCAAAGACGATTTCAAGTTACGTTTGTCTTTCTCCGCTGCCATGGGCTATGTCTTCTGCACTGGCCCTCCCAAATGGTGCCGCATCCAGTCAGTTCCAAGATACAGATATAAAAACGAAGGTTCAAATTCCCTAGGATAAATATAAAAGAGGGGAGGGGAAGAAAAGAGTACAAGCATTCAGAAAGAAAGCTTCCAAATTACTTTTTCCCAAAATGGTGGTCATGGAGATATTCATCATAAGAGCACGATAAAAAAGTCACTGTTCCATATATTAGCAGCTAATGAAAACACTGTCTTTGGAGGAAGATCCTCAACCGTGTTAAACTCAACCCCTACAGCTTTGAGTAATAACTTCATGACTTTAATATATTTTCCTCCAAAGTGTTTGTGAATCTTTTCTTCCTCCTTACTATACTTTACATTGATTTGTTTTGCTTCATTTTTGAGAGGTTTTTCAAGGGGAGAGGGGGCATATTTGCATTTCCATTCTGTGCGGGGGTGTTGAGTCATATATGAATTATTGTGGAAGGTAATAATTTCTCCCTTCATTTCCTTTTCTTTTTTTTTGTCATCATCATTACTATTATTATAGCACCTGCAAGCATGCCGCATGCTTCACAAAAGACCTAACACAGAATTGTCAAGGTATTTAGGTGCCTTATTCCTAGTGAAACATAGGGCCAGATCCACAGCTGGTACAGGGGTGCCTAAGTACCTTTATCAATCATAGTCCCTACCCCAAAACTTGAAGTCTTAAGGTCTTGATTCCATGCCATCAAGCAAATGTCGAGCCTTCCTGCCATGAGTCATCCTGCTGAAATCTGTAGGTCTGCTGGTGATACCAAGACTAGAGGTGCATAAATGTTTGAAGAAGCAGGGCCTAAACATCAGATGCCTAAGTTAGGACCTAAAAAATCAATTATATCAACAATAAGGAGGGAGTAAAGGTGAAGAGAGAACGTAACTGCCATGCTGGATCTGACCAGTGTGCCATCCCAACCCTACCAGTACTGAGCGCCAAACGCTTCAAAAAGAGGTGCCGAACGGCAGGGGGTTGTGGAAGAATCTGCCACAAGGAAACTTGCTTCTTATTCTCCAGCCTATGTTCTGCCCAACTCACTCACAATTCCTATGGGGATATGTGTGCACGCGTTTAATCCTTTTGCTTCTACTTTTAGATGTTGTCACCAGCCATATATTTTTTCCTGTTCTTTTCCATATCTTCAGAAGCTCTTTACCTCAGTGTTATATGAGTGAGGTCCATAGGATCCTGTGCATGGACAAATTGCAACCTGTCTACACAGTGACAATTCAGTAAAGATTTGGGTTTTCTAAAATAACAATGAAGGCGGTATTAACGGCCGATTCTAATGTGGGAGGATAGGGATGTGCTGGAGCATTTAGAAGATAGAGGGCAGCTGCCTGATGGAGCAAAGCTAGGAATGAGTATGACTAGCAAAAATCACAGACATTTAGGCAGTGAAGCTTCACGGCGGGCCAGAGTAGAGAACCAGAGGGTATCACAGGACTGATAAGGAGGAAGGAGGAACATTTGGGATGGGCTTGTAGGTGAAATTTGAATTGGATGTGCTGGAAAAGGCTGATAGAAAGATTTAAAGCCAGGCAAGTTGCATTAGGTGCTGGGTGCTGGAGAGAAAATAAGCAGGGGATAATTTTGGCAACTTGGAGGTGTCATGAGATGGAAAGTAGTTTGTCTCTAGCAAGGGTTGGAGGGGGTGATGTGAGTATTAGAAAGGCAAAAAGGAGTAGGAAATGATCAGGTTAATAAAAAGAGCTGTATTGTATCTGTCAAGAGAGGGAGGGAGGGATAAAAGCCCGTCGAGGGTTTCTCACAGTTGGGACATGAGGGGAGACTAAGGTGGCCAACTCTGAATCTATACTGGGAGGTTTCCAAACCGCCAATGTGCCTGCAGCGCACAATGCAAATGTGCCCGTGTGCTTGTGTATACCAATATGGGTTATGGCGCATAGACTTTACATCAAGAAGGCAAATGCACATTACTATAACACTTTAAAAACCCACTGGACTGCTGTATAAATCGCATTCAATATTTGATATTTATTTTGATGAATGCTGTATCATTTATCTCCCCAGTGACTCTCAGCAGTCTCCTGAAGACTTATATCTAATCCCTGGAGACTCCAGGGCAATCCTGGAGGGTTGGCAGCCCTAACCCAGGAGACCGAGGGAAGGCAAAAATGATTCAAAAACTCAAAAATGAGTTAGGAACTAGGGACGTGGAAAGTGCTGCTGCTGCAGATGAGAATGGAAAGGAGGAGGAAGATTTAAGGTTGAAAAGTAGTGGACTCAGTTTAAACTGCTGTTAAGTGGAAGATGTCTGAGAGAGACTGAGAGCTGGGGCAGGGTCAAGGAAGATGTATCAAAGGCTCTGAGGCAGAGTTCAGGGGTTTCAAAAGGGAGCAAATACTTTACATCTTTCATCCAGGAGCAAGGATGTTTTTCGTACAGACTGTATGAGGATGCCATCATCTGCTATTAAAATACAGCCACCTCTCAGGTGGGTTGGCCCATCCATCCTGTGCCACCTGCACTCACAAAACAGCTAAGTGAAGGGAAAGGAAGAATAGTTTCCCCTCTGCAACCATAACAGGAATTTATGTAGGCAAAATGTAATTACCCAAACCATAATTTTACCAGCACACCGTTTTTATATTTCATCTGAAACAAAAGTGCCTGAAATAGCGTGGCGTCCTCCTAGCACCAAGCTGCAGTACGGATTCAGTGTCAGCTCAGGTGGGCGAGTGCTCCATAAGCCTGGGGATGCTGAATTACGCTCAGCTACCATTGCAGACCAAGCAGTGTTGTGCTCAGTGCATACACCATTATCCCCAGCTCCTGTAGCAGCGTTTTGTTTCCTGTGAGGGACAAACATGTTCATCCCCTTTCAGGATTCTGCCCTCATGCAGTTTGGAGGAAAATTTAATGTCATGATATTCATGATAACCCCATGTCATATGAACAAGCCTTGCTTTTATGACACGGGCTGTGCATTTGGGGACCCACATTCATAGATTTGATCCTGACCCTTTTATACCACCCAAGTGGTTGGGGCAAGAAGGAGGCCTGTGCAACTTGTTCAGCTCTTTGCTAGCTTTTCTGTAGGGCACTCAGGCTTTTCACTTCTTCCTAATATTTCCATATTGGTTGTGGTAGGTAGACGGTAGAGATTGTACTACTCAGCTGTGGCCACCTTTCCCTTTGTTCAGCACTAGGGACCTTTTATTGTTAAAAAGTAAAATAGGGCACCCTAAAGCAGGCCTTGAGCCATCGTGTCACTTTATGTTTTGCCATGTTCCATTATATGTATACAGCAACCTATTGAAATGATTGAACTGCTGCTTACACCATTATTTCATTTGCAGTATCATTGTCTGGAAAGATGCCCCATCGTAAGAGGAACATGGTTGCGGCTGCTTCACTTTATGGGCTGGTGGCTGTGAATCTGTCTATTGAACTAGCCCATAAAATACTTTCTTTGGTGGGTAGAGAAATAGAATGGAATAAATGAAATCCATCCTCTTGCCGAAATTGTTCACATAACTATCCTTACCTGCTGTATGCCACAGGGTGTTGTGATGACTAATTAGCTAGTGTTCAGGAAGTAATTTGAAGATGTAATCCAGTAATGCAGTGCTTTTCATCTGTACAACCATTTCCATTTCTAGAGGACTTGAATTGTTTATCTGCACCTTCCCGATCTCAAGATTGGATTACCGAAAAGCCCTCTACACAGACATACTCTTGAAATCCAGCCAGCAGCTGTAGCTCATGCAACTGCTTCCTAATCTTGGCCAGAAAAAACTTCCAGTTTTCCAAACACCAGACTGGATTCCCTTTTTGTTTCCCTCGGTTGTTCTGGCTCTGCAAACCCTGTTGAAGGACCTTTTCTTTCTCTCAGTGGTTGAAATGAAGTCTACTGATCTTCAGCAATCCATTTTCCATCTACAGTGTTGTTAACTCTTATGGTTTCGTTCCGGGTTTTAAGAGGGTGTTCTGCTTAAAGCCACAGCTCCCAGACTCTGTTGTTTCACAGGCCTCAAGAGCCTGTAACTGCTTTAACTACAGCCTTCCATCTCCTCCTCCTGTATGATCTCCTTCCCCCTTGTCATATCTTTGCCTATCCCTCATAGGCCATTTTTTGATGTTATCTTCCCATCATTGCCTTGGTCTAGCTCAAGATCTGAATACCCTCCACTTCAGCTTCCTAGATCTGCCTCATATGCCTTCTGTCATCAGTTCTCACAATATGCCCTGTCCAGTTCATTCTCCGGGCTCTAATTTTGCTCAAGACATCAGGTCTTTGTAAAGGTCCACACGCTCTTAATTATGGCTTCCCCTCCATTCTCCATTTTCTTGTATTGCCCCAAATATTCCCTGTAACACTTTGTTTTCAAACACTTGCAGCCTTTCCCCATTTGGCTTTGTCAGCATCCAAGATTCATGCCTGCATAAAAGGCCATGTTGAACAATTGTGTTGTAAAACTGGATTTTAAGGCTTCTTGAGATCCCCTGACGCCATTATTTTAAGCAGGCTCATATATGAGCACTGTAAATTCTTGCCTTGATTTCTTCAGTTACTTGATTGCCTTCAGTTTTTATTGACCAAGAGTATTTAAACTTCTCTGTCATCTCTCTACCAATCAGTTGGTGGGGTGGGTCCAGCCTGAAGACCATATTTTGTCCACTCCTGACTTACCAGCTACAGAGGAGGTATTTCTAAAAGGAGCCTGGGAGCACCTGTGGCTTAGCCATTCTGTGTAACTGATCACATTGTACAGAAACGGTGCTTTTACACCTTTCTAAAAGCACAGTAAAGTCATCCTCCCCCCCACCACCCATGATCTACAAATGCCCAAGGATCTTTAGTGCAGGCATCCTGAAAGTTGTCTGGTGCTGGCACTCAGGTAGGGGCCCCACTTCGCCACAGGGGTGGATTCAGGTATGGTGCAATGGTAGATCACAGCCCCCTTTCCACTGGTGCTACCAGCACCATTCCTGGATGATCGGGGCACAGGAAGAGCTCCAGAGTTGCTCCTGCCCCCTCCAGCTGCAGCCTAACCAGCACAGGGTGCCAGGATTGGCAGGGGACAGCAGCAGTGGGATGATTTCATCTTCCTCCACGTGCTTCATGCTGCATCCCACCAAGTATCCCTGATGGCTGAGAACTACCACTGGAAGGAGAAACCTGCCTTTTTTCCCCCATGCCACCCTATGTCTCTGAATGACACAGGCCCCGAGGGAATCCCAGAGCTGCTCCTGCCCTGCTCCAATGGCAGGCCACAGGGAGTAGCTATGCAGGGAGTTGGGCTCAGCTGAAGACAGTGGCAGCACCAGTACACAGTTTCCTTCTTCCAGTGCCAGCTCCTGGCCAGTGGGAGACACCTGGCAGGCAGCAGGCACTGGAAGAAGGAAATCGCCACTGTCGCTGTCCCCACATGAGCCTGGCTCCCTGCACAGCTGCTCCCTGCAGGCCCTCCTGCAATGGCAATCCCTACCCCCACGTCAGCTGGGAACAGTAACTGTGCTGAGTGGGTAGCCTCTCTTTGTACATCTGGTTCCTGTCTGGCTCCCTGGTATCTCCCACTGGCCCAGGTGCTCCAGCCACATCTTACCCCCGTCCCTTCACAGTCTGAAGGGCAGATCTCTGAGGAAAGCCTCTCTCTCCCCATGCTCAGCCATAATGTGTAACAGCAATTACCTTTTTGAGTGAACAGTTTTGTCCTGGCCACAGGCTTAACGCTGAGAAATGCATATTCTGTCTAACAGGACAGCTGTACAACACTGATTCATTTTACTTGCTACTAGCAGTAGCCATCCGTAGAAAGACCAAAGGATAAGCACAGTTCAGGGCTGCACGGCTCCTTTAATTCTTCAAGGAAAGCTGTGGCTTTAGGGATCTTTTCATGCACTTTAATAAAATCTAAGTTCTCTTTTGAGGGCACTAACTGCTCTGTTTTTTTTCATTCGGCGCTTGTTATATCCTCGAGATAACACTGTACATGCACACTGTGATGGCTTCCTTGATGGAGCTCATCTATCATGGGCGCTCATTGGCTTGCTCCCATGATCAGTAGTTGAAATTCACAATGTACAGCTCTGAGATGTTTTAGAGGTACTAATAAAAATAACAACTATCTCACAATAATATCTTGCATCAGTCTTGCCTTTCCAGCTGCCTCTATGACCTTATTTTTTCAGTGCCCGAACATGAACTCTTCTTAACTCTACCTTTTATATTAAGATCTACAAGATGTCTGCTGCATTCTTCTTGGGACAGATTCTAGCCTCTTTACTCGTACTGGATAGTATTTTATGCTACAAACAATTTCATGCTTCAGTGATTCTTGTGTCATAGAACTTGTAATTCAAAAGCTAGATTGCATGTGTGAGTGTTAATGTATGTGTGCCTGCCAATATACAGAGAGAGAAATGGCCTTTGAATTAGAAAGATCCAAGTTTCCCAAAATGATACACAAATAAAGCAAATAGAAAAATATGAACCTTTACCTCTGCAAAAATATTCAAAATTCTGAATATTGTTTTCCTTCTGAGAAGTGGGAAATGCTTTATTTTGTGCTTTATTCCAAATTATATAAATGTTTTCCGCGAAAGTATAAAAAAGAGTTGTTCACCTGGTTATAACTATAACTGATTATCTGAAAATCTAGGTTTTGGTAATTGATAAATGTTGTTAATCTTTTAGATAATTGTTTTAAATTGGAAAAATTAAAAGGCACAATATTTGTGTGAAAATGAGGGGGGAAATAAAGCTGGCATATTACATAAAAAATCATTAAGAAAGGCTATTTTTTTTAAATGAAAATTTCACCCAGCTGTTCATACAAACAGGGGATATAGAATTTGTAAATCTGTTGTTGAAATGCAGTGTCACTGAGGTGAAATGTGACAACTGTTTAATGCACAGTAACTATTAAACATGCAAGAAAAAAAGAATCACACATCAGATTGAAAATTGGGGCCGAGTGTAACTAGGAAAAAATGTAATTATATACACTTGAATTTGTTGAGATAACACAAGCATCTTTGCACTTACAGGTATTGCTATGAGATGATTGACAAGATCTCAGGAGCTGCCTTATATAGCTCATTTTTAAATGTAAGATCCAGATGCAAAATAACCTCAACTTAGTACTGACGTTTAGCCTCAGGACAGACTCAAAGGGAAAAGTTACATTACTCACATGTCGGTGACGCTTCTTTTAATGTGGTTGAGCCTTGGAGGTCTTATCTAAACCCTGACTTAAGCCAACCCACTTCCATTCTGAAGTGAAGTAAGGTGTTTAGGAAGTATAAAAGCACCAGTCATGTTAAAGTCCATTTGATCGTGATGGCCTATCTTGAAGTTTTGTTTTAGTCTGTCTACATGGGGTTTTTTTTAAAGCTTGAATTGTACTTTTGCTCTTTTCTCTAATGGAATCTTGTCTGCTGTCATGGCTCATTGCTTTGTTTATGTCTAGATGGAGTTTCTTGCTACTAGGAGTGACAAGTTGAAGCCACAAGGGATGGATGACCTGGTATATTGTTTTGTTTTTGCTCTTGCTTTTTATCTGTACCCTCCCAAAAAAAATTATGGACTTTTGTCCAGCAAAGAACATACAATGGGAGAATAAAATAAAGCTTCAATTCATCACATGCATATGCAGAATAAAGGGCTCCCTAGAGCGAAGTAATTTAAAATTAAGCACCAATTCAAAGGCCAGGAGTTACTGTAATGTCTTTATTAATATACAGAGGAATTGTTCTCCAAGGGTTAATGAATAATCTCCAGATCTTTATGGCAATTTTCAAAGTCCTAAAAGAATTCCTGAAGTTAAAGTGTTTTTTTTTTTCCTATGGACATTAATGGGGATCAGAATTATAGTTTCAAAGTGCTTTTCCAGAAAAGGCAAGAAAGTGGAGTTAGCAAAGGGATACATTTTTTTAAAGCTATTTGGATGCCTAAGCATAGAGATAGGCACAGATTTGAAGCATAGAGTCCCTAGTACCTAGTCACAGGGACTCAGTGCATTGGCTTTGCCTTAAATTTAGTCATGTGTTGCCATAGGTGGAGTGTATGTATACACATATACATACATATATACATACACTCCACCTATGGCATGTGGAGTATGCCATACGTACATGTATATAACAGCAACCTACCCATGGTTAGGTGTACACCTATCTATGCCATAGGTGTACATGTATATAACAGCAACATGTAACTCAAGGCTGCTGGAAATGTATTAAATGCTCCCTAACTCCATGAAATGAATGGGATTCCAGCCATCTTCATTCAAGGATGCAAATGTGTATGTGTTTGTGTGTGTGTGTGTGTGTGTGTGTGTGTGTGTATACACTTGCACACACACACATTTGCATCCTTGAACGAATATGGTTATAAGTACCTTTAGGTCAGGATTCATAGCAGCCATCTTACTATTTGTTGGGGAGGCATTCATTTGGCCATTCAAAAGAGGGACATATGGCTGGAATCCCATTCATTTCATGGAGTTAGGGAGCATTTAATACATTTCCAGCAGCCTTGAGTTACATGTTGCTGTTAGTATAGGATTTGTAGTTTGAAATCCCTGACTAAACTTAAATCACCTTAAAGCCTTAGCCATGTTGGCTGCTTGAAGATGTTAAAAAAAAACAACACAAAAAACCCCAAAATGGTGCTTTACTTTAAATTGGGCATGCTCCCATACACCAAGCCCAGCACATGCTCAGAAGAGGCAGCATGTTAGCTGGACTTGGCTCATTTGGCATCTGTATAGATCAGGCACTCTGGTGGGGCTTTTTGGTGCTTTTACTTAATAGCCGATTGAATCAGCTTTACGTAAAAGTGCCAAAAATCCCTGCTGAATCACCTAATCTATACACACTCTGCAGAGCTAGGTCAAAGTAATGCACTGCTTCTTCCAGGAAAGTGCATTTTTGTCATTTTTTTAACATCTGCAAGCAGCCATTGAATCATGAGGAGGAGCGAGGCAGAGGCTCACCTACCTGTTGTCAATAGCTTAGTGGTTCACAAGGGTCACAACTTGGACGTAATGGAGTAGCTTATGTACTATCAATAACTTCAAGAGCAATGCCGTCTAGAGTAGTGTATAGTACCCTAGACGGCATTGATGGCAGCATTAGTGGCAAGGCCAAGAGCCAGTTTTTCAGACTAAAACATATCCAGAAATAAAAATCCTCAACTGCAGAGCAGGTGAATGAAGAAAGAAAGAATACTTCACAATGTCTGCTAAGGTAGAAACCTTTGGTGGCTTAGGTTTTCCTTGCCATCAGATTAAGGTCTACTTCCTGCAAAGTACCATGTGGTCAATGACACACAACAGCATTGCCACATTAAAAAATGGCACATGCAGGCATCTTCCTTAAGTAGCATGTTGATGGGTGAGTGGTGATGGGGCCAGGTGCTAGTGATGACCAGAAGCACCCAGTCACAGACTTACATGGAGGCAATGATCATTTTGTACATGGAACTGAGACAGGTATGCAATTTGACAGCTACAATCATGTCTGAGCAAACTTTTTTAAGATCCACTTTGCTTACCCTGTATGGGAAGGAGGCTGGAAAAAGGCCCTAAGCATAATCTGCTTTATTTCACTTGACTGGAAAACTCCATCCAGTGGGAACATTGTCTGCAGTCCAAATCAAGTAATGAAGTTTGCAACCTGGAATGTTCACACCCTGATGGACACCCCTGATAGTGACTGACCTTACCAGATGGACTTTAGCACACTCTGTTGGACAACACTGATTGTGGCTGACTGGAGCCATGAATAGCACTGGTGGCCACAGAACTTGCATGATTTGATATTGACCTTGTTGCACATAGTGAGAATGGATGTGCAAGAGAGGAGCTACTCACACAGCATTTTGGTGGCTACCGTTTTTTGGAATGTGAAGCCAAAAAAAAACAGATACATCCACAGAACTGGTTTTCCTATCAAGACCAAGATTGTTTCTCAGATGCTGGAAATGCTAGTTGGCCTCAACAAGTAACTCTTGACCCTGCATCTTTAACTGAACAACAGACAATATGCAAGAGTTATCAGTGCCTTTGTATTGACCCCATTCTAAACTCAACCAAGTCCTATGATTTGTTCCAAACAAAGATAAAATAATTCTTCTTGTTGATTTCAGTGCTTGAGTGGGCAGGGACTTTGAGCTATGGAAAGGAACATTTGGAAAGGAAGGGTTGGGGAAAGAAGATTTAAATGAAATTCTTTTCTTGAATCACTGTTTGGAACATGATCCCATCATCACAAAGTCCTTATTCTGCCAAAGCAAAAAATGAAAGACGTCATAGATGCACCACAGCTCAAAACACTGGCAACTAATTGACTATACCATAATGCATGGTCGGGACCATTGCTGTGTCTATATCACTAGAGTTATGAACAGTAAAATGACTTCTGGAAGGATCATCATTTGACAGGTGTCATTATGTCCATTTATGCCAGCCCAAAATGACATAAACAAAATAAGCAACCAAGGAAGAAGTTCAAAGTTGAGTGCTTGAAGAATAATATCCAGCAATGCCTCAGAGTGAAATTCTCTGACCCTCTTGGTGATCTTGACACCACTGACCACTGGGAGAGCTTCAAGAAAGGCATCAATGAGGCCTGAAAAGAATCAGTAGGTTTCCTTGCAAAGAAACTTCAGGACTGGTTTAATGAGAATGGTAGGGAAATTCAAGTTCTCATTGACAGAAAAAAGAAAATTTTCAGCGCTTGGCAGAATGACATCAACTCCAAACAGAAGCAAGATATTTATGGCCACATTAATGCTGTAACCCAGAGGAAAATCTGAGGAAAGAAGAACAAGTTATGGGAGGACAAAACAAAAGAGATTTAAAAAATTGCTGACTGCCATGGAATGCATAGTTTCTTTAGCACAACCAAAACTATCTATGGATCAGTCACAAAAGGCGGTGTCCCTCTGAGGTCCAAGGATGAAACAATGTTTTTTTCAAGACAGCTCCACCATTAGTGCATGGTGGAAAGAGCATTTCCAAGAGCTCTTGAGCAGAGTTCATAACATTGAAAACAATACCACTGAATCCATTCCACAACACCCCATTAAGGACTACTTTGTAGATCCACCAACATATCAAGAGTTCTTGAATGCACATGAAGAACAACAAAGCATTTGGTCCTGCTGGAATACCAGGTGAAATTTATAAGTGAGGTGGGAAAAAGATCTCTCACCAACTACCTGTTGTTAGTATGAAAATCTGGGAACATGAACAGATTCTGAGTTAGGCAAAACATTCCAGAATCATTAGAGATAGATTGGATTGCAGCATTTATCATGGTATTGTACTCCTGTCTATACCTGAGAAGATCTTCATCCATATTCTGCTAAATAGATTCACTTTTCTTGCTGAGGAGATTCTACTGACACCAAGATGAACATGAGTTATCAATGTGACAAAGCGATTAGTAAAGCTAACTGAACTTTATCATGCATTGGCAGGTGCATGACGAACAGGTCCAGGGAGGTGATACTTACCCTCTATGCGGCATTGATCAGGCTGCAGTTGGAGTACTGCATCCAGTTTTGGGCACCACACTTCAAGAGGGATGTGGGCAACCTTGACAGGGTCCAGAGGAGGGACACTCATATGGTTAGGGGCCTGTAGACCAAGCCCTATGAGGAGAGATTGAGGGACCTTGATCTCTTCAGCCTCCACAAGAGAAGCCTGACAGGCAATCTTGTGACTGCCTACAAATTCACTGGGGGGGGGCAGCAAGGAATAGGAGATGCTCTGTTTACCAGGGCACCCCTTGGAGTAACTAGGAACAATGGCCACAAAGTGACAGAGAGCAGATTTAGGTTAGACATCAGGAAGAACTTCTTTACAGTAAGGGTTGCCAGAATCTGGAATGGGCTCCCAAGGGAGGTGGTGCTCTCCCCTACCTTGGCAGCCTTTAAGAGGAAGCTAAACATGCACTTGGCTGGAGTGTCTGACCCCAGCACTTTTTCCTGCCCAAGGCAGGAGGTTGGATGCGACGATATGCTTGAGGTCCCTTCCAACCCAAACATCTATGAATCTATGAATCTCAGTTCTAATACAGTTTCAGAACTGCAACTCTCTATTGTACCATATCTATTGCAACTTAAAGTTACGGTAGCTATAATCTTTGTTGCTAGGCAGCTGCAGGAGAAGTGCATCAGACAACATAGGTATTTATGTGGCCTTCACTGACCTGACTAAAGCCATTGATTCAATCAACAAAGAGCCCTTATGGAAGTTCCTGATGATATTTGGATGTCTGGCAACGTTTTTTACCATTACTAGATTTCTTCTCAATGACACGACAGTAAACAACCTAAGCAATGGCTTGAAAATGGACCCTTTCATTATTACAACTGGAGTCAAGCAAGGATTTGTGATTGCACCAATACTCTTTTCTATCTATATCACACCTATATTGCATCTCATTACTGATTAGACTTTCATCTGGAGTCAGCATCCAATATTGCATGGATGGGAA
Source organism: Gavialis gangeticus (assembly GCF_001723915.1). Classification (NCBI taxonomy): domain Eukaryota; kingdom Metazoa; phylum Chordata; order Crocodylia; family Gavialidae; genus Gavialis; species Gavialis gangeticus. Next base: position 7,220,280 of record NW_017729033.1, read on the forward strand.
TCTCTTTAACATCAACCAGTTATGTTCCAAATCCAAGGTAACCAACATCTCCATTACTGTTCTTCAATATGATGATGTTTCTGTACTGGGTGCCATTCAAATGAAGAAAACCCAAAATACTTAACTAACCTACCCCAAATCAACCAGCTGCCTCTCCACATATTACAATTAGAGGGTTATCCTTGGAAAATATTGAGTATTTCCCCTACTTTTCCTTAAAACTAAACATAGACATGCCTGTTGTATGGGTGTGAAACTTGAATGATATATAGGAAACACCGGAGGGCTCTGGAATGCTACCATTAGCAAGGACTTTAGAAAATCCTCCATGTCAGTTGTAAGGACAAAAGGAAAAAGGTGGGCAAAAGAAGAGATTCAAGGACACCTTGAAGGCTAATTGAACAATCTGCAATATTAACATCAATACCTGGGACAGACAGGCACTGAATTTTCCCCCATGATGCCGTGATGTACAACAAGGAATCAGTCATTCTGAGCAAACTCACTTCACGTGAAGGCAGATAGACAAAAGAGACAAAGGGATAGAGCTATGACCTGACATCACCAAGAGCCATTCCTTCCTCCCAGAATGACCATATTTACTCAAATACAAGATAAGCTCTTGTTGCCCCTCCTCATCACCAGGGGGGAAAAAGTCACTCATCTTAAATTTATAGGGAAACCTCACTAAATACATTATTTATCATTAAACTACTGCTAAAAACAGCATTTGCTCAGGAATGGAAACCAACTGTGAAGTTGATTAAATGTAGCCAACACTGAACATGACTATAAAACACATAGCCTTAGATGGGGCAAGTATAGTAATGGAAATGCCTCAGCACAGACCCCTTTTCAAGTCACGGTGAGCCACTATGAATATATTTTGACTTCCTCTTCCCCGCCCCCCACAGCTGACCTACTCCTTTCTTTCCCATTTTCAATTATTCCTTTTTTTAAATGAACCTTAAATGTCTGGCAAATATCACCAAACAGGGCCCCAAACAGCTTACCTAAAATCCCTCTGTTGTATCCTCTCTCAGCCTGCTGTTTATAATTAGTATGGTCCCACTCTCCATGAGGTGGATCTGGACCATGTTGCTCTGTGTCTCATCTGCATATACATTTTTGGAGCATCCCAAGATTTGTGACAAGAACACCCAGTTTCAGTCATGAGTAGGGAGGCCAGTATCTGTTGTGCAGACGCATGCTGAGCTATGGGGTCACCATGGTTTAAAACGCTGTTGTCTCTGAATTATATGGTAACTCATGAGCCTTTTTCCTTTGGACTAAGATCATGCATAGTTTGTACTCTCTGTAAGTAGGTACAAAAGTGCTGCTTAAAAGTGTGTTTATGGAGTGCCAATGCTAAAATTTCCAGCAGTTTTGTAAAAGGTAAACTCTATCAATTCTGGGTGAACTAAGTCTACAGGTACCTGTAATTATTTGCCTATATGCAAATTACTATATGTAAATTTATTTCAAGGTCAGTGTTTTCAAATTTGTCCCTCACTTCCATGTTCTGAGGGAGAACAGGATCTTCAAACAAATTTATAATTTTTCCATATAGAGAATCTAACTATAGGGGGGTCATCTTATATTCAAGTAAATATGGTACTTTCTATTTCTGCAGTCAGACATTCAGATCTTACATCAGCCTCACTGATGACTTCTCTATTTATTGGAAGACTGTTGTTCTTGTATCAAGACAATGAGTGGTTAGGGCATTTGGCCAGGAAGTGGCAAACATATAGACCCTACCTATCCACCCCAGCCAGAGGGGATTCAAACCCATATCTCCTACTTCCCATAACAGTGCCCAAACCACTAAGCTAGGGGTTTGGGTCAGCACTACCCACCACTTGTCCTGTTAATGCTAGCCTGGTACAATGAAGGAGTCGTAATACTCACAAGGAGAGCAAGCAAGGAGAGTGACTCTATATCCCAGTCACTTCCTGAAATGGAGGGATTGCTGGGTTCTGCCCCTTTCTTCTAATGTTGCTTTATGTATTTTATGCAATAACTATTGAATACTATGAGCACAAGCTGTCTTTGAGACAAAACTTAGGGCACACTGCTCCTGAGAGTAGATATCTAAGAGACTGAGGGGGGTCGAGCCTATGTTCCAAACCCTATGCACCAAAGATTACAGGATTTCTGGGACTGGAAGGAGGTCCCAAAAAGGGAGGCATGGCTCTGTAGGCAAATGCTTATGGCACTGCTCTGGAAGGGAGGAGTTCTGGGTCTGCCCCTCTTCTGCCATGATTATTGCTTTTCTTTCTTTCTTTTTAACCAATGACTGTCTAATGTAAAATGTACATAGTCTAGTAAGATGGAGTGCAACCTTGTAGCTCTGTGAAGAGGGAACTCTCCTGAGAATGGTGTGCGGGTGGGAAGGGGTGGTCCTGGTGTTGGGGTTCCTCCTATCAGAATTGTTGATACATTTTGCATTTGGTGAAAGTTAGACTTCTAGATTGCTTTTGAGCATAATGCAATAACCTCAGTCTAGATGCCTCGGGTTCCTTTCAGGAAAAAAATGGAGTCATAAAATGCCATTAGTGCAGGGAAAGGAGACTCAGAAGGTGTATTTTCATATACACTGTTTTTTATTGACTATTTACATATGGTTCATTCACTGATAAGAAATAGCCTTGATAGTGTTTCAGCAGAAATGGGTAGGGATCCAGGAAAGAGTTGGAAGACAATGAGTTGGCTTAGTGTGTAGGAAGATTGTGATAGTTGGAGGGGCAGAGCACAGTTAGGAGGAAAACTGACCATGGGGTCATAACTAGAACAACATCATCAGAAGCTTTAAAAAGGGAAGTGTGGGCATCTTGATGAGTAGGCTGTGGTGAGTGTTGAGATAAAGGCACCAGAGGGATTGCTAATGGTGAAGATTAATCAATCAAAGTGATGTCTTCATCAAGAGGGTTAGCAAAACAATTGTCAAATGCTCTCCAGTCAGCAGTATGTGTTTACAGCCTGCCCACCATCTTTACATGCCAGTGGCTCCCAACCTTTTTAGATTCAAGGCATCCTCCCCAACTTTTCTGAATCTGACAAATTTGAGAACTACTGTTGTGTTGCCTGAATTTACCTCAACTGGGTGCCACTGCTGTCACCATTGTCTCCAGGTGATACTTCTCCATGTGCAGAACAGGAAAGGCCACAGCCTGTATGTGTTCCCCTTTTCCATTAGAGTTTTCTGGTCAGCCTAAAGCAGGCCAAGAGCCAACCTGTGCTGCAGCTTTCTGACCCTGCATGGCATCTGCCAAAAAGAGAGTTGCATGGGGAGAGATGGGATTTTCCTGCATGCCACTCTTTCCAGGAGAAGTACAGGGAGGGCTAGATTGGGATGGGTGTGAAGGAGTGAGAGAGACAAGGGGTAAAGTGCCTGAATTTCCCATGGGGAAAACACTCATCATATGTATGGAGAAGAACCCATCTGGGGTGGAGACAACAGGAACACACTTCTGGAGTTCCTGGTCCCTCCAGATTGGGGGATGGAGCACCAAAAGCTGTATTTCTGGCCCCAGTAATGGGCAGCAGGGATAAGGATGGCAGCCAGCAGGGAGCAGAGAAGTCAGAGACTTTCCCAGCTGTCAGCTCCTTGCAAGCAGCAGAGGAGAACTGGGCGGACACCCACGACCAGAGGGATCGGAGGATCACCCCTCATACCAGAGCCTCAAGAAACTGAGGAACAGTCTAAAGCAGCCTAACTGTGAACACAGTTGATTGTAGGCCATTCCTAATATTTCTAGGTTTTTTTCTTGTATTCTTCAAATGAACCCACCATATTTCAGTTTCTTCTTTCACTGTTTCCCCTATCAGTATTGGTTCTAGTCTTATCCAGCACCCATTTCTTTGATCCATGAAACGTTAGTATCCTTTTGTAGTGCATCAAAGGTGAAGATAAATAAACTTGAATTTGTCAGTGTAGCGAGCTGAATTTTGGGGGTTCGACTCAGTCCCTGTGATCTACAGATACATTTGTATTTGGTGGACAATGGGATTAAAGTTAATACCAGGCTGACCAGTGATGGTGGCATCCCTCTCCACTGCCCATCTTGGATTTAGTTAGAGTTGGGATACACACAAGGAGACAAAAATTGAAGACTTAAAATAAAGGGGAATTTGTTACAACAATAAAGAATGGGAATAAAAGGGAAGGGATGGCAATAACAAAGTGGATAAGTACAAATAAACATGCACAGTATACTTTACCAAAATATAGAAGATGCAGATGATAACAGCTGTACAGGGGTCAAACAGCAGTGAACAGATGAACCACAGACAAATCAGGTGTCAATGAGTCAAGGTCAAAATCCAAGTGAACAAATCCAAGGCTGCCTATACATGAGTTTCTTGGGGTTTTACTTACAATGCTCCAGTGTCGCGACAGCATCAACATGCATTGTATGAGGTTTAGATAAAGCATCCCACAGCCACTTTTAAACATGCAGGAGCTTAATACATATAACACTGTGGGGTTTCAACTAGAGCGGCTCTCCAGGAACTGCTCTAATTAAAATGTCCAGCCCCACCACCGCTGGCAGCCCAGGTGATCAAAAGCACAGAGGTTGCCAAAAGACAAAAAACTGGGTCCTACTGTGGACCTTCTTCTCTCTCTCCATGAACTTCACACTCACCTAAGTCTCAGGCATCCAGGCACAAATTCACACATGCTCACAGAGACAAAACTAGCAAACCAAACCACTCAATCTACCAGACAGCCAACACATGCATGAACCAAACTACACGCACCCCCAACATGCACACACAGTCACCATGACTACACCCAAACTAATCCAAAAGACCCAAACAGCTCAAACAACTAACTTGCACACTCTGCATCACAGTACCGGTTTAAACAGGCTTCAGTTATAGCACTTTCACCATCCAATAATCTCAGTTCTTGTTAACTAATGTCAATCATTCAGCGACCAATCACTTACATTCACATTCAATAATGGACCCATCA
>NW_017729033.1:7230260-7232144 GCF_001723915.1 Gavialis gangeticus
CCAAAAGACCCAAACAGCTCAAACAACTAACTTGCACACTCTGCATCACAGTACCGGTTTAAACAGGCTTCAGTTATAGCACTTTCACCATCCAATAATCTCAGTTCTTGTTAACTAATGTCAATCATTCAGCGACCAATCACTTACATTCACATTCAATAATGGACCCATCACTCAACAACTGTTGCTCACTTTTACTGTTGTTCAGAATCGCACACTTTTCCTGCCTAACTGCACAGGCCCACGTGATCTAAATGGGGCAGCAGGTCAACAATTTATTTGCTTCCAGAAGCTTCTGTACAAAGCATCCATTGCCCATGCTCAATCATAAGTATGGCAACTCTTTACATGCTGGCTTCAACGTAAACTCAAAACTCTCTGGTAACACCAGCAAAAGGCAAGAAGTCAGTGAAGGAAAAGTTGAGTAACAGAGTTGTGGAGCTGGTAAGAGCGAGAGGCCTGGAGGTTCAGGAGGAAAAGTTAAAAGAAGAGAGTAAGCCACTGTGTAGATAGACGTTTTAGTCATGTGGATAGGCAAGAAGGATAATTTTTGTTAGCAGTATATGTTAACATGGAATATTAAATATGGAATATTCCATATGGAAAATTTAAGATAATTTGAGTCATTCCTTCTGACTTCCTTGTGCGTGTTTCTTCTCTATATTAGGTTAGCCGTTCCTACACTAATTGTTCGGGTTGACCCAAAGGCTGCCCTCCATCATCTACACTGCAACCTCTAAACTCTACTCCCAGTAGCATTCCAGCCCGACCGTGGAAGTCTGCTGAAATTCAGGTCTGAGGTTGAGCCCATCTCTCCTAGCAATATATTTGGAGCTTACCCATGCCAACACTGGAAATCTTCCTGCAGCACCCCTACAACTTTTTTGTTCCTGACTTTCGGTTCTTCTGCATTCCACGTCCTGTATCTCCTGCCTATAACTAGAGCCAGCCAGCAAACAAGAGACAGGTAGTCTGAGGACTGATTCTAGGATGCTCCCAATTTGACATGGACTGGGTGAGGGCAACCCACAGGGACAACCCAAAATATCATCATGGTTGCAGCCTTTGCAACCTGTTTAGGGGAGGGAGTGTCTCACAAGTGTTTTTTCTTATAATGCTAAGCAAGTTGTTCATATTTAACAAAGAATATTGACCATTAATTAGAAAGAATACAGAATGAAAATGTGGCCATTGTGGAGTCCAGAGGAGTTGTGCCAATGAGTGTAATGGAGCCAAGACTTCTATTGACAGTGTTTTGTGATGCCCTATACGCCAGATTCGTTCACGCTTAATTCAGCAGGGTTCATAACTTTAAGCAACTCTCATAAAAATGAGGTGCTGCTAAGTGTGTAGTAAAGACCCAAGACAGGGCAATTTGCATTAAAATTGCCATAAGATTTAGTTATCTATTGTAAATTGTTCTTTTTATAACCTGAGTTTCATGATTCTTTATTTCTGATGTAAATAATCTTCAACTATGAAAGTGAAGGGGATTCCACTTTGGGATTCAAACAAGTAATTCTGCTTGAAATGAGGGCTGGTGCCAGTTTTCCATCACCTCCAATGGCTTTTGGACCAGTGTCTACATAAAGCAAGAGAGCAAAAGTATGAATGCTGGAGATGGTTAGAATATTATTAGTCTGAAATTTCAGCATATGGCTTGTCATTTGCTACAAAGATATGCAATTATGAACTTCCTTGAGGTTTTACTGTTTAAATGCAAAATTAACTTACTATGCTCCTTAGTTAATAGCAGGGCATTAAATATAGTATTTATTAAGCAAAAGACATATAGGAGCAGCACAGCTTTGCCATCTGTACCTATCCCACTGTACATCTTTCAGTTCACAGAAAATGGACCAGACTCAATCTGCTCATTCAGTC
>NW_017729033.1:7237144-7241013 GCF_001723915.1 Gavialis gangeticus
ATAAAGAATATGGCTTGTCATTTGCTACAAAGATATGCAATTATGAACTTCCTTGAGGTTTTACTGTTTAAATGCAAAATTAACTTACTATGCTCCTTAGTTAATAGCAGGGCATTAAATATAGTATTTATTAAGCAAAAGACATATAGGAGCAGCACAGCTTTGCCATCTGTACCTATCCCACTGTACATCTTTCAGTTCACAGAAAATGGACCAGACTCAATCTGCTCATTCAGTCCATTAGCAGAGTTTTCTGCACTTCAGTGCAGAAAGAAGTAAGAGGCGGCAAAGGTAGCTTCTTCACTGCAAAGTAAATTAGACACCTCTTGCAATGAGAGGGAAAAGTTAAGCAGACAAATTGAAGAGACACAAACATTACAGTCTCTCAACTCACTTACCTAGTGAAAAATGAAGCATGTAAACAACTAAATGCCCAGAAAACTTTAAAGCACCATTCACTATTTGAAAGGAAATCATCCCTGGCTCTTCGAAAAAAAACAAATGTATCGCTAACAGATGGCCCATTTTCTTTCCTGATGTATAAAAATTAAAATGATGCTTCCAAAGTAGCAGCCAGGCCTTTAAAGACAATAAACAGACATCATGTCGTTTGCACCGAAGTGCAGAAAACTCTGCTAATGGACTAAACGAGCAGATTGAGTCCGGTCCATTTTCTGTGAACCAAAAGATGTACAGTGGGATGGGTACAGATGGCAAAGCTGTGCTGTGCTGCTCCTATATGCCCTTTGTTTAATAAATACTCTATTTAATGCCTTGCCATTAACTGAGGAACATAGTAAGCTAATTTTGCATTTAAACAGTAAAACTTCAAGGAAGTTCATAATTGCATATCTCTGTAGCAAATGACAAGCCATATGCTGGAAATTTCAGACTGCTAATTAAACCAAACATGCCCAAGCATGCTTTTAACAATACTGTATATCATTATATAAATGCAGGGCAAATACTGTTCTGAGCCCTACAAGTAGCTAAAATGGTGTTTAATAAGATGCCCCATCTGCATTTCCAATTGATGCCACCCGCATTTAAATCTTTCTTGAATAATCCCACTTTACAGTTACTGGGAGGGAAAAAGTGGGCCCAAGGTTGTTTTTGTAAATTCAGCACAACTATTGCAATGCTGGTTAGACTTAGTGGGGTAAAAGTGCCAGAGTGTTAACTGCCCACTTCCAGATCACACTAATCAGGAACTTTCCAGACCAAACTGAACCATCTTTTAGCAGCTCAGAAACAGGCATAATTAGAAATAAATCGCAATAAATGCAGGACTTTTCCATTCTCTCACTATATTTAGAAACATCAAACTACTACAAAGCCTCATAGCATACAACATCCAATAGCTTGCATAAGCTGAAGGTAACCGTGTAAAGAACCAGTCCTTCATCACCTGGGATTCAGCCCGTGAGGATGAAATGTGGAGAATAACGCTCATATTGTAGAAAATGTGGCATTAAGACACATAGATATTTTTCACGCTCTACCCGTTCCTCAAGAGAGTGAATCTGAAATACAACAGATGTTTGGTTTAGGATCCAAGCATCCACCATCTACTGCATTTTGCAGGTGTTCAGAGTCCAAGAAATATTGGCTTGTCTATGCCAAGGCAGCTGGTATAAGTCATGGGCTAATTGTTGCAATTCTTTTACTAAGGAACTATGGGGGATAGTTATGACAATTAACATGACAGAAATGCGGTGGGGGGAGGAGAGGACTTCAACAAAGACATCTGCTTGAGAAAAAAACATCATTATATCCCCATCCCAATACTTCTTGTTCTGCAACTGAGGTTTGCTTGTGGACAATTACACTCTAGATTATTATTATGCTACAATACTACCTGAAGTAAAAAAAAAAAAAAAAAATTACAGGATTGTTTTAAATCTCCCAAATCAAGAAATACACTTAAGGCTGCAGTTCCACCCTGATGGGCCAGGCCTATATATTGAACCACATATAGAATATTAAGCAAGGGTTCACTCTGGTATGATCTATATATGCCAGAATGAGTAAGACATTTAAAGCTTCTGCATTTCAACATAAATAGTATGTATTTTTTTGTGCTTCAAAAGGGTGGTATAAGAATGCAATGTATTCAAAGCTCTAAAACTGGTTTGGGACATATCTTGCCATCCTTTGAGAAGAAAAACAGTTGCATGTTTCAGTGGGTTTAACAGTCTCCGGCCAGTTGGTAAAATACATCCTCACCTGTTCCTGATCCATGGGGAATGCTAGTCTTCTATAGCAGTGGGCTCAAACTTTTTAGCAGCTGTGCCACAATTTAAGCCCTGTGCCCTACTGAGTGCCTGATCCCCCTCCTGCTACAAAAAATGATAGTAACGAGACCATCTTTGAAAAAAAGTCATTATTCAGTGTTGCTCAATGTCGTGGAAACTTGTGGAATCATGTATGATAAATCACACACAGGGCGTGATGCTGGAAGGTTTTAAGACAGTGGTCCTCAACTTTTTTAGCTGCACGGTGCCTCTTGGAAAGTGTCCCCTCTTTGCTTTCTCTCCTTTTTTGACTACTGAAACATAATTCTTCTATTGCAAAGAGTTCAGCCAAGACCACAGCAGGTTAAGAATTCCACTTGTTCACTTTGCTCTGTGTATTGCAAGGCCCCTGAGTACCTGTTCTTCTTCTTCTTCTTCTTCTTCTTCTTCTGTGCTACTGTTGCATGCACCACATGTTGGTCACCCCTGTTCTATAGCATGTACTTACGCAACCTCTTGACCAACAGACGGGCCTTCAGAGATGAGAGAAGGGCAGTCTGTCTCTCCTGTACAGGCCCTTTGCACAAGGAATTTTGTATAGATGTTGAAGGCCAGAAAAGATGATTAAAGCATTTCACCTAATGTTGTTGCACAACTGCAGGTGATAGGCTTGCACCCGGTATCAAGCACTGAGCTTGATAACCAGTATATGGCTAGAGCACATCTTCCAGGATGGCATCCAGTCTTGACGTAAAGTCGTCTCCGGGGCAAGGCCTGTCATAAGTTTGTACAGCCCCTAACACAATGGAATCTATGACTGCAGCCCCTTAGATTCATGGGGCTGGAGAATCCACCCTTCTCCTTGTTCATTTGCTGGCATAGATAATCACCTCCACCATTATATTGTGTGTATGCGTGTGTGTGTGCATGCACATGCGTGTGTACTGTATACATACACACATATGATATTGTTATAATATATATATAATATGTGTGAATGTGTATATATATATATGTGTGTGTGGTACCTATATATTATATATATGAGTTTCTATAGCTTTAACTTCCAGCCACTGTTTTTTGTTATATTTAATTATTTCCTTGCTCTTTTTATTTCTGCCAATATGAATTCCTCAACTAAAACCACAACAATGCGAGAGAATCCTTTGTAGTCCCGAAAAGCCATTTGGGATGTACCATTTCAAAAGTTACAGACATGCTTTAACCCACAAAATTGATTCTAAATTTAATGGAAGCCACAGTGGTAAACCTCCCCTTAAGGTAAACCTCCCCGAAAGCCTTAAAAATCACCCACCACCACATACAGTTTGGCTAGCATTGCCCTAACTGTATGCCTAATAGCTTCATCGGATGTTCCACCATTGACTTCACTAGGAACAGTGTTAGACCACTTCTGAAAAGTTGTGAAAATCCCTCGCTTTATGTATCAAGCTCTCCACTTTTAATTAAGTACAATGGGACTGTAGTCTATATTATGGATTAATGGGCTGAAAAGTGTCATTTAAATTTACATAGACTCAGAAACTCACAAGTAAAGCAATAAATCTTCACAGTGCTACATTTCATTTCCTTTTTTCTATTCCATCTTGCCTTTTTTTTTTTTTTTTTTTTACA
>NW_017729033.1:7241167-7264302 GCF_001723915.1 Gavialis gangeticus
TTTTTTTTTTTTTTTTTTGCACAGCTCTCATTGAAAACCAGCCAGATATTTTTTAAAAATTTTATTTTAATGTGAAGATTTAATGAAATGCTGCCACTAGCTGGCACCACCATAATTAAGAGACAATAGCATAGTATGTGCTCTTTGGTAAATAAAAATTGTTTCAAAGGGAATCTTGGGGGGATATTTCCTTATTTATTCTAAGGCCTCAAAACATTTATCTTAACCAGCTCACACAGAAATAGATCCCATTTGCTGTGCTTTCTGATACCCTGAGCAATATCTTATTCCACAAATGTTCTTACTCATTTATCTTCAGATCCGTCCTTGCAACCTTCCTTTGCTCTGATTCCTAATAAGAGGGATGTTAGTCTCATCATGTCCCAGTGCTCCCATATGTATCCATATCTGTGTGTAACCTGTAAGCTCTCTGGGGCAGAGACTATCTCTGTTCCTTATTTGTACCACACCTGACATAACGGGGCCCTTTTTCATGACTGTGTTCAGGGTTTCTGTGCTTTATGGCAATACAAAAAATAATAGTAACAAAACTATCGTTGTAAAAAAGGCACTATTCAGTGTTGCTTAATGTCCTGGAAACTTGTGGAATCACGTCTGAAAAATCATTCATAGGGCATGATGCTGAAAGGTTTTAAAACAGTGGTCCTCAGCTTTTTTAGATGCAAGGCACCTTTTGGAAAAATGCCACCTCTTTGCTTTCTCTTATTTTTTGACTACAGAAATACAATTCTTCTGTTGCAAAGAGCTCAACCAAGACCACAGCAGGTTTCAAAGTTTTGCCACTATGGATTCCTGTTTGAAAACTCAAGCAGGGCTCATGGTAGAGGTGATATCTTTTATTAGACCAACTAGATTTTTGAAAAAAAAAAAAAAAATTTAATTGCAAGCTTTTGGGCACAAGCACCTTGCATCGGGCATCGGAGAAAAGATTGCAAAAGTTCTCCTGGGTAGAAATGAAAGTTCATATTTCACAGGATTTCACAGAGGGGTCAATAGATGGAAAGTTCCTCTGGGCAGGCTGTTCCTAGCTGGTAAGTTGTCTCTCCAGCTCCGTGATGATGCAAATTACCTTGAACAAAGGCGGGAGCATGATCTCAGTTTTCAGGTGGTCAAAATTGCTTTCTTCTTGTGAAATTATGAAGATTTCTTTTTAAAAATTGGCTAAAATTTGGTATTGTCCATGTGTCATGTATCCAGGTTGTAGCCATATTGGTTTAGAGGAAAAAGCAATCAGGGCTCATGGTAGAGGTGATATTTTTTATTAGACCAACTAGATTTTTTGAGGGGCGGGGAAATCATTAACTGCAAACTTTCAGGCACAAACATCTTTCATCAGGCATCGGAGAAAAGGTGGTGAAAGTTTGAAACCTCTGGGTTTATCTTGTCAATTGTATGTAGGTGTTAACTCACTTAACAATGCTAATATTACCGGGCACCTTTAAAAGGATCTTACCGTTGACAATCACTGTTAAAGCTTTCTCAAATTGTGGTTAAGACCTATGTATCACTGCAGGTGATACATTGAGACCTTGACTGAAGGTCTCAATGTACTAATGTATCGCTAATGCACAATGCACAATGCACTAGTGCAGTAATGCACAATGTACTAATGTATCCCTGCTGGTGAGATATTGAGACCTTGACTGAAGGTCTCAATGTACTAATGTATCACTAATGCACAATGCACTAATGCACAATGTACTAATGTATCTCTGCTGGTGAGACATTGAGACCTTGAATGAAGGTTTCAGTTAAAGGACTATTTAATTTTCAGTCAAAATCTCAACAGGGAGAACTTGACTGAAAATTAAAGCTGCCCATTTTGACACCAAATAACAGAGGGAAAACCCCAGGTCTCCTTTGGGGATGAATTTCCCCCTTTCTGCAGTATGGCAGAAGAACTCTTTACTAGCTCAGTAAGGTGCAGTTTACACATGTCTGTACAAGTACAAGTGAGGGTTAGTTAAGGCCAAATATGTCTATTTACCCAGCGGGTGCAGTCAGAAAGTCCAGCAGCCTGTAATATAGGACACTAGATGAAGAACAATGATCTTTGCCATTTGCTGTAACAAATGTTGCCCCTGGGAACCTAAAATTGTTTGCCACGGTAGACTTGCCAGATGCTTGGCTACAACCAGGAGAGTGATCAGTGAGCAATGCAGACTGGAGAGGAGCAACTTGCACAGAGACTGAAAAACAGGGCTTACAATTTATCAGTAGCAATGGCACATACACCATGACTATCCAGCTGGGGCAGGCCAGACACTGACTACACACCAGTGCATAATCTGAGTTGGCTTCCCATGCATAATATGTGCCTGCACACGTTCTCATTCAGGCGCCTACCCATGACAAGATGTATTGTCCTGTAATTAGTTTTTATATCGTGTTCTGACTACCGGCTGAATGTCACACATTTCAATTAGCTAGCAGCCCATTAAAAACGATGCCTTTTCAATCAGTGTATTCCCAGAGAGACTGACTTGTGTTAAAGGAGTGACTGCATTTCCAAATCAGAAGAAGTGGTAGGTTGAAATAGTGGGGGGGGTTGAGATTTTAAGATGCATGTTTTCCTCCATGAAGTGGCTCCTTTCTGATCTTCAAGGCGGCCACCTATGGAAAGTAACCCTGTGCATATAATCATGTCACCTCCATTGGAAAGTGGAGAATTCTTGTAATCCATCAGCCAGTTTGTCCCCCCCCCCCCTTTTTTTTTTGCTATACTGTTTAAGGATGAACTTCATATAATATAAAATTGTGATGTGGATGACAGCAGCTTCTGAGTCCGTGCTGATTCATGGATGATGTACAGAGAGGCGAATGTCTGCAGTTGCTCAAAATCCTAATGCAGTGAATTTATCATAGAAAACTCCAAAGTGTTACCTAAGGAAAAGTCTGTGCTCATTTGACGTTGCTGTTCTCTCCAAAAAACACTTCTTCGCACTGAGCTCTCATTTACATGGCCTGTTTGTTCCAGGTGAACAAAGAATAAATTCTGCTTCTTTCTTAAAATATCTCGGTAACCATCGCATAATTAAAACTCATGCTTCAGGCCTTTGTCTGGTTTCCATTAGACTTAAGTCCCTTTGGTTTTCTTTTCATCCTTTCTTCTTCACATGCTTCACTCTGAATGAGTGCACCTCCAACTTGATCGCTTACCCCCAAGATTCATTTAACTTGTTTCTTTGAGGAATCGAGATGGAAAAGATTCTGTAAAGAGAATTAAAGGAGGAATGGAAAAATCATTCTTTGTCACAATACCAATATGCCCTGAACAGATGTTTAGTTTTTGAAAAAGAAACGTTTGCTATTGTGATGGATTAAATGAAAATTAGAACATCACATATGTTGAAACAGAGGTTTTTGGATGCAGAAACATTGGAAGAGGAGAAATGCATCTATTTGAATAAACCTAGCATGAATTATTGAATCCTAGGGTTAGAAGGGACATCAAAATCATCTGATCCTGCACAAATGTAGGAACAGACTGGATTGTGTGAGCTATGGCTTAAATAGGGACTATGCATTCTCATCCCATTACCTGGGTTATTTTTTGAGACTCGCTTTGTCTCTATTGGTTCTTTGCTTATTCTCTGTCTCTCTTCCACTCCCCCCACCCTTCCTCTCCCTCCTCTTTCCCATCTTTTGTATTCAAATCATTCACGCCATACTTGCTAGTCTTCCTGCACATGAGGATAGTTAATTCCTCTGCCCTCAGTAAGGTTTCTTTAAAGTACAGCCAGCTCTCCTGGACTCCTTTCACCCTCAGACTGGCCTCCCAAGGGATCCTGTCCATCAGCTCCCTGAGTTGAAGTCTACTTTGCTGAAGTCCAGAGTCCTTACTCTGCTGGTTTCCATCCTTCTTTCCTGAATTCAATCATCTTGTGGTCTCTGCTGCCAATAAGTGATTACTTCTTTCTAGGTAAAATACTATTCACATAAGCAATGGTGACAAATCTGGTTCTTCATTAGGAATCCTAACCAGTGTTGTGCTTTACTTTGTAGTTTCTAGATGAATGGATCCAGATGGTATTTCAGGATTAATCCAAACTGGGGAAAAGTTAAAGCATTTGAGGTCAGTCACCTTTATAAATTAACTTCTGAAGATGTAAAATAAAAGAGCGAAGAATTGTTGTCACTTGGAATATATCTCTCTTTATCTCCCTGCCTTTATATGCTGGGATCTTGAGCATTAGCAATAAACCTATAATCATGTAAAAATGTTTAGCTCAAAGCAAAAGAAAACAGTGTTAGTAATTTAAACATTAAGGGAAAGAGTATATTCTCTCCCCCTTAAATAACTGTATGTCTGTATCCTTGTGATTAGGTGGAAATATTCCATTAGCCTCCACCAAATAAAAAGGGGCTCCTGAGGGTGCTTAGAGGGGAAGTGGTACGCTGTAATGACTAATAGATGACTTCCACCTCCTAAATATGGAAGGTGAGTAGTCTACAGCAATGTAGCTTATTTTGTGAAGAGTTTTTTTTTATCATTATTTATCTTAGAAAGGCGGTAGACATTTCATCTGCAGGAGGCAGCTTGTTATAGAGGTACATCATTTTGTTTCATTTTTCTCCGGCAAATTATATGATTTGGGGATATTCCTTCAATGGAATTGCCTACGTGTAGAGTGGCTGTGTAGTAGCCGAGGTAAAAGCATTGTATTTACACTTTTCTATGTTCTCTTCCTGGCCCTGGTTTGTTGGGTGAGCTGGCACAAGTCATCTAACTGTACTTATGCTTTGGGATCTGCTCATATGAGAATATACGAGAAAAATATTATTATCAAATCCTATGCAACAAAGACACTGTGTGGTCAAAGAAAAATATTTCCACCCCAGAGCGTGTCAGTTTTAGCCTTTTGAATGTATGAGAATACAGAAAATGGCAAGTATTATACAAATACATCTACTCAAAAACAAGTGATGGTTGTAGCCATGTTGGTCTAAGGACGTAGGCAAACAGGGCTCTTTGGGTAAATGTGAAAGCTTTTATTAGATCAACTAAATAGTTGGAAAAAATGTCTCTTTGCAAGCTTTTGGATACAAACACCTACCTCTGCCTGAAGAAGGGTGTTTGTACCCAAAAGCTTGCAATAAAAATTTTTCTGACTATTTAGTTGGTCTAATAAAAGATATCACCTCTACCCAAAGAACCTCGTCTGCCTCTGGGGAAGTAAGGCTTTTCATTTCACTTACAAGTTCTACACCCATGTGCATACATGTGCACACACACGTACACCACTTTTATACATACAAAAAGCCAGATTCTTAGTTGGTGTGAAAGGGGGTCAATTGATCAGATTACAGTGCCTATTCTTCTGTCACTAGCTGAGACGCCACACCTTCCCATGATGAAAACTGCTTTTAAAGAATGTAATTCATGTTTTTTTTTAAAACATCTGTGAAATGTGCTTTAATATAACTTTGTGCTGTTTCCTTCATTAATGACACATGCTGGAGTACAGTCATTACCACATCCCAAGCTGTGCTTGTTTCCCTGTGAATATACTACTCCTCCATCCGCATCCCTGCTGCATCTATTCCACTGATAGGTATTATAGCCCTCTGCAGGGGAGGATAAGCATCATTTAAGTTAATGGTTGCTGTGTGCATTTAGTGCCTTTAACAGTCACGACCTGCCCAGGCCCTTCCAGTGAGTCAGTAGCAGACTTTGGTATTGAACCTCACTATCCTGATGACTCCCTTTTCCTGGGTGAACCTGGAGACTTAGTCCTTCTTTGGAATTTCAAAAAAGTCACTCATATGCTGAACAAATACTTTGCCTCAATCTCCTACAAGGATGACATTGTCATTGAGGACATTAGTGGAGTACCACATGGCAAAGAAGACCACAGACATTGTCATTGAGGACATTGGTGGAGTACCACATGGCAAAGAAGACCAGAGCTGAGGTGGAAGCAAAATTTTCATTGCTTAGTGTCACAAAATTAGGGGTCTCGGATAACTTCATTCCTAGAATCCTGAAGGAGCTGGCTCATGAAGTAGTAACTGCTTTATCGCAAATCTTTAGCAAATCTGTAAAATCAAGAGTTAGTACCCTATGAATGGAAAAGTATGCCTATTATTAAAGAAGGGAGAAAGTATGACTTGGCAGTTACCAGCCTATTAGCTCAGCTTCAATAGTCTAGAAATGGTGTATGTGTGTGTCTTTGATCAAGTACGAATGAAAGAACAGTTAAAGATACAGAAGCAAACAGAAAATGGGACAAAACACAACATGAGTTTATCCAAAGATGATTGTGTCAGATTAATTGAATTTTATGACAAGATAACCAACTTCCTAGATAAGGGCAACATGACGGATTTAATTTAGATTTAGATTGAAGCGAAGCTTTGATACTGTGCCTCATGGAAAATGATTGCCCGAACTAGAAAAGACAGGGACGAATACTACGCTGGTGAGGTGGAAAAGGAGCTAGTTTACAGGGAAACTACATAGTTCATGTTTAAAGGCAAGTAATCTGACTAGAGGTGGTTGTCAGATATGTTCCTCTGGGATCCATCTTAAGAGCTATCCTGTTTAACGTTTTTATTAACAACCTTGATACCGGAAGTGGATGCAGTTGGCAGATGACAGTAAGATATGGGGTTTTCCAGTATGGAAGAGGATCAGATTATCTAAGTCTTCTGCATGATAACCTTGGGGAAGGGGACATTAGAAATGGTATGAAGTGCAAAGTCATGGACTAAAGGAACCAGACACAAGTACTATAAGGTGGGCTATAACATGGAGGCACATAGATTGGAAACAGCTGTGGGAGAGGGAGATTAAAGTAAACTGGCTGATGTTTCAAAACATCAGTCTGGTGCAGCTGTTAAAAATGGTTATGTTTTAGGTGGACTTTGTTCAATTCAAACAAGGAGATACCGGTACCATTGTACAAGGATGTGGTAAGATCCCATTCAGAATACTGCATGTAGTTCTGGTCACCTGGGTTCAACAATGATTAACTTAAACTGCAACAGATACAAAGACAGGCCATTAAAAATATGGTGAGAATGGAGAATGATAGGCAGGAATGTTCCTGATTCAACAATCAGTGTGTGAGATATGTGGGATCATCTATTTACAATCCCTGGGATTAAGAGAAAGAGGTCATTCTCTTGTATAGTATGCGTCTGATAGGGGCCAGAAATAATTTTTTCCCCCTCCTGAATGATAATGGCTTCTGCAGTTATTTTTTATTGCTGTTTTGTTCTTGTCTTCTCTCAAAGCTTTGGGTCATTGGCCAAAGTGAAGGCTTGCAGGGTGGGGAAGGGGCATGGGGGATGCTGAAATGGGCTGATGTCCCTGCCACTATTTAGAAAACTCAGAGGTCCTTGGCTAAAGGGTCTTAGTCTTTTATTGAGGGGGATGCTGATCACTAGAATTGAGGTCAGGAATATTTATTGGGATTTTTTTCTCCTACGTCAAATTGTCAAGGACTATGAGGGGTTTTGCCTTCCTCTAGAGCATGGGATATTGTCCTTTCAGCACATATTAACCAACTGCTTCACTGTCACTCTGTGTCCCAAATGGAGCATCCCTTATTTACCAAGATGCACATGAGCGTCTGGCTGAGCAGGATTCTATTTCTCCTATCCGACGGGAGAAATCCTGCTGAAGAATATGAGATTTGCCCCTGCTGG
Organism: Gavialis gangeticus; assembly: GCF_001723915.1. Taxonomy (NCBI): domain Eukaryota; kingdom Metazoa; phylum Chordata; order Crocodylia; family Gavialidae; genus Gavialis; species Gavialis gangeticus. The sequence continues at coordinate 7,248,842 of NW_017729033.1, forward strand.
GTCTGACCAAAGGTCCGTATAGCTATGTAACCTGTCTCTCACTGTGGTAAATAGGAGAATACTGTAGAGAACTGAGTTTTTTCTAACCTCCAGGGGAATTTTGCTTTTTTTTCACATCTGGGGTCATCTTTTCATGCAGAAACTCTAAACTGCAGCAGGCATCTACATCACTACACTGAACTGAGCAGTGGAACCAATCAATACATTGACTTTTTAATACAAAGGTTACCAGCCATTCCACCCTGCTTTTGGGTCAGTCACCAAATCAAATTTAGCTTACTGTCACCTTGGTTAGTGTATTATACTCCTTTCAGCTGATTGCTTTCCATAGCTATGAACCACAGCTTAAAGGAAACCAATTATAGACTGGAGGAAGTAGCCTGAGAAGAGTGCTACAGCCAACAGATGGGGAAGCTTTGAACTCCTCCACTCTAATCTTATTTCTAATCCTGAATCTCCTCCCACTTTTTTGGTGAATCGCTTCATCTCTTGGCTTCAGTTGCCATATCTGAAACAGAAGATGCTAATACATACCTACCTGTCTTGTAAGGCAGTTTTGAAAAATGATTAGTTCCCACTAGGAAAACATGTTGAGCGAAACATTAGCCATGATAATCCTTAATTATCAACCTTGCCTTAGACTGAAGCAGAGTTTATATGTTGTTGCTGTTTCAGTTATGAATGTTTTCTTCCCAAGTTGTTATACTGTGTGCTTGTGTTCACCGCTGTCTATAAAATGCGAGTGAGCAGTATTCTTAGTGGCACCAAAACATACAGTTGGGTTAACATGCATAAGGGGGGGTAGCACCACACTCCCAGCATAAATTCATCTTTCACTTCCCCAACCCCCCTCTGCAACGTGCTAAGTATGTTATAGCCACAAGGAGCTCAGCTGCAAGTTATCACACTGATTACTCCAACAACCAAAAAAAAAAAAAGGCAGACCTTGTAACCTTCTTTGTAATTAAAATTAATTCCTTAATGGAAAGCAAGTAACCGTGACACTAAACCATCAAGCCTTAACCCCTCTTTACACTTATAATGGTATTATAGAGAAAAGCAACCAGTCCTTTCTGCCTGATATCTTTCTTCCCCCCCCGCTCTTCTTTTCTTCTGCTTATGAGAAGATGAATCTTTCCATCTGTGAATTGCTCAGTATAAATTATTCATTGAGCACTTTTGTCAACCCTATTAGTGGCACAGGAATCTAGGTAAATGTCAAGTCATCTTTGTTAATCCTTCATTCAGGCTGTTGGGAGTGATACTGCACCCAGCAGTAATATGTTTGACCTACTGGAGTCTTCATTCTGCCAGTGAGTCACATTTTGATGAGGCAGTTGAAGTGTTTCTGTCTCAGAGAGTCTAGATGCCCTCCTTTCCAAATAATTGGGTAATATGAGGTGGCCCTTTTGTCGCAGATTTCCTTCCCGATTGAGTATGTTACACAGAGATAGAAAAGAACTCATTAACTGGGCTAGTATTGTGTTTGTATAGTACCTTTCCTTGTAATGCCCTAATCCAAGACTAGAGCTCCTATCACAGTACAAATAATAAATAGTAATGATGTCCCCCGCTGCCTGAGCTGCAATGATTCTTTCTGGGCATTTCCTAGAACTTGGTGCAGTCTAGTTTTGACTGCTTTCTGCTTCTCCTGTGTTTCATTATCCAGCGTCTGATCTTATTTTTTTTCCCCTAAAAGAGTTATTCACACTGAGAAACCTGTCCAGCCAGCAGATATAGGACCACATCCTTTTAGCCTTACCACCCCAAATAACCAAACTTGCTTCAACCACAATAGTCCTGCAAGGTTCAAACACTTGCCTCTAAACGAACTATCTAGTCTGCCACACAGATTATGGGGAAAAAAATAACTCAAAGATTACTTGGATTCTTCAGGCGGAATGAAAGACCGGGTGGCACCTTGGAGAATAACTTTTTCAGAAAGTCATAAGGTTTTGTAGACAAGAGTCTAGTTTGGCAGATGCTATGACTGGACTTGCACAGAGTAGGGCAACTAAATAGAAAGGTATGAAGTAATTTAAAAACAAAGGATAGGTAAAGGGTAGGAGAGGGTTGGGGGGGAGTCAAATATGGGTTGAAGAGGTCAAAAAGAACAAAGATGTTGACCTATTGAGGGGCATTGTTGTAAAAAATAGTTGAGGTAATGGGATAAGAATCTAGAGTCTCCGTTGAAATCATACTTAGCACAAGCCAGTGTGTGAATGATTTCTTGTCCCTCTTAATTTCATAGTCAAATTGGGTTTTAAAGTTGTGTTGTTTAAGAACAGCTACTATGGTACATCCAGGGAGGTTAAAGTGCTGTGTGGCAGGCTTATGTGTCTTTCTGGAACTGATGTCAAATCAGTGTCCATGCACTCTTTCACACAGGGATCACCCTGCATGGACAACGTAGAGAGCAGAGGGGCATTACAAGCAGGTGATGGTTTACAAGTTATTGGTAGATGAGTAGGTAAATGAACCCCACACGTTGTGAATCCATGTTATTCGGTCTAGTGATGTGGTCTGGGTTGGTGAAGGGGCACCGCAGTCCAGATAACAAATAGTTGGTGAGGGGGCACGGCTGGCATCTGGGTGTGTTGCAAAGCTTGGTGGCTTGGTTAGAATAGGAATTAGGTAGTATGTTGCTGGAGACTAATTTGGTTGAAGTTAACGGACTCTATCTTTAAGCCAGGACAAGCTTGCCCTCCAAGGCTACCTTGAGATGGTTGTCCTTTTCCAGGTGGGTTGGAGGTCATTAATGAGATGTTCAAGCTGCAGGTGATACTTGATAACAGGAGGGATTCTTGCAATATTCAGAAGACTTTCTTGCCCAGACCTGGGCACACATGTGACTAATTGCCAATATTGCATATAGAGACCTGATCTAAAAAGGTAGGAGTTATTTTAAAAGCAGGTGTCTAAGCCCCCAGCTATGATCCTGAACTGTCTCCTAATCCTAGAGGCATCTACACTCCATTGCCTCTTCAATTTTTGACTGTAAAGATCCTCTATTTTAAATGAGACAACCATTGAATAAAATACTGGCCAGTGGCCCAGTTTTAAGAGGAAGGGGATAAACTATCCTACCCAGGATGACCTGTAGCTTGATATTTAGGGCACTGTCTTGGGATTGGGAGGTGTGGGTTTGAATCCACTCAGGCAAGGGTGTGCATTGAGTCTATATGTTTTGCTTCATGGGTGCGTGTGCTAATGTTAAGACTCATTGTATTAAGAAAAGGGAGGGGAAAAGTGCTTCCTTCTTGAGCCCTATTTAAGGGCAAGCAGCAACCACTTCTGTATTCTTCAAGGAGTCCTGACCTGTCAATAAACTTGGGGTGTGTTTGAGAGGGCTTGAGGGCATGAGCCCATCAGGAAACCTAGATTAAGGAAGTCTGATTTCTGGATTGCATTCTCTGTTGAAACCAAATAATACACCAATGACATTAGGAATGCAACCTCATGTAAAAAATACCAGGCATGTGCTTTTCATTTCCAGGCTTTCCCTTACCCTGTCTTCCCATCTTCCAAGTGAATTCTGTAAAGCGTAGATTCAATATCTATGCCAGCTGGCCTATTGCCTGGCAAGGACTTGACTGGAGTTGTCCCTGGGCATACTTATTTTTTCATAATCCTTTTCTAATCTCCTGGCACATAAAGAAAGACCCTTTTCAAGCAGCAGCTAGCTGCCCATCTCCATCGGATGTAAAGAAACAAGTTTGCACATTAGCTGTGATCACTTGCTCAGCTCCTGCCAAGTCTGAAATAATAATAGAAAATTGTTTGGCTATCAAACTACAAACTGCAAGTTTACAGCAAAAAAACAAGATGATGCCTAATGACAACCAGACCCTACACACATGTGCAGGGCAGCAAGCATCTTAAGTGAGTTCAGACTCCTTCCATGAAGGATTAGGAATCAAACGATTCCTTCTACACACTTCTCAGCAGACTTTTAAGTCCTCTTCATCCCGGCAGGAAGATGCTGGATTCATCTTCCCATGTCTTGCACAACAAAGAATTTCACCCATCAAAATGGCCAAACATTGCAAAAGTGGCCAGTAATCGTGGGGTGCCTAGTCTATTGAAGCTGTGAAGCCAGATCCGGGATTTTCCTCAAGTGCATATTTGTCACTCAGGCCATGTCCCATAAAAGCACTTTCTAGCTCATTATGTGAGTCCATAATCAGGACTCAATCCTCCTGTGTTGGGGAGGAAGGAGGGGAGGACAGTGAAGAAAGCTCTCTCCTCCAGCTGTAGGAGTGGATGGGAAAGTAGCCAACTTTTTTTTCTTGCTCTTCCTCTTCTCTCTCCCATTCCCTTTCATTTTGCTGTTTAAAAGATGTACTTCAGCATTTTCTATATGCCGTTCTACGGAATAAGTAGAAACGTTAATGTAAAACAGCGGTTTTCAGGCTTTTGGCTGTGTGCCTCTTTACATGTTAATTAATGATTGCTGCTTATACCCCCTACACCCCCTGCTCCTTTGCATGATCATTCCCAAGAAAGAGCATTGACACTGGTGTCAGCACGTGGCAACACCAGCAGTCACTGCACGTTGACCAATGAGAAGGTCTGCTGCCATTAGTAAAATTTAGGCATGTACCTCTTGGCAAAATGCCATGTACTCCTGGGGGGCCACATTACCCCAGTTTGAAAACCACTTGTGTAGACCAAAAAAGAACAACAGGACAAGGGCCAAGCTGCCCAGGGAAGCTATGGACTCTCCATCCTTGGAGGTTTTCAAGATAAGGCTTGATGGGCATCTGGCTGGGATGGGTTAGGCACACGCGTTCCATGTTTTGTGCAGGGGGTTCAACCAAATGATCGTTGAGGTCCTTTCTAACTCTTATGATTTGAGGAATATATTACTAAAATCTCCCTTGTCCAAACTGACCAGTTAGAACTATTGGTAATCACAATGATTTGCATGGATATCATACCATTTCTGGAAGTATCCCAAGCATTTTTTTTAAGTTTTCACAGAATCCTTACTCGATATCATCCCTATGGTATAAATGGGACAAAAGGGGCATAATAATTAATATGACTCCACAGGTCAGTTGGGAAGTCAGTGCCAGACTTGGAAAACTGGGATCCTGATTCCCAGGCCTCTGACGCAGACACAACCAGCCACTGCCTCCTGTTCCCTCATCTCACACTAATGCTCTGGCTCACTACATTCCTATAGACAAATCAAAAGTAAATATGATCCTTTCTGTGTCTGTGCTCTCAGGCCCCTTGGAAAAATGGGTGCGTGTAGTGTAGTGGGTTCAGCACATGGAAAACCCTTTACCTGTGTTTGCTGGGAAGGGCTGTGACAGAGCAGGGCATGGGCATCTCTTAACATTGCTGCCTGGCTGCACAGCCAGACTTCAGGCTACCCCTGTCATTGGTGTCACAGCCATTACAGCCCCAGGCCTCTTACGTTGTGTCAAAGGAGTTTCAATAGACACCTGCCCCTAAGAGCAAGAGTTCATAGGAGGACTCCAGGAATGTAAGTCTACTTTTCCTCAGGCTTGATAGGATACTTCCTTGTCAAAAGTAAGTACGGTTTGTGCTTGCAGGAAGGGGTCAGAACTGTTCTCTGATTTTATATCACCAAGCAGTGATCTTCCTTTTAAGCGATGTTCCCAGTACTGTCTTGGAGGTAGTTAGCAAGCAAATTAAAGGCCCATCCCATCATTGGGTTAAACTCAGAAAGAAGGGAAGAAATTAGGTCTCCTCTCCAAGGAAAATGATCCATAGAGATATATAATTGAATGTGGCTGATACAGTATGCAGGCTCCAACCCAAAGGATGCACATGGCATTTTTAGATCTGGAAGGATCAGGGTAAGCATATCTGGTGCTAACAGCAGCTGATCCAATGACACATTCACAACCCAAATCCTCAAAAGATGAGATGATTCTTTGCGCTTAGAAAGCATCTTTTAGTCAAGGTTGTCAGAGCCTTTTGCAAATTCAATCTCACTGTGCCTGCAGTAAGGTATACGCTGCAGGCAACATATTACTACTTGGATAAGACATCTGAGACCGAGGGCAAAGTTGTCCACCGCGTTGCACTTTGTGCACTCATTTCAGCCTGTCAAACGTGAATGCAAAATGCTACCCAAGCAGAATGGCAGCATTTTACAACAGATGTATGCAACGGCTTGAGATGCAAGACAGCAAGGTAATCATGACTGGAGAGTTTTCATGTTTCAGGGGCAGGACAGTCACAGTACTGAACTGGAGCTCTGAAGATCTGAGTTTGTTTCCTGCCTTTGCTAGAGTCCCTTGTGTTACTTGGGGAAAGTCATTAAATCTTTTTGTGCTTTAGTTCCCCATCTATATTTTAAAAAGGGCATAAAGTCCTCATTCTTACACTTTGTCCTGACATTAAAGGGAAGTTTAGGTTGAATATTAGGAAAAACTTTCTCACTAGGAGGGTGATGAAGCACTGGAATGAGTTAGCTACAGAGGTGGTTGGATCTCCATCCTTGAAGGTTTTTTAAGGCCCGAATCAATAAAGCGCCGGCTGGAATGATGTAGTTGGGGCTGGTCCTACTTTGAGCAGGGGGTTGGACTAGATGTGACCTCTTGAGGTCTCCTTTAACTCTCATTTTCTATGATTCTGTGACTGTTAAGATAGTATTTCCATTAGAAAGTTTTTCCAGGGTATCTGCAAAATGCCCTCTAACAATGGGGCCCTGCTCTCTGCTGGGTTTTTGAGAGGCTACCGCGACACAAATAATAATGGTAACCACAAGTTTACTCAGGATCACACGAGCCCCCTAGCCAAAGAGGACCCCAGCCCAGCAGGGTGGCGCACTGTCCCGACCGATGGACAACGCTCCCTTCCCAGAAAGATCCTTGTGGAACTGGTCACGAAAAGTTACTTCTTGAAAGCACAGACAGAGGCACTGCAGTGGGAAGACCTGATGTTGGAAATGAAGAAAACCATCCAACTCTGGTGAATGAGATACTTTCACCTGGATGCGAAGGCACTCCAGACATGCATATGCAGGTGTGGCTATTAAGTGGCTCTTTGACAATACCACTCCAGCAAATCAGTGGAAAAGGCTATATGCATTTCAGGCTGGTGCCTGCCCTCAGGCAGATAACAAGTTTTTTTTTAGGAGGGTTGAAACCTGCTCTGTTGAGAAGAGGGGGGAAAAAAAACACGGTTTCGCCTGTCAGCTGTGAGGAGACAGATGTTCTTTTATGCGCTAATCTTTCTTTCTATCCCCAGAAAATCAAGGGATTTTTGTCAGCGAGAAACTACATGGCCAAACTCACTTAAAAGGACATACAGCAAGATGATTTGGGTCGTTATGGATTAGGCAAGCTTCCCACACTTCTGGCAAGCTGAACGGTGCATTTTAAAGAGCTGTGTCAGATGCAATCCTCTTTGATGCACTCTGTCCCCAGTTGATGTCTCACTTGGGTTTACACTCACACATTTGATTCCCCTCTCACTCACACCACTGAGACGCTGGAGCAGCTCTGCTGAATTCATTGGGGATATATCGTTGTAAGTGAGGAGGGGCATTTGGCTTCAAATCCCCGCTGGATATGATCTTGGGTTGCAAATATGAGCACTATACGAGTATGATTCAAGGGATATGCATTAGCTGTAGCTTTGCAATGCAGATCCAATGCCCTTCAATTCTTTGTCTAACTACCACCCTCCACTGAGATCTAAATGGGATGTGAGCTTGAGCCTCAAGAAATAAAAAACCAATACTTCTGCATTGGCTACCTCCTTGCTTTTGCTGCTGGCATGCATTCTGTAATGTAAAATATTTGTTCATTAGTTTTTATATCCCTCCATTGTCATTCAAATGCATAACAGAAATGGAAGCAAATGGAGCGGAACTCTCTTTTCTAAATTTCAATGCTACGGATAGTTTAATGGAATGGTTAATATTCCCTTGCATATTTGTGACTGAACAGCTACGTCGCACGGAATATGATTCCTGAGTGAAGGACCACGCAAGGTCTGGAGTGCCAAATGCAGATTTTTAACACATAATTTCAACTGGAAAAAAAATGTTTTCACAGATTCATATAGCTTAAGGTCAGAAGAGGTTGTTGGATCATCTAGCTTTATCTTCTGTATGTCACAGGCCCTCACGTCCTATTCATTGCCCCAATTTTAAGTCCAGTGACTCGTGTATGAGTTGGTTGCTGAAAGCATCTTAGAAGGACAGCACAAGAAAGGTGGGGGCGGGGGGGGGCATAAAGCACCTTGATTTTAAGAAGTGAATGAGTGGTTTATGAGTGGCGTATTCACCAAACATGGAAACCAATTGTAGGGCCTTAATTCTACAAGCCAGAGCAGTGCAACTGTTGTATAGGCTCTTGCATTTTAAGGCTACCTTCTTAAATTGTTAAGAGCTTTTGGGCAACAGATTCAGCTGGTATCAACAGGTGCAGCTCCTTTGGACTCAAGGATCCGACCACTTCCATATTAGATGCACATTGAAACACAACAAAATTAGCAAGTAAGTTTTTGGTGAAAATCAGAGGCCAAAGTGCCATAGGTAGATGGCGTCTGTTAGGCAAGTTCTAGGGAACAGCAGTGGCTTTAGGCTTAAATCACCGATGCAGCTAAGTAGGATTTTACTTCCTTGGGAACCCTCCACCATAATAAACTTAAACACTGTCATGCTGATGCTCTTTTCCTGTAGTATTACCAGAGCATCAGGTCTCCAGCTATGTGAAGGTAGGATCATAGGAAAGCAGAGTTGGAAGGGAACTCACAAAGTCATCTAGTTCAGCCTTCTGCTCAGGGCAGGATCATCTCTAATTAAATCTTCCCAGTCTAGTATCTGACTAACCTGCTCTTGGGGATATTCAGGGCTAGAGATGCCATAACTTCTCTAGGTAGCCTGCTCCAGTGCTGAACCACACTGAGAATCAGCAAGTTCTTCCTGATCTCCAACCTACATTTCCTCTACTACAGCTTGAGAACATTGCTGCTAGTCCTGTCCCCTACAGGGTTTTTTTAATGTGTTATTAAAAAAAAAAACCAAACATATATTTTTTTTTCTTAAAACAAGAAATGAGCTATACCAAAAGTCTTTCATGGTTGGGTAGGGACACAACAGCCTGGTAGATAATGAGGAAGGCACAGGCAGGAGGTGGAATTTGAGCTGGGTCTTTTACAAAGGTGGCACTTTCATATGTGTACAGAAATGGGGAAAGTAGTAGCCTGAAAAATTCTTGGAGGAAAGAACACAGGTTATAAAAGAAAGGAGTGTGGAGGAAGCACCAGGAAGCATCAGTCTGTGTGCACCTGGCAGGAATGCTAATGCCTGTTACAGCATCTCTGTAAGCAGTTGCTTAATAAAGAGACAGTCTAGTTTTAGGACATGAGAAACATGATTACTTTCACGTTATTACCCAGTGTGTGATGCATGAAAAACAGAGGAAAGTAAGTGGAGACCTGAATCTGTAATAGTGCAATTTAACCTATAATTGCTGGAGAGCTACTTTGTGACCCAAAAGATTCACAGAATCAGGAAACAGACTTCCTCTGTGTATTGGCCTAAGAGGAAGAAACTTAAAATGATATGACTGTATTTATGAAGCCCTGCTTTTGGGGTGCCGAATGGGCTAAAATCAACTATTAATAAAGACTGAAAGTGGAAGAGAAAAGAGAACTTCCTCCACTCCCTCCTTTACATACATACATGCAAGAAGTGATAACAGGTTCTCTCCAAGTCACAATGTTTTTCAGAGATACAGAGCTTGTCTGTACTGGTGCTTTAGCCAGTAATATCACTACTAACATTACACCTGTGCAAACCCATTATAGGTGATTATAGTCTAGATTATATTATTGATCTCTTATGGGCATGCTGCAATAATGTAGCAAGTGACCTCTACCCACCTAGCCTCAATCACACAGCGGATGTTGTTGCAGTTCATCTGCAATAGGAGTTTGCCCTTGGTACAGCTATTTTGGAGTAGCTGCATGTGTGCTTGAAAAAAACATAGTTGGGGATTCCTGCAGAAACCAAGGCACTTAGAAAGTCTAATGCGGAGAGCCAAGATATGTTGGCAGTAGCCCCATGATTATTTCAAACAAGGGGAGGAAACTCCGCAGGCAGATGCTGGGCTTTAGCTGCAGCAGCCCGTTGCTGCATAGATCAATTTACAGATACCTTCCTGAGGAGAAACAGTCATTATAGATTGTATTAATATTTGTTTAGTCATCCATGCAATTTGTGACTTTACTAATTTGCCATCAATTCCAGGAGTTATTGATTTTTTTTTTCAATCCATATGCAGGAGCAAGGGTACGTGCATGTCATCTTAATAGACAGCTAATTTTATAAAGCTGAAAATAATTTCTGCCTTAAATGTGCAAGTGGTATGGGATTTTAGTAGCAACCGTTGCATTCTACAGTGTGCAGTAGTAGAAAGATACAGGCTTTGTCTATGATTTATTCAGCCAGGCAGGGGATAGTGGAAGTAGATGCTTTTCAGCCCTTTAGAAGTGCCAGGATGTAAAGAAGATGCCTCCAGTGTCACTACGTGTTATCATCTTTAAGGGTACTGGTTATAACGGAAGATACAGTGGGGCAAATTGGCTTTAATAAAGATGCATCAGCAGAAAATTTGGCCCCTAACAATCTGACTGTCACATAGTTCATTCATTTGAAGAGTTACTCTGCCTTGATGTTGCTGAGGTTTCTGTTTTACTGTCAAAATGCCCTAGAAACTTTAATCACTTTACAAATGGCAATATGCATTTCAAATTCATCTTATAATTCAAAACATGGACCCTTTGTAGAGAACTTTGACACCACTCCTGAAATGAAAACTGCACAACCTTAAGCACTGCAAGGCTACTATTTCATCATCCTAAATTGCTACAATTCTGACTTAAATTTATGAAGATGTAGGTCAAGTTAATAATTTCTCAGCCAAAAAGAGAAAGAACTCAATCAGGTTGCTGAAACAGTAGCTACCTAAGCCCAATTTTTTTTGAAACAATGGTTTCTTAAACAAGTAAGATGTTTGGGACAGTGGCTTCCTAGAGCTAATAGGGTTTCAGGAGGGATGACTTCCTTCCTAAATTTCTCCAGACAGGCAATGAAGACAGCATTTCATAGAATCATAAAAAATTAAGGTGGGAAGGGACTTCAGCAGGTCACGTAGTCCTGGGCAAAGCAGGACCAGCCCCAACTAGATGATCCCAGCCAAGGCCTTAAAAACTTGGTGTTAAAAACCTCCAAGGATAGAGATTCCCCAACCTCTCTGGGTTGTTTCAGAGCTTTACTACCCTCCTAGTGAGAAAGTTCTTCCTAATGCCTAACCTCAACTTCCCTTTGCTGGACCTTGACACCACTGCTCCTTGTTCTGTCACCTGCCACCACTGAGAACAGCCCAGCTCCATCCTCTTTTGAACCCCGCTTCAGGTAGCTGAAGGCTGCTATTCAATCCCCCTTCAGTCGTCTTTTCTCTAGACTAAATAAGCCCGGTTCCCTCAGCCTCTCCTCCTAAGTCAAATTTCCCAGCTCCCAAACCATTTTTAATGCTCTCCATTGGATTCTCTCCAATTTGTCCACATCCTTTCTGTAGTGGGGGGCCCAAAATTGGACACAGGGGACTCCAGATGTGGCCTCTCCAGTGCTGAATAGAGGGGAAGAATCACGTCCCTTGCTCTGCTGATAACATTCCTACCAATGCAGCCCAGGATGCCATTAGCCTTCATAACAAGGGCATCCTTGTTGAATCAAATTCATTTTATTGTCCACTGTAACCCCCAGGTCCTTTTTTTCAATCAGTCCTAAGCCTTTATCGATGCATCAGTGAAGCTGAGAGAAAAGAAGAGCTATTTATAGATCTTGCTCATGTAAACTTTGGATGACAATATGTTTGAGGGATAGCGGTCTTTCCTCCCACATGAGCCAACTGGTACAAGAACAAATGGAAACCACTCCAGGATTTTCACTGACTCTGTACTCCCAAGCATGTGGGTACCATATATTTTCCCATTGTTCCTGTTCCTGTGTCTAAAGAATCAGGCCTGAGATGGACAGGACTGCTCTGAAAGCCCATAGTTGAGAAATTGTGGAACAGAATGGAACTACATCATGCAGTACCTAGTGTGCCACGCCCGAGCCTGAAAATGGGCTCATAAAACGGATGAATTGGAATTATTATTTCTTTTTATGATGTTCAATTATTTTGGGCATCAGGATAGAAATTCTCTCGCTCTGGAGGTTACATGAAATCCAGGAGTGTCAAAATGATTAACGTAGAATTGCCTCAATATCTTCAAGGAAAACGCGGTTGGAGGAAAGAAGCCTGGCTTTCTATATTAAAATGAGTTGTTTCTTTAACCTGTTCAGTAGTGCATAAAAAAACACTGTGTAAAGTTCCACATTAGGCTGAAGGTCCAGGGTATCTGAGCCGCCTTTGATTACTGACACAAACAGGAACCATATGGTGATCACAAGCCTAAACTGCATATAAGGGTGAAATTTTAAGGAGGTGCAAAAATGCATCTTTAATGCCATCCAAAGGACTTAAAACTCTAAGACTGCATTGGTGCTGCCTTCTTGCTGAGCCAGAGACCCCCCGTAAGAAAGAAGACCCTCCCACTCCATGTGCTCTCAACCCAAGCAATTGGATACTGTACATGGCAGTTAGATGCCTAAGTGCTTTGGAAAATCCCACAAGGCATCAACATGCATCTTTAGGCACCTAAATAACTGGCGAGAAGGTACCAATCAACATGAGTAAGGATCCCAGGGTCTGTCCTCAATTTGTCAGTAGCTGTAAAGTGCTTTAAAGATGAAAAGGCAATCAGGGCTCATAGTAGCAGACAGTCTTTTATTAGACCGACAAGATTTTTGCAAAAACTTTTCTTTCATTGTTTTGCAAAAATCTTGTTGGTCTATTAAAAGATATCATCTATACTACAAGTCATGATTGCCTTTTCCTCTAGACCAATATGGCTACAACCTGGATACCTTAGAGATGGAAAGGCTTAGAGACACACTAATTAAAGCCCTTGTCTTACTTCGAGATCTGCTTGAAGTCATACAAATGCCTGGATGGTTTCACTCCCTTTTATACAAACATCAAGAAACAAACCAAACAAGCTACAAAACTTATAAACTAACTAATCTTGCTATTTCTCCTACAGGCAGGGAAGGAATGAAGAGAAAGTGAGAATGGTATTGCTGTTTCTACTTCTAAATGCTGCAGAGGTATGCACAATGCTGAGGTGAATAGAAATATGTAGATAGAAAGGAAGGAAAGAAGGGGTGGAAAGAAGAAAGGGAGGCTCCAGCAACTCAGAAACATTACTATAGGGCTGGTATTTTCTGATCTGGTGATTCAATCCCAAGCTTCTCTGAAGGGTCTCCAGGTCTGCGGGGGGTTATTGGCTTGTTCCTAGCTATTGCGAAAAATGGAGTCATGCCTTAGCTGAAAACTTCAGATAGCAAAATACAGACTAGAAATAACATGCAAAAATCCAGTTAGGGGACTTGCTCTCTATCCTCTAAACCTAAAGATGTGGTGGACTCACCATCACTGAGAGTCTTAAATGAGGATTGAAAGCCTCTTTCTAATAAATGCGCTCCTATGCAACTATAAGGTAAGGATTTTGGAGGAATTATGGAGGGAAATTCTCTGGCCTATGTTATGCAAAAAGTCAGATCAGATCATTATATCAGTCCCTTCTGGCATTTGCAGTATATGATGAATTTATCAAAGACACAGAGGCTCGACTCCTAGGGCCTGCTTTGGGACTGATTTGTGTTGTGGCTGGGGAGAGAACATAGCCGCATTAGAGGCTTGATAAATACATCTGAGCTGCTGAAGAGCTGTCAAACTTGGCAGGTGAGTGCTTCCTTACTGTGATTGTCATGTTGTTGTGATGTCAGTCCAAAAGAGCCTGCAGTGAGGGAGCCCATGGGTGTGATATAACAAGGCCATCTGGAGCAGTGGCCAGCTCTTGTTAGGTAGAACCCAATGCACCCGGCTCATCTCGATCTTTGATTTTACCCACATCTCCCCTTGCTCTGCTATCCACATTCTTGCGATGGATCTACACATAATAGACTTTTCTAGGCTGATAATGTGGTGAAGACCTGAGGAGAACCTCACCTCTAAGGGCAGTTTGAGAACCACTTTATGTGCTCTAAATATCATGATCAGAACTAGACCCTAGGACAGCCCAGGTAAAGGTTTGAGTAGGAGCTGAGGAGAAAGAAACCAGCATAGACACCAATACAGGGTAACATCTTTATGCATATAGTTGCATGCATCTGTCTCACAGAGCACTTTTCATTTCCAAAAGGGTATTTTATTGTCCCAGTTTAGATATGGGAAACTGAGGCAGGCAGGATTTAAAGTGACTTGCACAGAACCAGAGTTCCAGAGCCAGGATTCAAACCCGAGGCACCTGAGACCCATGGACTAGCAATTATTCCATATTTTCTACATCCATCATCAATGGAGTTAAGTACAGACCAACAACAAGCCCAAGGCTGAACTGATTCAATCTTTGCAGCTTATAGTCTAAGCTGCCTAGACTGAACTGATAAGCAAGTGAACAGACATTCACTTTTGATTCCAGAAATGCAGCCACCTGCCTGCAGTGGCCCAGGCCAGAAGCTGGGGGGCACTAGAGTATTCCTCTCTGCTCAGCTGGAGCAGACAGCTAGCCTGCCTGCCCTCCTGGGATACTGGGGGACTGTGTTCATTTGAATCTGGAGGGGATCTAGGACAGAAGTTCCATAAACCAGTTTAACTCAAATCAGCAAAGTCCGATACTACATCCATCCAGGTGTATCTTAAACTGGTTTCAGCCATTTGGAAAGCAGTTTGTGTGCACTGGACTTCTGTTGTGTTACAGATTTGAACCTGTTTCCAACCCCTTATACCAGTTTATGTGTAATTTCTGCCCTTAGCCTGACAGAGAGAATGAACTATCCATCAGTCAAGGGGCAGTAAATGCTCAGACACTCCTTTTTCAGGTGTCCCCCTCCTCCTTGCAAACAGTTCCCTTTGATTTTCTACTCTTAGTGATGTTTCCAGAATACATTGGTTTATATAGTTTTCTTTTCCGGTGCCCTACCACTGACTTTCTACAAACAGATTTATCTTGCTATAATGCAAGCAAATAAATTAGCATCCCAAAGAACTTCCTATCAAAGCCCACAAGCCTAAAGGCACAACAAAATTGGTATTATTGTTGAAGACAATTATTTGGTTTAAGAAGGATAAAGATTCTGCAGGGATTTGATACTAGGTTAGAATTTGCAGGGGCGTTCTAGCTGTGCATCAAAAAATACAGTAAAAAAGCCTCAGATGGCCCAATCTGCTGAAAATTTCTGCTCCACACTTATTTTAAAAATATATCGAATAACAAGCAAGGTCTATGATTGCTGGGTTTGCTTGTAAAGTAGTACAAATACTTCTGGAAGCTTTCTAAATGCAGGGAATGGGCCA